>NC_067143.1:35099474-35699474 GCF_903995435.1 Acomys russatus | reverse complement strand
ATTAAAGTTTTTTTTTTTTTGAAATATAGTGCTGTTTGGATCATGACTGCTAGGTAAGTTGATGGTATTAGCATGGTTTCTGCTGGTCTTGCACTGTGAGTCACATGACTCCTGTCAACTCCAGAGCAGCTGAGACTCTAGGATTGATTTTGTTTTCTACATTTTAAAACTAAAAACAGAACAAAACAAAACAAAAATCACTTTTTTCTCTGTGTACTTAGGGATTTTGGCCATTGGTTTAATTAATGAAGCTCTGGATGAAGGGGATGCCGGGAAGACCCTGCAGGCTTTGCAGATCCCTGCAGCCAAGCTGGAGGGCGTCCTTGCAGAGGTGGCACAGCATTATCA
Source organism: Acomys russatus (assembly GCF_903995435.1). NCBI lineage: Eukaryota > Metazoa > Chordata > Mammalia > Rodentia > Muridae > Acomys > Acomys russatus. The sequence continues at coordinate 35,699,126 of NC_067143.1, read as the reverse complement.
AGACACACTGATCCGAGCAAAGAGAGAAAAGGCCCAGGTGAGCAGCACAGCACTGTTCTGAGGCAGTCAGCCTCTGGGAACAGCGATGGGGAGAGACTTCTCACCCTTGGTCATCATTGACCTTGGGACAGACAAACAAACACTCTGCCTCCCTGGAACTCGGGGTATTTTACACATTCCTTTCTTGTAGATGACTATTTAGCAAAATTCCTTTTTAATTAAGCTTAATGTTCTTAATTAGCTTCCAAAATGTCAGGTTTCTTCATGGCATTTTTATACTTGGTTTTTATTGGCTCTCCACCCCACCCCACCCCACCCCACCCCATCCCATCCTTGCTGGTATGGTTTGGGTTATTTGAAATAAAAGATCCTGATAAAGACAGGTTCTAAGAATTATTCAGTTGTATAAGCCTTCAGGAGTGAATATACTTGTGTGATTGACGTTTAGATTAGATAGTAGGAGTTATCAGTACCCCGAAATTCTCACTCATGTTTCCTCCTTCCATACCCATCCCCTCCCTATTTGGTGGTCCCCACTACCCCAAATTCAGACATCGTGGTTGACTTTTGCCCTGTATTTAAGTGCATCCATATATCGTGTGTGCTTCTATGTCAGGTGTCTTTTGCTCAACATGCTAGTGACATTCATTCACACGACCATTTTTGTGTACCATCTTGTTTTGTGATTATTTTCTGTTACTGTGAGTTCTAGATTCTAGTTCTAGCTCTTGATTTATTGAATGGCCCTTCTCTGAGAATTGTAGTGTATGTCTTTTGGTGGATAGAAGCATGTAGTTGGTGCAGCTCAGTAGTGGAGTGCTTGCTTAGCATGCATGAAGCTATGCATCTGCTCCCCAACACCTCAAACAAATAAAACCCCAAACCAGTTATGTATAGGACAGCCAATAGTGGGTCAGAGGAAGGACTGAGAGGTGTAACTTTGGGGAGATTACCATAACGTTTGCTTTACAATACTCTTATTAAAATATAATTCACATCCCATATAACTCACCAGTTTAAGACATGTGTCAGTGGTTTCTAATATAATCATAGAATTTGAACCTCTCCCAGTCACTTTTAGACCGTTCTCATCATCCCCAGAAGAAACCCTGTACCTGTTAGTGGCCCCTCATTGCTTGGCCTCCCAGCTTAGTGCCACGATTGGTTTTCAGAACATTCATGTAAATAGACTCGTGTGATATGGTAACTCTTGGGGCTGGCCTCGCTCATCTTTGTTTATCCAAGTTTTAGGCTGTGAGTGGAGTTTGAAGCTTTTCATTCTGTTGTGGAATAATTTTGCAAAGTTCTTCAAGAGTAGGAGAAAGGGAGAGCTGCAAGGAACCAGATGGCCTATCACAGGGCCAAGTGGCCTATCACAGGGCCAAGTGGGCTATCACAGGGCTAAGTGGGCTATCACAGAGCCATGTGGGCTGTCACAAGGCCAAGTGGGCTGTCACAGGGCCAAGTGGGCTGTCACAGGACCAAGTGGGCTATCACAGAGCCATGTGGGCTGTCACAGGACCAAGTGGGCTGTCACAGGACCAAGTGGGCTATCACAGGGCCAAGTGGGCTGTCACAAGGCTAAGTGGGCTATCACAGGGCCAAGTGGGCTATCACAGGGCCAAGTGGGCTATCACAGGGCCATGTGGGCTGTCACAGGGCCAAGTGGGCTGTCACAGGGCCAAGTGGGCTGTCACAGGGCCAAGTGGGCTGTCACAGGGCCAAGTGGGCTAGCACAGGGCCAAGTGGGCTAGCACAGGGCCAAGTGGGCTATCACAGGGCCAAGTGGGCTAGCACAGGGCCAAGTGGGCTAGCACAGAGCCATGTGGGCTAGCACAGGGCCAAGTGGGCACACTGCACTTGGGTAGAATTGTTTTTTTTTTTTAGGCATTCAGTAGCCTCCAAGTCCTACAAACCTTCTAGGGAATAGTTTTAAAAATAGTTATCATTGAATTCTAAGTTTAGCAAGCACAAAATGGTAACTTAAATTTAGACTGTAGCTGGGTGTGGTGACACATGCCTGAATCCCAGCTCTGAGGAGGTGGGAATAGAATTCATGGCTGTCCTCAGCTACGAGTGAGTTCAAGGCCCTGTCTCAAAAAGTAAAAAACAGTCAGAAGCCCACACAAAATATTTAGTATGTCGTTCTCTTGATGGTGTCTTTGTGTCTGTGGTGATCACGGGACTTAGAGAAGTTTCTAACAGACTAGCAAATTCTTTAAGCACAGAACTTGCAGAGAAACTATGCTTCCTGGGCCCTATGTGGTTGTGGCCGGCAAGTATTCCTCCCTTTCAGGGAACCCAGTTGGTTACACATAAGCCTGATGCAGGCTTCCCCGCTCATGGTGTGTGTGCCTTCATTCTTTTTTCTTGTTATTTCTGACTAGAGCACCGGAACTGACCTGTCTTCAAGTTGACTTTTTTCCCTTTTTCCACACTCCAATCTACAGCGAAGTCCACGTTTTCTATATCAGCTACTGTACTCTTCCAGTCCAAACCTCCGTTTGGTGTGTTTAAGAATTCAGTGTCTCTTTGTCGATGCTGTTTGGTAATGTTCTCAGGCTTTAGTTCCGGACACGATCCCCGTTGGTTCTTCAGCGTGTATGAAACAGCTGGTCCGAGTGTTTGTCTACACGCTCAGCTAGAGCATTTTCAGTGAAAGCTTCTGTTGTCTTGTGGGTTTTTGTATCGTGCTGTCCGGTCTCTGCATGCCTTGTTTTGTTGCTGCTGTTTTGTTTAGTTTGACAACCAAATATTCTAATGATAATGTGCTAACTCCAGAAATCGGATTTTTCTCTCTCATAAAGCACTTGTTTAGTGTGTAAGGGTTTTTGTTTTTGTTGAGATGGGTCTTGCTTCAGTTTCCTGAGATCCGTGGCAGGTGCAAGCAGCTGCTCAGTAACTTTCCTGAATTCTGTGAAGTGTCTTTGTCATGTACATGAACAAAAATCTCCCTAATCAGCTAGCGATTTGCTAACAATTAGACAGGATTCCTTGACTCCTTGGAAGCAGGAAAGCCACCCCACCCTGCTGAGGGCCCTTTGTGCCCTTTGTGCTTTCCCTCAGTAGGCAATTTACAGCTGAACAACTTTCACTCCAAGCTTGGTCAGATCTTCAAGGGCAGCCTGAGGCGAGGGCTTGCAGGTTTAGAGGAGACCACCATGTTTGTCTTACAGTGCTTTTATTGGACTGTAACTTGCATACCATAACATTCTTTATTTTTAAATGTGGCAGTGTTTCCACTGTGTTCCACAAGAATTGTGCTGCTCTCACAGTCACTGTTAGCAGAGTGTCACCATCCCCACGTGTACTGTGTGCCTTCTGGATCCCATCCCAGGAAGAGGTCACCTTTTCACAGCTTCCTTTAAATATCCGTTCTCCAGATTTTCTTTCTAAGTTTTTCCCGTTAGCATTAGCCGTCTTGTTCAGACTGTTATCTCTTACCCCAACCATCAGTGATGCTAAACAGCCAGGTAAGGCCATGGTCAGGTCAGAGGAGGAACATCTAAAGGATGTTCTAAAGCAGCGCCTAAAGGGCTGTGGGAATATGCAGCACACAGCTCATGCTCTCACTGGCGAGAGATACCTGCGCCAGCTCTGACTGTTGCAAGCCTTTGCTCATCTCATCAGTTTGGAAATGCTCACTCTCACCATTTTTAGCCAGCATTTTGTTGCATTTAAGGCGAGGCATTTCCCAGGGGTTCCTAGTCAGCCATTTTCATTGGTGCTGTTTCTTTCTTTCTTTACTCGAAATTGGTGCCTTAGGAGCACTCACTAAAAATGAGTTACCAGTCCCTGGGTAGTTGAGTTTGAATGCCGAGATGTGGCTCTTGGGAATCATCTTAGCTTCCCTTCTGTGAGAGTAAGGTAAGTTGATATAAGGCAGTAAGATAATGAGGTACCAGGCAGCAGAGATTATGTTATAGAGGAGTTTATTAAATGAGCATGGGGGAGAAGGAAAGTGGGGAGGGGTACCCCAAAGAGAGAGAGAGACAGAGAAAAAGTAAGGAGGGGGAGCCCATGAGGGTTTGTCCTTTTATATAGCCCTGGGCAGGTAGGCAGTGACATCACAGGTAGGCAGACTGGAGCCGAATGCTAAGTAACACCCAGCGCCAGCACACTCCACACCAGTCTCATTCTCTCTCTTTCCACCGCAGCCCCATTGCTTGGTTCCTAGAGGATTATGTGTGAAGGAAGGGTTGCCTTAGCTCTTTGCTTTAGCCTGCACAGGACAGGGAGTCGGGCCTGGGAATAGTCAGAATTCTCCCAGAGCTCTGTCTCTTCCCCCTGCAGGGAAGGCTGTATGCAGCCTCCCAGCTCTGCTGACAGTTGATTCTGCCTGGGATCCATGTGAGATCAGCCTAGCAGTGGATCAGCAATGGCTGGATTCCAGCCCATGGACGTGCTTCTGCCTTGACAGGGTTTGTAGGAGGTTTCTCTTGCAGACTTGGACCATCTGCCCTGTTGCTGTTGACTGCTTTTGTAGTCACAGCCTGTGGCTAGCTCATTGTGGCCTCACCCTGGAGTTGATGGTTAGAGGTTCCAGTGCTTTGAAGGGATTAGGGGTAGGAGGAGAGATGAAAAAAATAAAATAGTATACGCATTAAAATGCCATATTGAAACCCTTTGTATGTTAGCTTTAAAAATTAAACTATAGAAAGAAAGAAACAAGCCACCCCTACTCTGTCACCTGTCAGCAGAAGTCAACTCCGAGTGCACAGGTTTTCTTGGCTGTCTTCTATGCTATTACAATGCCTTATGTGGAAATGTGTGTTTAGTTTCCAGCAACTGATTTAAAATGAAAGGTTTAAGCAGGACATGGTGGTGCACAACTTTAATCCCCGACACTTGCGAGACAGAGGCCGATGGATCTCTGAGTTGGAGGACAGCCTGGTCTACACAGCAAGTTCTAGGACAGCCAGGGCTATGTAGGAACTAAAACAACAAAAAACTAAAACAACAAAAACAAAAATTTAAAAACCCTAAAAACAAAAAACAAGATTCAGTTATGACCTGATGACCCTGCAGTGACGGTAACTAGGTATTGAGGATGAGGATGAGGAGGCTCTGGTTAAACAGCACAGGACAGTCTTGAAGCATTAGTCGTAGTGGAGACTTGAGCTGCCTCTGGGTGTCAAGGGCAAAAAAGGTTTCTAGACTTAGTGTTTTGCGCTCTCTGGCCTTTGTCCTAATTGTACAAGTCCCTGAGCTCTTCCTGGTGTACCTGCTCCAGCTCCTTCCACTGCCCTCGTCTTCCTGAGCTGTTGGATTGTCTTCATTTGTCCTTTGTTTGCATCTGAGCTATTTCCTGTTTAGCTTAGGGCAGGTTGTTTTGATATCTGGCTTTTTCCATTCAATTAATCCACAGCTTGCTCACTCGCTCGCTCTGTGGACCTGCTGCCTCTATAGCTGAGTCCCAGAAGGCCCTCATCACATATACCCTGACACCATGGCTTCATTATTGTTTTGCTTTTATTCATACATAGGAAACCCAGGATGAGTCAGCTGTGTTATGGTTGGATGAAATTCAAGGTGGAATCTGGCAGTCCAATAAAGACACCCAAGAAGCACAGCGGTGTATGTATCCGTGCATCTGTTGTTGGTTTGTGTTTGGGTGGAGGGTGAGAACCACAAGGCGCCTTTGGCCTGCTGGGTAGGAGCATAGATGGCTTGGCCGGCAGGTACGGTTGGGTGAGGTCATATGCGAATGTAGACACTTCCTGCACTGCTACATTAATAATTCTCTTCCGAGACAGTTGCTTTAGGAATCTTTGCCATCAACGAAGCTGTAGACAGTGGTGATGTTGGCAGAACTCTGAGTGCCCTTCGCTCTCCGGATGTCGGCTTGTATGGAGTCATCCCAGAATGTGGGGAGACATACCAGAGTGACCTTGCTGAAGCCAAGAAGAAAAGACTAGCAGCCGGTAGGCTATGGGGAAGTCAATACACCCGTGAGCTAAGCACTTGAGTGTGGAGGACACAGACGTGGAGAAAAGGGAAAATGTAGGGAAAGACACTTTCATGTTGTAGGGACTCTATTTAAGCTCACTTTGCAGGACGTGATCCTAAACTTGGAATACTTGTAGACAACTGTGTTAACTAGACAGGTTTATGAGAGTATGGAAAGGATTGAGATGCTCGGCTGTTTGCCTTTTCTCGGATGCCAGTAGCTCTGATTGTCTGCGCCTGCGGACAGTTGAAAGACATTCATAGCAGAGACAGTTTTGTGGCTTTCTCATTTCTGGACTGCAGTGCTGAGTGGTGGCCCATCTTTTCAGGACAGCGTTCTGACTGCAAGTCTTAGAGGCTTTGAAAGAAAAGATTAGTGTGCCTGGTTCTGTGATGGGACCTCCTAGGCGGTCTCTTTTTATAATCCGACACATATGACATAAATTAGATACTACTTAGCCCTTTTGCTGTCAGATCCAAAGAACCAGTTTTGGGAAATGTGTAGGCTTTCAGAGCTGACTAGAGTGTGCCCTGTGTAGGCTCTCAGAGCTGACTAGAGTGTGCCCTGTGTAGGCTCTCAGAGCTGACTAGAGTGTGCCCTGTGTAGGCTCTCAGAGCTGACTAGAGTGTGCCCTGTGTAGGCTCTCAGAGCTGACTAGAGTGGCCCTGTGTAGGCTCTCAGAGCTGACTAGATTGTGCCCTGTGTAGACGCTCAGAGCTGACTAGAGTGGCCCTGTGTAGGCTCTCAGAGCTGCCTAAAGTGTGCCCTGTGTAGACGCTCAGAGCTGACTAGAGTGGCCCTGTGTTGGGTATGGCAGTGGGACTCTGGGTTACCTTTATTCCCTCTGTTTTCTCCAGGAGACAATAACAGCAAGTGGGTGAAGCACTGGGTGAAAGGCGGGTACTATTACTACCACAATCTGGAGACCCAAGGAGGAGCATGGGACGAACCCCCAGATTTCGTGCAGAATTCTGTGCAACTTTCTCGAGAGGAGATCCAGGTAGGCCACCTTTCCTCACATAAGGATCTGGAGAAAGTGCTTCATGGCTAGCGTTGGTTGAGAGGAGCACACTTATAGCCAGTAGTCCTAGACTTGGTGTAGGCTGTGTCAGGAATTATCTTGGAGAAATCGTGTTTTGTGGTTTGAGAGCTAAGGAAGTCTAAATATAAAAACATGTGAAGTGTATAATTCAGTGAGTTTCATTGTGTGCTTATTAAAGAGAACCTGGGTGACCTATTGCCTCTGCCTCTGGGCCTTTCAGTGTTGTGGAAGCATCAGGCCCAGAACAGAGCCTGTGGGTGCAGGCAGAGACAGGGGCTAGCCCAGTGCTGCCATGGAAGTGTTAGGGCAAAGTTTAATTCTGCCCTGGAGGAGGCAGCCTGAGTGACATTTTTAACAGGTATGTAAGGAGGAAAGAATGTTCAGGACGGAAAGAACATAGTGGGGGAAGTCACGGAGGGTGGAAAAGCCAGGACCGCTGAGGAAAGACACACAAGCTGCTCACTGGCTGGTGCAGTTGAAGAGGCCACAGAGAGGCAGCGAGGGAGGGGCCAGTGCCGGGCTGAGGACTGGAGGCTGCATCTAGAGATTTCTAACCTTGGAGTCTCCCCAATCTCTGTAGGCACAGCCAGGTTAGACAGTGCTTTGCATGTGGGTCCAAGAACGGGCACAAGGGTGGTGTTCCCTCACTTGTAGCACATGACCTAATCTCTTACTCCTGCAAAGCCAGTGGCTGGTAGGTAAGGCACCTCCCATACCCTACTCTGTGCTTGTTATCTTACTGGACATCCACTTGAGCCTTCATTGTTTGCCCTCGGGAGGGACATCTCTTCTTTCCAAAGCGCACTGTCATGTTATTGTCTAATGCCTGTTACCACGCTCCCTGGTTCCTGCAAGTCTTGACGCCTCGTATTTTCCATTGTTATACTTGTCTGAATTTAAAGTGCTGGGTGTGGGGATTCATCCTGTGGGTCTAAGGCAGAGCTGTGTGACTGATGAAAGAAACAATGAGCTAATTGGTGACGAAGGTATAATATATAAATGCAGGTTTATTGGAAGGGGTACGGGAGGGGGAAGCGAAGGGGGAGCGTGTGCTGGGGGTGGGGGGGGGGGAAGGGGAGGCTGGAACCAAAATGTCTGGTTTACATAGCGAATCTGGGAGAGGGCAGCCATGCCAGCCACGCCCTGCAGCAGGACCTAGCAGCTGGAGTCTTCATTTCTGACCAGTTCCCAGGCAGAGTTGTTGCTGCAACCAGGGTGGCACACACTTTTAATCCTAGCTCTCTGGAGGCAGAAGGAGGTGGAACTCTGTGAGTTCGAGGCCAGCTGGTCTATATAGTGAGTTCTAGAACTGCCAGAGAGATAGACACACTGTCTTTTAGAAAAGAGAAAAAAGAAAAGGCAAAGCCCATAGGGTTTCTCTGGTTTGAACTAACCTACATTCATACCCTGTCTTAAGTGCCTTGAAAGTTAGTCTGCCCCTCACCCCCAACCCGTCCACTCTCTGCTGCCATTCACTCTCAGCTCTCAACAAAATAGCTTGCCGCCTGGCATCTTTAGTGAAGATGCTTTCTGTAGGATCCAGGGACAGCCGTTGAATTGTCCAATGCCTTACTTAGGAAGTCTCTGCAGAACCTTCCATGCAGTTCTCTCCAGGTCCACGCTTCTTGTGCCCTTTAAGGATTGCTCTTGTTGCCTTATCTCTGCTTATGCCTGACGCGGCCATCAGCCCTCCACCACTCCTCAGCCTCCACCACTCCTCAGCACCCTCGTCACTCCTCAGCCTCCGTCACTCCTCAGCACTCCCGTCACTCCTCAGCCTCCACCACTCCTCAGCCTCTACCACTCCTCAGCCTCCATCACTTCTCAGCCCTCCGTCACTCCTCAGCCCTCCCCCCCCGTCACTCCTCAGCCTCCACCACCCCTCAGCCTCCACCACCCCTCAGCCTCCGTCACTCCTCAGCCTCCATCACTCCTCAGCCCTCCATCACTCCTCAGCCTCCATCACTCCTCAGCCTCCACCACTCCTCAGCCTCCACCACTCCTGCTCCTTACAGGGCTCGTAAGTGATTAGAGAGGGTACAGCCAGGCAGTAAGTGCGAGCATGACCATGACCTCATTCAAGCCCGTGGCTCCAGCTCTCACCCGTGTGCTGTGGCTGAGCCCTTTCCCACACCATCAAGTCGCCCTTCTTAACCCAGATTCCTCAGACACAGCTAGACAGAATAGAAACCGAAATAAGGGGTTAAGGGACACTTTGTTGCACTTTGTTTTGTCCCTCTCACAGAAGGTAATTATGACGCCGGAGTTTTAGGAGTCTTTGTGCTCTCTCATCCTTAGAACATTCTCAAGGTCATCGTCCCCAGTGACAGCTTGGATGCTGCCATTCAAGTAGCTGCCAGGCAGGAAGCAGGAGGGTCTGCTCTCTCAGCTCTCCCTGGGAGCTTTTCCAAAGCGCTTAGCACTCCGTGATTTTGGTGTGGATGCTAGGGGCCAGAAAATGCTAAGGAGAGAAAGAGAGGGCATATTGATAGGTAATCAGATACATGGATCTTCTTAAACATTCTCCCAGCTGCTGCCTTATCAAGTCCAGGCCCTCTTACTGGGGTCACAATAGTAGCATTCACCTCATTCATACCTCAGAATTCTTTCCCAGCATGATAAGAGTTAAAGGCCGGTTCAGGCTACATACCAAGACCCAGTCTCAAAAACAAAATAAAAATAACTGGTGTCGGGGTGACACACGTGAGCACAAGCCTTTCTCTAGTCCGTTAGCTATTTACCCAACAGTACTGTTTCCTAAAAATAAATCTGGTTATTTTATTCCTCTGTATGAAAGTTTTCCTATTGTCCATCACCTGTAGTCATGGCCCAAACCCTCTAGGCTGCTGAGCAAAACCCTTTACACTTTAGCTCTAGGTGTGTGTTGGGGGTACCCTGCACACTTTAGCTCTAGGTGTGTGTTGGGGGATACCCTGCACACTTTAGCTCTAGGTGTGTGTTGGGGGTACCCTGCACACTTTAGCTCTAGGTGTGTGTTGGGGGGTACCCTGCACACTTTAGCTCTAGGTGTGTATTGGGAGTACCCTGCACACTTTAGCTCTAGGTGTGTGTTGGAGGGTACCCTGCACACTTTAGCTCTAGGTGTGTGTTGGAGGGTGCCCTGCACACTTTAGCTCTGGGTTCTTCCATAGTGTCATATGCCAGTGGGGATGGAGGCCATGGGTACAAGAATAAGGAATGAGTTAAAGGCCTGGCTTTTAATTATTAATTTACCAATCAGCCTGGCCCTGGAAACCACCCCTGATGTCTGCGTGCCCGTTACTCACCTGAAGATCGGGTGTAGCTATAAGGAGTGTGAGCTAGCCCGTGTGCTCTGGGTCGTGCCTCGTGTCCATTCGCCTCCCTGAAAGTGACCCAATGCTTTTTCAGAGCTCCATCTCTGGAGTGACGGCTGCATATAACCGAGAGCAGCTTTGGCTGGCCAATGAGGGCTTGATCACCAAGCTGCAAGCCTGCTGCCGTGGGTACCTAGTTCGACAGGAATTCCGATCCCGGATGAACTTCCTGAAGAAGCAGATCCCAGCCATCACCTGCATTCAGGTATTTCACACAGTGAGCAGGCCTCTCGAGCAGGAGGAATAAACTGTCACACTTTAAACTTGAATGTGTGAGTGTGTTTCTTATGACTTCTCTCCTCATCTTTGGATGGCCACCTCCTGTCTGTGGCATTATGATCATCGTGCTTTGGTGGCGAGAGGCATTAGGGAGCACTGCTCATGTTTCTTTCGCTGTGTGTGCGCACATACCTGTACTTCTATAGAGCTAATAGTGATGACGTGTATCACGATAAACACAACAGTGGGCAATACAACCTCAGGGACAGCAACAGGAAGCCCTGCATTAGGAATTTTGGCTCCATTGCTACTGGACACAGTGGGTCTCTTAAGTCTCCTTGTCTGTGAAATGGGGATCCTGATGTGAGTCTCCCTCATCTGATAACAGTAAGGAAGCGCTGTGACTGCACTTGAGGATGGTGACCAGTGTGTGCTGGGGATACAGCTCAGTGGTAGAGTACATGCAGAGTGTGTGCACGAGGTCCCCAGCACCAATGCCCCACACAAACTGTGTGTAGTGTTCAGTGAAGTAGAACACGGCCCTTGTGATCTCTGGTGGAGGTATGGCCTGTGCCTGGTAGAGAGGTGTTTCTTCCTACAGCGTCACCAGGAAGTTGTGCTTGGAGACTAGCAAGCTGAGGGTTCTTTTTAACTCTCCCTGGTTCTTTGAAACTAATGCGATGTATACCGTATGGTGCTTTTAGTCACAGTGGAGAGGATACAAGCAGAAGAAGGCATATCAAGATCGGCTGGCTTACCTGCGCTCCCATAAAGAGGAAGTCGTGAAGGTATGGTCGCCCAGCAGGGCTCGTCCGTGTGGGGTGCAAGGGTGACATGCTTAGAAGGCCTCCTCTAAGCTCCAGGATCCCTTTTCCACAGATCCAGTCCCTTGCCAGGATGCACCAAGCTAGAAAGCGCTATAGAGATCGCCTACAGTATTTCCGAGACCATGTAAGTGCCCTTAGTCTAGCAGGCTGCTCAGGTGGGTTCTCCTGTGCACGTACTGGACAAAGGAGTAAAGGATTGTTGTTGTTGCTGTTGTTCTTTAGATAAATGACATTATCAAAATCCAGGCTTTTATTCGGGCGAACAAAGCTCGTGATGACTACAAGACCCTCAGTGAGTAGCCGTGGCTCAGTGAAGAGTTGAGGCAGTGCTTGGGAACCCTCAGGTCCTGGGCATGCTCCATGGATCTCTTTGGTTGTCCTGAAGGCAAGCCTTGGGGGAAGGGTGCCACGTGTGATTAAACCCCTTTGCTGACATGTGGCTAGATGTCTCGCTGCTTGCCGGTGTAGCCCCCACGGTAACACACACATAACACGACTGAGGCACTGCCCTTGCGGTTGTCTTAACACTCCCAAACCTAAGTATTAATGTCTCACGTGTCACTGGAGCTTTAAGACTTTATAGTGTTTTCAGGTAACATGGGTCTTTGTCTGATTCCTATTTTCTTTGTCAGTCAATGCTGAGGATCCGCCTATGATTGTGGTCCGAAAGTTTGTCCACCTCCTGGACCAAAGTGACCAGGATTTTCAGGAGGAGCTTGATCTTATGAAGATGCGGGAGGAGGTCATCACTCTCATCCGCTCCAACCAGCAGCTGGAGAATGACCTCAATCTCATGGATATCAAAATAGGACTGCTGGTGAAAAACAAGATCACACTGCAGGTACGGCCTGCTGCCTGCGGCCAGCGTGGGCGCTGTGTGCTGCTCCGGGGCCTGCCTTCCTCTTCTAGCAGGGAGTGTGGAGTCTAGCCTTCTCTAACAGGGAGTGTGGAGTCCAGCCTTCTCTAACAGGGAGTGTGGAGTCTAGCCTTCTCTAACAGGGAGTGTGGAGTCCAGCCTTCTCTAACAGGGAGTGTGGAGTCCAGCCTTCTCTAACAGGGAGTGTGGAGTCTAGCCTTCTCTAACAGGGAGTGTGGAGTCTAGCCTTCTCTAACAGGGAGTGTGGAGTCTATCCTTCTCTAACAGGGAGTGTGGAGTCCAGCCTTCTCTAACAGGGAGTGTGGAGTCCAGCCTTCTCTAACAGGGAGTGTGGAGTCCAGCCTTCTCTGACAGGGAGTGTGGAGTCTAGCCTTCTCTAGCAGGGAGTGTGGAGTCCAGCCTTCTCTAACAGGGAGTGTGGAGTCCAGCCTTCTCTAACAGGGAGTGTGGAGTCCAGCCTTCTCTAACAGGGAGTGTGGAGTCCAGCCTTCTCTGACAGAGTGTGGAGGCTGACTCTCTTCTGAGCTAATCCTACTGTCATTTTGGGTTCTTTGTTTTTGCTTGCTTAGATCTATCCCTAGATGGTTTGGTTCAGTTATTCACCTCATTTGTCCCTCTGGTATCTGACTTAGGTTTTTTCTACGTTGTTATTATAAACAACACCCCAGTCAATGGCCAACTATACTGCAGACCTGCTTGTTTTAGGACAAGGTCCTAACTGCTAAGCTGGGGCACCACCCTGCATCTTCCTCATAGCTAGGACTGCAGACTCCCCACTGTGCCTGGCTGACTTTGTTTCCAGAATCACATATTGGGTGATTTTGTCCTTTAGGATTTTATAAACTTTAGCTATTTCAGAGTTTAGGCTGTTTATTTATTATTTAATGAATTTTGGGGTCGGGCACATGTAGAGAGCAGAGGACAAGTTGCAACTTGTTTCCTTCTAACTTATGGGACTTGGGGATCTAACTCAGGTTGCCAGCAAGTGCCATTTCCCATGAGCCACCTCACTAGCTTTCTCCTCCATGCCACCCCGCCCCGCCCTGCCCCATGTATTTATTACTTTATCTGTATGTATATATGTATGTGTTTTGGCTGCTTATATACCTATGCACTACATGTATGCCTAGTATCCAAGAAGGCCTGAAGAGGGTATCAGAGCTCCTGGAACTGGAATCACAGATGACTGTGAGCTGCCATGTGGGTGTTAGGAATAGAAGAACCTGGCTCCTCTAGAAGAGCCGCCTGTGCTCTGAACTGCTGAGCCCTCTCTCCAGACCTCACCAGCCTTTTTTTTTTTTTTTTAACCTTCTGGTTGTTTATTTGTTTATTCATTTTATGCAGCATAGAAAATTGACCCAAGGCTTCACCATGCTAGGGTGAGCTACGTATCCAGCTGCCTCTTAGTTGCCTCCTGTCCAGCTTTCTGTGACAGTATCGTTGTCCACATTGGACAACCTTGTAATCTTTTCCCTTGACCTCTTGATTAACTGGGAATACATGCAAGGGCCACCATGCACAGCTGTAGAGTTTGTTTATTGTTACGCAGGAGCTGAACCAGGGTATTAGGTGTGCTGTGAGGGCGTTCTGTGCCATAAGGCGTGTCCTTAAGGGCTAGGATCTGTCTTAAGTCAGTGGCATACTTGAAGCCATGGGTGTCACATCACAGAATGCATAAACTAGGCATAGCTGTGCGTGCCTTTAATTCTTGCACTTGACAAATGGAAGCAGAAGATCAGAAGTTCCAGGTCATCTTTAGCCAGAGTAAGTTGAAGGCCATCATGGGGTACAAGAGATCCTATTTTTTAAAAAGTCATGATTTTAAGATCAATTCCTAGAAAATGACTTCCCAATTGCATGGACACTTTTCCTTCTGGTCCCACATGGAGAAATCCATGGCTTGAGTTCATCACACTGAGGTGGCAGTAGGGGACTGAGATACGGGAAACAGGGTAAAATAGGCTGTGTAGTGGGGATTGACCAGTGTGCAGGGGCAAAGGTGTCTTTTCAGAAGGCCTGCAGTCTCCGGTCTGCAAGCCTTTTAATTGATCAGTGTGTTGCCTTTGTTTCTAGGATGTGGTTTCCCATAGTAAAAAACTTACCAAAAAAAATAAGGAACAGCTGTCGGACATGATGATGATAAACAAGCAGAAGGGAGGGCTGAAGGCTTTGAGCAAGGAGAAGAGGGAGAAGCTGGAGGCCTATCAACATCTCTTCTACTTACTGCAAGTACGTGGGCCTGCTGTGCAAGGCCCGGCTGACTGACTTCTCCTGGGGACCCTTCTCACAGCTCCGTCTGGAAGTCTGACGCAGTTTCCACTGAGGGCTATGTGAAGGGCTGTCTTGTTTTCCTTCTGTATATGGCAATCCTTGAAGTTTTACAAAGCATGAACTTGGAAGGGGTCAGTCAAGAGGCCTCAACCCTGGACAGAGAGCTGAGGAGTGCTGAGAGCAGGCGTAATGGTCCTCCCAGGGAGGAGCCTCCAGCTAAGGAGTGCTGAGAGCAGGGGAAATGGTCCTCCCAGGGAGGAGCCTCCAGCTAAGGAGTGCTGAGAACAGGGGAAATGGTCCTCCCAGGGAGGAGCCTCCAGCTAAGGAGTGCTGAGAGCAGGCGTAATGGTCCTCCCAGGGAGGAGCCTCCAGCTGGTTATTCATACCAGATGGTCAGCCTGAAAAGACGCACGAGTACTAGTACACAGATTGAGCAGGTTGCATTTATATATTTATGTATCAATAACTAAGGAAGAAGAGACCGTAAGTTTGAGAGAGCACGTGTGGATCTATAGGAGGGGGTCTGGGAGGGGGGAGTGAAGGTGGGAAATCACAGAATTATAATTGCAAAAAAAAAAAATGGATTGAAAAAAATCAGCCTTTATATTATGTAGAAGTTTCTGATCTGTGGGTTTTATTTCAGACCAACCCTACCTATCTGGCCAAGCTGATCTTTCAGATGCCTCAGAACAAGTCCACTAAGTTCATGGACTCTGTAATCTTCACTCTGTACAACTACGCGTCCAACCAGCGAGAGGAGTATCTGCTGCTGCGACTCTTCAAGACAGCGCTCCAGGAGGAGATCAAGTATGGGCAGCGTGGGCGGGCGGGCCGCCACTGGGGGTGCTGCTGCTCAGGGTCCAGACTCAGGCTAGCCTCTGCCTGTCCTTGGTCTCCACTTGTGAGAAATACTCTTTTCAGAAGTATCCACTTTAAGACTAGCCAGTATAAAGTCTCGGTAACTGCCCAGCATGGTAGTGCACTCCTGAAATCCCAGCATGAGGTTAATTGTTAACAGAATTAATGCCAGAACAGTTTTCACACCCAGGGCCTTGCAGAGCATTATCGTGTCCAGTGTGGCCACCTGTCCATTTATCAAGAGGCATGAAAGACCTTTTAACCCTGCACCTGAACTGAACTGGACAGTAGCTCAGTCTCAGCAGTTACAGCATAGTTGTCACAGTTAGGAGTGTCTCTTGAGACAGAGCCAGGTGGGGCTGGGAAGGTGGCTCACTGGGTGAAAGTGCTTGCTACCAAGCCTGATGGCCTGAGTTTGATTCTCAGACCCACATGGTAGATATAGAGAGCTGACCCATCCTCAGACATACACACACATTCTAGATAAATAATGACACGTAATTTTCAAAAGAAAGAAAGCTGAGTATGGTGTCCCCACTTGAAATCCCAGCATTCAGGAGGCTGAGGCAAGAAAATCATAGATTCTTCTCAAACAAAACACAAGGAGTATTGCTGGGAGGCAAAGGCAAGAGTTTGAGGCCAGCCTCGGCTACATAGAGAGACCTTATCCCAGGAGAGAAAATGATGTTATAATACCCGTCCCAACGTGAAGGCTCCAGTCATGACTCCTGCAGCTGAGGGAGCAGCTACTAGAAGGTTCTGTGGCTGTTGCAAATGCCTTCAGAGGAAGCCTTGACCTGTCTCTGCAAGACCATCTGTAAGTTGGTAGAGTCTGAGGTTAGTTTAAATTTAATTTGTGTTTGGCATCTCATAGGTCAAAGGTGGATCAGATTCAAGAAATCGTGACAGGAAACCCGACGGTTATTAAGATGGTTGTAAGTTTCAATCGTGGTGCCCGGGGCCAGAATGCCCTCCGGCAGATACTGGCCCCTGTTGTGAAGGAAATTATGGATGACAAGTCTCTCAACATCAAAACCGACCCTGTGGATATTTACAAGTCTTGGGTTAATCAGATGGAGTCTCAGACAGGAGAGGCCAGGTATGAAAAGCATAGCACCTTTCTTTCATGTGTATATTGTTTCCTTATCTTTTAAAAAATGCAGCTGCTTTCATCTTGCAAAATAATGATTGCTCAAATAACATTTCCTGCCAGGCATGGTGGCATGTGTTCATAATTGCAGCGCTTGGGATCTGCAGGCAGGAAGGTCACTCTTAGCTACACAGAGAGTTCCGGGCCAGCATAGACAAACACACACACACACACACATACAACTTTTCCTTTGAGAATTTGCTTTAAGTTGTTAAGTTGATAATTCACTTATTTAGCAAATACTTACTGAGTGCTTCTTCTATACCAGCACTATTAAATTCATGTAGGACGCGAGCAAGGCGTGGCTGAGAGAGCTCAGCGGGAGAATGCTCTTCCTTTGCATTCCTGGAGAACTGACTCCCACCTCCAGAGTCCATGGAAGGCGGGGAGACCCAACTCCACAGAGCTGCCCTCTGGCCTCCACGTGTGCTCTGTGCCACACCTCCCCCAGAATAATAAAAGGAAACACAATAAAACTATAATATTAGGTGAGCCAGGAGGTGGTGGCGCACGCCTTTACTTTAATTCCAGCACTTGGGAGGCAGAGGCTGGCAGATCGCTATGAGTTTGAGGCCAAGCTGATCTACAAAGGCTACACAGAGAAACTCTGTCTTGAAAAACCAACAAAAACAACAACAACAACAACAAAAAACCCCAAAAAACTATAATGGTGAATGACACAGGCTCACCTCCTCCCCCTTCATAGTTTACTGGAGAACAGAGTCAACAAACAGGTAAATAAAAATTGCAATCAAGCAAAGGGTTAAAACCAGACTATTCTACCAGAGTACGGAGAGCGCGTTAATGTGTTAATGTTGACAGGCGGTTAGGGGAACCATCTGCTGAGGTGGGCCTTCTTTTAGCTGGATCTAAAGGATAAGATGGTAAGTGCCCAGTGTGCGCGTCTGGACGGCCGCAGTGGAGGGCCTAGCACCTGACAAGACCCGACTGCATCTGGAGCAGTTGAGTGGGAAGGCCCTGCAGTTGGGACCAGGAGGGAAGGGTGTGGGGTGACAGTGGTCTCTGCCTGGGTACTGGGAGCCGAGCCAAACGAGTGCATGTGCTATGGGAGTGAGCTTTGTCCACCATAAACACATCTAAAGCAAGAGCGTGTCGGTCAAATCTGGATAATGCTGGGGGGTCGGGGTCGGGGGCAGTTCAGAACCATGCTGCTTTTGGTTTTCCTCAGGTGGGTGAGGACCCAGAGACAAGACGTGCGTAGCTTGGCCTCTAGTTTTCTTCTGGGGGACAGATTGCAGGAGCTCACTGCTGTGTAGTGCAGTAGCTGTTTACACCATTGCTACTCAGCCTGCAAGCCAGCCCCGGCGCCACACGCATGGAAAGCTAGCCCTTTGGAGGACGAGGCGGGTATTCGGAGTCAGCTAGAGTGAGACTAAGAGCCTGTCTCAAAACCAAAACCAAAAACCATGTCACTTGTTTTTGTTTTGTTGTTGTTGTTGTTTTGGTTTTTCGAGACAGGGTCTTTATGTGTAGCCCTAGCTGTCCTGGACTCGCTTTGTAGACCAGACTGGCCTCGAACTCACAGTGATCCACCTGCCTCTGCCTCCTGAGTGCTGGGATTAAAGGCGTGCGCCACTACACCCAGCTTAACCATGTCACTTGTAGACCAGTCCCAAGGTCTTCTGTGTCATTAAGGCGCGTCATTGATTTTAGTGTGTTGTAAGTCCATCACTGCGGTTTCAATCTTTTCTGAGCATCATGAAAACTTACCTTGTCACTTTCCTTTTTTTCTTCTTGTGCTGGGAATTGAACTGCTCAGCTCAGCTCTCAGCTCTACCACCTGCCTCTACTCCATCTTTGTCTGTCTGGGAACTTTTGCCTGTCACCCAAGCTATTCTTAGACAGCGGCCAATGAATACTGCTTAATGTCACTAAGTTATTTCCTTAGGTGATCAATGGGCAGGTCATTTACAAATCAGAATTCTACTGGCCAGTTCAGTATTGTTTTCTTGTTGGTGTCTGTAAGAAACTTGTGTCTCGGGGCTGGAGAGATGGCTCAGCAGTTAAGAGCATTGTCTGCTCTTCCAAAGGACCCAAGTTCAATTCCCAGCCACCACATGGCAGCTCACAACTGTCTCTAATCCTAATTCCAATGCCTCTGACACCCTCACGCTAAAATAAAATTAAATAAATTATTAAAAAAAAAGAAAAAGAAAAAAAAGAAACTTGTGTCTCCTGATTGTCTTTTTTTTTTTTTTTTTTTAATGCATTGGTGTTTTGCCTGCATGCCTGTGTGTGTGAGGGTGTCAGATCCCGTGGAACTGGAGTAACAGACAGGTGTGAACTGTCACGTGGGTGCTGGGAGTTAAACCAAGGTCTTCTGGAAGAAGAGCCAATGTTCTTAACACTGAGCCATTCCTCTAGCCCTCCTGATTTTCATAAAATGGAAATTGAATGATTTTTTTCTTAGTACCAGTACCTATGAGGGGTGGGAAGCCACCCAGCATATAAACCTCATGGGTCCCCAGCCTTTTCCCTTCTATTTAACCACCCAACATGTAGACTCGGACCATGTCACTTCTTTGTTTGTTTGTTTGTTTGTTTGTTTGTTTGTTTTGAGACAAGGTTTCTCTGCGTAGCCCTGGCTGTCCTGGACTTGCTTTGTAGACTCATAGTGATCTGCCTGCGTCTGCCTCCCAAAGTGCTGGGATTAAAGGCGTGCACCACCGCCGCCCAGCTTTTTTTTTTTTTTTAAAGATTTGTTTATTTGTGTATTTAGATATATATGGGTGCTTTCTCTGCATGTACATCTGTATCCCAGAAGACATCATCAGACAGCTGTGGTCTGCCATTGGGTGCTGGGAGTTGAACTCAGGACCTCTGGAAGAGCAGTAAGTGCTCTTAACCACTGAGCCATCTCTCCAAATCCCCTTGTCACCTCTTAAAGAGAAGTATCATCTTTATAGTCTTAAAATGTTCCTCTCCTCAAGCCTGGCAGTGGTGGTGCACACCTTTGCTTCTGACACTTGGGAGACAAAAGCAGGTAGATCTCTTTAAGTTCGAGGACAGCCTGGTCTACAGAGTGAGTCCAGGATAGCCATGGCTACACAGAGAGACCCTGTCTCAGAAAACCCAGGGAAAAAACATTCTTTTCTCTGACTGCAACCACTGGCCATTGTGGTTTCAATTATTTCGCTTTTACTATTTTTATTTATTAACTTTTGTGCAATGCTGAGCCTCAAACCCAGGCCTTGTGTATAGTAGACACTGCTCTGCCAGTTTGTCATGCTGCCCAGAGCACTGCTTTTTAAAAACACATATATAAGGTTACAACGAGTGTTGCTGATACAAGAGACAACATATAGCTTACAAATGTAACACACAATACATTAATTACAAACACTCTTCTAGATATCAGTCAGGGTGGTGTGACAGTTGTAACCCTAACCACTTGCCTCAGTTTACCGTGGTGACATAACCAACTCACCACACTCTGGTAGCTGAAGCAGATGAAGTTTAATCTATCAAAATTCTGGAAGTAGAAATCACTGGACTCTGTCTGGAGTTCAATTCTCAGCAACATGGTGGCTCGCAACCATCTATAATAGGATCTGATGCCCTCTTCTGGCCTGCAGGTGTACATGCAGGCAGAATACTGTATACATAATAAATAAATACATTAAAAAAAAAAAAAGGCCTTGCTACATTAAAAAAATAATAATAAAAAATCACTGGGCTCAAATGAGGGTGCCAGCAAGGAACTTTGGCTGCCTCAGTTTCTGGTGGCCTTGGCCCTGCTTGACTTGTGACCACGTGACTGCAATCTCTGCCTCCCTGGTTACCTCTCCTCTCCCTGTAGACAAATCTTCCTCTGTCTGTCTTATTAGGGCACCTGGTTTATATTTAGAGATCACTTGGCTAATCTAAGATAATCTTTTTTTTTTTAACTTTGAAAATACTAGAACCCATATCCCTGCATTTCCTTTGTCTTTATTTCCTTTCTGTTAATGTAAGCCCATGTTGCATCAGCTGTTCTCATGCTAGTCAGTCCCCCCCACCCCACCCCCCCCACTCCCCACCCCCAAGTCCTTGTGTATTCCAGGCTGGTCTTAAATTCACCATGTAGCTGAAGGCGACTTTGAACCCTTGATCCTTCCACCTCCCAAGCATGCACTGTAGGGCTTGATTTATGTGGTGTTGGGGATCGAACCCAGGGCTGGGTGTGTGCCAGACAGTCTCTGACTGGCCTACAGCCCAAACTTCTCACGCAAGCCTGGCCTAATAACCCAGGACTTCAGTTCCTGTGTCTGATGCCTCCTCTGGTCACCGGCTGTGTGTGTCTCTTCAGTACCCGTGGATCCTCATGGTCCCCACTGTTGCACCTGCACCTTTGTCCATACTCATTGTCTCTGGGGCAAGTGGGACACTGGTTTCTCTGTGTCTGTCGGTCCATCTTTAATTTATTCCTGTGGTAAGGAATAGTTCCTCCTTCCTGCAAGGGCAATCTTCTCAAAGTGAGTATGTGTGTGTGTGTGCGCGCACGTGCACGCGCAAGAGCAATTTTTCTCTTCAAAGTGTGTGTGTGTGGGGTGTGTGGGGTGTGTGTGTGTGTGTGTGTGTGTGTGTGTGTGTGTGTGTGTGTGATCGCGTGCGCGCGCCTCGCTACCTGCCTGTGTGCCTGTGTTGTGGGGATAAGGGAGTTACCTGCCTGGTGGTCAAGGTTACTTTTCCAAGTTAGTTTTCTCTGTGCACCTTTCTGTGGGCTCTGGGGATAGAACTCAGGTCTCCAGGCTTGCATAGCAACACTTTCACCTGCTGAGGCATCTCAGTGCTCCAGAACTTTTAACCTTTAGTGCCTACTTCTGGCTTCCACGCAAGCCTTGACTCGGTGTATATAGGCCTCCAGGGCCTGATCCCTGTAGCTTTTCCACTCTTGTTTCTCTTCCTTTGTATGTAACCTTTCGTCCTAGAAGACTCTTCACTTCTTGAGGTGTCTGTCCTGTGGATTGGGAGCCTTCCTCTCTTTCTCCAGTCTTAGACACTCCTCCTGTGGCCTGCAGCACCTCTGATCAGCTTACTGTTTATAAGCATTGCTTTTCTTCATTGCTGGGGATTAACCCAGGCCTGTGGGTATGCTAGGCAAGTGCTGTATCACTGAGCCCATATAGTGATTGTGCTTACCTGCTCCTATGCCTCTGATGCCATGAGAGATACTCAGGAGAAAGATATGGTGTCTTCCGTACTTTTTGTTGCTAAGTGCTTATGAGAGTGTCTGACACATCATACAAGGCATCCAGGTCACAGTTGAAAACCCAAATTCAAGTTCTAGCCCTAGCTTTTTACCAGCTCTGTGCAGAGGAGCCTAAGTTAGCTAAATTTTCTGGGTCTTCGTATTTATAAAATAGAAGTTTCAGCCAGGCATGGTAGTGCATCCCTTTAATCCCAGCACTCGGGAGGCAGATCGCTGTGAGTTCAAGGCCAGCCTAGTCTACAAAGAGAGTTCTAGGACAGCCAAGGCTACACAGAGAAATCCTGTCTCAAACAAACAAAAACAAACAAACCAGCTGAGTTTCCTGCCTCAAGCTATTCCTGAGGACTGGTCTAACGCTACTGGGGGTCATTTCTGTTTTCTCAGCAAACTGCCCTATGACGTAACCCCTGAGCAAGCCTTGTCTCATGAAGAAGTGAAGACAAGGCTAGACAACTCCATCAGGAATATGAGGGCTGTGACAGACAAGTTCCTCTCAGCCATCATCAGCTCTGTGGACAAAATCCCGTGAGTGCCGCCACCAGTTGTAGCCCGTATAAAGCCTGGCATGCTGCTGTGCGCTGGCCCTGACTTCGCTCTCCTTTGCCCATCAACAGTTATGGGATGCGCTTCATTGCCAAAGTGTTGAAAGATTCGCTGCATGAGAAGTTCCCTGACGCCGGTGAGGACGAGCTGCTGAAGGTAAGAATCTGAGAACTGACAGGTTCCTGCCCTTCTCATAGCCGTTAGAAACAGGTTAGAAACCCTGAGACCACAGACCACCAGCAAGTGCCTGAGCAGCTGTTCTGGTGCTGCTTGTCCTGGACTGTGAGCCTCAGAAACAGCTGTAGAGAGATGATAGCCCTTCTAGTCAAATAGTTTCTATTCATTTTGAGAAGCACACAGTGTGCACTAAGTAAGTATAGGAAGTTGGATTTTTTTTCCTGAGCGCTCTTTTCTCTGAAGCGTTGCTCCCTCTGCTGGTGGCCAGGTGAATAGCAGCAAGCACGATTACTCTCAGTCTGCTGCTGGCTCTTCTTACCCACTGTACTCGCTTCTGTTTATTTTTTTAATCTGAACGCTTTTCTCTTCTCTCTCCTAGTTCTGTGCTTTCCTACAGTGAGGCCTCGGTTCTAGACTTTCTGTTCAGGTGAATTAATTTTATTTTTTTCTGGAACTCTAGGGGAGATGCCATGATTGTCCTTGAGTACTCCCGTGGAAGAAATGTGTGTTGAGTGAATCTCATTTCAGAGGCATGAGCGTGGCCTTGGCAGTCTGCGGCATGTGGACGGTGGGGGTTGGGCAGATGGCACCGTGCTACTTAGGTCATCTCAAGGCTTTCCTCTCTCTGTGCTCCGTTGCTTCCTGGAAGTCCACCTGCAAAAGCCAAAGCCGCAGGTGGATGACAAGCAGCCTTAGCTGCTACTGTGACACACGAGCAAAGGATGCCCTCAAGTGTTGGGTCACATACCTTAACTGTGGTTTACACATTCTAAATCCATTAGTTGCCCTGAAGTGTTGGGTCACACACCTTAACTGTGGTTTACACATTCTAAATCCATTAGTTGCCCTGAAGTGTTGGGTCACACACCTTAACTATGGTTTATACATTCTAAATCTATTCTTTCCTTCATCGCTGGTAGTTTTCAGTTCTCTTATTCTCCCTAAACCCCCCAAAATTACTTTGAGTTTTAGGTCTTAAAGGGAAATGTATGTGCATGTATGCATGTTGGTGCGTTTTTGTTTGTTCGTTTGTTTACCTTTTCCTCACAGGACTGCATTTTCTCATTTTCATTGCTAGCAAAGTCACGTGTGGCTTCCTCAGCAGTATGGTCTTTAATGCCCATGCTTCTGTTTCAGATTATTGGTAACTTGCTTTACTACCGATATATGAACCCGGCTATCGTCGCTCCTGATGCCTTTGACATCATTGACCTGTCAGCAGGGGGCCAGCTCACCACCGACCAGCGCAGGAATCTGGGCTCCATTGCCAAGATGCTCCAGCACGCGGCTTCCAACAAGATGTTCCTGGGTGATAATGCCCACTTAAGCATCATTAACGAGTATCTCTCCCAGTCCTACCAGAAATTCAGGTAAGGGGCAGAGGAGATGCTGCAAGAGTCTGTGGGTGTTTTCATCTGAGTGGAAAGGCAAGGTTAGCCATCCCCGCCTCACTTCTCTAACTGCTGAGTTGCAGGGTGTGGGTGTGAAAGGCTCAAGGGCTCCAGAAAGCAACGCGTGCATTAGGAAGAAGAGTCTCATATGCAGAGTGTTCACCCATAAGCCCCTGCTCATTCTAATCCAGAGAAGTACGGCAGCGGGCTTTTGCTATTTGGAAATTAACACTTACTGACTTAGAATGCAGTGCCTGGAGCAGTTTCTTATAAGCATTTTTAAGAGAGCCATTTTAAGCTGTAGTTGAGTGGTTCTTGTGGGTGCCCTTTCCACGGCTGCCCTGCCAATGCCACTGCTGGCGCTTACTTTCAGACGGTTTTTGCAAACTGCGTGTGACGTCCCAGAGCTGCAGGATAAGTTTAACGTGGATGAGTATTCTGACCTAGTCACCCTCACCAAGCCGGTGATCTACATTTCCATTGGCGAGATCATCAACACCCACACTGTAAGTGTTTCCCTTGATTACCTGATTTCATCCCAGTCCCCTTAATTACTGCCCCTGGCGCCTGCCTCCTCTCTGATGGCTGGGTATCTCGCTTTGCTGTGATCTTTTTTGACACCACAGCTCCTTGTTTTTTTCTCTTCCCTTGCTGTTGCTGCTCTTTGGTGGTGCTGGGGATCAAATCCAGGACCCAGTGTGTGCTAAGTGCTCTGCCTCTGAGCTACACCCCAGCCCTGCTTCATACTTGAAACATCTGCTGCTCCGCAAACTCCTAAGCCTACCCTCATGTGTCCACGCTGACATTGAAAAGGGATGCTTGCCAGCTGTATGACAGGCGTCCTGACCTAGAACCCTGGATGAGCACAGCCTTGGTGGCTTGATAACACGCTCTCCTTTATACCACCATTTGCCTTGGTCCTCTCACATGACCTGGAAGACCAGCTTTTCTCTCTGTGGCTGCAGATTTTTCCTCCGGAAGCTCCCTGTTTATACAGATTTTCAAACAATTTCCTTCTCCCTTTGGGGACATGTAGACCAAGGATTACATATGGGATGGCATACATAAAATGTTGATGGCATTTCAGGTCCCATCCTCTCTGGGGACGTTACCTGGGGCTAGTAGCACACATGGGGCTTTGTTGAGTGTCACTAGGATAATAACAGCTTAGATCTGGATTTTTTTTTTTTTTTTTTTTTTTTTTTTTTTTTTAAATAAAAAGGTACTGTATGTTGGCAGAATTTAAGACTCAGCACTGGAAAAAAATGAAATAACCAATGCAAGCTATGTCTCTGGGGCACAGGGGCAGACCTTAGTATGCCCTTGTATTGATGCTTGTCTGATGGATTTAGTTTTACGTGGGGAGGGGTGGACAGGGGCCAGGCCAGGATCTCCTGGTGTTTCACAGCGTAAGCTGTTCGTGATGTCCATTGTGCTGCTTGGTCCCTCACACTGTTTACTGCCCTTTGGATGTGGCACTTCTGTTGTTTGGCCTCTTTTGTGCAGATCCATGTTGGGCTTTGCTGGTGAGGACAGAGGGTGAGGGTGAAGTGGGGTCAATCCCTGACTCTTTGCAGCTCCTGTTGGACCATCAAGACGCCATTGCTCCAGAACACAATGACCCCATCCATGAACTGCTGGATGACCTCGGGGAGGTGCCCACCATTGAGTCCCTTATCGGTAATGCCCTTCATTACCTATTGAAAAGTTGAGAGGGGACATGTCAGAGGAGTATTGTCATTGTCGCTCTGATTTTGCAATGTACCAAATTCTAGGCACACTGTGGGAAACAAAACCAGTGCAGGCTCCATCTACTAGGGCTGAGTCCTGGGAAAGATACTTCCAAATGCAAGACAAAAACTGGCATAGATAATTAGAAAGTATAAGTATAAGGAAAGGCTATTTTGAGGGAATTTTTTTTTTTTAGATTTGTTTATTTATTAAGTATACAGTATTCTGCCTGCATGTAGATGTGCATGTCAGAAGAGGGCACCAGATCTCATTGTAGATGGTTGTGAGCCACCATGTGGTTGCTGGGAATTGAACTCAGGACCTTTGGAAGAGCAGACAGGAGTTCGAGGCCAGCCTGGTCTCCAAAGCGAGTCCAGGACAGCCAAGGCTACACAGAGAAACCCTGTCTCGAAAAACCAAAAAAAAAAAGGAAGAGCAGACAGTGCTTTTAACCTCTGAGCCATCTCTCCAGTCCCCTTGAGGGAGAATTTTGATGTTACATTATTGTAATATTTTGAGATGAGGTTCTAGAATTGGAGGTGGGGTATCTCACTATGTATGTAGTCCTATCTGGCCTGGAACCCACTAGAAGACCAAGTTGGAACAATTTAGATGTAATCTGAATAAATTATTTAAATATTTAAAAATTAGGAAAAAAAAAAAAAAAAAAGACCAAGTTCACTTCAAACTCCCGGAGATCTGCTTGTCTCAGCCTCCTGAGGGTTAGAGGTGTACATCACCATGCCCAGCAAAATGATTTTTCACACATTTTGAAATGTGTGTTAAATGAAGTTACTGTATTATGGACCCTTTTCCTTAACCATTTGGCATATTTTCTTTTACTTCTGAGTAAAAACAAACTAAGTGTGTTTGTTTATCAGGAGTCGTAATGGGGGGCTGGAGAGATGGCTCAGAGCTTAAGAGTGCCGGCTGCTCTTCCAAAAGGTCCTGAGTTCAATTCCCAACAACTACATAGTGGTTCACAACCATCTGTAATGCCATCTGGTGTCCTCTTCTGGCCTGCAGGTGTGACATGTAGGCAGAGCACTATATACATAATAAATACTTCTTTTTTTAAAAAAGGAGTCATAATGGGCCTGAATCACATTTTATTTGTATTGTTTTCCCTCTAAAGTGTCTTTTAATGACATTGACTGTTCGTGCCCTCCCAAAACTGCAGGAGAAAGTTGTGGCAACTTAAATGACACCAGTAAGGAGGCACTAGCCAAGACAGAAGTGTCCCTCACACTGACCAACAAGTTTGATGTGCCTGGTGATGAGAATGCTGAGATGGATGCTCGAACCATCTTGCTGAAGTGAGTGTTTTTGAAAGGGAGAAGGAAAAGGCGTGGGATCCAGTTCACTGGGCCTTCCTGCCCTTGCCTGCCCACCACAGTCCTCATCCTCCTGCACTGTGCTCTCCTGCCCCACAGTCCTCATCCTCCTGCACTGTGCTCTCCTGCCCCACAGTCCTCATCCTCCTGCACTGTGCTCTCCTGCCCCGTGCTCTCCTGCCCCGCAGTCCTCATCCTCCTGCACTGTGCCCTCCTGCCCCATAGTCCTCATCCTCCTGCACTGTGCCCTCCTGCCCCACAGTCCTCATCCTCCTGCACTGTGCTCTCCTGCCCCATAGTCGTCATCCTCCTGCACTGTGCTCTCCTGCCCCACAGTCCTCATCCTCCTGCACTGTGCTCTCCTGCCCCATAGTCCATATCCTCCTGCACAGTGCTCTCCTGCCCAACACAGTCCTCATCCTCCTGCACTGTGCTCTCCTGCCCCACAATCCTCATCCTCCTGCACTGTGCTCTCCTGGCCCACAGTCCTCATCCTCCTGCACTGTGCTCTCCTGCCCCGCAGTCCTCATCCTCCTGCACTGTGCTCTCCTGCCCCACAGTCCTCATCCTCCTGCACAGTGCTCTCCTGCCCAACACAGTCCTCATCCTCCTGCACTGTGCTCTCCTGCCCCACAGTCCATATCCTCCTGCACTGTGCTCTCCTGCCCCACAGTCCTCATCCTCCTGCACTGTGCTCTCCTGCCCCACAGTCCTCATCCTCCTGCACTGTGCTCTCCTGCCCCGCAGTCCTCATCCTCCTGCACAGTGCTCTCCTGCCCAACACAGTCCTCATCCTTCTGCACTGTGCTCTCCTGCCCCACAGTCCATATCCTCCTGCACTGTGCTCTCCTGCCCCACAGTCCTCATCCTCCTGCACTGTGCTCTCCTGCCCCACAGTCCTCATCCTCCTGCACTGTGCTCTCCTGCCCCACAGCCCTCATCCTCCTGCACTGTGCTCTCCTGCCCCATAGTCCTCATCATCCTGCACTGTGCTCTCCTGCCCCACAGTTTTCATCCTCCTGCACTGTGCTCTCCTGCCCCATAGTCCATATCCTCCTGCACAGTGCTCTCCTGCCCAACACAGTCCTCATCCTCCTGCACTGTGCTCTCCTGCCTCACAGTCCTCATCCTCCTGCACAGTGCTCTCCTGGCCCACAGTCCTCATCCTCCTGCACTGTGCTCTCCTGCCCCGCAGTCCTCATCCTCCTGCACTGTGCTCTCCTGCCCCATAGTCCTCATCCTCCTGCACAGTGCTCTCCTGCCCAACACAGTCCTCATCCTCCTGCACTGTGCTCTCCTGCCCCACAGTCCATATCCTCCTGCACTGTGCTCTCCTGCCCCACAGCCCTCATCCTCCTGCAATGTGCTCTCCTGCCCCGCAGTCCTCATCCTCCTGCACTGTGCTCTCCTGCCCCATAGTCCTCATCCTCCTGCACTGTGCTCTCCTGCCCCACAGTCCTCATCCTCCTGCACAGTGCTCTCCTGCCCCACAATCCTCATCCTCCTGCACTGTGCTCTCCTGCCCCACAGTCCTCATCAGCCTGCACTGTGCTTGGCACAGGACTTATTCTCCTTCTATCATACAATGACAGGCTTGGAAATGCTCCTCTGTACCCCTCCAGTGCAGTTCCCTGTGCCTTGTGTGGTAACTGCCCCTTTGGATGCTATGGAAAGGCATCGTGGTGGTAACAGTACTTCAGCTGCTGCTTAGGTGGAGCATACAGCCATGCTGAAACACAGTCTCCTTCTTGTTGCAGCACAAAACGTTTAATTGTGGATGTCATCCGGTTCCAGCCAGGAGAGACCTTGACTGAGATCCTAGAGACCCCAGCCACCAGCGAGCAGGTACAGATGAAGGTTTCACGCTCGTGCTCCTTGACAGAATAAGCTTTTCTATGAAAGATGCATCCCTGGATGGAGGCAGGGAGGACAGGGAAGGACACAGATTTCAGGGTGGAGGGCAGTGACAAGCTGTGTGTCAGGAAGGCACACTTAAATTAAGCCAGGAGGGTTCGGGTGTGATGGAAAACAAGAGAGCCCACAGGAGCAGTGGGACCAAGGAGAGAGGAACACAGCGGGAGAGGTCAGACTGTGAATGTGGGGTGAAGATGGGGGTCGGGGTGCAGCTGTGGGAAAAGCAAAGCCAAGGGTGGGACTATCTAGAACCCCAGAGCTAAAGCTGGTAAGGATGAATCTGCTGGGCCTGGCAGTATGTTATATAATCCTAGCTCCTTAGGAGATTGAGGCAGGAGGATTACCAAGTTCACGGCTAGCCTGGGCTACCCAGCAGTGTTTTGTTTTTAAAGCGGAAAGATGGCAGAGTGTAAGGAAGGGTACTAGTGTTTGCAGCTGCCTGTGAGCAGGGGGCAGCAGGAGCTCCTTCAGCACAGCCGGTGTTAGGAGGAATTAGCAAGGGTTTACTGAGCACTGCTGTTACGTTAATTTATGTAGTTATATTGGGGTACACTCTGAATAAAAGGACAGTGCCTTCAGCACTTAAAGTAGGGTAGGGAAAGCTAAAAGATTTTATAGCTCAGACTCCAGTCTCCTGGCTACACCTAGAGTCAAAGAAGCCGAGCATCTGAGGCCACAGATGGATGCTGTGGGTGGATGAGATATCTCCCTGCATGCTGCTCTTTGTCTGGCATCTGGGAGAGGGAGGGAAGGGCGGCAGGAGACTTTGAGAACTCAGTGTCTGAGTACAGATGTGCTACGTAAGTCCAAGTGTAGAGCACCCGAGGTGGACTTATGAAGAAGTTCTGCTTTCATCTGTAGGAAGCTGAGCATCAGAGGGCCATGCAGAGACGCGCTATCCGGGATGCCAAAACCCCTGACAAGATGAAAAAGGCAAAACCCCTGAAGGAGGAGAACAACCTCAGCCTTCAGGAGAAGAAGGAGAAGATCCAGACTGGCCTAAAGAAGCTGACGGAGCTCGGGACGGTGGACCCAAAGAACAGATACCAAGAACTCATCAACGACATCGCCAAGGTACAGCACGTGAAGGGTGGTGGCCCAGCCTTGTTTACAGCCGCTTCAGGAGCTCTGAGAAACCGTCTCTGACTCCTACATTAGGACCTCCTCACTGCCCTGAGGTGGATTTTTGGTATGGTCTAAATTAATGGGGAGACCGCCTTCACTAGAGCATCTGGTGTCCAGGTTTCTTTGTTGCCCTTAAGGAATCCTTCAGACCTGTTTCATGATTGCTCTGGGCTATTTAAGTTGATCGCACGATTGACTTGCTCTGCGTGACTCCCGCCAGCCAGGGCTCAGAGTTCTAACTTCACTGAGATAAGGCTGCTTGCACCAAGGAACTTGGTTCTTTCTCTTTTCCCTCTCAGGACAGAGTGTTTATGAAGTCTAGACCGGCTTTGTAAGTAAAAGCACAAGAATGAGAGTGCACAGTTCCCTGTAACCAGAGGATATAGGCTGCGGAGATCTGAGTTTCTTTCAGGTCGGGAATGCAGGTCGCTGCCTGTTCAGAGCAGCTGGCAGGATTGAGCTCAGCCCAGCTGTGCCGTGGTGCTCATGAACATTGACAGTTGAAGAGGCATGGGCTGCCTGGCATGGTTTTCCTAATTTTCATGGTTGCGCCTCAGGATGTCCGGAATCAGCGGAGATACAGGCAGAGGAGGAAAGCTGAATTGGTAAAGCTGCAGCAGACGTACGCGGCCCTGAACTCTAAGGCCACCTTTTACGGAGAGCAGGTGGATTACTACAAGAGCTACATTAAAACCTGCTTGGACAACTTGGCCAGCAAGGGCAAGTGAGTCTCTGCTTTGACTATTCCAGGGCAGGGGCTAGAGGGATGGGACGAAGGAGAAAACCTCTGGTGATAATAGGAAGGGTTTTAACCTTTTATTAAATTTACAGTTGTTAACGTGGGGAAGGGAGAGTATATGGATGTGGAGGTCAAAGGTCAGCTCAGGCTAGTTCTCTGTCCACCATGGCTTCCAGGAGCTGAACTCAGGCTGTCAGGCTCTTGAAGCAAGTGCTTTGACACGCTGAGTCATATTGCCGGCTTGATGCTGAATTTTTCTTTTCTTTAGTTTTCCTTTTTTGAGATGGGATCTCCCTGTCCCCCTAAATGGTCAGGAACTCACTTTGTAGATCAGGCTGGGCTCAAACTCAGATACTGCCTGCCTCTATCCCCTAAGTGCTGGGATTAAAGGTATGTGCCACCCACCATGCCTGGCTAATAGTGAATTATTTATTTTATTTTATTTTACTTTATTTTATTTGAGACAGGGTTTTTCTCTGTACCTTGGCTGTCCTAGACTCGCTTTGTAGACCAGGCTAGCCTGGAACTCACAGAGACCCACCTGCCTCTGCCTCCCTAAGTGCTAGAATTAAAGGCGTGCACAACCATGCTCAACTGACATTGAATAGTTTTTAAAAGATTTGTTTGTTTGTTTGTTTACTTATTTATTTATTTTGGTTTTTCGAGACAGAGTTTCTCTTGAGTAGCCCTGGCTGTCTTGAACTCCCTTTGTAGACCAGGCTGGCCTGGAACTCATTGCAATCTGCCTGCCTCTGCCTCCTGAGTACTGGGATTAAAGGCGTGCGCCACCACGCCCAACTGACATTGAACTTTTTTTTTTTTTTTAAGATTTATTTATTTATTTATTTATTTATTTATTTATTTATTATGTATGCAGTGCTCTGTTTGCATGCCAGAAGAGGGCACAGATCTCATTATAGATGGTTGTGAGCCACCATGTGGTTGCTGGGAATTAAACTCAGGACCTCTGGAAGAGCAGCCAGTGCTCTTAACCTCTGAGCCGTCTCTCCAGCCCTGACATTGACCATTTAACTACAGCACTTAGGACCTGCCCACTGCATTAGCTCTTTACTATTAGTGTTTTTGATGCTTGCAGAGTTGCCCGGCTCCATTTGCCGGTGTGGCGTGGGGAGGCAGAAAGGGGCTCGGGGATGCTCGTTTCCCAGCACTTCTTGCTCTCACGTACCAGTTTGGCTTAGAATTAGTGAATCAGAGAAGGACACCGACTGATTGGCTTCCAACTCTCCCACCAAGCCCTGTAGTTCCAGCACGTGGGAGGCCTGGCCCTGAGCTGACCAACCTCCTAAGGACTTTATAGATATTTAGCTCCCTGATGCCTCCAGGCAGGGTCACAGACTCCAGGGAAAGGCCTCCTGTGCTGGCCACAGACCTCAGCCTGCCAGGTTTACAGGGAAGAAACCACAAACTTCCAACCTTTCTTTAGAAATTTCAAACCTCACAAGGTTGAAGGACTAAGACACCCATGAGCCCTTCCCAGGGATCCTCTGAGCTGAAGCTGTGCCTTCTGCACTCCTCTCCTCCCCTCCCCTCCGTCTCAGTCCTCCCTGTCCTCCCTGGAGGAGGCAGGACTGGCACTGGGGAGATTGCCTGCTAGCCCACCATGGAGAGCTGACTCCTGTACCCTGCAGACATGGGTAGTTTGCTCTGCCCAGGCCTAGAATGATGATTTCTCCAAGCCACCCTAGTTTCATTTAGAAACCAAGATCTAGTGGCTTGCTGCCCTCACTGCCCCGTTAACATTTCTAGGCCTTTTAGGCAGACACAGCCAGGTCTTCACTTCGAATGGCTGCGTACTGTTCCATCGGGTAGCTAGATAAGGTGACTTAGTTGTTTGCTTCTAGTTGTTTACCATTATAAGAGCACGTGCTGCTCTTCCACAGGATTGGAATGTGGCTCCCAGCACCCACATGAGGCAGCTCCTAGCTCTCTGTAACTCCAGCTCCAGCAGATCTGACAAACTCTCCTGGCCTCCAGAGGCATTACACACATTGACATAGACACATAAATAAATAAAAATTATTCTTGCAAATCTGATGGATGAAGTTAGAGAGATAGCATAGTGTTTAAAAGCACTGACTGCTTTTTCTGGGCCGTGTGGGTTCAGTTCTCAGCACCCACATGGAGGCTCACAGCTGTCTAACTTAAGTCCCAGAGAATCCGATGCCTACCCAGGCCCTGCACATGCAGGCGGGGCACCTACTTGCAGGCGGGCAAAGCACTCACACACATTAAGTAACAAATAAATTAACATTTCTACTTACAGTGTCTGCATCAGCCTTTTAATCATGTGCTGTTTTGCAAATGTAGGCACTTTCTGAAAGTAAACCCCTAACAGTGAAATGGAGGGTCAGGAGTTCTGAGTGACTGCCCCCTGCTGTTTCCAGTTGCCTTTCCTAAGGATTACCCACACTCACTTTCTGGCGGCCTGCCCACTTCCCTGGCCCTCTCTGGAGGCGGGGACCCTGGATGGCGTTCACCTGTCTTCTTCCCATGGCTACTTTTCCGTCTTTGATTTCCCTGATGGTCCACTAACCTTAGTTAGTTTCCTTCTCCTTAACTCCCTGTCCTCTATCACTGCGATGCCTGCTGCAGCTTTGAAAGTTGTATATGTGGGCGGGTCTTTTTCTGACAAGACTCAGGGTTTACAGGGACTTTTATTATTTTGTGGTGATGCTATATTTGTGAAAATGCCAACATCTTTTAAAAAATTGTTTCTTTTTGCCGAGCATGGTGGTGCACGCCTTTAATCTCAGCATTTGGGAGGCAGAGGCAGGCAGACCTCTTGAGGGTTTGAAGCCAGAGACTGATCTACAAAGCAAGTTCAGAGACAACCAAGGGCTGTCACAGAGAAGCCCTGTCTTGAAAAACAAAAGCAAAAGCCAAAACAAAGAACTTGCTTATTTTTTGAGTTACAATGACTTAAAAAAAAAAATACCATCCTAATTATTTTGTTTCGTTTTGTTTGTTTGTTTTGGATTTTTCAAGACATGGTTTCCTGAGTAGCCATGGCTGTCCTGGAACTTGCTCTGTAGACCAGGCTGGCCTAGAACTCACAGAGATTGACCTGCCTCTGCTTCCCAAATTCTGGGATTAAAGGTGTGTGCCACCACTACTTGGCCTTAAAAATTACTTTCATTTCATTTTATTTAGATAGTTTTTGCAAGGAGTCTCATGTAGTTCACTAGGCTAGTGAACTCACATGTAGTCAAGGCTGGCCTTGGGCACCTGATGGTCTTAATGCCACCTCACCAGCATTTATCTTTGTTTGGTTGATTGGTTGGTTGATTTTGGTTTGTTTTTTGTTTTTGCATGTACACCTGCAGGCCAGAGGAGGGCATCAGATCACATTATAGATGGTTGTGAGCCACCATGTGGCTTCTAGGAATTCAACTCAGGACCTCTGGAAGAGCAAACAGTGTTCTTAACCTTTGAGCCATCTCTCCAGCTCTGGGGTTTTTGTTTTGTTTTGCTTTGCTTTAGGGTGTTTGTTTGTTTGGTTGGTTGGTTTTTGGGTTGTTTTTGTTTTGTTTTTCGAGACAAGGTTTCTCTGGGGAGCCTTGCCTGTCTTGGACTCACCTGTAGACCAGGTTGGCCTCGAATGCAGAGATCTGCTTGCCTCTGTCTCCCGAGTGCTGGAATTAAAGGTGTGTACCACCACGCCCAGCTTTATTTTTATTTTTAATATTTATCTCTGTGTTTGTGTGCACAAATATGTTATAAACATGCTCGAATCCCAGAAAATGTGTGGCGGTCAGAGGACTGCAGTTGGGAATCAAAGCTCTCCTTCCATGGTGTTGAGGCAGGGTCTCTCTGTTACTGCTCTGTGTACTCCACACTAGCTGGCCAGCAAGTGTCTTAGGTAGTCCACCTGTGTCCTTCCATCCCTACAAGTGCTGAGGTTACAGGTGCACACCACCGTGTCCAGCAACGAGTGCTTTGACCCTCTGAGCCATCTCCCTGGCTTATTAGGGGCATGGTTCCAAAATGACATGGAAGCACAGACACATTCTTAAGTTCATGGTCTTGTTCTCCAGTTTAATTTAAAATAAAGGTGGAAGCGAGTAAGTGATGTTGTCCAGTTTTGTGGAGGTTGCTAGCGCCAGTCTTCACATTTGTCTGCTGTTTTAGAATTGGTGTGTTGTGTGTGCTTGCATGTGTTTCTGGCCTCACTTCCGTGATGCCTAAGACTTGTAGTAGATAATTACTTAAAGACAGTGTCATAATGTGGTTTTTATCTTTCACAGGGTCTCCAAAAAGCCTAGAGAAGTGAAAGGGAAGAAAAGCAAAAAGATTTCTCTGAAATACACAGCAGCAAGACTACATGAAAAGGGGGTTCTTCTAGAGATCGAGGACCTCCAAGCCAATCAGTGAGTGTTTACTTTTTGTGTTATTATTTTTCTGTGGAGGGGGCATGTGGGTGTATGCACATGTATGTGTTGGTATGTGTGTGTGTGTGTGTGTGTGTGTGTGTGTGAGAGAGAGAGAGAGAGAGAGAGAGAGAGAGAGAACTTGTAGGCCTGTAGCCAGTACAAGGTGCCCTGTTCCTTTTCACACTCCACTTTACTGTATATGAACACGTACGTGCAGGTGCCTATGCTTGTGTGTGTCTGTCTGTCTGTCTATGTGTGTGTGTCTTCATGTGTGTGCATGTGAGTATGGAGCCTAGTGGCCAGTGTCAGGTGTCTTGCCCTCTTCACTCTCCAGCTTATTTTCTGAGGCATGGTCTTTCACTGACTGGAGCTCCACAGTTCCGCTAGGCTGACTGGCAGGCCCCTGCGATCTGCTGGTGTCTGCCACCCTCACCTCCAGTGCGGTGGTTGCAGGCATGCACTGCTATGCCGAGATATTTACATGGATGTTGGCATGAACTGAGGTCCTTGTGCTTGGGCAGGAGTAGGCACTTTACCTGTGGAGCCATTTCCTCCCGCATTTCCATTTTTATTTTGTTTTACAAGCTGTTTTTATCTTATTTATTTGTTTGTTTGGGTTTTTTGGTTTTTCAAGACAGACTTTCTCTGTGTTAGCCTTGGCTGTCCTGGACTCGCTTTGTAGACCGGGCTGGCCTCGAACTCACAGTGATCCGCCTGCTTCTGCCTCCTGAGTGCTGGGATTAAAGGCATGCGCCACCACACCCATTAACCTGGTAATAAAAAGAGATTGCGTTTTTAATTTTTGAGAAAGGGGGTTTTGATACAGGGTTTCCCTATGTAGCCCTGGCTATTCTGGAACTTGCTCTGTAGTCCAGGCTAGCGTTGAACTCATACAGATCTGCCTGCCTCTGCCTCCCAAGTGCCTCTCAAGATGTGTACCATCACCACCTAGCTGAGAATGCATTTTTAAAAATTGTGTTTATTTTATATGTGTGCACATGCATACACCATGGCATGTCCATGGAGGTCAGATGTCAACTTTCAGGAGTAGTTCTTTTTTTCTACCATGTAGATCCCAGGGATAGAACTCTGGCCATCAGGCTTGAGGACAGGCACCTTTATTCCCTAAGAGTTTACTCCCTGAGAACAAATTTCTTTCTTTCTTTCTTTCTTTCTTTCTTTCTTTTTTTTTTTTTTTTTTTTTTTTTTTTTTTTTTTTTGGTTTTTCGAGACAGGGTTTCTCTGTGTAGCCTTGGCTGTCCTGGACTTGCATTGTAGACGAGGCTGGCCTTGAACTCACAGGGTTTCACCTGCCTCTGCTTCCCGAGTGCTGGGATTAAAGGCATGTTTGTGCAACATTTGTTCCAGGCATATTGGCACCAGCGTGTGTGTACGCCCTATCTTAATCTCACCTCTTAGAAGCAGGAAGCTATTCTTTCATTTTCTGTATCTGGCCAGACAGACTGTCTCAGTTACTGTTCTATTGCTGTGACAAAGACAATGACCGTGACAACTTACAAAAGGAAGTATTTGTTTCAGAGGACTAGTCCAGGATCATCATGGTAGGGAGTTTGGCAGCAGGTAGGCAGGCACAGCGCCAGAGCAGTAGCCGAGAGCTCACATCTGAGCCAAGACTGGGCCTGGCATGGGCGTTTGAAATCTCAAAGCCAGTGACACACCTCCTCCAACAAGGCTACACCTCCTGCCTTCCCAGATAGTTCCACTAACTGGGGGATCAAGCATTCAAACATACAAGCTTATGGGAGCCATTCTCACTCAAACCACCACCCTAACCTATGAAAAACATTTACTTTGCTCCACATGGGCATCACCAGTATCCATGCTGGAAGCACAGCTTGCTTTGACCCTGGGTCAGGACAGTTGAGCTCACTGACCCAGTGTCCTCTGCCAGCCCTGGCCTGCACTGCTAGAAAGCATGTATTGAGCTTAGGCTGTTGACTCTTCTGTCCTTTGTCTGTTCCAGAAGGGACTTAGCTCTTCTGATTCTGGAGTACGTATGTGTGACTGTCATTTGAAAGGAGGGCAAAGCACAAGAGAGGCACCTGGGGCCCACAAGCTAGAGGGAAACTCTGGAGATAGTAGACTTCTTTGTATGTTTTTATTGAGAGAAAGATAATCTGTCTGTCCACCATGTACCCAAGCAATCTACCTCACTTTCAAAACATAAATTAGGATGTTGTTTGTTGTCATGTATCCAACTTTTATTGGTAACACTCTATTATGAGACATTTGCATAACCTGGCAGAGTGGCGCACAGCTTTAATCTCAGCATTCCAGCACAGGCAGGCAGATCTCTGGGGTCTAGGCTAGCTTGGTCTATAAAGCAAGTTCCAGGACAGCCAGCGCTACACAGAGAAACTCTGTCTCAAAAATATATATATACTTTTAACATATTATTATCCTTGTGATAACACTTACATGTCAGCCAATGTTTGCACTGAAGTGCATGAGGGACCATGTTTTTTTAGATGGTATCTGTCTATATTGCTTAGACTTACACTGAACTCCAGGTTCCGTTGATCTTCCCACCTCATTCTTCTGCAGAGATAGGACTCGAAGCGCACAACATCATGTTTAGCTTTTGTGGTGGTGACAAGGCCTCGCAATGTAACGCAGGCTAACCTCAGACTCGCCGTTCTCCTCCCTGAGCCTTCTCTGTGCTAGGATTACAGGCATGCACTGCCATTCTGGACCATGATTGCTTTTTAAAATAATAGATGCCTACAATCAAATTTCTTTTTTTGAATATTAATGTATGTACTTTATTTATGTGAGTGCTCTATCTGCATGTACACCTGCATGTCAGAAGAGGGCACCACATCTTATTATAGATGGTTGTGAGCCACCATGTGGTTGCTGGGAATTGAACGCAGGACCTCAGGAAGGGCAGAAAGTACTCTTAACCTCTGAGCCATCTCTCCAGCCCCCTACAATCAAATTTCTAATCCAAGAGTGATTCAGACCTATTACAAAAACACATGACATACACATCACATCGTAACCATTTTCAAGGGGATGGATAAGTGTATTCACATCATGGGCCCGATCACTGGATGGTTTTCGTCTTGCAAGATTCGCTCCCTATGTTTCCCTGCAGCCAGCCTCTGGTAGCCACCATGCCCTTCATGGCCTTTGCATCTGTCTGCATTAGTTACCTCATATAAGTGAAGCCATGTACGTTTCATCTTTTGTGACTGGCTTGGGCATTCACTTAGCATAATGTCCTAGAAATTTAACCACATGACAGGATTTCCTTCATTTTTAAGGCTGAATAATATTCCATTGTCTGTGTACCACATTTTGTTCAGCCATTCATGCATTGATGGACAGGCACTGTTTCCGCCCTCGGCTGTTGTAAGCAGTGCTGCAGCAAAAGGTGCCGACATCTCCCTGCGTGTCTACTCTCCAATCTTGTCTATGCCCAGAAGTGGCACAAAGAGCCATATGGTGACTCACATTTTGGCTGTAGGGCCACTGTTGCAAAGCATGCTGCTACGTTGTTGCTACAGTGGTTCCTGCCATTAGTGAGTACAGTAACTAATAGTCTAACTTACCTCCATAAGTGCTGGAGAGATGCTTAGTGGTTAAGAGCACTTACTGCTCTTGCAAAGCATCTGAGTTCTGTTCCCAGCATGCACCTAGCTTACAGTCAGTCACTTGTAACTCCAGCTCCTGGGATCCAATGCCCTCTTCATGCTCACACACACACACACACACACACACACACACACACACACACATCCATTTCTTTCTTTTTCTTCTTCTTTTTTTAAAAATTAAAATTAAAAGCCTTTCTAAAGTTTGTGTTTCTTAGATTTCTGGTTGAGGGGTTGGGTTTTGGGCAGGTTGGCTTTGGCTGTGATTTGGGAATGGCTTGCCGTCTGTTTTTGACTTTGCTCAGGTTTTCAACTTGACCTTTGCCTTTCTGACTTTGTTGTAGGCGTTGGGGTTTCTGTGGTGGTGGTGGTGGTTGGGGCTCTCTGCAGAACAACCAGTCTCTGACCTTGTTTCTTCTCTTCTTTCTGTCATTATTTTCTGCTGCTCTTCATGCGCCCCTCTGTTTGCTTGTCTTTCTCGCTTGCTGCTGTGGGCATAGAAACCAGAAGGCTCACCAGGTACTTTCAAATTAATTACTGCACGAAGCAATCGTCCTTAGGAAGGAGGTGCTGCAGTCGGTTTCTGAGCACAATTCTGTGAGCCAGCCTTTATTCCTTGGCTCCTTCTTGAGTACTCCGGGTGGTTCTCCACTCTGTGAGGTGGGTCACGGCTCCAGCGAGTTCTGGACGTGTGGGGGACGCACTTGGTTCTCTTGCTGCTTGTTGCTAGTACAATGCCGCTTCCTGCCGAGGGCAGTGTGCACTCAGCGTACTTAAGTGTGCGCAGGTGCTCTGTCCACCAGGCCTCTTGCTTCCTGCTGGCCCCCTCTGCTCTATGTACCCACCTTCCCTAATCCTCAAACACCCTTCTCCCTCAGCTTCAATCTACTTTCCTTCTCCCTGACAAAGGGTTTCTCTGTGTAGCCCTGGCTGTCCTGGAACTCACTCTGTAGACCAGGCTGGCCTCAACGCAGGGATCCACCTGCCTCTGCCTCCTGAGTGCTGGGATTAAAGGTGTGCACCCCCACACCAGGCTCCTTTTTCTCACTAACTTTTGGCAGTAGCTTCAGGGAAGAGCCATCTGGCATCGCCATTTCAGGCCATCGTGGCATTCCCCACGGCTCCTGTTGGAATGGCGTGCAAGTGCTTCAGGAGAGGTGACCGTTTTTTCTGTCTCCAGGTCTGAAGGCAGTGGGCATGGCAGGGTGTCCTGCCTGGGGTGCCTCCCCTGCAGGAGAACGTTGGTGCTGTACCTTCTACCAGACACCGTCATATCGCCCTCCCCCATCTCAGTTTCATTACCTGAAAACATGACGCTCATACATATGGTATTGTGTTTCAACAGGTTTAAAAATGTTATCTTTGAAATTGGTCCAACAGAAGAGGTTGGAGACTTTGAAGTAAAAGCCAAGTTCATGGGCGTTCAGATGGAGACTTTCATGTTGCATTATCAGGTGGGTACACAGGCCTGTGCCTGAAGCTCTGACGAGCTGGAAGACAAAGTAAGAGAAGGCCCTTTGGGTAGAGCTCAAAGAGCTCAGTGCCTACTTGATGGAGGAAGCCAAGGGCTCGGGGAGTTGGGTGTGGCCTGTGCCCTCGGAGAGTTCCTAAGGAGTATGAGCTTTAGAGCACCTTGATACTGAAGTTTCACTCACTGCACCCTGAACTTGGAGCCCTGGCCTTCTCCTTTGTATTTGATATGGATACCTTTGTTAGGTGTATTACTGAAAACATGTAAAAAGAAGTTGCATCTTGGTAGATCGGAATGACAATTTAAACGCAAAATTAACTCTGTAGCAGTTTGTTTTATAACGTAATTATCCCTAATATTTATTTATCTATTTGTTTACTTATTTACTTATTTTTGAGAGAGGGTTTCACTGCGTCTGGACTCGCTATGTAGACCAGGCTGCCCTTGAACTCACAGCAATCTGCCTGCCTCTACCTCCCAAGTGCTGGGACCTAATTTTTATTTTTAAGAGTCTTAATTTTTTGTTTTTCTGGTGCTTAGGTTTGACTATCATGACTTATTCTTGCTAGGCAAGCTGTTTCCCACTGAGCTCAATTTCCAACCCCAAATATGCAGTTTTGTGAAGTGGGAGGACTCTCATGTGTAGCCCAAGCTAACCTCAAATCCACTATGTAGTTGAGGTTGGCCTTGAACTCCTGACCCTCCTGTTTCTCCTAAATTCTGGGATTTATGCGCCACCATGCCCAACTGCCTAAATATCTATCCTTGCATATTAAAAAATATCTGCCCAGTGGGGATAGTGGTACACACCAGCATTCAGGTGGCAGAGGCAGGAGGATTCAGAGTTTACAGCCAGCCTGGACTTCCCCAGACTCTAGAGTAAAAGCCGTCTTCAAAATCCAAGGCTAAAAACAACCAGAAAATCAAGAGGATTCATAGGCAGTGTCCAGACTCCTCTAGCTTTGTGTGTACACCACATGATGGGCCTCTTGGGTTTTTTTGTTGGTTGCTTTATTGCTTTTACAGTGTTGAAAATCAAATGTAGGGCCTCCCACATGCCCTGCTGCCACGCCCTCTTCCTCCATGTCTCATCCCTGCCCTGCTTTGCAGCACTGTGATCTAGCTGAGGCCTTTCTGTGGGCAAGCACTCAGATTCTTCCACAGGATGCTCTCCCCTCACATAATTGGCCGCCCTTCCCCTCCTCCCTGCCTGCTTTCTGACTCCATCAACCGGTGAGCACTTGAACATGCTGTCTCCCCTGTAGCCTTTCCCCGTAGTCACAGTGCTAGCTCTTCCTTCTGCCTCAGCAGTCCTGAGAGACATCCTCTGTTGACAGTGCAAGCTGACTCATTTTCCTGCCACCCCCAAAACTGTGAGCTCCTAAAACAGCGTGTCTTAGTCATCTTCATTTCCTTCTTGGTAACCAGGAGTCTCTCAGAGCACATTAATTAAGTAAATGTGAAAGGATTTCTTCATACATTGTAGCTAAGTACTATACACAATCCCTTGTCCCATTGCTTTCACCATGTGAGTGGAGCCAACCAATCTGCTAAGGAATCCCATACATTGGTGCTCAGATTCATTAAGCTTGTCTGGCTCATAAGTGCATGGCATTAGGATTAGGTTAGGCAAAAAGGACATACCATAGTCCCCTTCCTCATGACACTGTGGACCCTTCATGCCCTTTGACCCTGGGTCTTTCTTCCTTCCTTTCTTTTTCTTTTTTCTTTCTTTTTAACATATTTTTAACTATTTATTTATTTTTGGTTTTTCGAGACAGAGCTTCTATATGTAGCCTTGGCTGTCATGGGCTCCCTTTGTAGACCAGGTTAGCCTTGAACTCAGAGAGATCCGCCTGCCTCTGCCTCTCTGAGTGCTGGGATTACAGACATGTGCCACTATGCCTAGCTGACCCTGGCCTTTTCATCACTGCTTTCACAAGGGACACCAACAGTGTAGCCATAAGCCTTCAGGACAGCAGAGAGTGCTGAGAAAACATTCTGGGTCAGATCTGGACCACCCCCAAAGCCATCCCTTTCCTGATGGCCTTGCCACCAACTATTTGAGCCTCATCAGCTCATTTTTTTTTAAAGTCCGGATAATCACAGTTCATAGGGTTTTGTGATGACTTGAAAAGGCCCTGTGCAGTATGCCTAAACAGTGTCAT
Organism: Acomys russatus; assembly: GCF_903995435.1. Taxonomy (NCBI): domain Eukaryota; kingdom Metazoa; phylum Chordata; class Mammalia; order Rodentia; family Muridae; genus Acomys; species Acomys russatus. The sequence goes on along the minus strand of NC_067143.1, from coordinate 35,656,763 downwards.
GCACAGCCTGGGAGCCCAGTGACAGTGTGGTCTTCCTATGCCTTTACAGCAGCACGCCTTTCTCATGTGGAGTAGAAGTCAGGGTCTGGTAGGGCTGTGGCTGTACATCAGAGACTACAGTTTCAAACTGCAAGAGGCCCTGGGCTCAGTCTCCCCAAAACAAGAATACAGTAGACTGTGGACTAGACATGTAGTTCTGCGTTGGTAGAGTGCCCATTTGGCATGCATAAAGCCCTGGCTTTGACCCAGCACTGTAGAAACTGAGTGTGGCGGGACATACTATCATCCCAGATATGGAGACGGTAGATTGAGGCCAGCCTGTGCCAAAATGAGACTGTCTCAAAAACTTTTTTTTGGGCGGGGGGTTTGGTTTTTCGAGACAGGGTCTCTCTGTGTTAGCCTTGGCTGTCCTGGACTCACTTTGTGAACCAGGCTGGCCTCGAACTCAAAGTGATCCACCTGCCTCTGCTTCCCAGAGTGCTGGGATTAAAGGCATGCACCACCATGCCTGGCTTGAAAAACATTTTTTAAAAACATTTATTTATTTATTATGTATACAGTGTTCTGCCTGCATGTACACCTGTATGCCAGAAAATGGCACCAGATCTCATTGTGGATGGTTGTGAGCCACCATGTGGTTGCTGGGAATTGAACTCATGACCTCTGGAAGAGCAGCCAGTGCTCTTAACCTCTGAGCCGTCTTTCCAGCCCCCAAAAACATTTTTTAAAAAGGAACCTTGCAGGTACTGAGACAGTACTAGCTGTTAGCATACTTCATCATGAATTGAAATGCTTTTACTTTTCCCGTGGGTATTAAAACCTCTAGCCAGCTGGGCTCATTGGCGCACGCCTGTAATCATAGCACTGAAGGAGGCAGAGGCAGGCAGAACTCTGTGAGTTTGAGGCCACCCTGGTCTACAATGCGAGTCCAGGACAGCCAGGGATATACAGAGAAACCCTGTCTTGAAAAACAAAACAAACAAACAAACAAACAACACACACACAAAAAAAAACCCTTGAACCTACAGCTAAAACAGAATGGGAAAATGTCATTGTTTTGAAATAAGGTTTAAATGTATGTATTTTAACTGAACATAACTCCTTATTTTCCCCCATGTTTAAAATAGTTTACTATAAACCAAATGATACCCCAAAAGTTACCGTGACGGTTCCTTCGACCAGCACTCCGTGTTGTGCGGTACCCAGGGTGGTTGTGCACGGAGACCTTGTGTCTTGCTCACCCTGTTTCACACCTGGCACATGCAGCCTGCCTCACCTCTCCTGGGTCCTTTATGGGGAACGTCATTGTTCCAGATCTGATGGTTAAATTGTTTTGTTCTGACTTAACAGGACTTGCTGCAGCTACAGTATGAAGGGGTTGCTGTCATGAAGTTATTTGACAGAGCTAAAGTGAATGTCAATCTCCTGATCTTCCTTCTCAACAAAAAGTTCTATGGGAAGTAACTGGCCGTTACTGCCAGCCCAGAAGAATTCAAAAAGGCAGTGCCTCACAGGCGCCTTTCTAGGACCTTCTCTTACTCCTTGGAAGCAAAGACCTGGTCCAGCGGTGCCTCCGTTCACACTCCTGAAGCCCCGTGCTAAGTCCTCTCCCCCTGGCAGGTTTTCATAGTGAAGTTGTTTCAGGCTTCCTCTTCCCCGCTTCCCCCATCGTCTTCATCACGTAGGAGAGAGTGGAACCCCACCAACCCCTTTCAGTTACTGCCTCCTAAGTGCTAATTCTACTTTGTAAACATTGGTGTTTGCTTTACTTAGCAATGAGGATGGTGGGATTCAAATTCCTGTTTAGAAGTAGAAGCTGTCAGGTAGATGACAGACACGCACATCAGAGTCACTGCTGGGGATGGCCCCTCGGAGCAGTCAGAGGGCGAAGTCTGTGATGTCTTCCATTCTGCTGCCTTTGTAGGCAGAGCTAATCCAAGTTACTGTTCTCTGTTCAAATGAAGCAGCTTCAGGAGAAAAAGAGCAACTGCTTTTGAGTAAATCTAGGTAGTAGTGTTAGTGTAGACCCCTTCCTGGTGAGGGGGAACCCCACAATCATAGCTGGCCATAATGAGAGTGAGGATGGACCGAGGCTCCCAGTGTCCGCTCTCTCCCCCTCACAAACGGATGGCTTATCCGAGCCCAAAATGTAACTGTTTTCGAAACTATTTGTGTTCCAAGAGTGCCTTACTAAAGTATAAATTTTTTTCTTAAAATGTGAGTAATAGGAATTTTAAAGATTTATATAATGCTATACTCTGAGAAAAGGTTGTTTTTTCATTGGGTTATCTGTATATCTGAATTCTTGAAACTTTTCTATAGCCTACCTACACTAGGGTTATCTACAAAGTTGCCGAGACAATCCTGCTTGATTTTAGCAACAGCAGCAGCGACCCTGTGTCATGCTTGACATTCAGATCCCACTTTCCCACTCTCCCTTCTGCCCACATCATGCTTTTATTCTGAAAAGCCTGGACCCTCAGGCTCTGACTAACAAAGGAATCAGCTCCGGACATTAAAGTTGGAACCCTTACTCCTTGCATTAAAAGTCATAAACTTAAAAAACAACAACAACAAAAACCCTCTTTATCCAAAAAGATAAGTAGTCATGCTACTGAGCCTTTAATTTCTTTGATGTTTGGCTCAGTATTCTTGCATAAAACAGAAAAGTTAAACTAACATGACAGAGCTTATCGATGTACATCTTAGGCCAAGAAGCCATTTTAATTAGTGACAGATTGTATGGTGTGTCCCCATTACAAATGCAAGTTGTGGAGAAGTGTCCTTCACAATGGGCAGGCCATGGTGGAGGCCTCAGTGGGCAGGTGCAGGCAGAGGAAAGAGCTACCACCTCAGTGGCCCTGGTTTTCATTGTGTTTCGTAACATAGTTTTCTGAGAAATTTTTTTCTTCGGGTTAAAGGGAAATGCTAAGGCTGGCGTGGTAGCACACGCCTGTAATCTTAGCACTCGGACTGAGGCGGGAAGATCACTAAGCCAAGGCCAGCCTGGGATACACAGTCCCACCAAGTTCTCCAAGAGAGAGAGGAAAGAAAAGAGGGGGGCAAAAAGAGAAAGATGCAGTTATAACCAGCATCACCTAACAAAACAAGGTTAACAGATGTTTCAAGTGTCCCTCTTTCTTTTTCTTTCTTTTTTTCTTTTTTTTTCTTTGAGACAAAGGATGAAGTCTCTGTGTAGCCCTGGCTGTCCTCAAACTCACAGAGATCTACCTGCCTCTGACTCCTGAGGGCTGGGATTAAAGGCGTGTACCACCATGTCTGGCTTTTAAGTATGTTTCCTTAAAAAGGGATGCCATCACAATGTGGTCCCAGAGGCCACTTCCAAGACAGTAAAGAAAGAATACAGGTTACAGCATCTTAAGATGCCTTGGTTACCTATAAGGATTCTCTTTCCCCTAACACCCTGTAGAACTGCGCTAAATGCCCTTTGCGAATTTTCGTGGCTGCTGTGGAATCCTGCTCTATGTATCACTGAGGTCACCTGGTGAGCCTCGGGTTGGCACACTGGAGTTGTGCAGTGCTTGTGGTATTTATTCGCTATAGCCATCTCTGTCTTGGCTCTCTCCTCCTTCTCTGACCTCCCTGACCAGCCATCATGACATTTACTATGAATTCATTTCCTCCTAAGAATTTGGACTGGCCATCAGACTGTTGCTACACACAGTTGCCTTTGTATCTCCATATGAAATAAAAGGTCATTTGTTCCTGTTTGTGTTTATTTTTCTTGGTTTCATTGTCAGCAGTTCCTATTGGACGGTGTTAACCAGAGTAGGATTAAATTGCCCCGCTTCTTTGTAGTCTTTTTTAGCCAACTCTGCCTTTGAATCACAGAATCTCTATACATTTTATTTATTGTGTAGGAATGGAGGTCAGAGGACAACTTGGGAATCAGTTCTCCCCTTAACCATGTAGGTCCCAGGGATCAAATTCAGGTTGTAGGTTTGGTAGCAGAATCTCACCAGCTCAGTGATTATGTTTTGTTGTTGTTTTAAGATTTGTTGTATTATGAATGCTCTGCTTGCCTGTATACCTGCAGGCCAGAAGAGGACATCAGATCCCATTTCAGATGGTTGTGAGCCACCATGTGGTTGCTGGGAATTGAACTCAGGACCTCTAGAAGAGCAGCCAGTACAGTTAACCGCTGAGCCACCTCTCCAGCCCCCAATTATGGATGGACTAATTTTAACACGGTGTTTAGCCTTTTAAAATATATTATGCTTAAAGTAGCCTCAATGCAAGAAATACAGTGAGGGACAGACTGTTGCCATGTAACTGTAATTGGCGAAAGCCTGAAGGTTTACAATTGCCTTTTGTGTTATTTTTGAGCAGCGCTCTAGGTGTTAAACATACATGGAGAGCGTGTTTCTTGGAGGCTCCTGTCACTTGCAACTCACCAGAAATGACTAGGGTAAATTGGATATGGAAAAAGCAAATCAACAATTGCAAAAAAATAAAAATAAAACAGCCACAAGGAGACCACCAAGGCTGGTTGATCTGGAGTGGGTCAGGGGCTGCACAAGTGTTGCACCAACCAAGAACAAGACATGCAGTAAACCTAGGACACACACACACACACACATACACACACACGTTCAGATCTAGCTAATGGACAGCTCATTCTCCACAGTTGTGTGGAGCGCTGGGACTGCCTCTGACATGAACTCTGTGCTTCCAATTTGATCACTTCCCCTTGCTGGGGAGGCCTGGTGGCACTCAGAGGAAGGGGATGCAGGCTATCTGAATGAGACCTGATAGGCTGTGATCATATGGTGGGGGAGTAAATCCCCTTCTATCAGAAGTCTAGGGGAGGGGAATAGGGTAAAAGAGGGAGGGAAGCTGGGAGCAGGAAGATATAATCTGAGGGGATAACAATCGGGAAATAATCTGAATAAGTTAGAAAATTAAAGAGTGGCAAATGATGCTGGAGAAATGGCTCAGTGAATAAGAAGCATCCTGACGCAAGCACGAGTTCAAATTTCCAGAGTCTGCATAAAAGTTGGCACTGTAGCACCCATATGTAATTCAGTGTTCCTACAGCAAGACAGAAGTGGGGACAGGAGGACCTCCAAACACTGGAGTGCCAGTGAGCTTGGCATCCAAGGCAGTAAAACAAAAGACCCTGTCTCACGGTGGAAGGTACAGGCTGGCATCTAAGGTCCTGTATGGCCTCCATATGAGTAACCAGTGCACCTGTGCACCAATGCTCACACCTCACGCACGAATATGTGTCTCTAAGTATCTTGCTGTGTTTGTTACCTAGCCAGATGTGCGAAATCAGTGGCGACATGATAGTGACAGTGACCCTAAAGTAAGCTTAAGCCACATGTTGGGATGGTTTGTGTGAATGGCTGCACTGACCCCCTAAGGAAGAATGTCATGGTCAGTACATGGCTTCCCAGATAGGGAATTCACATACCCAGAGCCACAGCCTTCTCATTCTGGAACACAGGGTGCCGTTGGGCAGGCTGCTTACTGGAACATGACATCTGTTGGCCTGTGGTCTATCTACATTGTTCTGTAGAGAAGTCAAGGGAGTTAGAAAGAAGAATCATTAAATGCAGAGACTGGGCAGACAGTGCGTGTTCTTTAACTCCTTGCCGTGACCTGACTAAAAGCAGCTAGAGAGAGGAAAGGTTTGTTGGTTTGTTTGTTTAAAGGTGTATTTATTATATATACAGTGTTCTGTCTGCATGTAAGACCTGCAGGCCAGAAGAGGGCACCAGATCTCATTATAGATGGTTGTGAGCCACCATGTGGCATTTGGGAGTTGAACTCAGGACCTTTGGAAGAGCAGACAGTACTCTTAACCTCTGAGCCATCTCTCCAGCCCGAGAGGAAGGGTTTGTTTTGGCTCATAGTTCAGGGGAATGCGGTGCACCATGGCAGAGAAGGCACAGCAGCTGGGAGCAGCGTGGTTGGTGGTGCCAACAAGGAAGGAGAAAAGGGAATGTCTGCCTAACCGGCGTCCCCGTCTCCCCCACCCACCCACCCCTTTCTTTTTTTGAGACAGGGTCTCTCTGTGTAGCCTTGGTTGTCCTGGGATTAAAGGTGTGCGCGCCGCCGCCGCTGCCGCCGCCACCACCACCAGGCTTCTCTTCCAAGTTTTTGTATTTAAATTGCAAAGTGTGGGCCATTGATCTGTGATAGCACTCCCTCCTGGCTAGCATTCACATGTGTGCCATACCATATACACAACAAATATTGTTTTAATTAGGGGTGTGTGTGTGTGTATATAACCATAAAGTTACTGAATTAGAAAAATCATTGCACATTACCATTATTTTTGGTGCATGTTTGATCACAACAACGTAACATTTCTATACATAGTTATGGCTGAGCCAACCAACTCACTCTTGTAAAGCAAATAAAAATCAAGTCAGAATCCTAGTTACTCGTGTAAACGTCAGATGCAGAAACCTTCACCCCTCCCGGGTAGGGTTGATTGCTGCCCTCCATCAGCACAATAGCTGAGCAGAGTGTGGGTCCTGCTCCCCTCCAGCATTTGCTTGGAGTTGTTCCTCATTTTGTTAGCAGTTTCCATCCAAACCCACTGGCAAGTGACACAATTTTGCTTTTCTTTCTTGGACAGGGAATGTTTGATTCTGAAATGCGTGGGAGACATGGCAAATAAGATATGGTGATCAGAAAGGCAGACAAGAGCCAAAGGGGACTGTTTTAACAATTCTGTAAGCTGTTTGGATCTCACTTCTTGAGATCGGTGAAGGTTCTCCAAGACCTCTTAGTTATATGTAAGAAAAAAGAAAAGAAAAACAACCTCAGAAATAATAACATGATTAGGTCCCACCAGTTGTTTTGCTTTTTGAAAATATTTGTATTTATATCCATGAGTGTGCAACTACCCGTGGAATCCAGAGGAGGACATGGGATCCCCTGAAGCTGGAGTTACCTGCCTGATGTGGATTCTGGAACCTAAACTGCAGTCTTCTGCAAGAGTAGCAAGTAGCCTTTTTGTTTGTTTTTTGAGACAGGGTTTCTCTGTGGAGCCCTGGCTGCCCTGGGACTCCTGTAAACTAGGCTGGCCTCGAACTCACAGAGATCTGCCTGCTTCTGCCTCCTGAATGCTGGTATTAAAGGTGACCACCACCACCTTTAATGTAGTAAGTGTTAACTGCTAAGCCCTCCCTCCAGGCCCCTAGGCTCTGCCAGTTCCATGGGGAGGGGCAGGGGGTGTTTTACTGAAGGCTGACTACCCAGCATGCTCAGGGGCCTGGATTCTATCCCCAGCTCTGCCTCCACCTTGGGGCTGGAGAAAATGGCTCAGAGGTTAGGAGCACTGGTTGCTCTTCCAGCGGTCCTGAGTTCAATCCCCAGCAACCACATGGTGGCTTACAACCATCTATAATGGGATCTAATGCCCTCTTCTTGCATGTAGGTGTACATGCAGGCAGAACATTTATTATTTACATAATAAATCTTAAGAAAAAGAAAAGAAAGACATTACCTGATTTGGAAAGGATTTACAATCCAGTCATTACATATGTAAGACTTTCTCAAAATAATATTATAGTCCTTGACTTAAAGACAGCTTGTACAATCCAATCTGCTAGAGATACTTTGGGAAGTAGAATTAACATGCTTATACTGGCCAGTCTTATGTCAACTTGACACAAGCTCAAGTCCTCAGAGGAGGGAGCTTCAGTTGAGAAAATGCCCCATAAAATCAGGCTGTAGGCAAGCCTGTAAGTCATTTTCTTAATTAGCAATTGAAGGCAAAGCCCGTTGTGGATGGTGCCGCTCCTGGCCTGGCGATCCTGAGCTCTAAAGAAAGCAAACTTAGCAAGCCACGGAGAGCAAGCCAGTAAGCAACACCCCTCCGTAGCCTCTGTGTCAGCTGCTGCCTCCAGGTTCCTGCCCTGCTTGAGGTCCTGTCCCGGGCTCCCTTCGATGACAAACGGTGATGTGGAAACCTAAGCCCCATTCACCCACCCCACCCCCCACTTCCTTCAGTCATGGTGTTTCATCCCTGCAGTAGAAACCCTGACTAAGACATCTTTGCATCACAGCTCTGAAATATTTTGGTTACGGAAAACTACGAACGTACGAGAAGGAACAGCATAATGACCTCCCACATGTCGGCCATCTGGCCTGGAAAACTGCCAGCACCCGGTCAAGTCAAATTAGTTTCACTTATGCCCCACCCCCGTGGTTATTTTGGCAGTCCCTGATATATAACTATTTAGGATGTGTCTCTGACACAGATTCTCAATAGGAGCAGTCTCACCTTCCAACAGATGCTTTGCAAAATCTGGAGGTTAAGAAGGACCGCTCCTGGCATCTGGTGCATGGAGCCCAAGGGTGCTGCTAGCCACTTTGGATTTCAACAGGACAACTCCCCACAACAAACTACGCAGCTGCTCTTATTGATAAAGAAGAGGAAGCGAGTGAACAAAATCAAGTAAGAATTCCTACAGTATTATCAGACCAAACACTAACTAAGGCACGGGCTGAGGAGATGGCCCAACAGGCAAGGGACCTGCCAAGAGAGCATGAGTTCCCGAGCTCAGCTCCCCAGAACCAGGATGTGCCTGTAACCCCGGACAACTGAGCCGAACCAGTGAACGTAGAGTTCAGTGAGAGACCTTGTCCCAAAAAGTAAAAGGTGGAGACCAAAGAGGAGAAGAAGCACCTAGGTTGACGTCTGGTCTTCATGGTCCACACTAACAAGTACATGCAACACACACAGACACACGCACACACACACACACAAATACCCATGAAATCAGTGTTTAAATTTCTCCACTCATATTCATCTTAGACCATCTAAACAGTTTGTAGGTTTGCCAAAAAATAAAAATCACACATTACGTCTAATTTGATAAGCTTCTGAAATTCCTCTCTCTTTAAATTCTCCGGTTCGGTTATCTCTTCACGGATATCTGATGATGGACCTCTGGATAGAATCCCATCCTGGATTTCTTATAACGTCTCTGGGGGTCATTCAGTGTCGACCTTCTGGCAAGAATGTGTCAGGATTTCCCCGGCATGTCAGGGGCTCCAGGGTGGCCAACTCGACTCCTTCATTACAACGCTTTCCAGGAGAGTTCACTCCACGTGGACCTCAGTGGTAGGGCAGCTGTGGAGCCCCTCTGAGGCCCTGGGTGTGATCTGAAGCACCCCCCAAAAAAGATCTTCACACAAGTGCCTCATCTGGCTTCTCCTGGGGCTGAGCAGCTGCAGACAGGGGCTGACCCCATTTTTCACACTGTCTTAGCCTAAAAGATCAACAAGTGATTGGCTGCATAGATTTCTGTTTGGTGTTTGTTTGTTTGTTTGTTTGTTTGTAAGACAGGATCTCACTATGTAGCCTTGGTTGACCTGTAGCTTGCTTTATAGACCAGCTGGCCTAAATCTCTGAAATCCACCTGCCTCTGCCTCCCAAGTGCTGAAACTAAAGGCGTGTGCCACTGCACTGGCTGACTAGATTTCTTATTAGCAGTTAACAGTGTCAGAATTCCTTTTTTTCAGAGCTGATCAAGGTGGCCCATGCCTGTAATCCCAGCACTCAGGAGGCAGAGGCAGGTGGATCTCTATGAGTTTGAGGCCAGCCTGGTCTACAAAGAGAGTCCGGGACAGCCAAGGATACACAGAGAAACCCTGTCTCGGTAAAAAAAAAAAAAAAAAAAAAAAGTAAGTAACGAATTTTGTGTAAAATAAAATAATTATGGATGGTCTGGGATGTAGTTTATCTGGTATGGTGCTTGTCTAGCATGTATGTAGCCCTGGGAACTGCATAAGCCAGACACCATGGCACACCTCTGTAAGGCAGAAAATTGGGAGGTTAGAATAAAGGCCTGCAAGATGGCTCAGTGTGGAAAGGTGCCTGCTGCCACCCAGATAATGGGTTTGACACTCAGGGCCCACATGGCAGAAAGAGAGCACTAACTCCTGCAAGTTGTCCCCTGACTTCCACACATGTGCTATGACACTTTTTTTAAAAAAAAGATTTATTTATTATACAGCATTCTGCCTGCACATACACTAGCAGGCCAGAAGAGGGCACCAGATCTCACTATAGATGGTTGTGAGCCACCATGTGGTTACTGGGAATTGAACTCAGGACCTTCGGAAGACCAGGCAACATTCTTAACCACTGCGCCACCTCTCCAGCCCGTGCTATGATACTTGAGTGTCCCCTGACACTTGTGTGTCCCCTGACACTTGTGTATATGCACATTTTGAAAAATGTACATATGAGGGCTAGGGCATGAGAGGTCACGTCTCAAAAGCAAACACACAGCAACAAACACACAACAACAAATCATTCTGAGCACATCTGAATATAGCATCTCGCTAACAGTCCTGTATTCTGGTCCTAGAAGGCTGAGAGGAGGATCAGGCAACCTGAGACCCTGTCTTAAAAAAAAAAAACAAAAAAACAAAGTGTCGGGGTTGGGGATTTAGCTCAATGGTAGAGCACTTGCCTAGCCAGCGCAAGGCCCTGGGTTTGGTCCTCAGCTCTGGAAAACAAAGTGTCATTATAAACTCCTGTAGTTTATATGTATACCTTGGGAGGGCAGTAAGAGGGCCCCCTGTAGCCTAGGCTAGCCTGGAGCTCATTATGTATTGGCGTGGGGGTGGGAGGGGGGTGGGGGTGGGAACCTTGAATGCCTAATCTTCCTCAGGCTCCAATTGATAGGATTACAGGCATGGACCAGCACACCCAGCTCTAAGCTTTCCCAACAGGGGAAAAAACTTTAAAGAGAAAAATGCTTTGTGAATTCAACAAAAAGACATTTTAATATAGATGTCACTCATGAAAGAAAAGAAAGAAAGAAAAAAAAAAAGGCTTGAGCAGTAACCAGCATTGCTGCTTTGGTAAATGGTACAGACTTCAGAAGTACAGCTCCTGCTAAGCTTCATGCCACCTAGCTGTCCCCAAAAGCCTCTGCCTCTGCAGGCTGGCCTTCCAGACGCTTGCTTCCTGGGACTCTGTGACCCTTCCCTGCTCCTGGTTCCCCTGAGCTTGTGCACTGGCCAGCGAATGCAGAGTTGGGGGAAGTGTGGGCAATCTCTCCTGAGCTGGCTCTGCACCACCCAGTCCCTTCTGAGCAATTGATGAATTCAAAGAGCAAGAGAGGCTCGGAGTCATTTCAGAAATTTGACGGGGGGGGGGGGGGGGGAGGTTACAGGTCGGTCGGGAGGCTGGACTCAAGACAGGTGGTTCCCTTCTCCTGTGCCCTGGGAAGCCACCCAGGACATGGGACAATCATCACTTTCCCCCTGGAGCTTCTGGCTGAGCTTGGCCAATGGGGTGCGTTACTAGGAGAGTGGAGAGGACAGGATTGTTCTGCCAGGTCACTGTGAACCGGCTCCTCTCTCTAGCCAGGGTTCCTATCAGGCAGCTTTCCCAAACACTCCCTTCTCCCCAGAGCAGGAAACAATCTCTCCCTAAGACCCTTGGGGCTGCAACTAACAATCCTTGCTGTAACTAGCCCCCGGGGGAAGCTGCTGCGTTATTCCTAAGCTCCTCCCTGCCTCTTAATTAACTTCTCTTCAAATTACTCCCTTTGAGGATGGCACCTGTTTCCTGGCTGATACACAAGCGGACCAATTAAGGTCTCAGTTAGGGAAAGGGTTGGTGGCCTGCCCTGGGTGTTAGGATGCAAAGAGGTGGGTGAGTTCTAGGCATATTAGGGAATTAGAACTATTTGCTGGCAATGGTAGGAAAAACAATGGGCCCTGGATTCCTGTGCCAACGAGCATTTCTCTCTCCTCCGTTATGGAGCAGGTGGTTAAATACCTAAGAGGCTGTGTATTTTTAGAAAGACTTATTTTTTATTTTTGGTTATGTGTGTGCCTGTGCATCTGCGGGCAGGAGCAGGAGCGGCAGGGCATATGTGTACCAGCACGGCTGCCTATGGATGTCGGAAGAGCTCACAGGATCCCCTGGAGCTGGAGTCTTAGGTAGTTGTGTGTCACTTTATCTGGGTGCTGGGAACTGAACTATGGTCCTCTGCAAAAGCAGTCTGTGCTCTCAACCACTGTGTCATCCCTCTTAGCCCCCAAACTTTGATCTTTCTTTCTTTCTTTCTTTTCCCTCTGTCTCTTTCTTCTTTGAACACCCGCCCAAGTCTTAACTGTGCTTATCCTGCACTATGGCCTTTCTCACTCTTTCTCCGAAGACTGCCCTACCACCCCCTCTCAGCAGCTTACCGACCTCCATCGCTAACCTGCTTGCTTTCTTTGCCCTTTACTCAAAGACATAGCTCTCTTCCTCTTCTCCATCCCCCTCTCTCTACAGCTGCCCAGAGTTACAGCCTGCTGGCCCTACTGTTTTTCCTCTCACACTTTAATAAAATTGTCTTCAGCTAAAATAAAAATAAATAAGGAACAAAACCAGTAACAATAAAAATGTGAGGAAAGCCGAAGTCAAAGAGTTATGAGGCCCACTGTACTCCACCCAGCATGCTTTCCTCAGACTCCTCTGTCCCCACACTTTCATCTTTCTGACTCTTTCCAAAACCTTACAGTCTGTCAGAGGAAGTCATGCTGGGAGTGGGGGGCACTTTGAAACCATCGTGGAAGAAGCTAGGATGAACTGTAGACTATAAATGGTATTAGAAAACAAAAAGGGGAAAAAATGCACAGTTGTATCTTAGGTTCGTGAATAATTTTTAGACTCCGTGCTGCAATTTTCTGATAGTTTTAGTAAGTTTGCTTAAGAAACTTTTGTCCTTGCTGACTCAGCATGCAGAAGGCCTTGGGTTCAGACCCCACTGTGAGGGCACACAAGTCAATCAAGCTGAGCTGGGGGTGTTTCTCAGAAGGTAGTAGACCTTGGCTCAGCACCACACTGACAAGGTGCAGTGGCATCCACCTGTTTTGGAGGATCAGTAGTTCAATGTCACCCTCAGAGTTCCAGGCCAGCCTGGGTTAAAGCAGACCCCGTCACAAACAAACAGTAAAGTCGCCCTTTGGAAGACTGCACACAGCTTTTCCTTTAGGAGCATTTTCCTCTTGGGGAGGAAGTGAGTCCAGTTCTCAGCACTTACATTGGGCGGCTCCACAACAGCCTGTGACTTTAGCTGTGGAGCTCTGACGCCCTCTTCTGGCCTCCACAGACACTCCTGCACAAACACACACACAAACATTAAAAAGTAAAGTATAGCCTTTGGTCTTGAATTTGGTCTTTCGCTTCCTAGGAACATACTTTTTACATCTGTGGTATGAATATTGCATACTTGTGGGAGAGCGCTGGCTTACTACAGACAAGGCCCTAGGTGCCACCCCCAGGCCCGGGGCTTGAGGGGAGCATGCTTAATAAACTTCCTGAATCACGGCCTCTGGCCTTTGTTACTGTAGATACACATAGCTCTGAATGGTGGCGGCAAGCTCTAGAGAGGCATCAACAGACACGCAATAGAAAGAGCGGTGTGACGTGAATTAAATAATAACTTCTAGCCGGGTGTGGTGGCGCATGCCTATAATCCCCGCACTCAGCCAGGCAGATCTCTGTGAGTTCGAGGCCAGCCTGGTCTACAAAGTGAGTCCAGGACAGCCAAGGCTACACAGAGAAACCCTGTCTCAAAACAACAACAACAACAATAATAACAACAATAACTTCTATAAAAGGCCAATTGCATCGTCAGCTCTCACGCCATCCCAAGGTGCCCACATACCAGTCTTCACTGCCAGACTCGAAGTTCTGTTAGTGGGAAAAGGACAGAGGAGGACGCTCATTGGAGGCTGTGGACCTATTAAAAGAGGACAGATGAGGAAGACAGATGGTAAAGCTGGAACCGCCTCCCTCCTGTGACTTTCAGAGAACTGAACTGTGGGAAAGTGACCTTTCCTTAACCTGAAGTTACTTTATTTTATTATTATTATTATTATTTTTTTTTTAGTTCAGTGTGTGTGAGGATGTGGCTATGGTGCTCAGAGGATAACTTAGGGTGGGGGTGGTCAGGTCTCTCCCTTGCACCACGTGGGTCCCAGGGACGGTCAGGTTGTTAGGTGTGGTGTCCGTGCCTTTACCCACGGAGCTATCTTGCCTGCCCTGAATCTATGGGTAAGAGCTGAGGATCTGGGATCGAGGAGACTGCGCAGTCTGGTTAAGTGCTTGCAGCACAGGGGGGAACCTAGGCTCGCTCCTCAGCACTCTCAGTCAACAGCAACAAAGTGGGGTGTGCCTGCATGTGCTTCCTAGCCCCCCCCCCCGCACCCATCCCCCCCACCACTCAGGAACTGGAAGCAGAAACAGCCAGATCCCTGGGGCTGACTAGCCAGCCACTCTAGCCTATCAGAATCTTCCAGGTCCCAGTGAGAGATCCGGTCTCAAGCAACGTGATCTTTAGATTGAAATATACTCTTAAGTAAACAAGCTCTTTATACTTCAATTTTCCTAAAGATCCAACTGATGATCAGATTGTCTAAGGAGAAACAACTATCCAAGGTGGCATTGGTTGGGGGGCGTGGGCAAAAGAGCTGCAGTGGAGCCCAGTTGGTATGGTTTACCAGGTTAAGAAAACACCTAGACTGACCTCTGGCCTCCCCACAGGCACACACATGTGCACCCACATATACAGGAACGGCCATACACGTGTACTCACACACCAAACAAAGAAGGGGCGTGGGGAGACGGCTCGTAGCTAGGAGCACTCTTGCTCTTGTGCAGAGGAACCAGATTTGGGTCCCAGCACCTGCTGGATCTCTAGCAACCCTCTGTGAATCCAGTTCCAGGAATACTAAGGCTCTTCTGGACTCTGCAGGCAAAACATGCTGGTGGTATGTCTAAAGAAAAGCAAGAAAAACACTTACACACAAATAAATAAGTGAGTAAGTAAGTAAATAAGCAAAAAGTGAAAGAGGCAGGTAGGAGGAAAGGGGAAAAAGAGAGGGAGGGGCAGGGAGGAAGAGGAAGCAAGGTGGCATGGTGGTGGTCAGGATAACAGGCCTGGTGAGACTAATGACTTAGTCCAAAGATGGCTTTGCTGGAGAGTGGACATTTTAAGGTAAAAACAAAAGCCAAAGGACAATTTAGTTCAACATCTGTCATCCCTTTACCAAAGAGAAGACAGGGATTATCTATAAAGTAATAACTATCAAACTAACAGAAAAAAACCCCCACCCAGAATACTGGGGCTATAGCCCAGTTGGTAGAGTGCTTGCCCCACCCCCACCCCTCCATGGTTCCGGGCTGTGCCCTCAGTACCACAACAACTGGGTATGTTTATGCCCATCTGTAATGCCAGCACTTGGGTGGCGGAGCTGGGAAGATGGGTCCAAGATTATCCTTGGCTACCTAGCGAGGTGGAGGCCAGCCTGAGATCCTTAAGACCCTGCCTCAGAAAGTCAATATGAGGATAGTGAGAGGGCTCAGTGAGCAAAGGGGCTCGCTGCCAAGCCTGGCAGAGTTCAGTCCTTGGCACATACAAGGTGGAAGGAGAGAACTGCCTTCCACAAGTTGTTGGATGACCTCCATACATGCTCATTGCACGCTCCACACACTCCCAACAATAAATAGGTAGAGCTGATAATAAGGAAAAATAACAGTAAACAAGTAAACAGAGACACAAAGTCCAGATATGAGAACTGGTAGGGGCAGAAGAGGAACAACAGGGGAGGAATACAGTCAAAGTAACATGACATATTCAGAAGAAACTGTCTTTCTGAAACCCATCATTATGTACAGTTGAATACACAATGGTTAAAAAAATAAAATGCCAACCAAGGACCATGCATGGACTGGACCTGGGCCCGGGCCCCCTACACAGATGTAGCCAATGGGCAGCTCAGGCTTCATGTGGGTCCTCTAGTAAGGGAAGTGGGGGTTGTCTGTGACAGGGACTCTGTTGTCTGCTTTCTGATCACATCCCCCTGGTGGGACTCCCTCGCCAGGCCACAGGGGAAGAAGACTTGCTCAGTCCTGATGGGACTTAATGAGCAGGGATGGTGGGGGCTCCCCTTTTCTGAGGAATAAGGAAGGGAGGAGGGGGAGAGAAGGAGGAAGGGGGGGACCAGAAAGAGAGGAGGGAGGGGACTATGGGGTGTAAAGTGAATAAATAAATAAAGTTTTAAAAATTAAATACAACAAATAAACAAATAAAATGCAAGCATTAATAGTGCGTGTCTATAATGCCAGAAATTGGAGGTAGAGACAGGAGGGTCAGGGTTTCAAGGCCTTGTTTCAAACAACAGCAGCAACAAAAAGAAAAGAAAAGAAAACATAGAAATCTTGGAAATGTGTAAAGTGGAAGATAAAATTTCTCAGGAGTCTTCCTATTCCCATACACACATCCTCTCTTCTCCTCCTTCTCCTTCTCCTCCTCAACCTCTTCCTCCTCTTCTTCTTCCTCTTCCCCCTCTTCCTCCTCCTTCTTTTCTTTAATCAGTTAACAGTTGAGTACCTGGGCAAAATAAAAAGGTTTTAAACAATCATCTCTAGAGTAGCAGTCCTGAAGCTGCCAAGGGTTCACACTCTACTTACTGAGCTACAACCCCAGTTGAGGTGGCATTTGTGTGTGTGTGTGTGTGTGTGTGTGTGTGTGTGTGAGAAAAAATATTAATAAAATATATAATGTTTACAAAATTATGTATATGTGTGTTTTGCCTGGTTATATGTCTATGTACTACTTGAGGCCAACCAAAGAGGGTATCAGATCCCATGGGACTTACTGGAGTTACAGACGATTGTAAGCCTCTGTGTGGGTGCTGGGAATTGAACCTGGGTCCTCTGAAAGAGCAGCCAGTGCTCTTAACCACTGATCCATCTCTTCAGCCTCCATGCATACTTTTTCTTTTCTTTTTATTATTTATTTATTTATTTTTCTGACACGTGATTACTCTGTGTAGCCTTGGCTGGCCTGGAACTCACTCTGTAGACCAGGCTGGCCTCGAACTCACAGAGATCCTCCTGCTTCTGCCTCCCAAGTGCTGGGATTCAAGGCATGTGCCACACAGCTACCCATCTATGCATATTTTCATTTTATTTATTTATTTATCATGTGGGTATGTGTGTGCCTTGGCACTTGTGCAAGAGTTAGACTTAGGTTGTGGGGTTTACTGGTTAGCCCTCCATTTTTAACTCCTCCCCCAAAATATACCAAAACAGAATCATAGTATACTCTGTAAACACTTAATACTGATTTATCAGATATGATCATTTAGTGGCATTGGAAGAATGGAAGCAGAGAAAACTGGTAAAAATTGGGTGTAAAATAGCAAAGCATCTTCTTTTGGTTTTTCAAGACAGAGTTTCTCTGTGTAGCTTTGACTGTCCTGGACTCGCTTTGTAGACCAGGCTGGCCTCGAACTGCCTCTAAACTCACTCTAAGCAATTTCAAACAATTTATTTATTGGATTAAAATTTAAGTTTAGGTGGTGTGACTAAGTGGTAGAGGCCTGCCTATCATGTGCAAGATGCTAGGTTCACTGGAAAAAAAAAAAAACTGGGCTGGAGAGATGGCTCAGCAGTTAAGAGCACTGACTGCTCTTCCAGAGGTCCTGAGTTCAACTCCCAGCAACCACATGGTGGCTCACAACCATCTATAATGTGATCTGATGCATACTGTATACATAATAAATAAATCTTTAAAAAAAACTAAAACAAGTTAATTATAAGAAGACTAGAAATAGAGCGAATAGATTCCAAATCAAATGAGAGAAACAGGCAGGTGGTCTGCACAGCACCAGGATGCCAGGCATGTGGAGGCCTCCCACCCATTCGTGAGATGACACCATCACGCTCTTCCGATTGGCAAGCAGTGAAAAACTCATGAATTATTAATTTTTTGGAATGTCCCACTTAATATTTTTAGACTGTGGTTGATGGACTGTAGTTGAAGCTGGCTCATTTCTGCAGCCAGGCCCTCAAAATCAGAGTCTGTTTGTTATCAGCCCTCCAAATGGGTTTTTAAGCAATTCCTTTACTACTTGAACTGGCTAGAATGGAGGCTGGTCTGGTAGAGATCCACCTGCCTCTGCCTCCCAAGGGCTTCGATTAAAGGTATATACCACCATGCCCGGCTTTTCTGTTTTGATTATATTTAATTGTGTGTCTGTGTGTCTCTGTGTGGGCATGCACACATGAGTGCAGGTGCCTATGCAAGTCAAAGGTATCAGATCCCCTGGAAAGGGAGTTACAGGTGCCTGTGAATGCCCAATTTGGGTGCTGGGTACCAAACTCAGGGCCTCTGAAAGAGCAGCAAGTGCTCTTACCCACTGAGCTGTCTCTCTAGCCTGTGTGTACTTCGCCTTTTTTTTTTTTTTTTTGAGTCAGGGTTTCACTATGTAGCCCAGAATGGCCTCTAACTTGCAGTCTTCCTGCCTCTACCTTCCAAGTACTGGGATCTCAGGTGTATGACACTATGCCTAGCCTAGTCCAGTTGTTTGAAACTAAACTTAGTGTGACAGAAGAAAAAGTATGGATAGCGCTGGAGAGATGGCTCAGTGGTTAGGAGCACTGACTGTTCTTGCAGATGGTCGGGATTCCAGCACCCATGTGGCAGCTCACACCCAACCATCTGTAACTGCAGTTCCAGGGGATCTGATGCCCTCTTCTGGTTTCCAAGGGTTCCTACACACAGATCCTGCACATAAGCTCATGCAAGCACACACACATACATATAAAAATTAAGAAATACAAAACATGAAAACAAGCATTGTGGGCAGGACAAATACAGCAGACATAGAAGCCTAATTATAACAAGACAATCTAAGGACTGGTGAGATGGCTCAGTCGGCAAAGGTGCTGGCCGCCAACCTGAGTTAGACACAGAGGACCTGAAGAGTAGAAGCAGAAAACCGACTTCTGCAAGTTGTCTTCCGAGTGCCACAAACTCAACTTGGCACATGTGAACACACACACACAATAAATGAATAAATAGATGTTAAAAATAAAACACATTAAAAAAATCACAGGAAATAAAAAAAGTTGTATGTCGTGTGTGTGTGTGTGTGTGTGTGTGTGTGTGTGTGTGTGTGTGTATTGTTTGTTTGTTTGTTTTGTTTTGGTGTTGGTTTTGGTTTTGAGACAAGATCTCATATATCCAGGCTGGCTTCCAACTCTCTGTGCAGCCAGAGATGACCCTGAACTCCTGATCCTCCTGCCTCCACCTCTCCACTGCTGGGATATGCCATAATACCCAGCCTTGGTTTTTTTGTTTTGTTTTGTTTTGTTTTGTTTTGTTTTGTTTTTTTTGTTTTTGAGATAGGGTTCCTCTGTGTAGACTCGACTATCCTGGACTCACTTTGTAGACCAGGCTGGCCTTCAACTCACAGAAATCCACCTGCCTCTGCTTCCTTGAGTTCTGGGATTACAGGCGTGAGCCACCATGCCCAGTCCCAGATTCATTTTTATACAAACTTTAAACATAAAACTTCATTTTCCACATACAGTAACTGGTTTAATAAGTCATATACAATAAAGGCATAAAACATGAACAGTATGCTCAGTATATGTTAATTTTGAAAAATATGAACAGTAATGAAAAGACAACATGAACATAGTTACTCTTTATGGAGACAAAGAAGAACGAGAGTGGGGCTTTAAAAAAATATAATATCCAAATATATGAAGCGAAATTATTTTTTAAAAAGTTTTATTGTGTAGTGCGGGGCGTGGTGGCTCATGCTGTAATCCCGGGAGGCAGAAAACAGGTGGGTCTTTGTGAGTTCGAGGCCAGTCTGGTCTATGAGGCGAGTCCAGGGCAGCCAAGGCTACACAGAGAAACTCTGTCTCAAACAAAACAAAACAAAACAAAACAAAACAAACAAAAAACGGGTGGCACTGGGCGGCACTGGGAGACCATGGCTGGAGGCAAAGCTGGGAAAGATAGTGGCAAGGCCAAGGCCAAGACGGTGTCTCGCTCACAGAGAGCTGGGCTGCAGTTTCCTGTGGGCCGCGTCCACAGACACGTGAAGACATGCAGCACAAGGCGGGTGTCACTGCTGCTGTGCACAGTGCGGCAGTTGTGGAGTACCTCACAGCTGAGATGCTGGAGTTGGCAGGTAACGCTTCTAAAGATCTCAAAGTAAAGCGCATCACTCCACGTCACTTGCAGCTTGCAGTCCGAGGAGTTGGAGTTGGATTCACTTATCAAGGCTACCATCGCTGCGGGCGGCAGGATTCCACACCACCTCGGAAGTGAGCTGACCAACCTGTTCTCCCTCCTTGTCTGTAACTGCGACAGAGGACACCAGTGGGTGTGCGGAATTCTTAAGAACAGTTCGATGGGAAAGCATGGACAATTGCTATAGACAAGATAAAAGAAATATTTGTATATTTTTAGACTCATGATGTTTGATAAGTCCCTTTCCCTGTGGTCACAGTCTTATGTTGACTGGCCAGGTTTTGCCCTTTGTTTTATACAAAAATAAAATTGATAAAACAATTTTTTTACAAAATTAAAAAACCCAACAAACAACAAACAAAACCCCCAAAACAAACAACAACAACAACAACAACAACAAATGCCCCACTTTTAGTGGGGAGGGCGGGGGGGGGGGCGTCAGTTATATGTTCACCACAGCCTGAGTGTGGAGGTCAAAGGGCAACTTTCAGCAGTCAGGTCTCTCCTTCCACATGAGTCACTAGCTGGCCCCCAAAAGCCTTTAAATTTTTATTTGCAGTGCTGGAATCAAACCCAAGGGCCTAAGGCTTGTCATAGAAGCGCTCTACAGCTGACCACCATCCACAGGCTCTACAAAAATATTTTGATGGTTTAATCACGAGGTGCGTGGGTGTTATTAACGTTATTTTCTGTACTTCCCTGCCTGTCTCTAATACATCCTAATTTACAAAACACAGACACGCTCAACACTCTCCAGGACATCTTGGTGCATGATTACGTTGGAAGCAGCTTCTGGGCTGAAAAGGATGAAACCTGATGAGGCAAATGGCTGTTTTAAAAGGCTGGAGAAATGGCTCAGGCATAAGAGTCCAAGACCGCTTTTGCGGAGGACATGAGTTTGGTTCCTAGACCAGTGGGACCCTGAGTCTCTGACCTCCATGAGTGCCTGCACGCACACGAACATATGTATACCCACATACACATAACTAAAAATAAAACGAATCGTTAAAAAAAAAAAAAAAAAAAAAAAAGAGTTGGCACCTGCTGAAGCCGGGGTTTTGAAGACGGGCCTTGGCAAAGAATGTGGGCAAGGGGCTGTGAAGTGAAGAGGCCGCTCCAGGCCTGAAAGTGTCTCTAGTCGGTGTAAAACAGGAGATAAGGTTAGAAACTGAGATCCAGGCTTAGGCAGCTTAGGTGATGGTGACCTCAGAAAGCCAGCAGAAAACTAAACCGGGATGGACAGGAGGAGGTAACAGGCTCCATCCTGGCCGGTGCAGAGAAGTCCCTAGGTGCGCCGCTCTGTGTTAAACTCTCTCAAAGTGAGGTCGACCAGGTTGCACCCGCTGGCGTGAAGACCGTAGGTGCATTTGGCACAACTCTGTTCTCGGTAAGTCACTTAAATCCAAAGGCCATCCCAAAGCTGGGGGACGTGGGCAGCGGTACCCAGCGGCTCCCACGCTTTGGCGCGGTTTCGCTTTGCCGACGGGGTTACAGGTGTGACGGGGTCCCGAAGCAGGCTGGGGAAGTGGCTTCAGCCTGGGTCGGCTCGCCGGAGGCCGGGCTTCGGGGGCCGGGAGGCCGGGCAGGCGGCGCAGAGGGCGGGGCCGGCGCGCGGGGGCGGACCTCGGCGCGCTCCCGGCCCGCTGGCTGGCTGTGGGGCCGCGGCGGCTCCTCTGCCGGGTCGCGCCGGAGGACAGGCTTCGGGCGGCGGCTCGGGCGGCCTGCCGACCGACCGACCGGGTGGACCGAGCCGCGCGCGGGACCCCGCGCCTGCCGTCTGCTCGGCCCGCTCGCGCGGGGCGCGCGCCATGGCCGCCTCCCCCGGCTCGGGGAGCGCCAACCCGCGGAAGTTCAGTGAGAAGATCGCGCTGCACACGCAGCGGCAGGCCGAGGAGACGCGGGCCTTCGAGCAGCTCATGACCGACCTCACCCTGTCGCGGGTGAGAGCCAGGGCCGGTGCGGGAGGGCCGGTGAGGCGGGAGGGGTGTGTGTGGGTGGGGGAGAGGTTGCGGGGCCGAGGCGGCGGCGGCGGCGGGGCGGGGGCCGCGGTCGGGGAGCGGGTCTCCGGCGGCCGCGGCCTCGCTTCTGGCCGGCCCTTCGACACCGAGTGCGGTTTGCGATCTCGGTGGACGTGCGGGGTTCGCCGGGTCTTCGGTGCGGTGAGCTGGAAACGGCGGAGCCCGGGGAGGCGGGCTGCGGGGCCGGGCGGCCTAAGCGAGAGGATGACCCCCGAGAGGAAATCGCACGCAGCTCGGAGGCCGGACCGAGACGCGCCCGGCTCGGGCGGTGCGGCTTCTCCGTGGACATCCACCGCTTAAAGCCCTTGACTATCGTCGTGGAAGGCCTCGGGGGCCCGAGGGTCGCACATCCTCCCCCGGGGGAAGCTCGTTGCACGCACAAGTGAATCGACGGCTGGCCACTGAGTGGGCGGTGGCGGGGTTGGCCGGGGAGAGGGGGGTGAGACTTGGTACCACGACGTGATTCCGTGACGAGTTCGTAGCTTCTCCCCCCCTCCGCCCCTTCGCCTCTTGGGGTGCTTTACGTGGTCCCGTGTGTATATTTGTTCAGCATTAGATATTTACCGAGAACTGACAGGGTGCCCAGCGCAGATGGTGCCTGAGGAGGGACCCAGAGGAATGAGTAAGGAGAGCTAGTCCGGACAAACACCTGGGAGGCTTAGACAACTGCCGCTGATTGCAGAGGATGGAGATCAGGAGTGTCGGTGCAGAACCGCTGAGGGTCCGCAGGAGTGGGCAGCCTTGAGGATTGTGAGTGCTGATATTGAAGGCACTTTGTCAGATCCGGGAGGCTGTGAAGATGCTGGGGTGGGGGAGCAGCTGGAAAGAGACGTGAGAGCAGATTGCAAACTGGTTGTTTCTCTGCACCCTGAGGGGCAGCAGGCATACTATATTTTGGTCACCATAGTGTTCGGGAACTTAACATATGTTGCCAGGGTTTAAGTCGGGAGTTTTTGTTTGTTTGTTTGTTTGTTTTAACTAAGCTAACATAAATTTATAACATAAACTAAATATACTTACTTTAAAACTAAATATACTTACTTTAAAAATTGGGAGACTTGGTAACATTGCTGAATGTTACCACCCTCAAGTGGAGTATGAACCCTATTTTGCTATAATACAATTCGTATCAGTCACTGTCATAGTCCCTTACACGGAGACCATTTATTGTATTTACATAATGTTATCTTTTGGTGTAGTTAAGGGAAAAATGAAATGTTTTCTGAGCTTTCCTTCTTGCTACACTGAAGCAAGAAAATATATGGAGAGATGAATGAAAGATAAGAAAGACTGAAAATTTCAAGAAAAAATTTTCCTTATGCCCTGGCCAGCTTCATCCGTTACCAGTTGGCATCCACAGGCCTTTGCGTTTGTGACCTTGATCAGACTGAGCCTGACAAACTTAGAACATGTTGCAGAGGTGTGGGTAAAAGCCATGGATGAATGTAAGGCCTGTGTTGTGGTGTTAAGAGGCACTTTGTGCGCAAATACATATACCATATGTGTCTGTATACTCATGTGACTTTTGAGACCCCCTTTAAATCATCCTTCGTGGTAAGGTCGTGAGAAACACACATTATTTTCGTTTTTATGAAACGAGGTTGCACTCTGTAGCCCGGAAGGCTTCTAGCTTGACATGCTGGGACTGTAGGCATGCATCATCGTTTCTGCTTCAAAAATTTTAAAAACAGCCAAAAAGTCCTCAGAGACCCTTCGTGTTCACTTAGTTTTAAGTTTAGTCATGTCTGTTCACACATAAGCTTGTGTGTGAAGTTCTTCGCTATACCCATAAACCAAACAGTTATGTGTACAACATAAACTCAGGGTTACAAGTGCAATAAATCTAAGTAAAGTTTAATTTAGTATTATAAACGCTATTTTGCTGTACTCAACTTAGACTCCCCGTGTGGCTATATTGAATTGAGCTCATCAACTGTGGCCTATAGGCTAATCCAATAGCTATTTTCTGCTAATTACTACAAAATTGTGTCCCTTTGTCCTTTACCTGGTACAGGGGTCATTTGCATGTTAATCCTGCTTGTGTTTTCTCCCTGATTAATTGCTTCTATCGTGTTGGGACACACACCACTAACAACCCTGCATATGCCCAGGAGTTCTTGCTTATTTTAATATTTTAAAGGTTTATTTTCCCAGAGAAATCACAGAATGGATTGCTTCTCATAAAGAACTCCCAGGTCCTCCAGCGTAATAGTGTGCTCCCATTTGGAGAGTAATCCATCTAGTTCCTAGAGGGTAGTTGGGGGCCTGGTATACTGGCTTTCCTTCCTGCTTGTAGCAGGTATGTTAATTGATGGCCAGGCTTTGCAGTTGCTCAAGGTACCCTTTCTTCTCAGAGCCTGTGTTGAGTTTCAAGTTTTCAGAGTAATCACAGGCAGCCTTTCAGGACTGAACTTAAACACTGCTTACCAGGTAGCTAGGAGGCTCTAGATCAGTGGTTCTCAACCTGTGGGTCACGACCTCCACTGTATGTGTGTGTTGAAATCAGCTGTTCATATTATGATTCCTAACAGAGGCAAAATTACGGTTATGAAGTAAATGAAAATACTTTTATGTAATGAAATACTTTTATGGTTTGGGGTCACTACAATATGAGGAACTATATTAAAGGGTCACAGCATTAGGAAAGTTGAGAACCCCTGCTCTAGCTTTTGGAGAATTTTTTTTCTTTCTAGCTTTAGTGGGTCAGCTTCATCAGGAAACAATCTGCAAGGCTTTGTTTGTTTGCTTGGTTGGTTGGTTGGTTTTGTTTTTCGAGACAGGGTTTCTCTGTGTAGCCTTGACTGACCTGGAACTTGCTCTGTAGACCAGGCTGGCCTCGAACTTGGAGATTCTCCTGCCTCTCCTTCTGGAGGGCTGGGATTAAAGGTGTGCACCACCACGCCCGGCTAGCATTGAGAAAGTTTTGAGAAGGGGGTAGCAAGAGGATTTGCCCATTGTGGTACCTGGGACTTCTTGGTAAGGAGGAGAGCGGTGGCAGGTCTGCCTGGGAAGAGCTGCTGTGTTTTGATTCATTTTTGTGTTGGTGAGTTGGATGCTGCCAGTATAGTGAGTGGACTGTTTATGGTGGTGGTGGTGGTGGTGTGTGTGTGTGTGTGTGTGTGTGTGTGTGTGTGTGTGTGTCCAGTCTCCTTAGTGTGCTCACCAACTGCTGTATCTGTAATGCGTGCCTGGGGTTACCATGGTTATTCGAGATGTTGTAGAGAGTGAGCAGCAACGCCTTCTGATGTAGGGTCTAGTAAGGAAGAAATGTAAGAAGTAAAGGCCGGGCCGGGTGTGGCAATGCACGCCTTTGATTCTAGCACTCGGGAGGCAGAGGCAGGTGGATCGCTGTGAGTTTGAGGCCAGCCCGGTCTACAGAGTAAGTCCAGATAGCCAAGGTTACACAGAGAAACCCTGTCTTGAAAAACCAAAAGGGAAAAAAAAGAAAAAAGAAAAAAGAGGTAAAGGCCCATTTTGGTGAATGTTATAAAAAGGAAATAGCTGGAGCCCTGGGCATGTATAGCTAGAAAGTCTTTTCCACTTCTAAATGCCTACAGGATGGGTAGGTGTGGGGAAGGAATTTGGGGATATGTGTGTGGGAAGGAAATGCGCTTCAGGCAGAATCCTAAGGTCCAGGAGCAGGATTAGGAGAGAGACGTGATGTTCTGGGAACACCACAGGGTAGATATGGGATTGGGGACCCTGATCCTAAGAACAAGAGTAGGCCATGGAAGAGGTTTGCATCCTAAAAGGGTCCCTCCAGTTCTAGAATCTAGAAGGAGGCCGCAGTAGAGAAAATGCTCTGAGGCTGTAACAGTAGGCTCAGGCAGGGGTTGGTGCTGTTGACTAGGGTGAACAGGTTGATGCTTAGAAAGTGTAAGGACAAGCTTTGGCGATGTGAGCAAGGTGAGAGAGGGAGGGCTGGATGTGGTCCCCAGGCTTCAGGCATGTCAGGGTCCTGCCTGGAGAAAAGTGGCAGGAGCAGGGTGTAGCTGTGAGGAGATCCCGAGTCTGAGGGCCTCTGAGGCACAGAAAGCATGTTTCAGCAGGCAGTTGTTTATATGGACCTGGGGCTCTGGAAGGAAGGCTGGATAATGATACAAAGTTGGGGCTCTTTGGAGTGTAGCCACAGGAGAGTGGCTGCTTAGGAAGAGTTTAGAGACCACCCACTGAAGGGAGGATGTAGTTCACTTGGTGCTTGAGTCGAATTTTCCAGTCCTGAGTTTGATTCTCAGCACAAACCACATGTGGTGGCTCATATCTGGAATCCTAACACTTGCAAAGTTGAGGCAGGAGGATGAGAAATATAAAGTCACCCTCAGCTACATAGGATATTTGAGGTCAGCCTATCCTATTGCAAACAAAAGAAAACAACCCCTGAAACCCGCACCCCCAACCCCAACCACTGCACTCGAATGCCAGAAACTACAAACTAACCGGTAACCTACACTCTTATTTTTGTCTCTGACATATTTTTCTTTTCTTTTCTTTGCCCAAAATGGTGTGTGTGTGTGTGTGTATGTGTGTGTGTGTGTGTGTGTGTGTATGTGTGTATACTTATATCTGTTTAATGAGGGCCAGCAATGAGCATTGGAATTGTATTTTAAAGTCTCAATTCTGAATTTTGGAAAATGAGATCATTTAGCAATATCCTCCTCACATTTCTTTTTATATTAAAATTTTTTGAGTTTTATTTCATGTATATGTGCATGTATGAGAGTATACCACATGGGTGTCTGGTGCTCGTGTGGGCCAGAAGACAATGCTGGATCCCCTGGCACTGGAATTATGGATGGTTGTAAGCTGCCATGTGGGTGCTGGGAACCAAACATGGGTTCTCTGCAAGAGCAGGAAGTGCTTTTGACTTCTGAGCCATCTCTTTAGCTCCTCTTTTTACCTTTATTCAGTGTGTGTATGTGTGTGTGTGTGAGTGTGTGTGTATGTGTGTGTGTGTGTGTGTGTGTGTGCGCGCGCATGTGCACTTGCACATGTATGTACTTGTGGAGGTTAACTGGAAGGATAACTGGAAGGAGTCAGTTCTCTCCTTCCACCATGGAGGGCCTGAGGCCTGGACAGTAAACGCCTTTACCTGCTGAGCCCCCTCACTGGCCGTTCCATCATATCCACAAAGCACGGCAGCGATAGTCTGGTGATGGCCTGTTGGCTAGGACATGTATTTGGTCTTTAGTTTGCCACATTCCCCGACATCCCTATGAAAAGCCTCATGGTGCTCAGGCTTGCTTTACTGACTCAGCTTCCATACATCAGATTTGAATTTGTCCCCCTGCTGTAAGGTGAAGTTGTGAAGAGGGCCAAGAAGTTAGTGAGCCCCTGCCATCTAAAGGGGAGGTGGAGGAGGCCGGAGACTGGCAGGAGAAAAGCCAGAGAGCTCACAGTGAAGGAGATGGCCGCCATAAGCCAGTGCTGCCGTCATGGTAAGGACGTGTCCTTTGGTCTAGTTGTGTGCAGGCCATCAGTTATCACCGCATGTGCAGGATGCTGGGTGGAAGGTGGATTGTGAGCCATGAAGAGAGGGGCGGGGGGGAGAGGGAGACTAAGGGAAACGTCCGGGTGCTTGGCTGCGAAGGGCAACATGTATTGAGAAATCTCAGGATAAACTCAACACAGCAACCCTGGAATAGTTGGGGAAAGCCATTGTTTTCCGTTTTTGTTTTTGTTTTGTTTTGTTTTAAAGACAAGATCTCATAGAGCCGTAATAGTGGCCTCAAACTCACCGTGCAGTAAAAAATGACCTCCACCTCTGGAGTGCAAGGAATACAGTGTATCACCATGCCTAGTTGATACAGCACTAAGGAGTGGACACTGGAGTCTTGTGCGTGGTAGGCAAGCCCTCCCTAGCCGAGGCACATCCCCAGCTCAGTGCAGTCACTGGTTTCCTGTGAAACAAACAGTGCATTTGCAGTAGAATGGTGAGGCCTCTGAGCCTAGAGTAAAGAAAAAGCCTGGAAAGACCAGGGCTGGGTTAAACCTGGCTCTCTCTGTGCCTGGCTCTCTCTTCACTTGTTATCTCAGGCAGTCTCCAGAGTGACCTTGTGGTTGGCTCATCTGTCTGGATTTTCCATCATTTTGGAGACGAGTAAACTGAGGCTTAGAGAAATATCTTCACAAGGCTGGTAAGGGCAGAGCTAAGACTTGAGTCCGGTGTCACATTGTGTCTCTGTACACTCAAAGCTTTTTCTCCCTGGTAAAGGTGTGTGTGTGTGTGTGTGTGTGTGTGTGTGTGTGTGTGTGTGTGTGTGTCCATGCCCCATTCCTGGGATTGAACCTAAGGGTTCATTCATACATGCTAGGCAGAGCCTACCACTCAGCCACCACATCTACCCTAGATCTTTTTCATTTTCCCAACAGCACACTGGGTTACTATAGCTTTATAATAGCCCTGAAAACTGTTAACAAATCTTGTAATTCAGCTGTTTGGGGGCTGGAGAAATGGCTCAGTGGCTAAGAGCATGTGTTGCTCTTGCAGAGGACCCAAGTTTGGTTCCCAGCATCCACAGCTCACAACTGGCCGTGATTCCAGCTCCAGGGGGTCCGGTGATCTTCTGGACTCTATAGACACCTGCATTCATGTGTCTATATCCCCCTAGACATACACATAATAAAACATAAGATAAACATTAAAAAGTCTCCTGCTAGCTGAATGGTGGTGGCGCATGCCTTTCATCCCAGCACTCGGGAGGCAGAGGCAGGCGAGGCCAGCCTGGTCTACAAAGTGAGTCCAGGACAGCCAAGGCTACATAGTGAAATACTGTCTCAAAAAAACCAAAAAATTTAAAAAAATTAAATTCTCCTGCTAAGCTGGGTCATTTGCACTTACATAAATTTTAGAATTATCTTGTCAGTCTATACAAACAAGACCAGTTGGAATTTTTGTCACTTTTGTTTTTGCTCAGTGCTGGAGATTGAGCCCAGGGCTTGTGGTATGCTAGCTAAGCTGTGCTCTGCCACTGACCTATGCTTCCAGCTCCCTCCTGGGTTTTTGATTAGGATTGTATTGATTATTGTGAGACTCTTCCAGAAAAGAATTAGTGTGGTTTCTATCTCATTTATGTAGGCATTAGAAGGCATTCTACTGAAGTGTGTGACCTTAGGTCAAATTTTGCTAATGACAATTACAGGGTGAGGTAGAGAAGGAGGATGGATGGAAGGGCCAACAACAGATGGCAAATGGTAGCAAATTCTTCGCCATCGTGGTAACAAAGTATAGCAAGACCTGGGGCACACAGGACAGCAAAGGCCCTGGATGAAGAGCCGGCAGTGTTAGCAGGCAGTGTGAGTAAGGGACAGTGAAATGGCTCTGCCAGTGAAGGTGCTGTCAGCCTGCTGACTTGAATCCAGTTCCTACACGGAGGAAGAAGAGAACCAACTCTCACAAATCGCTTTCTGACTTCTGCTCACATGCATGCATAAGTGTGTATGTGAACAAACACACACATGTGTGAATGTGGTTAGTGTTGTTTGTCCTTTTAGTCAAGAAAGTTAGAAATGCGGATTTTATGCAGTCTCTCAAGTTCTAAAATTGAAATTGAAAACATTGACTGAGTTAGAATTCCCTGTAGGCTGCCAGTCTGTGACCTCTGCCTTAGTCTAGTTGTATTTTCGTCTTTATTTTCATCATCTGTAAGCATGGAGGTGTTGAATTCAGTCTCAAGTTTCTTTCTGGTTTAGTGATTCAAAATTTTAAAAGAGGAAAGTGTCAAAATAACCGCAAGGTTTTAGAGGTAGCAGAGTACATCTGCAGGAATAGTAGACAGAGAACCCGTTCCTAGAGTCCACACACCACCATGCATTTCTTATAATCATCCTTACACCCATTGTGGAGGGCACAGGACTAGCCAAAGGCAGCTCAGTCAGCCGTCACTGGTCCTGGGAGGCTCTGGAGACAGGCTCCTCCAGAGGTGGAGCACTTGTGGGGTCCTTGGAGAGGGCCTGAACTTCAGCTGAAGGCAGGTCCCCAGCTAGATTTATAATTGAGCCTGGCTGCAGTGTCAAGGCTTTTTGGTGAGGGCTGAAGCCTCTGTGGGAGCTCTCAGGGGGGAGGGACTTTGGCACGTGTGTGTCTTTGTAAGCTTGTGCCTGGCATGGTATCTAACACACAGTTAAGTTTTTATAAATGAATAAGTAGACTGAATGATTCTTTCAAGAAGAAATGGAAGGCTTTAGATCAAGGTAATCAGGAATCTTGTGTGGCCAGGCATGGTGGTACATGCCTTTAATCCCAGCACTCGGGAGGCAGAGGCAGGTGGATCACTGTGAGTTTGAGGACAGCCTGGTCTACAAAGCGAGTCCAGGACAGCCAAGGCTATACAGAGAAACCTGTCTCAACAAAACAAAACAAAACAAAACAAAACAGAATCTTGTCTGAGCATTTTAAGGATTGCAAGTCAAATGCTTCTAGTAAGTGTGTTTAAATGTTAAATGGGAAGCCGGCTCTACTCTTAAACTTGGCTCACAGGTGGCAGTCACTTACTGAGTCTTCAAGTCTGACCCTGAGATCTGAGTTTTGATTAATATAACATATAATTAATGTGTCTCCCTATACATCATTTTGAGAAATACCGTGAGAATAATAAAGTTAAGGACACCCAGGGGCTTCATATGCCTTTAAAACTTACAAACCAACATATACACTAATTTTTTAATATGCATATTAAATTAAGGAGTCTTATCACATCTGGGATTTCTCTCAGGGTGCCGAGGGTAGTGGAGGAGGCAGTGATGAACCAGGCTGTATCTCAGCTGGTAATCATGGAAGCCGGAGGATGGATGGAAGATGGGCTTCATCCTACTTGTCTCTAGTTTCATGTATCTGAAAGCTTTCATCTAAGTATTAGTAAATCAGAGATTCAAGGGTTCCACAGTGTATCTGTGAGTCTCTCAGCCTTTGTAAATAGCAAGGTCAGCTGGGCAGTGGTGGCGCACAACTTCAATCGCAGCGCTCGGGAGGCAGAGGCAGGCAGATCTC
Source organism: Acomys russatus (assembly GCF_903995435.1). Lineage (NCBI taxonomy): Eukaryota > Metazoa > Chordata > Mammalia > Rodentia > Muridae > Acomys > Acomys russatus. The sequence continues at coordinate 35,625,708 of NC_067143.1, read as the reverse complement.
TATGAGTTTTGAGGCCCAGCCTGTCTCAAAAAACAAAAAACAAAACAAAGAAAGAAAAAAGGAAGAAAGAAAGTAAACAGCATAGTGATTGAATTTCTCTTACCATGATTTCCTTAATTCCATAATGTTTACATTGTATTAGATAACTTTTAGTAATTAATTTTTAAAACTTACGTTTGTGTGCAAGTATTCTTAGAGGCCTTAGAACTAAAATTCTGCCTGATGTGGATGCTGGGAACCAAACCTGGATCCTCTGTAAAAGCAATACCCTTTCCTAACTGCTGAGTCACCACTGCAGCTGCTACCTTGTATTATATACTGTGAATAATAATAGTAGAGTGCCCATAATAAAAAACAGTATGACCATCAAGGGGGAAATGGAGAACAGGAAAGAGCAGGGCAGAAGAGGAATGTGGGCTTAGGTGAAGCAGCTGTAGTTGGCCCTTAGGCAGGACATTGAACTTATCTGAGTCTGGGTCCTCAGGTCTGTAAATGTAGGTAAAGCAACCTCCCTGCATCACTGTGGAGAAAGCTAGCGGGAAATGGACCAAGTGTCTGAGGACAGCACCTGGTCTGCCCCAAGGGCTCAGGTCTGGTATATGTTTTGTAATTAGAGAAAGCCAGAGCAGTGGAAGGGTAAACGCCTGTCTCAGGGACCTCACCGTGCCCTGTCTTCCCTGTGTGGGTTACAAGTGGCAAGGGCTACACAAATACACAGTTAACTTACTGCTTTAGAAGCACAGCTCATGAAGATCAGACTGGATGACTTTAGGGTGTACAGGAACTGTAACCATCGACTGCCCTTTGAAAAGTAAGAATGGAGCCTAATAAATCCGTGAGATACTGTTTGATAACTATTGGCTTGGCCTTCTTCATTAAATATTTTTATTAAAAATTCGTGTGTGTGTGCATGTGCGTGCGCATACACACGCACATGTACACAAGGCACATGTATGGAGGTCAAAGGACAGCTTGCTGGAGTTGTTTGTTTCTTCCCACCATGTGATCCTGGGAGTCAAAATCAGGTCATCAGGCTTGGTTCTCTCACCCACTAAATCATCTCAGCAGCTGGGTTGTGGTCTCGTCTAATAAACCCATGTCTAGAGATTTAGTAATCATTCCTTAGAATGAGTTATTATGATTTCAGGAAAAGAAATGTTATATAGCCATTAAAATGATCATTTATATTATATTTTACTATAATGCTCTAGGAAAAATTTATGATGTAAGCTTGTAAGATGCTGTGTTGGCTGAGTGAGGTGGTGCATACTTGCTACCCCAGGACTTGGGGAGAAGAGGGGGTGGCAGGGGTTAGGTGGGAGGAGAAGAGGCCAGGCTCTGCTACATAGTGAGTTTGAGGCCAGTCTGACTACATGAGACTTGAGCTGAAAAAAGAAATGAAACAAAGCAAAGCAAAACAAACAACCCCCATGCGCCGTGATCCCTTGCACATAGTTACGACTCATAAATGTGCATGTGATTGGAAAGTCTGTGGAGAAGGAAAGAAGACAGTGTTTTGGGGGTTTCTTTATGTTTGTTTATCTTTTTGTTTTTTGTTTTATGAGACAGGGTTTCCCTGCGTGGCCCTGGCCATCCTGGGACCCAATTTGGCTGGCCTTGAACTCATAGAGCCTGTCTCTGCCTGGGATTAAAGGTGTGTGCTGCCACCATCCAGCTTATGTTTTTGGCTTTCAGATAATAGCTTAGTTTTTTGTTTTTAATTTAAAGGAAGTTTTTTATTGTTAAAGACTGTGCCAGCATACCTACATATCATGGTATATAGGATATTTGGAATATTCATAAATTCTTTCTAAAACTAATAAATTAAAAAACAAACAAACAGGCCAGGTGTGGTGGCAAGGCAGAGGCAGGCTGATCACTGTGAGTTCAAGGCCAGCCTGGTCTACACAGCGAGTCCAGAACAGCCAAGGCTACACAGAGAAACCCTGTCTCAAAAACCAAACGAACAAACAAACAAACAAAAACAAAGAAAGAAAGCCCCCAAACCAGAAAGAAGCCAGGCTGTGATGGTACACACCTGTAATCTCACCACTTAGATGTTAGAGGCAGAAGGATCAGGATTCTTAGCTATATAGCGAGGTTAAGGCCATCCTGGGTTGTTTGAGACCATGTCTCAAAACCAAATCCAAACAAAACAGAACCCAGAAGGCTCTGGAAACCTGAAAGTTGTGTGGACACTTAAGTAGAGAAAGAAATCAAAACCAAGGCGTTTGTTTTTGACGCATTCTATAAAATACTGTACATAAATGCTTCTTTCAGATTTTGCTGAACAACCTTAAACATTCTTGTAATCTCTCTGTTTCCAGGTTCAGTTTCAGAAGCTTCAGCAACTGCGCCTTACACAGTACCACGGGGGATCCTTACCTAACGTGAGCCAGCTGCGGAGCAGCACATCAGAGTTTCAGGTACACTTGCCTGCCTTTGTGACGCTGGATGGAGATAGAGATAAGCCCCGAGGAGATTAGTTAGAAGAATAGCCTGGGACTAAGTGCAGTGCGGCCTTCTGGGAAGTCCGTCAGTACAGTCTTTCATAGTGTCCACCAGTGGAGGTGAAGCGAATCCACAAGTATTCAGAGGCTGAGCATCCAGTTCCAGGGTGTGAAGAGAACTTGCCTTGCGTGTACAAAGCCCTGAGCTCCATCCTCATCGACCCCAGAAAACAACATAGAACACCCCGAACTGTAACTTGAACCACATGTTTAAGTTAGAGTTTTTTTACTAGCCACACTAAAGGAAAATAAACTGGTGAAATTAAATTTAATTTAAACAAAGGGTATTTCTTTTAAAATATAGTATTATTGTATGGCTGTATATGCTGTGTATGTGTGCATTTAGGTACGCCTCTGCCACAGCAAGGTTATAGAAGGCAGAAGACAGCTTTCTACCTTATCCGCCTCACACACACACACCCTCACCCCCACACCTATTCCTGAGACAGGTTTCTCTGTGTACTTTGTGTAGCTCTGGCTCTGGCTGTTCTGGAACTCACTGTGTAGACCAGGCTGACCTCAAACTCAGAGGTCTGCCTGCCTCTGCCTCCTGAACACTGGGGTTAAAGGTGTGAGCTCCACACCCAGCTTCAGAGAACAGCTTTCAAGAGTCAGTTGTTTCCTGCTGTGGGTTCTGGGAATCAAACTCAGATCATCAGGTTTTTACAAGTGCTTTTACCTGTCAATATCCTGCCGGCCCTTGTTTGGGTTTTCTAAGATAGAGGTTTGCTGTATAGCCCTGTCTACTCTGGAACTTGCTAGAAAGACGATGGTGGCTTCAGAATTGTCTTGACCCTCCTCTCTGTACACCTCTTGAGTGCTGAGCTGACAGTTATCTACCACGACATCCTGACCTGTTCTTTTCTCTTTCTTGTTTTGAGACAGGGTCTTCCTGTGTAGTTCAGGCCGGTCTTGAGCAGCTGAACCTTATAGCTAAGGATGACTTTGAACTTCTCATCCTCCTGCCTGTTTCCAAAGTACTGGGGCTACTGGGGCCCTGGGGGTGGAACCTAGGATTCTTGTATATGTTATGTTAGGCCAACACTACAGCTGAGCTGCATCTCCAGCCCTGTTCTTAAGTTCTTAATTTTCCTGCTGTAACTCTCTGAGTCCTGGGACTATAGGCATGTGTCGGCACGCCCAGCTCTGTTTAAATAATGTGAATGCTCACTTAACCCAAGATACGCCGTAATTCAATTTCATCATATAGTTCCCATATTGTTTTATGCTGAGTCTTTGAAGTCTCCTTGTGTGTTTTACACTTAAAGCACGCCTCAGTCTTGACTACTCATGTCACTGTAGTCACATGACTAACGATGGCCTCACTGGGCAGGTGGGTCAGAGGCATAGATAACAGTATTGCTGCACTGAGATTAGTGTAGGCTCATAGTCATTTACCAGATCAGCCTTGTTCAAAACAATGTGGAATTAGTGTTTCAAACAATAGTGTCGGGTACTGCAGTTAAGATCTGGGTCTTTGTTGTCCCGCTCTGCTGTTCTATCCACGAGAAAGTTAGAAGCCTGCCATTTGGAGTTAAACAAGTTAGGGTTTGATGCCAGAGCTGAAATACAAACTTTGTGATGAAGCATCGTGACTCTGAGCTTTTGGATACACTCCCATCTTATTTTGGGATGTGTATGTGTGGGGGAGGGTGTGGTGGGTGATATGTGTCTGGCATGGTGTGTGTGCTCACAGTAGTGGTCATGGGCACATAAAGCTGCTTTCAGCTTTTTCCATGGGTGCTGAGGGTTTGAACTCAGGCTCTCGTGCTTGCACAGCGTGCGTCCTACCGTGGAGCTGTCTTCTATCCATACTTCCCCTGAATGGTAAAGCTAGGTCTTCTTTGATAAGGACACTAGATTCACTGTTTTTATAATAACCAAAATATTGTGAAGTGTTTTGGAATTCTAGCTCTTAAAAATCTTTTTGTGAGCTGGGCATGGTGGCACACGCCTTTAATCCCAGCACTCGGGAGGCAGAGGCAGGCTGATCGCTGTGAGTTCGAGGCCAGCCTGGTCTACAAAGTGAGTCCATGATATCCAAAGGCTACACAGAGAAACCCTGTCTCAAAGACAAAAATAAAATCTTTCTGTGAATCTGTGTGTGTGCAAGTATATGTTTGCAAACACAAACATATTTTAGTTATAATTAAAATATTTTAGCCAGACGTGGTAGTGCATGCCTTTAATCCCAGCACTTGGGAGGCAGAGGCAGGTGGATCCCTGTGAATTTGAGGCCAGCCTGGTCTACAAAGCGAGTCTAGGACAGCCAAGGCTACACAGAGAAACTCTGTCTTAAAAAAACAAAAAAACAAAAAACCAAAAAACACCAGAACCAAAAAAAACCTAAAACAAAACAAAAACAAAACAGGAAAAAAATGTTAGTATGTGTACAAACATACATGGCACACACATGGAGGTCAGAGGGCAACCTCAGTTGTTAGTCTTCACCATCTGTCTTGTTTGAGACAGGAGCTCTCTGCTGCTGTGTACTCTAGGCTAGCTGGCCTGTCAGCTTGTGGAGATTGTTCGGTCTCTCCCTCCCATCTCTCTTAGAGCACTAGGTTCACAGTGTGCGCTGCTGTGTACAGCATCATGTGGACTCTGGGAGCCTCAACTTGTGTCCTCATGATTGCATGGTGGATGCTTTACCAGGCCATCTCCCTGGCCCAGGTACTTGATTGTTAAATTAGGAATGCTCAACCAGTTGTCTTTACTAATATTTGAAAAAAACTGAAATCTGTGACACTTCTGCTTTTAAGCATTCAGATTAAGAATTTTTTTTTTTTAACATTTAAAATTATTATTGTAAGTCAGGAGTGATGGCACACACCTTTAATCCTAGCACTCAGGAGGCAGAGGCAGGCAAATCTCCAAGTTCAAGGCCAGCCTGGTCTACAGAGTGAGTTCCAGGACAGCCAGGGCTATACAGAGAAATCCTGTCTCAAAAAACTAAATGTGTGTGTGTGTGTGTGTGTGTGTATGTGTGTGTGTGTGTGTGTGTGTGTGTGTGTGTGTGTGTGTCTGTCCCAAGGCCAGGAGGTTCACAGCTGCCTGGAACTGCAGTTCCAGAGGATGTGATTCCAGTCTCCATGAGCACAGGCAGCGCATGGTGCGCAGCCACACGCTCAGGCACGCATGTGTACACATAAGACAAAACTCAGTCAGTCCTTTTAGTTTGTTTTGAGGGGCTGGAGAGACAGCACAGCAGATAAAGTGTTTGCCGCGTAAGTATGAAGAGAGAGTTTACACCTCCAGAACCTGTAGGAAAGCTGGGCGGCCACCAGAAATCATGGCACTGAGGCGGCAGAGGTGGAGAGTCTCACTGACGGTGCTTGGACTTCAGCAGGATTGAGGCCTCCTTACGCCCATGCTCACGTGTGCCTGCACTCCATCCCCACACGTGTACCTGCACCCACGTGAGCATACATGTATGCACACACACACATTTGTAAAATGTGTTTTAATTTGTTTTTTGGTATATAGCCCCAGCTGGCGTCAAGCTCTATCCTCCTGTCTTGGCACTATGTGCAGTCAAAATACTATTTTGGCGTGAGGGTGCAGCTCAATTGGTAGACACTGCCTTGCATGCATAAGGCCCTGGGTCGGGTTTCCAGAACAGTGTGAGGGGAAGATGAGAGGTTCAAAGTCAAGCGGTGGTGGTGGTGGTGGTGGCGGTGGTGCACGCCTTTAATCCCAGCCCCCAGGAGGCAGAACAGGTGGATCTCTGTGAGTTTGAGGCCTGCCTGAACTACAAAAGTCGAGTCCAGGACAGCCAAGGGCTACACAGAGAAACCCTGTCTCCAACAACTGAAAAAAAAAAAAAAGTCATCTTTAGCCAGGCGTGGTGGCGCACGCCTTTAATCCCAGCACTCGGGAGCCAGAGGCAGGCGGATCACTGTGAGTTTGAGGCCAGCCTGGTCTACAAAGTGAGTCCAGGATGGCCAAGGCTACACAGAGAGACCCTGTCTCGAAAAACCAAAAAAAAAAAGGCATCCTTAACTATTTAGCAAGTTTGAGGCCAGCTTGGAAATCCTACCTCAGCCCCACCCCACCCCCACCTCCAATTTTTAACCTTAGTGACCCTGACATTTTTGGTAATTACAGGCCAGTTATTTTATAGAGTAACTCCAGTTGTCCCTGTTGTCTTTTGATGCCTTCTGGTGCTTGAGACTGAACCCAGGCCTCATGTACGGCAGGCACGCATTCTCTGCTGAGTGCTGGCTCCAGCCTGCTGCTGAGGCCTACGTTGTATCTTTGTGATGAGGTTCAGATGATGGTCTGTGGCAGGAATAGCTCAGAAGTGATGGTTGGGTCCCATTAGGCATGTGATCTCAGTCTGTCCTGTGACTGTGGGTGTGCCTTTTACCAACTACAATTGTTCTTTCACGCTCTCTGCTCTGAAGTTGCTCTTTTCCCTCTGTAGTGAACAACTGTTCTGTGCACAGCTACTGTAAATCTTCATTAAACTTTGTATTATAAACACACATACTCACGAATACATATTTATTGATATATATCTTCCAAATAGAAAATTTGTTAACAAATTGCTATAGAAAAGGAAGTCTTTGGGCATAGGTTTTCTCCTTTTACCTTCTTTTGAAGTCTCATTGCCTCTTTAAGTACCCAGCTCTATGCCATGGAATTGCCGTGACAATCATGGAGGTGTAGAGAGGCTCCCTCACTGCAGAGCGCCTGTGCCCCTTGCTTGCCCTGCTCTGTCTCCCCCCAGAGTGTCCTGTGAGCGGAATCAAAAGGCTGAGGTCTTCTGGCTTCTTGTTGCCTTAACGACCGCACTGCAGCCTCATCTGTGCTGTGTGTGAACTTGTTTCCTGTGCCTGCTGGCACCAAGTACCACAACTTGGTGGCTTCAAATAGCAGAAATTCACTTTCTCACGTCTCTCAGTCCAGGAGTCTGAAATCATGGAATCAGCAGGGCCATGTTTCCTCCGAGCACTCAGGGAGGGGCCTTTCCTTACCTTCTCTGGCTTTTTTTGGATAATAAAACCCGTGATTTGTAGCTCTTTCACTGCCATCTGTGTCTCTGTTGTCATGTGGCCTTCCCATGTGTCTGTGCTTTAATCTCCGTCTTCCCTCTCTTTACTGTAAAGACAACAGTCCTTGGATGTGGGGCCATGTAGGATGACCACCTTCTAGATTAATGAGTAATTTGCAAAATACTTGATTTTTTCCTTTCCTTCCTTCTCCTTCTCCTCCTCCTTCTTTTGAGACAAGGTTTATCCTGCAATCCAGGTTGGCCTGGACTCACTGTATGTCACAGAGAACCCTCAAACTTGGGCAGTCCTTCTTCCTCAGCATCCCGAGTACTGGCATTACAGGTAACCACCGTGTCCAGCATCATGTGCAGTTGTAAATCCCTAGTAGTGGAACTGGGGATCATGTAGTGAGATAGATCCTTACCTCTCCCTCTCTCTTTCTGTCTCTGTCTGTTTCTGATGCTGGGACTAGACTTGGTTTTTTTAATAAGCTGACCAAGTCCTTCAGCGTTAGTCTGTATTCCAGCACCCTAGCTTTACCTTTCCAGGAGGTTGCCGCTTGGTTCCCAAAGTGACTGTACAGTTTCACATTCCACCAGCAAGGTGTAAGAGTCCCAGCAGCCCTGCATCTTCTCCAGCACAGGATGTTTCAGACTCAAAAAAACAGAAAACCCACCAGGTGTAGCAGTGTGTGCTTCTAACCCCAGCAGCTGGGAGGCATAGGCAAGTGGGGTCTCTGAGTTTGAGCTGAGGTCAGGTGGGGAGGTGTATAGAAAGACTTCTCAAAAACCAGCCAACCAACCTAAACACACACACACACACACACCCTTTAACATCTTAATACTTTTTGAAATACACAATTCAGTGCTTTTTAATAAAAACATTCATATGATAGTTCAGTCAATCTCCAGGACTTTTTCACTTCTAAAACTGGAACTCCACACTCATTGAAAAACAATTTTGTTTTCCCTTTCCTGGCCTGGCAGCCACCTTCTGCTTTCTGTCCATGAAAGTGGCTGCTCTACGTGCCTCATGTAGTCATACACTGTTTGTCTTTTTGTGACTAACTTGTTTCACCTCACACAGTTTCCTCAAGTTTCATCCATATTGTAAGAGAACTTCCTTCCCCTTTAAGGGTGAGTAATATTCTATTGTGTGTGACACCACATTGTGTTTATCTGTTCATCTGGCGGACACTTGCATTGCTTTGCTCTTGGCTGTGGTGCGGGGTGCCGCTGTGAGTGTGCTGTGGTGTACAGATATCTCAGGTCTCTACTTCCTGTTTGTGACAGGGCTCAGGTAGCCCAGGCTGGCCTCAAACTAGCTAGTAGCTGAAGATACCGGCGAACTTCTAATCCTCTGGCCTCTACCTCCCAAGTGTTGGGATTATAGACATGTGCCTCACACCTTAAGGATCTATTTTCAATTTTTTAAAGGTACAAACTAGAAATGAGAATTCTAGATCATATATAAGCCTCAGGAACTGCCTGTTTTCTCTAGCAGCTGCTCTGTTTTGTGCTGGTGCCCACAGTGCACAGGTTTCTGACTTTCCCACACCCTGGCTGACACTTGCACTCTCTCCTCCCCAGTTAATTGCCAGCCTAATAGATAAGATGTTTCAGTAGAAAACGTTTTGGTGTCTCATGGTGTCTTCAGTTTGCATTTTCCTAATAACTAGTAATGTTAAGGGGTTTTGTTGTTGTTGTTTGTTTTTGTTTTTGTTTTTTGAGAGTCTTGACTGGCCTGGAATTCACTAGCTAGCCTCCAACTGAGGGGTCTCCCTGCCTCTGCCTCCCGAGCGAGCGCTGGGAATGCTCACACCCAGCTTGAGCGGCTCTTTGTACTCTTAGTGGGCTTGCTGCTGCTGCCGCCTCCTCCTCCCCTCCTCCCCACCCCTCCTCCTCTTCTTCTGTCCTCCCTTTGTTTTGCCCATTACCCCTTCTTCCCTTCTTTCTTTCTCCCTCCTTCTTTCCTCCTGCTGCACTCTCCTCCCTTTTTCTCATCTTCCCCCTGATAACAACTTCAACAGCTATCATTACTGTTGTTTCATAGACAAGGTCTCATTTTGTAGCCCAGGCTGGCCTTGAACTGCTATTAGCCTCTTGCCTCAGCCTCCGTAGTGCTGGAATTTCAGGCTGAGGAGAAGGGACATCTTAATAATATGGAGTCTTTATTTTTGAGTATGGTTCTAATTCCAAACATTTCAGAAACACAGATTTTAATTAAGTTGCTTATAATCATTTACTTGCACATAGTCCTCTTCCTTATATGTTTCCCCTTACTATATTTTAATTAACAAATAAAAATTTATATTATAATGTGCAACCTTTTTCTTTTTCCTCTGCTTAGGATTGAATGTAGGACGTAAGCATGCCAGTCAAGCACTCGCCCACTGAGTTCCATCCCCTAGTGGTTAAGACATGTTTTGGTACTCGGGGAATGGCCAAATCAAGCTAATTAGCACCCATACTGCCTTATATTCTTACCACTTTTTATGAGACTCTGCTCTTAGAAGCTTTCAGTTATACAATATTGTTAGTAACTATAGTCATTATGAGGCCCAGTAGATCCTTTGGACTGTTCCTTTTGTCCATTCATGTTTATGTTTTATTTGGGGACAGGGTTAGATCTATATAGTCCAGCATGGCCTACAACGCACTATGTAGCTTCAGGTTGGCATTGAACTCTGTTCTCTTGCCTTGTCTCCTGGATGCTGATTAAAGGTTGTACCACCACACCAAGAACAAGCTGTGATTTTGTTTGTTTTCACTATACCATTGGATGGCAAGCATACTATTTTAATATGAATAAAGACCAATTCTTTACCCCAGTGGCTGATCTGAAAGCACATTCTTTCATCTAGCCCAGAGGCCTTCACAGGAGATACAGAGTATCAGCTGAGTAAACCAAAGCATGCCATTCAAATCTTCTTCTGATAGGCCTTAGCAGGGGTGAGCTGTCGGGTCAACCCTATCTGTAGGTGGGACTGCACATGGACACTACAGGCAGAGAAGACATGGGCATTTCCTCTGAGGGCTAGGGCTGCCCCCTTCAGTTAGAGAAGTAATTCTTCCACTGTCATCTTCCAGCTTGGGCACCTGTTGGCTGCATGGCCTGTTTATTGGGCATCCACAGAGCAAGGGCCTAAAGGCTTCTCTCTACACTAGACTCTCTAGGGTGTAATCATAGCCTTCATATAGCATACCTAGTCCTTTCAAATTGTATCACGGAAGACTTCTACATTGTAACAAAATTGCATCATCCTGTTTATAAACTGAAGGCTCCTAAATTCTGACTGAATTTGAGAACAATCTGGTAACCAAGGGAAAAAGCCCTTGTCAGATGGTGGCAAAGGCTTTCAGGGAGGGAGCAAAAGGACACTTGACTGAGGTTCACTACCAATCGTGGGGACACAGTAAAGGCAGAGTTTGCAAAGCAAGTGTGTTAGAGAGCCAAGGCTTAAAGACCAAGGCTTTGACCCTAGTTCAGTCTCAGTGGCCTTCTTTTACTATGTTTTCTTCCACAGTTTCATGAGGTTCTAAGAAACAGCAAAGTAAAGCAAGAAAGCAGCCTGACAGAACCCTACTGGTCCCCACAGAGGCATGTACTGAGCTCATTCTGGGTGCCAGATCCTGGGTTCAATTCTCTGCATATACCATTATGTTTTTACAGAATCCCCTCGGGGTTGGTGTATGGATTTGGTAGTTGTCAAGCAGCATAGCCACAAATTGTCCAAAGCAAAAACCCCTAGTAAATAATAATGGAACAGCAGCGAAGCTGCAGATTTTAATTTACTGTAATGCCTTGTGTTACTAGACAAAGGTAATGAGAGGGGTATCATTAACAAATGAGAGTCACTGTCTACCAAAGTTCGTGTATTTGTGTGTGTGTGTCTATATGTAACTTATTTTCTAAAAGGGGAATTTTCTTTTTAGATATTCATAGAAAAAAATTTTTCCTGATTTCAAATGTGATAGTCACTTATTATAGAAAGAAGTAGCATCTTTTTTTGTATTTTGACTTTCCAATAGCTTTGCTTTGATAAGTGTTCTTAACAAGCAAGCATTATATTGCACGAGTTATTTCTTATCCTCCCTTTTGTTCTGTCATGAACAATGCCCCCTGTGTTTAAACAGTTTTCTAAGGAAATTTCTGGTTACTCCTAGGGTTTCATCACACACATACACCACAGTTTACTTAGCTGCTCCCGTTGTTGGACGTGTGGTTGCCTTTGCTATCAGTTCAGCCGACACGTGTTTGTGCATGTTGGTGTATGCGGGCTTGGGTCATTTTTATAAGACAAAGAAATTCTTAGGAGAAACTAAACCTGAATGATATAAAATTATAAACCAAAATTAATTTAAATTAAATCCTTAAAAAATTAGATGTGTTGTTAAAGACTCGTCAGAGTGACAAAGAAGGATCACATTGAATATCTCATATGTACATAAAGTGTATTATATAAACATACAGCTGATAGGATATTAAGGCAGAGTGTGTTTCTACTTAAAGCACATGTTTTTACCTAATTCTAGAAGAACCCTAGCACTTGGGAGATAGAAGCAAGTAGATTAGGAGTCATGGTCAGCCTGAGTTACACGAGACACTGGCAGAACAACATAAGCATCGTATGGACCAATAAAGCATGAAGGGCAGATAGCAAAGAGCTAGGACAGCATCTTCCTGCTGAGAGCGGCTGGAGGCGGTGGGTCTCTCTCCAGGAGACATGTATGTATACCTCATTCCATTTTTGAAATCATACTTTGAAAAAAGGTTTTGTGGTAGGGTCTCACTGTGTAGCCCTGGCTGGCCTGGAACTCACTGTGTAGACCAGGCTGCCCTTGTATTCACAGAGATCCACCTGCCTCTGTCTCACAAGTGCTAGGATTAATGATTTGCACTACCACGCCTGACTTGAACATTCTGTGTGTGTCCCTGTGTAGGCATGTGCATGTGGGTAGGTTACCTTTGGAAACCAGAAGAGGACGTAGGATCCCCTGGAGCTGGAGTTACAGGTGGTTGTGAGCTGCCTAGTATAGGTGCGGGGAATTGAACCTGGGTCCTCTGGAAGAACAGAAAATGCCCTTAACCTGCTGAGCCATCTCGTTAGCCCATCATACCCCCTTTTTAAAAAGACAGGGTTAGCTGGGCGGTGGTGGCGCGCACCTTTAATCCCAGCACTTGGGAGGCAGAGGCAGGCGGATCTCTGTGAGTTCGAGGCCAGCCTGGTCTACAAAGTGAGTCCAGGACAGCCAAGGTTATCATAGAGAAACCCTGTCTCGAAAAACAAAAACAAAACAAAAACCCCAAAAAACCAAAAGACAGGGTTTTGCCAGGGAGCTCGGACTAGCCTGGAACTCTTATTTTTCCTACATCAACCTCCCAAATGCTGGGTTTGTGGATATGCAGTCCCCTCACCCTGCCTGCAAAAATACACTTTTTATTAGATAAAACTTTAAATGTATCATTCTCATTTTTGTCTATGTTTTTATCCTGTGTCAAGAACTCTTGGTGTAAAATGATTTACTTTGTAAGTTGTACTAAATAGAAAATGTCACCATAAGTACTCTCAGCATCCAGGAGGCTGAGCCAGGAAGATCCTAAGTTCATGGCCAGCCTGGCCTATGTGAAAAACATCCCGTAGCCCCCAAAAGAAAATTATTCTCTTGGTTTTTTTGTTGTTGTTTTAAACTTGGTTTTCTAGTTTGCAAAGTATGTCTAAAGGAAAATGGCAGAATATATTGTAGTGACTTGGAATTGTGTCTGGCAAACAGAAAAGGAGTGATTTCAAATACTTGTTTCCCTGTCATTCCTTGATCTCTATAGCAGCTTTTGAAATCCCTTCCATCCTCACGGAAAAAATCCATTCCTCGCTGTGTGTTTGCATGTCAGCTCTGGTGCCTTTCGTTTTTGCGTTTCAGAGTAGCAACATGAGTGGCCTGAGTGTAGCACAGGCAGCTATAGAACACCCTTGCTTTCCAGGTGGAAGCTAATCCCTCAGCTTTCTGGTCCCTTGTCCTTTTCCTTGGGGTCCTGAGTCTGGGAAAAGGGATGCTTTAGTTTGGTTTCTATCGCTGTGGCAAAGTATATGACCAAAAGCAAGTTAGGGAAGAAGGGCTTACATGTTCTGAGTCCATTGAGGTAGCCAGGCAGGAACTCAAGTAAGGGACCTGCAGGCCAGACCTGAAGCAGAGGCCGTCGGGGAAGTGCTGCTTGCGGGCCTGTTCCCCACAGCTTTCTCAGTTTGCTTTCTTGTACTCCCCAGGGCCCCCTGCCCAGGGCTCCCACTGACTTCTAGCCTTCACTTTACCACTCTCAGGTATGTGCATGTGAAGCAAGGATACCTGCAAACCCAGGCTGCTAGCACACCACACTGTAAAACAGCAGGTGCCTGTCAGAGCTCTTCTCCTGCTGTGTACACAGCTGGTCTGTGCGAGCTGCCTGCTCTGCTCCCTCCCTCTTCTGAGAGAGGAGTTAGCTACTCTCCTCCTCCATTCCAAAGAAAGAAACTTGGCAAACATTTCTTTTCTTGAGACAACGTCCTGACTATTTCTACTATGTAGGCAGGGCTGGCTCATACTCACGGAGATCCACCTGCCTCTGCATGCAGAGTGCTGTGGTTAAAAGCGTGTGCCACCACCATGCCAGGCATAATCTTTGCTTTTGTTTGTTTGCTGGTACTAGGATTAAACCTACATCCTTTACTACTGAGCTATGGCCTCATCTGGCAAATGTTTCTTGAATACCTACTGTGTGGCAGGCTCAGGATAGGGCCTAGGAAACATGGAAGTAGGTAAGACAGTCCCCACTCCCACCCCCACTTGCAGTCTCATTAGTTCTGGTTTAAAACCCCTCACAAGGCAGGCTTCTCTGCTTCCAGCCACAAATGGCCTTGAAATCTCAGACAGCATCTGTGGAGACCACACAGCAGGTTTTTCTTTTTTTTATATCATGTCAGACCCTCTCCGAATCTCAGCTCCTGCTCCTCACGTCTTTCTGGCCAGCTCTCACTGTTAGACTTCCGTGCTCTGCAGCTTTGCCTGTGGCTTGCTCTCAGCTCTTGCTTGGGTACTGTCCAGGAAGAGCTTTTCTGTGAGGAAGAGTGTGGGCTGACAAGTCACACAGACCTCGATGGCCTCGCCATCTGTGACTCTGTGCTTTGGGCATTTTCTCAACCTCTTTAAGCCTGTTTGTGGGGTATGATACTGATAATTGTATGTAGGGTAAACTGAAACCACAGGAAGCAGAGGCATTAGCCAAGGGCTCTGGGAACTGGTGTGTCAAGGGAACTAGAGTGTAAAGATAGCAGGTTCCTTCCAAAGCCACATTCTGTGTTTATATGTTTACTGTCATAGTTCATGGCTAATGTGGCGGAGTCGGCTGCTCAAAACTTAAAAGTGAGAGGGAATTTTGTTTCCAGGGTCATAATAAGCCTTAGTCTCCAGCCCTGCACTTGGACACTGCATGCTCTCTGCCAACTTGGAAACAACACTCATTTGTCCAAGTGCTGTTTGAGAGGAGTTAGGCAGTGACCTTGTGTCTCTGCATGAGATTTAGAAGATAACTTTGCAGGTCACTTTAGCATGAGTTATTTCCAGGAAAGACTTCCATTGCTCACTACTATTTGTTTTATGTTGTGTCTTACTTTCTTTTGCAGAAAGTGACCTTATTTCTAAGTTCCATATGGGAGTATGTTGTCCCTTGCAGACCAAATGCGCTTTGCATCTAGGACTTCTCTGTGTGCTCTGCTCACTGGTTGCCTTTGAGTTTTACTGTCAGCAGCGCCTGCTTCTCTTCTGCTGAAGGGAAGACTGAGAAGCACAGAAAGCGAGCGGCTACTTAATGCTCGTGGAATGTGCATCTGCCTCAACGTGGGAGCTGTGGCCAAGGAGATGGTTGTCATATTTTAATACAGATTTGATTGTGCTTTTTTCTCTTCCTTTTTATCTAACCATATGTGTTAAAGAGAGAGAGAGAGAGAGAGAGAGAGAGAGAGAGAGAGAGAGAGAGAGAGAGACTTAGAGAAGAAGAGAGAAAAGTAGACAGCTCATGAATCTCTTGTAGTCTGGAATTAGCCTTTGTTTGAAATTGTAGAAGGACTAAGGAAACACTGGCCCCCAGCACTGAATTAGGAACATCTGTATCTGTGAGAACTTGAGCAAGAGCACTGAGCAGCTGGAGCATTGCCATCTGCATCCTGCCTTTCCATGTGGTCCTGGTTGTTCCTGCCATGAAGGGTCATCAATGGCACAGACCCTTGAGGGGCTGGGAGTGTGGCTCAATTGGTGTAGCACTTGCCTTACGTAGACGAAGCCCTGCATTTGATCCCCAGCACTGCATAAACAAAGTGTGGTGGCACACACTGGTTTTTGTTTTGTTTTGTTTGTTTTTCGAGACAGAGTTTCTCTGTGTAGCCTTGGCTGTCCTGGTCTCTCTTTGTAGACCAGGCTGGCCTCAAACTCACAGTGATCTGCTTACCTTTGCCTCCTGAGTGCTGGGATTAAAGGCGTGCACCACCATGCCCGGCGGCACATCCTTGTAATCCAAGCATTCAGAAGTGGAAGCAGCAAGGCCATCCTCAGCCAGTCTGGCACACATGAGATGCTGTTTAAAGCATGGTGTTTTAAAAAGGTGGTTGCTGCAACAGCAAATGCCTGTAGTCCTCACTTTTCAGGAAGCTAAGGCAGGAAGCTATTTTCCTCAGTTTGTCCACTTCTAAACTGGGGGTAATCAATAATGCCAGTGTCATTGGGGTTTTTGCCCTATTGGGAGGTATAAATAAGTTCTTATGTTTAACACTTCTTTTTTTAAAGATTTTTTTAAAAATTACGTATACAGTGCTCTGCCTGCATGTATACCTGCATGCCAGAAGAGGGCATCAGATCACATTATAGATGGTTGTGAGCCACCATCTGGTTGCTGGGAATTGAACTCAGGACCTGTGGAAGAGCAGGCAATGCTCTTAACCTCTGAGCCACCTCTCTAGCCCCTGTACAACACTTCTTGAACAGTGCTTGGCACAAAGTGACCCAGGTTGGTGTTTCCTCAACCTTCTTCCTGCTTCTTTTACTATTGCCATTGTAGAGTTACTTCCGCTATCATGCCCCCTCTGCACCGTGCGCATGAGCAGTGTAAGTGCTGCCACTCAGCAGCTCAGAGTCCTATGTAAATCTCAACCTACTTCTGCTAACAGAACCTACCTCCAAGGACCGTTGGAGGTAGTGGTCTGGTGGGATAAAGCAGGCAGTCTACCTGGCAGATGGGAACTGCTGGGTTGCAAAACTACTTAACACTGATGTTACTGTGGTGAGCACAGCCACTCCTGACAGAGGAGCTGTTCACACCTGGGTTTTATTTTCTATTGTGAGTTGTGTCCCTTGTGCGTCATTTGCTCTTAACTAATGAAGTACCGTTACTTCATTACTATTATTTTTTTTAATGACTAAAGGTGATGGTTTCAGTAGCTAAGAGTGGGCACTGCTCTTGCAAAAGACCCAAGTCCTGGTCCCAGCACCCAGATTGGAGAGCTCATATCTGCCTGAAATTTAACTCCTGAGCCCATTGTCCTCCTCGCCCCTCCTCAGGCACCTGTAATCACGTGTACACATCTCCACACAGACAGACAGACACACAGATATAATTAAAACAAAAGAATCTTTAAAAATAAATGAAAAGCCTGGGTGTGGTGTGTGTGCCTTTATCCCAGGAGGCACAAGTAAGTCTCTGAGTTCAAGACCATCCTGACCGAGCTCAGGACAGTGAAGACTTCATAGAGAGACTCTGCCTCAAAAAGCCAAAATATATAAGTGAATGAATATAACTACAGCTAAATCAAAGCTGTCTCTACCCTCTCATTACTACCCTTCATCTTGTAAAGTAAACGGGTGTTTGGAAGAGAGGCTTGTACCCCCGGGATGGCTCACACCTTGGCTATACTCTGGGTATGAGGGTCCTACAGCTACTGCTGAGTTATTTGTGTGGAAAGAAAACAAATTTGAAAGTACAGCCTTGGGGTGCTGTTAGGACACCAGGACACCATCCGTGCATTTCCATGTCACAGTCATCTCTGTGGCAAGCCTTGGTTCCTTAATGGTTGCCAGGCTAAGGCGGCATAATCCTCTGCAGTGCAGCTGTGCTTATCTTGCCCACACATGCTCATATGCCAGCAAAATACTTCTTCCGGTTATTAAAATCACTTTTCCATTACATCAAGCAGCTATTGTTACTTGCCCTGAATTACTTATTAATGTTATAGAGTGTCTGTTTGGAATAGATATCCTGGGGCTTATAATTCAGAGAATATCTGTTTATGAAGTTTTCAGTTGGGCATGGTGGCTCATGGCCATAATCCCAGCACTTGGGAAGCAGAGAGAGAAGGAGAGTTCCGGGGCAGCCTGGGTTACATAGTCATTCCCTGTCTCAGCAATAGCAATAAAAGCCACTTATAATCAAGTCTGATAAACTGAATATTTGCATAATAACCACAGCACAAAATTATCAACTCTAGCATTCATCTCTCTTTCTGTTTGTGCCCCCCACAGCTTGTGTGTGTGTGTGTGTGTGTGTGTGTGTGTGTGTGTGTGTGTGTGTGTTGCACATGTATTCCTGGGGCATTAGACTCAAGGCCTTGTGCACTGTAGTCAGATATTCTGCAGCTGATGCTCCTACTTCAGTCTCTCCAGCCCTTTCCATATTTGTGTTCTAGCATTTTTCTCCCTCTTTGTTTCAGCTATTAATAATAATTATTTTTCCATATTATTAGCATACTTTGTAAGTACAGTTTTAAAAGCTAAAGAATATTTTATCATCTTTGGCATATAATTCCTACCCATTCCCAAAATGTCAGATACTGGTTTTCTTTTATTAGAAACAATTAGAAATAAGCAAATATATGTGTGACCCATCTATAGTTTGATTATAACTTTCTGCCAGTAAAATCAGTTAAAGAGAACTGTGTGTCAGGGTTTTACTCTGTGTGGTTTCGTTGCTTTTGGAAATGATGTTTAGCCTCACAATCTATGGTTCTGACTGATGTGGATATTTATTATCCAACTGCAGGAAACCCTTTGCCTTTTTTTAAAAAAAATATTTATTTATTTATTCATTATTATGTATACAGTGCTCTACCAGAAGAGGGCATCAGATCACCTTATAGATGGTTGTGAGCCACCATGTGGTTGCTAGGAATTGAGCTCATGACCTCTGGAAGAACAGTTGGTGCTCTTAACCGCTGAGCCATCTCTCCAGCCCCCCTTTGCCTTTTTGAAACTCACATTCAAAGTGTGTGTTTACTATTTAAGAAAGACTGCAGAGCCTATGACATAAAGAAGCGTTCATGCCGGGTGTGGTGGCGCACACCTTTAATCCCAGCACTCTGAAGGCAGAAGCAGGCAGATATCTGAGTTCAAGGCTAGCCTGGTCTACAAAGTGAGTTCAGGACAGCCAAGGCTACACAGAGAAACCCTGTCTCAAAAAAAAAAAAAAAAAAAAGAAGTGTTTGTAATTATTGAAGCTTAAATGTAATCCTATGAGCTAAGCAGCTGAGGGGCAAGCCTGCTTAGCAAATGTGGCACTGCGGCTTCCTAGCCCTGTGAAGTACCTCTTATATGTTGACTTAAATATTTACCTTTTCCGAGTATAGAGAACGTCTGTGGGGACTGGAGAAATGGCTCAGCAGTTAAGAACACTGGCTGCTCTTCCAGGGTACTTAAGTTCGGACCCCAGCACCCATATAGCTAACAAGCATCTGCAACTCCAGTCCCAAAGCATCCGATGACCTTTTTTGGCCTCTGCAGGCACCAGGCATGCATGTGATGCACAGACATACATGTAGGCTGAACACCTTGACACAGGAAATACAAATAATTAAATCTTTTAAAAGGAGGACTTTTGTGAAAATTGGCAAGGCCATTAATTTATGGTATAGAAACCTGCAGAGGTAAGCTGTATCTGCTAGAAATGTACTCAAGAAAAAGCCAGAGGACACTGACACTTCCAACTGAAGGCCTTCAAATGTCACCTAGTTTCTAGTCATTAGACTGCATATATTAATATTCCTCTACTAGCAGATAAATATGAGTTTATTCTTAGCACCAATTGAAGTAATTATTTTTTTAATTTATTTACCTTTATTTTATGTGAATTGGTGTTTTGCCAACATGTGAGAGTGTCAGATCTTGGAGTTACAGACAGTTGTGAGCTGCCATGTGCTGGGAAGTGAACCTGGGTTATCAGGGAGAACAGTGAGTGCCCTTAACCACTGAGTCATCTCGCCAGCCCTATATTTATTCTTTTTATAAAAAGCCATGAAATTATACATGAATGTAACTAAACATGAAAATAAATACATCAAGCCAGATGTGGTGGCGCACACCTTTAATCCCAGCACTTGGGAGGCAGAGGCAGATGAATCGCTGTGAGTTCAAGGCCAGCTGGGTCTACAAAGTGAGTCCAGGACAGCACAGAGAAACCCTGTCTTGAAAAAAAAGAAAAGAAAGAAAGAAAATAAATGCATCAATGAAGCTGTATGACCTTACCTACTTTAATTTTAAAGGGAATGTTTTAGGAAAGAAAATATGTGGAAATAGTTTAATCAGTTTCTGAGAAAAAAATGAGCAAGAAGAACATTGCTCTGAGCGCTTGCACATGTGTGTTATCACCTGTTTAACCTTGCAGCCTTGCCCACTCATCCTACTAGCCCCTGGACAGTCTGTGGAGTAGCTTGCTTCCTTCCCTCTGCTGACAAGGGCAGTGCTGGTAGCTAGTTGCCTACTGTCTGGTCCCAGGAATGTTTACTGCTTTTGTTTCATAGTCCGGCAAACTTGCACCCCCAATCCTTCCTTTGAAGTATTTTTTTTCCTGTTGAAGATTTTAAACATACACAAAATGGCACCCCTCTCGCATGGCCTCATACGTCTTCATGTCTGGACCTTTCATATCATGAGCTGTTCCAGGCATGAAGTTGACCTGTAATGTGCCAACCTGCTAGCAGGGTTGTGGCTGTAACGGGCTAAATACATTCAGGTCTGGATGATTGTTCCCTGGGCCTCTGGGCCACTTGACCTCCAGCTAGCCTTCATCCTGCCCATCACCAAGTTCCAGCCAGAACCGAGGCAGAGGGACTCAGGGTGCTGCACATTGTGTAATTTGGCCTCCAGGCCCCAGTGTTTGGCCTTGTGCCTTGGCTCTGAAAGCTGGACTCTTGTCCAGTCCTCTGTGCCAGAATCCCATGGTAACCTGCCTCGTTTCTCTGTGGTCTGTTTGTATCATCCTCATTCCCAGGGACTGAAACCCAGTGACCACTGCGCTGTCCTGATGGCAGCCTCCAGCCTGCTGCTCGGGTCACACTCTGGAGCACGGTTTCTGGTACCCACAGTCAGGAAGTCTCTGTTCTGGACACTTATCTCAGCAAAGGGCAGCTGCACCTTTCCCGTTCTTCAGGCCTGAGTTGTGGGGTCATCCTTCACCCCTCTTATTCATTCACATCGGCTTTTGAGCCTTTTGCAAATTCTTGATTTTATGCTAAAGCACATTCAGTGCAGGGGGTGTAGCTTAATTGGTAGAGTGCTCGTCTAGGTAGGTAGTGTGCACAGTGCCCTGTACTGGGTGACAAGGCGTGATGATGCATGCTTGCATTCCCTGCATAAAGCCAAGAGAGCCAGAAGTTCAAGATTATCTTCAGCCACATAGTGAGTTTGAGGCTAGCCTGGGCTCCATGAGATTACGTCTCAAAATAAATATATGAGCCAGGCAGTGGTGGCGCACGCCTTTAATCTCAGCACTTGGGAGGCAAAGGCAGGTGGATCTCTGTGAGTTCGAGGCCAGCCTGGTCTACAGAGTGAGTTCTAGGATAGCTAGAACTACACAGAGGGACCCTGTCTTGAAAAACCAAAAGGAACAAATACATACGTACGTACGTACGGTCATACATTCATATGCACATACATATAAACAATAGTAAAAACCCTTCAGAATCTTGACTGCCCCTATCTGGCTCAGTGCCCTCTCTTCCCTGGATTCTTACAGTACCCTCCCGCTGGGCTCCAATAGGGGAGACCTGTTACTTTCATAGTATTGTTAAAACATGACCCAGATTGCTTCATGGCATTTAGAATGTAGGCAAAGTGCAAATAAAGTATATCCAGTGCCCCGCAAGCTCCCGCTTCCTCTGTTACCTGCTCATGGCCCCAGGCCTGACATCCTTCCTCACTCTGGACACGTGGCCACACTTACATATCCCCTGTCCCTTTAGCCTTCTCTAGGGCTCTCTGACAGGGCCATTATTCCAGCTTTTCGAATGCTTGCTTTCCCATCTCAAAATTTTTTCGGGTACCCCCCCCCCCGCAAGGACAGGGTCTCTCTATGTAGCCTTGGATGTCCTGGATTTGCCTTGTAGACCAGGCTAGCCTCGAACTCACAGTGATCTGCCTGTTTCCTGGGATTAAAGGTGTATGCCACCATGCCCGGCTTCCCATCTCAATTTTTACAAGTTTATTATATCTGTTATTCCCGTTCTTCTATCAGAACTGCAGGAAAGACTGAGGAGCTGAACATTTTTTGAAGTGTATGTGTATGTGTTAATACATCATGTATGTATTAATGCAGTGTCACAATGCCCTTACATGATGCTACTCACCCAGTTCCCACTTTCCAGGTTAAGTGACTTACTCAAGAGCACCAGATGGGGCCACGTGGCTGAGGGAGTGTAGACTTTAGCGTGTTACCAGCTAGGTATTTTCAGGTCTCAGCCCTGCCAGTGACTGAGTTTAAATTTCCACAGCCTCGGTTTCCTTACATATAAAATATGGACAATGAATCTTCCTCTCAGACTCCTGGAGAGGTTATGGGAGACCTTGAGTGTGTTCTTTTCTTATGTATTTCTCTGATTATTGGTAGAGTTGACTTTTTTTTTTTTTTTTTTTATGTTTTTGTTGGCCTTTCAGGCTTCCTCTGCAGAGTTTCTGTTTATAGCTTTCCCTTTAGTTTCTATCTAATTAAGTTGGGAGGAATGCTTGAATATTAGAGCTTGTATGTTGTCTTTCAAATAGTTTTTCTCACACTGGTTCACTGTTTAATGATGTTTGGAGGAATATCTTCCCTTTGTGTGGCCAGAGGCCCAGTGTTGCTTGATAATTAAGTCACTGAGATACAGATTTATTCACTCAGCAAATATTTCCATAAGGTTCGAACATTCGGAGTGCCCATTCAGCCGGGACAGCTCTGACTCCTGACTTGCAGTTGGTGCCCCTGATAGTGCCCTTCACACTGGTGTTAGCAGATTGTTGAAAGAAAATAATGTTTTCTCAGAGGCAAGGAGACCCAAACATTTCCCAGATTTTGGCCACATAATCAGAAATTTCCAAAGAGTTCTGGAATTTATGGGCTGGCCTCCAAGTTATCAGGCATCTGCTGCCTTCTCTGAGGGCGGTTTTCTTTCAGCTCACTCCACCCTCCCTCAGCTGTGCAGCACAAATGGGGCAGATGATGAATGCTTCAGATGTCCTCTGCGGGACCAACTCCAAAGGCAATCTCAGAAGCTAGACTCGTAACTCACATGGTCAGAATTGGCAAGCTCTTCTGAAGTACTGTGACTTCCTATCAGACCACCAGCTCTGCGGAGCCTCCAAGGTCTGGCTGCTGCAGCCCTGTGAGTGAGTATGGCACCCAGATGCTGCCTACTCTAGCTCAGGTTTGCTTTAGAATCTGAACTGAAAATCTTAGGCCTTTGACTGTTGCCGTGAATGGCCAGAATGGCCCTCTTAGCTCAGGTTTGATTTATACAGATGTCTCACACAGGAAATATCTTGTAGGCTGAGCCATGTGGTGTTCAGTGAAGTGGGTCTCTCTTAATTATGTAGGGTGGAGTGGATATGTGCATGTGAGTACAAATGCTGGTGTCGGCCAGAGGTGTCTCTGGAGCAAGAGTCATAGGCAGTTGTGAGCTGCCCAGTGTGGGTGCTGGGGACCAAATTTGGGTCCTCTGCAAGAGCAGTGTGCTCTTTACCACTGTCTCTCTAGCTCCTTGGATACCTTCCACACTATGCAATTCTGTCTGTTCAACTCCCCCTCCCACTGTGTGTATATCTTCCTGTCTTTTGTTCTTTATTTGAGACAGGGTCTTATGTAGCCTAGACTGACCTCAAACTCACTATGTGTAGTCTGGGGTATCTTTGAACTTCTGTTCTTCCTGCCTCTACCTTCCAAGTCTGGGACTATAGGCACACAGCACCATTCCAGGGTTATGTGTTTTTTGTTTGTTTGTTTGTTTGTTTGTTTTGAGACAGGGTTTCTCTGTGTAGCCTTGACTGTCCTGAACTCACTTTGTAGACCAGACTGGCCTCGAACTCACAGTGATCCACCTGCTTCTGCCTCCCGAGTGCTGGGATTAAAGGCATGTGCCACCACCGCCTGGCCTTATATTGTATTTTTATTGATGTGCATGTGTGTGCGTGTGTGCCTGTGCCTGTGCCTGCAGAGGCCAGAAAGAGGGAGCTGAAGTGACAGATGGTTGTGAGCTACCCAGTGCGGGTGCTAGAAACTGAGCTCAGGTCAAGAGCTCTCTTCACTGCAGAGCCAGCCATAGAGATGGTAGCACGTTCTAGCACTCTACAAGTGGAAGTAGAAGGATCACAAATTTGAGGACTGCCTGGGCTACATAGTGAGACTCTGCCTCAAATAAAACAAAGCAATTAAAGCGTGTCAGCCATCTGATGCATGAAACATAAAATTACCATGCCCCGATTTGTCATCTTAGATTGGTTGGTGGTGAGGGGTATTGTCCCCAAAGGCCAACTGGATCTCATTACCAGCTGCTCGTTGACTTGCACTGCGACCTTAGGCAGGATCACTTGCCTCTCTGCACCTAGTTTGTGCATCAGTAAGCCTTGGTGGCTAAGTACTAAGGTAGACTGGCAGGATTAAATTAGCTCATACGTGAACATCCTCATAATAACGCCCAGTGTGTAGCTATTGCTTAATGAATGTTACAAAATTCCTGTACCAGCTTCTCTTGAGTGGGATGCTGGAGGCTGGGCATGTCGGCCTTCCTGTGTGATGGCGGTAAATTGCTGGTACCATTCTCCCTCTGTGTAGGTATGCTGTCTAGGGCTAGGGAACTAAGTTTTGCTATTTATATAAAGATTTATTTATTTGTATTTGTTTGTTTGTTTTGGTTTTTCGAGACAGGATTTCTCTGTGTAGCCATGGCTGTCCTAGAACTCCATCTGTAGACCGAACTGGCCTCAAACTCACAGAGATCCACCTGCCTCTGCCTCCTGAATCCTGGGATGAAAGGCATCTTCCACCACCACCACCTGGCTTTATTTTTATGTTTTAAGGTGCAGTTCCATGTATGCAAAACTTCACTAGAGCTCAGATGAGGATAACCTAGAACATTGTGGGTGGGGGCGGGTGGGTGTGAAAGGGAGATTCACTATGTAGCCCTGGCTAGCCTGAAACTAAGTTTATACATAGACTAGGATGACCAGGACTTAGAGATCTGCCTCCTTCTGCCTCCCAGATGTTTGGATTAAAGGTGTGTGCAACCTTGAGCTTCTAATCTTTCTGTCTTCCACCTCCCAACTGGTGAGACTATAGGCATGTGCCACCACGCCCAATTTGTGCCATGCTGGGGAATTGAACCCAGGCCTTCCCTTGTGTTAGGCAAGTACTCTACTAGTTGAGCCACACCTTCAGCCCCTCTCCACCCCCTCCCACCAACCAGCTCTTACTGTGTTACCTACCCTGGCCTGAATTTATAATCCTGCGTCAGCTTCTTGAGCACTAGAATTACAGGCATGTGCTCCCACACTGGCTTCTTACATAAAGCTTCTTAGACTCTGTGCAGGCTGGTTAACATCTGAGTGATTCCTCATTGGCTGGGTAAAAATACCCTTGCTGGAGTCTTAGCTGGCCCAGCCAGGGTCATCCAGACTGTAAGTGAATGCCCTGACTCAGTGCAGTTCAGGAGAAGCAGGGACGATCAGACAGAAGACAGGCCTGGGCCAGGGCAGAGCTGGACAAGGGTGGGAGCTAGGTCTCCAGTTGCCTTACATTTGGACTCTGAAATTCAGTGCTCTATCCTCTATCTGTAACCCAGGCACTGACTGCTATGTCATTAAGGAGGGGGGAGGGAGCAGCAGGCTTGTCGCTAAACTTCTAAGTCACCACATATTTTGGCTATAGAATCAGCCAAAGTTTTGTTCCAGTTCCTTACAAAATTTCACAATATTCAGGCGTTAGAATTGGTCCTTATGTTGTGAAACAGCTGGTTTTTATACTTTAAACTTGACTTGAAGACTTAGTTGTTGATTATTACTTTGGAAGTTTTCCAAGAGGCAGAATGCCGCCTGTGGAAGTTTCTCCACAATCCATGATGCCAGATACTGTAGCAGTTTCTCTGTTCAAAGACATAGTCTGTGTTTCAAGGCACTCCCTGGGTACAGAACTTGGTTTCCTTGACAACAGATAGCTGATGTTTTAGCTCTTTTCTTTCTTTACCCCTAACCTCTTGGGATGTGACTTCAGAAAGCTCTCTCCTCCCATTTTCTCCTGGAAACCTGTTTGAAGGCAGTCACAGTAGTAGCCATTTGGCACCCATCTCCCAGGACCAGAGATTGAACAGAATTTTTGCTAAGCAGGCACTCATATCATGGAGCCATATGCCACCCCTTTTTAGCTGTTTTATTTTGGGGACAGTATCTCAGTGAGGTGCCCAGCTTGGCCTCACACTTGCTGTGTAACTCAGACAGACGTTGAACTTCCAGCCTTACTGCCTCAGTCTCCTGTAATTACAGGCTTGCACCACCAGGTCCAGCTCCAGCTTTCCTTTCTAGGAGGGATGGGAGGATCCCAGGGATTGAGCCCAGGACCTCATGAGTGCTGGCAAGTGCACAACCACTAAGCTGGACCTCTAGCTATGAGAGAGAGAGGGTGGGGCGGGGAGAGACATTGCAAGCCACAGAGCGTGTGGAGATCAGAGAGCAACATGCGTGAGGAGTTGGTTCCCTCCTTCCATCACGTGGGTTCTGAGGATAACACCTTGGCAGCAAGTGTCTTTGCCTTCTGAACCATCATGCTAGCCCCTATTCTGATTTATTTACTTATGTTTCTGTACATATATGATTTTTGGCTTTCGTTTTTGTTTGTTTTGGCTTGGCCTTTTGTTTTGTTTTGTTTTTTGAGACAGGATTTCTCTGTGTAATAGAGTGCTGGCTGTCCCAGACTCATTTTTATAGACCAGGCTGGCCTGGAATTTACAGAGATCCGCCTTCTGAGTGCTGAGATTAAAGGTGTGTGCCACCACCACCTGGGTCATAATGTTTTTTTTTTTTTTTAATTATTGTGTGTGAATGTGTGTGCATGCATGCCCCGCTGCCACCTACTGTATGTTTGGAAGTTAGTTTCTTTTTCTTTCATGGGTTCCAGGAGTGAACTCAGTCTTGGGCAGCAAACACTTTTATGCACTGAGTCATCTCACCACCCCTATTCTAGTTTTCTTAGTGCAAAGGAAAACACTTCCCCACAGGTGTTAGCCAGGAGGCGTTGGTTTGATTGAGACAGTTTGCCTAGCTAGCCTGGAACCCTCATCATAGAGCAGGCTGGCCTTGAAGTTGTGTTGATTCTCCTTTGCCTCCTGGGGGAGTCCAGGAATGTGGCACTGCGTCTGCTGTTGTCGATTTTGTTTTGGTGCTGCAGGTTGAACCCATTTTCCTAAGCCGCACTGCAGCCTCTAGGCAGGAGTCTAGTGGCGGTGGGGAACAGAACCACTGCGCAGCTGAGCTCTAGTCTGTGTGCTCTGTATCAGTTCTCCTACTGGAGTATAGACTGGGGTCTTTCTCCATTTTACTGATGCTTAGACAGGAACATACGTAAGGCCACACAGTGGAAGTGACAGCATTAGGATTCTGACCCAGGCTTATCTTTTCTAGGCCTTTGCTCTTATTTAGCAAATAAAATAGGACACACAGAATCATTTGCTTTCCGTGGGAATGTATTCTATTCTTTTCCAGTCTGTATAAATGCATTTCAGACGGCTACCTTGGTGTCACTTTTGAGTGGCTATTTTCTTAGGTTATATGCAGTTTTATTCATTCCCTCAGCCACCTGAAAAATATTTTTGTTAATGTAATCCTACTTTCAGCCCTCAGCAAATTTCCCTTCCTTCAGCTACCAAAGAAATGTGCCTTTGTGGCAGTCCAAAGTCCCCAGGCACTGAGAAATTCACACTGGAACCTGGTCAGGAAAAGCCAGAACTGGGAGTCTGTACCCTGATGGAAGTGGTCCCTTAATAGGGAAAGCATCAACCAGACCAGGAGGACAGACCTGACCAAAAGTCAGAAGGCCAGAAAGGATAAGTGGCGAGCAAAGGCAGCCATGTCCTCACAGAGCATGGCCTTGCGTCCGCTCAAGTCCCATGCCCACAGTTATCTTGTCAGTATCTCATCGACATCTTGGCACTCATTAGGTTGCTCAACCGGCACACTGGACCAGTCTCTGCCTGCTTAGGCTCTGAGTAGTTTTGGAGGTTTGTTTAGAATTAATTAACTAGGGTAGTCATTTAGACATTTTAATACATGCAATTATTATATGTTAATTAAAAAGAAAAAGTTAAAAGCGTAAAAAGCTCCTGAGTTAAAATGTAACTTAAAACCAAGTAGAGAGATTGCTAAAGCAAAGCGTTGAGGAGCAGCACAGCGTAGCCTTGACTGGGTTTCTGCCAACAGCTGTGGCTCTGATTTGTCACAGCCCTCTTTCCATTTTGATTACTTGCCTGGAATGACAAGATTTGTATCACCAGAGGGGACTCTGTACTCTTTCAAGGCATAGGTGGGAACTGAAAGCAAGGCAAATGCAGCAGTCAGGCAGAGCTGCTCGGCCAGCGTGTGCTCACCTAGTCTGAAGCCTTACAACCACTGTGTGTAGTTTGCTGCCATATTCGCCTTTGTTTTTAAATTAAGTGAAAAGGGAAACTCATTTTTTTCTTCTTTTCTTCTCTCCTCCATTCTTTCCGCTCTTTATCTCTTTTTATTTTTTGTTTTTATTTTGCTGTTGAGACAGTATCTTGCTATGTAGCTTTGGCTATCCTGGAACTCACTATGTAGAATAGGCTGGTATTGAACTCATAGTGATCCTCCTGCCTCTGTTTCTCTCATGCTGGGATGACAGATTAGCTTCACAATGCCTGACTCTCTTCCCTTCTCTCAATCAAGTTTCTCCCAGGAATATTTTGTGCCCCTGCTACTTCTGTTACTACCATTACTGGTTAAAACCCATGTGCTCAGTCTGTGCCATGTACTACCACTGTGGCTAAGTACTTAGCATGTGTCACTTATTCCTCCCAGTAACCCCAGAGTAGGTACCGACACATAGGGACAAAGACGGAGGTTAGTAAGGCTAAAAGACAGCAGAAGTAAGCCAGGTGCTTTTGTTTTAGTGCTTAGGCCTGTAACCATAGCTGTCTTGCCAATAGCTTTTGTTCTTTTGTTGGTTTTCTGAAACAGAACTATTTTCTCTGAATGTAGAAGTTGAAACCTGTTAAGGAAATTTAACCAGAGTATTTCTTGAAGAAAAAAAGAAACCATTTCCTGATTTCTTCATTTGTAAACTCCATGACATCATCAGGGCTGGTACACTTTGCTCTCTCGATTTCATACTAAGAATGAAATGGAGATGATACTTTGGGAACTTCTGGCACTGTTTTGGGACAACGCTTGGTACCCTTTGATTGTTTTGTTTTGTTTTGGCACCCTTTGTTTGATTTGTCTCTGCCTTATATTTGGTTCTTGAAGCTTAAAGAACCATGCCCCCTAATCGTCAAGTAAAGGCAGGCAGCAAGGTCTCCAAGCTAGTCCTGCTGTGGCTGCAGGTCTCCCCAGTGGTGCGGGGGCAAGTGTCCCTCTAAGTTGTAGCCCTAGTCTGATGATCTCTGGATTCAGCCATCTCTGACCATTTGGGTTTGTTAGTATTTTCCCATAGGTAGAAAAATCAGGAAGTAGCAAACTAAAGCAGCAGAGAAACATTTGGAAGTGTGAATGTTGTTATTGTAATCAGTAACATGCTAAGCCACAGGCAGGCGTGGCACCGTCAGGAGTTAAAGAGCCTGGGTTCAGATGCGTCTCATCCCTTCCTGAGCAGTTCCCAAGCCTCAGTTTCCTCATCTGTTGGATGGGGATAACACTGGTCGCTCTGCACAGAGCTGTTGTGAGGACTGAGACAAGTGTGAAGCCTTAGCACAGTCCCTGGCACATTCTGAGTGCCAGTACAGCATAATTATTGTCAGCCTTCTCACCCATTCAGTTAGGAGACGGTTTGAGCTACCCGTTGGTGTTGGTGAGAATGCTAAAATTTGTTTCTAATATTACAGATGTTTTCATTTGGTACATGTTTTTTAAAAGCAGTTTAAGACCATGTTTCACATTAGTATAAAGAATATTAAGATTTTAGCCGGGCGTGGTGGGGCATGGGTTTAATCCCAGCACTCAGGAGGCAGAAACAAGCGGATTGCTGAGAGTTCAAGACCAGCCTGGTCTACAGAGTGAGTCCTAAGAGAAACCCCATCTCGAATAACAAAAACAAAACAAAGATTTCTTAGATGGATTATACTAGGGGACTCTGTTGTAAGAAGATATAATCTAAAATATAAAAATATTGTTTGTCAAATTGAATAATTGATTTCACTGAAGTAAGATAATTCTGTTTACAATTATGATGGAAAAGACTGCAGCCATATGGAGAAATGATTGTATTATGTGTTAAGCAAAATTTTCTGGGTTAAAAAAAAATTTTTTTTAAAGAAAGGTACAAAATTGAATGCACTGATGACCATAGAACTATGTCAAGTCTTCACACAGCTGCCAGGAGCTAGTTGGGAAGTCCCTGGAATCTTTTTTAAAAAATCATCAAGTAAGCCAGGTGGTGTACATCTTTAGTCTCAGCACTTAGGAGGCAGAGGCAGGCTTGAGTTCAAGGCCAGCCTGGTCTACAAAGTGAGTCCAGGACAGCCAAGGCTACACAGCGAAACCCTGTCTCAAAAAACAAAACAAAACAAATCATCAAGTAATGAACAGACAATGTAATTTCATGCATGAATTCCACTCCCTGTTGCCAGCCTCTCATTTCAGGGTGGAGGTAGTAGGGAGGAAGCAAGGGTCAGAGGTGCCCTTAGGACACACTTTTACCCTGCAGGGGGCTCTCTTTGTAAGCATCAGCAGGTTATGTGGGGTCATTATGGCCCCTCATCTCCTCTTGTGCTTGCATGTGTGCACTAGGGCTTGAAGCCAGGACCCCTTGCACGCTAGGCAAGTGCTTCACCCTAGTTCTTGATCGCATACTCTGCACTAAGTCACTTTTCAAAACACACTCAAGAAAACTGATAGTTTCTTAAGTGATGCATATATATATTAGGCTACTGTCCTAGTGACACCAAGTAATGGTTGCTATAGCTAACCCAAATGGCTATAATTTAAATCACTATTTTTTTAGAGTTATTATTAGGCCAGACATAGTAGGGCATAGCTGTTATCCCAGCTCTTGAGAGGCTGAGGCAGGAAAGTTGTGGCAAATTTGAGGCCAGCCTGGACGACATAATGAGTTCTAGGCTAGCCAGGGCCGTGTAGTGAGACTCTCTGCTTTAAGTAAGTAAGCAAGCAAACAAACAAACTAGGGAGGGCAGGAACAAGCCAGGCATGGCAGCACACTTCTTGGTTTTTCAAGACAGGGTTTCTCTGTGTAGCTTGAGCTGTCCTGGACTCACTTTGTAGATCAGGTTGGCCTGAACTCACAAGTCTGCCTGCCTCTGCCTCCTGAGTGCTGAGATTGCAGGCGTGGACCACTGCTCCCAGCTTGGAGGTAGCACACTCTTTTAAACCCAGAACGTTAGAGGCAGAAATAGAAGAACCAGGAGTTCAATACTATTTTTGGCTACATAGCAAATTTGAGGCCAGTCCAGACAACTCTTGACCCTGTCTGATAAAAACAAACCCACAAAAAGAAGTGATTTGAAAAAGCAGCAAAGCCATTATTGTTACTTTGCCACTCCTCCTGAGAGCTCAGCAGTGCAGTCATGCTGAGAACACGCCCCTCTCCAGCTGCTCTGTGTGTACACTACTTGAAAATTAGCCTTTATTTTGGCTGACAAAGGCTGACAAAGGCTCGGGCTTCACCTGGGTTCAGCAAAGCATTCCTAACCAGAATGGCTGTCAGAAAGGGCCTGTCAAAATGCTCAGCTTGGGAATATATCTAAGAAAAAACATTGGGAACAGACACACTGGGTACCAACAGTGGTTCTGTCTGGATGGAAGGACTATAACCTTCCTCTTCCTCTTCCTCCTCCTCCTCCTCCTCCTCCTCCTCCTCCTCCTCCTCCTCCTCCTCCCCCTCCTCCTCCCTGTTCTGTGGTCCTAAAATATGTAGTGTGGAAATGTTTCTTGATAGTAAAAGCCTCATTCAGTACATTGTAATCCAGCATTTGGGAGGCTGAGGCAGGAGGATTGTCACAAGTTCGAGGCTGGCCTGGGCAACAAAGTAGAACCCTTTCTCAAACAAAACAAATCACGAAAACAAAGCAACCTTCACATATTTATTGAATACAGTTTATGGCCTAGCCACTCCGCTTCATGCTAGGGATAACAGTCATGACCCAGCATCCGGGTCAGTGCTGGGCAGAACTCCAGTCCAGTGATGACTTGACAGGCAGATGATTTTACAATTTTTAACACCATGGTGAACCTACGATTGAGGACTGCAGAGCTGGAGCACCTCAGAGTGCTGCCTAATCCAGACTGCAGCCAGAAGAGCCTTCCGGAAGGAAGAGGTGTTAAAGTAAGACCCAAGGGCAGTACTGCTCGCTGGAAGTTGGAGCAGAGTGTTCTAACAAGGGAAGCCATGTTTGGCAAAGAAATCTGAGAAGTAGGAGAAAGCATGTGTTGTTTGAGGAACTGAAAGTTTGGTGAGTCTGAAACTGCCATCACTGTGAGGAGGGCGCTGAGAGCCCAGAGGAGGAAGCCAGAGCCAGATCACAGACTTCACTCTTTTATTAAGGAATTTCAAGTCTGCCTTCAGGACAATGTAAGGCTGCTGAACGAGTATTTACTTGTTTGCTCACATATTTGTTTGCTCTTCCAAATTAAAAAAATAAAAACAAAAAGATAATAAACAAATAAAGAAAGAAAGAAACAAACTCAAATAAGAGCTAGGCAAGGTGGTGCACACCTTTGATCCTAGCACTGAAGAAACGGAGGCAGATGGATCTGTACGAGTTCAGTGGGAGCCTAGTCTACATAGTGAGACCCTGTCTCAAAGCCAACAGACAAATGAAAAGCCCCATAAACACATAAATCCTTAAAGACCCTCAAATAATATTGAAGCATTGTAAGATAAGGAGCAAAAGTTCTCTTTTCTCATTCATATCGTACCCAGATTCTAATCCCCAGCAAGGCCTCCTGCTGCCAAGTATTGTTTTCATATTTCTAGAGGTTTCCTGTGCATATGCAAGCCTGTCAGCTTGTGTATGTGTACTCTCCTTTTACACAGAAGGCACAGTATTACCTTACACTACACACTACACACACACACACACTGTAGTATACATTTCTTTACTGTTTTATTTGCTAGACCAGTCTCATACTGAGAGAAATTTAAATTACTTGTAGTTTTTCATTATTAAAGGCAATACTGGGGCACACTCTGTAATCCCAGCATCTGGAAGATGGAGGTAGGTGGATCAAAAAGGCAAGGCCTTAGTTATATAACCAGTTTGAAGGCAACTGGAGACCTTGTCTCAACCAAACAAGAAGCTCTAACAAAGCTGCAGCAAATATCCTTGATATTATTAATTTTAGGTATTTACCTGAAGGTGTATGTGGCACAGTTTCCTAGAGACAAAACAATAAAGTAAAAGGCCGCACAAGCGGGGCCTGTCATCCCAGTGTAGGAAAGGCTGAGGTGGAGAATGGTAAATTTGAGACTAGCTGATCTGATAGTGAGATCTGGTCCTCAAAAAAGGTGTGTGTGTGTGTGTGTTTTATTATTTTTATGTGTAGTTTAGGGATGTTATGTGTACTCATTTGTACAAAACTAATCCCCAGAACCTCAGAACCTCTTCATCTTGGAAAATAGCTAGTCTTTACCCATTAAATAATAACTCCTGTTTTCTCCTCCCCTCCTCCCCTGGGAGCCACCATTCTGCTTTCTGCATCTCTGACTGACTGGGTTTGGCCTCATAAGTGAAATCATACACACTCTGTCTTTGTGTGACCAATCTCTCTCATTTAGCATGATGCCCTGAGGGCTCATCCATGTTGTAGCCACAGGATTTCCTTCCTTTTAAAGGCTTAGTAACATTACCTTATGTGCATATGCCATCCATTTACCTATTCATCTTATGAGGGACACTTGAGTTGTTTCCACCCTTTGGCGATTGTGCTTAAAGCAGCTATGAAACTGGCTAATAAATATGCTTTTGGATGCATACTCAGAAGTGGTATTGCTGGACCATAAGGTAGTTTGGGGTTGGTTTGTTGCACAGACTGGCCTGGAACTCCTGGGCTTATGAGATGCTCCTGGGACAAGCTGTATCCCACTTCTCTGGTGTTTTTGTTTTGCTTTTCTTGTGGCACTTAGGGCTTGGGCATGCTGGAGCTGCCACTGAGCTACTGCAACCCCAGTTCCAGCTTCACTTCTAGTTTTTTGGGAGATGGCTATCCATAGAACCTGTACCATTTCACAGCCCCACAAACAGCAGCTGCCTTGTTTCATTTCTGTCACTGTGATAAACACCCTGACAAAAGCAGGTTAGGGGAGAAAGGGTTTGCATAGCTCGTGCCTTTGCTTTTGTTTGTGAGCTTGGAGGTTCTTCCTTTTTTGTGGTAGTCCCTCTAACAGGTATAAAGCAATAACTCACGACATCCTGCTTCCCAGGTCATTAGATAGGAAGCACCTCTCAGCTACTTATATAGCTTCCTTGGGGAAATGCTTACTTAAGTCATATCTGTCATCATCTTTGCCAAGAATGTAACCGACAAAAGTTAGAGAAAGTATCTCCTTGTCTAAATCAGCATGTGTCTTACTAGGAGTGAGATTAATTCATTCAACAAATAAAATCGAGTGAGCCCATGTGTGTGACATTCTGAACTCCTGTAGCATATAAGTCAGGCTGAATACTGTCTCATGTTTCCATGGCCACTTGTGGTTCTGAGTACTTTACCTTTTATTAGCATATAAAAACACTCTATCTATGTTAAGCAGATTGGGTTTGGGGTATATTGGTCGTACATTGTTGCATTTCAGAAAGCCTTAAGTGTGAAGGGTTAAAGTAGCACACACCTTATTATCTAGCAGTTTCTGTTGTGAAGTCCCAGGCATGGCTTACCTGGGTTGTCAGTTTCAGGGGCTCTCTAGGCTCTAACCCAGTTATGGGCAGGGCCATGGTGTCATCAGAAACTGGGGATTATCTTTTGTTCTCCCTCAGGGCAGCCAGATTGACTTTGTGGTTAAAGCACTACAGTGTCCATTTGGGGCCACAGCTACTGTGAGCTCCTAGAGGCCACTTGATGCTGTGTGGACTTGTCCAGCATGTCCGTTTGCTGCACAGCAGCTTACTCCTCTACCCAGAGAAGACTTTAGAACAGGAGTGTTGTCTTGAGAATCTGTTCATCACTGTGACTGCATCCTGTTAGTAGACTGCCCACAGTCTAGAGCTGAGGATTATGCCAAGGAGTGAAGAGTGGGGAGGAGGCTGGCACTGTTGGGGTTCCCTTTGCCTGGCTTACCACAGTCTTCTGTGTATATTCCAAGCAGTTTCTCCAATCAGAATGTGCCTAGGGGTTTTCTGCTCTAAATACTGAAGACATTGGTATTTTCTAATGCTGAGCTTTAATTTTTAGTATGTTTAGAATAGTCTTCACTCTAAGATTTCTCATTCACTCTTTTTATAATTCATATTCTACCATAATACTAATACTATTTTGGGATTTATTTGCTCCCCTGCCCCCTTTTTGAGACAGGGCCTTGCCTTGTAGCCCAGGCTAGCTTTAGAGTCAGAGTCCCTCACTCAGCCTCCTGAGTGCTGGGACTACAGCATGTGTTACCATACCCACTGGGTATTTTTATTTTATGTGTGTGTGTTTGTGTGTGTGTGTAAAATGTGTATTTATGAATGTGGACAAGCATATAATACAATGTACGTGTGTGAAGGTCAAACATTGGTTCTGGGATTATCAGTGTGGCTAACACTTCCACTAGCTGAGCAATAGTTACTCTATAGTTAATTTACTTTCTAAGATTGATTTTATTTTTAACTGTGTACTTGTATGTGCCCATGTGTATGGTATGTGCACATGAGTTCAGGTGACATTGGATATTAGAAGAGGGTATTGGAGCCCCTAGAGCTGGCATTTAAGTGGTCGTGAGCTGTCTGACGTGGGTGCTGGGACCTGTACTCGGGTCCTCTGAGAGCAGTATGCTCTCCTAGCAGCTGAGCCATCTCTTCAGAAACCCCACCCCCATTTCTTTCTATGTAGTTCTTTCCAGGTTTTCTTTCTCTTTTGATCCACTGATGTGACTGTCCATTTCTTACTGTGCTTTGTATCTGTGTATTATTTACCGTAGGTTTAGAATATAACTTAAGAGTTTAATTTTAGTTATATGCACATATTTATATATGTATGTACACAGACATGCATACATACATTTTATATGTTTGTATGATCCAGAAGTAAGGGTGAATGAAAGCATGTTCAGTCCAGAGTATGCCTTGCATCTCTGTGTAGCTTCTAGGTCCCTTCCCATGGACAGCCAGTGTTTTATGTTTTCTTACTCCTTTTGGGACATTTTATGTCCCCTGACTCTGACTCTCTTGTATCCTGAGTGCTCGGATTAAAGGCATGTGCCACCACCCCCCAGACTTTCTTTCTTTCTTTCTTCTCCTCCTCCTTTTTTTTTTTTTTTTTTTTTTCTCAACACAGGGTTTTTCTGTATAGCCTTAGTTGTCCTGGACTAGCTTTGTAAACTAGGCTGGCCTCAAACTCAGAGATCCTCCTGCCTCTGCCTCCCAAGTGCTAGGATTAAAGGTGTGCGCCACCAGTGGCCCTTATCTATATTTCTTGACTTGGCTATTTTTGACTGGATACATCTTGTATATTTCCTTATACTAGTTCACTAAATGTGCTATTTTTTTCTAAAGTGAGTTTGGTG
This sequence comes from Acomys russatus, assembly GCF_903995435.1. Taxonomy (NCBI): domain Eukaryota; kingdom Metazoa; phylum Chordata; class Mammalia; order Rodentia; family Muridae; genus Acomys; species Acomys russatus. The sequence continues at coordinate 35,589,011 of NC_067143.1, read as the reverse complement.
TGTGCATGTGTATGTGTGTATGTAAGTGTGTGTGTATGCATATGTGTGTGTTCATGTTTGGACATATAGGTACACAGGTGTCACCACGTGTATATGGAGATCAGAGAACAACCTCAGGCGGTGGTCTTCACCTTTCACTTTGAGACAGGTCTTCCTGTTCACTGCTGCATACTCCAGGCTAGCTGGCTCCCTGGCTCCCAGGGATCCTCTTGTGCCCGCCTCCCACGTTGCTGTAGAACACAGGAACACAGGAACACAGGATACCATGTCCAGTTAATACATCAGCTCTGGGTCTCTGAACTCAGTTTTTCATACTTATGCAGCAAGGGCTTTACCCAGTGAACCTTCGCCCTAGCCCAATCCACCTCATTTTTTGGGGCAGGGTCTGCCAGTATACCAGACCTCACCAATTCATCAAGACTAGCTGGTAAGTGAGCTCCACAGATCGTCCTGTGCCTCTGCCTCCTGTTGCTAGGGTTACAGGCATCACGGTTACATCTCAAGGTGTACTCTTGTTACATGCATGCAGTTTTATACACATGTAGCTGCAAGAACACTTTCTAGAAGTGAACTGCTGGAGTAGTTGTAGTTTCACTTTGTATTGTCAGTTCATTCTTTCTAGAATGTCTACCAGTTTATACATGTGTCTGTTCTGACAGAGGGCCTGTTTACCCATATCCTCCAAGGGCTTTGTCTAACTTTGTGATCTTTGTTAATCTTTTGTAAGCTTATAAATGCTTGTGTGTTGTGTGTGTGTGTGTGTCTCTGTGTGTGTGTGTGTGATGCTAAGTGTGTGCAGGGCACATTTACATGGAAGCCTAAGGTCAGCCTCAGGCGTTGTTTCTCAGGAGCCAGCAACCTTGCCTTTTTGTGTTTCGTTTTTTTTGAAGCATGCGTTTGGTGAGGGTCAGAGGACAACCTTGGGTGTCAGTCCTTGTCTTGTTTGAGGCAGGGATCTTTTAGTTGTTTGCAGCTGCATATGCCAGGCTAGCTAGCCCACAAAACTCTCGGGCGGTCTCCTGTCTATGCCTCCTGTGTCAATGTAGGTAGGAATGGCAGCTTTATGTAGGTTCTGGGGAATCGAACTCTGGTCATTGCCACTTGAATGGCAGACACTTTACTCACTGAGCCATCTTCCCAGCCCCTTTGGTTTTGTTTGTTTGCCTGTTTATTTGTTTGTGAGACAGGTTCTCTCTCTAGGACCTGAGGTTAGGCTGGCTGGCCAGCAAATGTCAGGGATCTGCCTGCCATTACCTCTCAAGTGCTGGGAATCCAGATGCATGCCACCACTCCAGCACTGTCCGCCAGGGTTGGAAATCAGATTCCTTGGGCCTTACCAACTGAGCCAACTCTCCAAATCCTCTGGGTAGTTTTTATTTTCATTTCGCTTATACATGAAGCGTACATTTTCCCTATGTTTTTGAGCCATTTGTATTATCTTTATCTGCATGACTTTTGTCTTTTGCCCTTAATTTTGGTGTTTGGTATCGTATGTTAGAAAATGTGGCCATTTTTCTGTGATTTGAGTCATAAGTATTTTCACAGTTTGCCATTTCTTATTAAACTTTATGATGGGATGTTTTTCATGTATACTTTTTTTAATGTACAAAAGTTTGGGGGCTGGGAATGTAGCACAGGTGGTATGGTGCTCAAGATCCAGGTCTGTGCCACCCGTAGCTTCCTTTTTAATCAGTGTATCTTCCTGTGTACCAGTGTCATACTGTGTTGACTAATTATTGTAGGTTTATATGCTTTTCAGGTTTTTTTTTTAGGCTATTCTTGAATGTTTTCAAAATGTTTTTTTAATTGGCTTATTTGGTGTTGTGGTGGTTTGAATAAGAATAATCCCCATAGGCTTATATATTTGAGTCCTTGGTCCCCAGTTTTTGGAACTGTTTGGGAGGAATTAGAGGGTGTGGATTTGTTAAAGGAAGTGTGCCAACAGGGGTAGACTTTGAGGTTTCAAAAGCCTATGCCATTTCCACTTAACTCTCTTCCTCATGCTTGTGGGTCTACATATACTCTTAGCTACTGCTCCTGAACCATGCCTGTCTGCCTGCTGCCATGATCCTTGCCAAGGTGGTCATGGAATCAAACCCTCTGAGACTGCGAGCCTCCAATAAACTCTTTCTTCTTAAGTTGCCTTGGTCACGGTGTCTTATCACAGCAACAGAAAAGTAATGAAGACAGAAGGGCTTTTTTGGTTTGGTTTTGTTTTTCGAGACAGAGTTTCTCTGTGTAGCCTTGGCTGTCCTGGACTTGTTTTGCAGACCAGGCTGGGCTCAAACTCACAGCAATCTACCTGCCTCTGCCTCCCAGAGTGCTGGGATTACAGGTGTGCACCACTGTGCCTGACAACAGATCTATTTTTTAAGAAACATGTTGTTAATAACTTCCACCCTACTAAGCAGCACCATCAGATTCATTTTTTAGGGGCTTTTCTGACTGCAGTGTGGAAACAAGGCTGGAAATAACAAGAATAGTGACCAAAAGACAGTTAGTTATAGCTCAGCATGGTGGTACACTGTGGATCAGGTGAATTTCAGGCCAGCCTGTGCTACACAGTGAGACTTTGTCTCAAAACAATGAAAAATAAACACCACATCATAAGGCTGTTTCACATATCTTAGAGAGAATAAATGGATGGGGAATTAAGGACCAAGGTGGGTGTGGAAGATACTCAGTGTAATCAGGCATTGCTGATGACCCAGATGGAGAGAGGAAGGGAAAAGTGCTCAAGGATGGTCCCAAACATTAAGGGTCAGGCAGCTGGCTAGGGCCATTCCAGATGCCTAAAGTGACAAGTCAGTGCTAGTGTGAAAGGGAGGTGGCAAAATGACTTGTAAAGGTGTCCAGTCCAAAACATCCACTGAAGTGCTAAGCACCTGGCTGTTGGGCGGTTGGATACAGTCTGTAGCTCTGGAGAGACCTGGGCTGCAGGCAGAGTTGTGTGACTGATGGGTGCCTGGGGGAAACTTAGCATTTAAAGGATGGTCTGTATGTTCAGAAGTCTATAGAGGCAGGAAAGCAGGAGAGTATGGAATCATTTGAACAGGTTTCGGATCAGAACAGATAATCCAATTTCTGATACTTTGGGGAATGTCAGTAATTTAGGAGCTGAAAAAGTCCGTTTGTATTTAGTGGCCAGGAAAGGCTGTGGTGCCATGGGAACTTGGCAGTGCGCCTGTGCTGATGGGAAGGGCCAAGAGAGGAGGAGGAGGAGCTGTGATCCTATTGCTGTCAAGAGTAGCGGGGCTTAGATCAGCCAGCATGGTCTGTCTGCAGGAGAGTAAGACACTGAGGCTGTGGGCATATGTGGAGATGACAAAGTGCTAGTGTCGCAGTTGGAGCAGAAGGATTGCTGAAGGAAAAAGACAACAGGAGGGGGCAGCAGCCGGAAACAAAAACTAAGACAGGGAATCAGCTTTAGGAATTTAGTGAAAGTGTAAGTAAGTTTAAGAAGCAAGCTATAATGTTTTAATTTGTTACTATTCATGCTAAAAGAGAGGAATAGAAGCAACATGTCCATTCCTACTTGCTGTGCATATATAATGGTTATTTGAAGGACTCATGAAACTATTACTCTGCTATATATTTGGAAGCAAGAAGGGGAATTGGGTTGGAGCTTGTCTCACACTCTCTAACTTTATATTTCCTATTTATTGAGAGTGTAAATAAATATTTATTAAAATAACTTGATAGATAGTTGATTGCCTTTAAAAGTAACAATTCCAATAAGAATTGAATTTTCTTTTTGAGACAGGGTCTCTTGTAGCCCAGGCTGGCCTTGATTTGCTATGTAATTGAGGATGGCCTTGAACTACTTTCTGATCTTTCTCCTTGTACCTCTGTGTGTTGGGAATACAGGTGTGTGACTGCCGTGGGGTGCTGGGGTGGAAGCCAGGGCTTTCTACATGTATGCAAGCACTTTACCAGTTGAGGTATCCTCCCAGCAACAGAGCCTAGATTTTCTTAGGCCCTAGGGTGCCTCTGATTTGTCTGTTCAGTGTCTAAGGAACAAACCCTTGCTTTTTGCCTGAGAGAACTTTGCTTACTGTTTGACTCTCCCTGACTGGGAACCAGCAGCCTTGGGGAAGTATTCCTGGACCCCTCGGTCAAGAAAAAGGTCTACAGTCTGCCACAGGGGGTCCTCTTAACTTCATCTTCATTGAGTGGGCTTTAAGGCTGGCTTTTAGCCCCAGAAAGGAGAAAGAGAGACATCAGTATCCTGGTTGAAGCTGACACTCATCCTGACTCTCCACATCCCAGCTATGATAACACCAGTGACAGTTAATCCTTCAACTTGTCACACCATCATCATTATAAATAATTCCCAGACCTTAAATATTTTCCCCAATAAGCAGAAGTAAGAAACACAGAAAATCAAAGGGGGAAAAGGGTTCTAGCATTCCTCATTTCATTTTGGTGTTGGAGCAAATAGTGAAATGATTGCATGGGTTTAGCACATTTTATTTTAAATATCTAGTTCTTACATTCCATGCTGATTGTAACTTTAACTTGAAACATCACAAGAAAAACAAAACAAAACAACAAAACCCCAAATGACCTCAGAACATTCAGGTCGTGAACGAGGTACTAAAGCTCAGTGGCACAGTTGTTGCCTAAACTTGTGTGAGACCCTGGTGTGTCCCCTTCCTATCACAAAGAAAAGAAAGGAAAACAGCTCAATAAATACACAAAATGAAGACTGTTGAAGTTATTTTTATAAAACTGAGTTTGTTTCTTTTAGCTTATTTTTTAACCCAGCTATCACACAAATAATTGAGACTCTTTTATAATACAAGGCTTCTTTTGTTTTTGTTTTTGTTTTTTCCAGACAGGGTTTCTCTGTGTAGCCTTAGTTATCTTGGACTCACTTTGTGTAGACCAGGCTGGCCTTGAACTCACAGCGATCCGCCTGCCTCTGCCTCCCCGGTGCTGGGATTAAAGGCTTCACAACACAATCGGAGCAGTTTGAGCCTGTTCTTAACCCTCTAGGCTGTCTTGTCTCACTCCCAGCAGACATCCCAGCGATACTTGCACTTTGTAGCTTTCCTCGGCTCCTTCCTCCTGATCCTCCTTGGACCTCTCTACACAGGGCTGAACCCCCTGCTTCCTCTCCTAACTCCTCCTCCCCTGGCTGGCAGGAAGTGCAGCCATAGTCTCACCCCTGGCTTTAAGCTGCTTTATAGATGTATCAGGGGGACAGTTGGGGAGCAGAGTTTATACAACATTTAGACAGGTAATTCTGAGAACAAGGCTTGCAGACAGATATGGAGGGCACAGAAATCATCATTTGAGATACACAATAACCTTATGCATACAGAAAACACTAGCTTCACTAGTGGCCATTTCTCTTTATCTGCACCCTCCCCACCACCACACCCCTGTTGTTCTCAAGACAGGGCTTCTCCGTGTAAGAGCCCTGGCTCTCCTGGACTTGCTTTGTAGACCAGGTTGGCCTTGAACTCTCAGAGGTCCCCCTGCCTCCACCTCCTGAGTGCCAGGATTAAAAGTGTATGCCACCACACCTGGCCTCCTTTACCCATTTTTAGTGTACTAAGTAAAGTAAATCGTCTAACCTGAAGGCTGTGCTAAGAGTGTGGATGAAGCCAAGTGCAGTGGCACATGCCTATAATCACAGCACTCTGGGAGGCAGAGGCGGGCAGATCTCTGTGAGTTCAAGGCCAGCCTGGTCTTCAAAGTGAGTCCAGGACAGCCAAGGCTACACAGAAAAACCCTGTCTTGAAGAAAACAAAACAAAAAACAAAACAAAACAAAACAAAACAAAAACAAAAAAAAGGCAGGGGGCAGGGGTGCATATGTCATCATGTCAGCAATCATTTTTCTCATATTAAATAATCCACTGGTGCTGTATATGTCTCAGTTTCAAGACTGAGGGGCTTTTTAACCACTGTTCTCTGGTCTAGATGATCAGTGGTAGTGAGCCAGTGAGAAGTCAGTGAAGGGTCAGTTGTCAGCTCTGTGTATAGTAGCCTGGACTGTGTGACTGGGTCATGCTTCCAAAGTGAAGCCAGCTGAGCCTGCAGTAGCTGGGCTGCCACCCTTCCCTGGTTGTAGGCTGAGAAGCTGGGGGGTGCTGCCCAAGCCCACGGCATGTTATCTATTCACAAGGGAGGCTGTCACCAGCTTGGCTTGAGTGGCCAGTTTTCTCTTCCATGTCTAGGTGGAAGCAAGGGCTTGCAGATAGGAAGAGACTCCATCTAGGTCCTACAAGTTTGCCTATTTGTTTGACAAAAGAATTTCAAACCAATTTAACTCAGCTATAAGTAAGAAACCAGATCCAGTTTTGATTAAATGGAGAACCCAGGAAGGAGTGGGGAGGAAACAAGGAAGGAAAGAGGGGAAAAAATTACTAAAAATAGAAACCAACAACCCAAAAAGAATCTGGCTCCGCAGACCTGTTCTTCACTCTGGGTATCTTGGTTCCTCATGGGGACAGCTGATTGTGAATTTTTAACAACCTCTCATCTGAGCAGATGCCCTCAAGACATGGTGAATGCTTTGAGGACACTTGAGCTTTGCCTGAAAGAGTATATGCAGAAGCATGCTACATAACAAAGGACTGCACCCTGAGAATGTAGTGTGTTCTCACGTTCAGTGGGGCCTGGAGGCAACCAGATAGCCCTAAAAGGTCATCATAAGCTCTTGTCACTTGGTGAATCCTGAAGAACAGGACACTGTGTCTCATCATGAGCAAGAAGCCAGACGAGGATAGTACCCTATGCTCTTTCAAACCAAAAACAGGATGTAAGGATTGTGAGGTTTTTAAACCCCATATCTTTATCTAGAATTACCATGTTCTATATCCAACTAAACATTGCAAATTATTTTATTCTTTCCAAATACACTTTTTCTTATACTTTATTACTTCCTTTATACAATTAAATACTTGTTTTGTTTTTTATTCATTTACTTCATTTTTTCCCAGTACAGAAATGGAACCCAGCATTTGCTCTGCCAAACAGCTACATATCCTTACTTTGTTCTTTAAAGACATGAGTAATGCGCCAGTGAGCTGGCTGAGTGAGTAAAGGTGCACGCTGCTAAGTCTGACTGCCTGTGTCCGTCCCAAGAACCCACATGGTGGAAGGAGAGAGCCTGCCACAAGCTGCCCTCTGACTTCCACATTCAACTGCAGTATGTGTGCCCATACACACACATATGAATACATGGTTTTAAAAAGGCACCATCACCTTTAATCCCAGCACTCGGGAGGCAGAGGCAGGCGGATCGCTGTGAGTTCGAGGCCAGCCTGGTCTACAAAGTGAGTCCAGGATGGCCAAGGCTACACAGAGAAACCTTGTCTCGAAAAACCAAAAATAAAATAAAATAAAATAATAATAATAATAATAATAATAATAATAATAATAATAAATAAAAAGGCATCACTAGTACAATAAAATGGCAACAGATAAATAAGAAACAAAACATAAAGATACACATCCTCTGGGGGCGAGGGGTTTTGTGGGGTTCCCCCGGCCTTTGTCTACTTGGCATTGAACCTAGGACCTTATGAGTTCTGGGCATGTATTCTACACTTTTTAATTTGAGACAAGGTTTCACTAAGCTGCCCAGGCAGGCTTTGAACTCACTGTGTAGTCCAGACAGGCCTTGAATTTTTGATCATCTCACTTCAGGTTGAGTAGCTGCCATCACAGGCCTGAGCCACCAGGCCTGCTACAGTTGTCTTCCATGTTTTGCCATTCTTGTTTCATCTAGTCCCCTCTTAGGTTTTTTTTTTCCTCCTTTTAATCTGAACTCTAGATCTCTCTGAAACTCAGTGAAGTATCTTACCAAGTGTAATCACAGTGGGGAATCTGATGTGAGTCAGAATGCAGCAGGGCTTAAGGAGGGGCGTAGGGCAGCATGCCATGGCTGTCTCCTCTACCCATTTTCTGTGGCAGGTGCTTTGGTTCCCTCTCTAAAAGGGGACCTAAAGTATCCGCCTGGCCCTTACACCTGGAGGATGCCTTTGCTGTCCTTAGGCGTTTGCCTCCTGTTGAACCAGCTTCTAGGGCTGGATCCTTCTATTTTGCCCTGTCCTGTCTCAGCTGAAGCCTTGCTTGGTCAAACACCAGTTCTGTCTGAGGGTGTGATAGCACATTGTGCAGCCCCAGTACACAAGAGGCTGAAGCCAAGGATGTCCAGTTTGAGGACAACCTGGAAAACACCCAGCCAAACAAAACCCCAAACCATTTCTTCCCTCCCCAGTTCTTTCTGTCATCGAAAGAAGCAAATGAGCTGACTCTGGAGATGAGTGGGCAGACCTGGTTTCCCTAGAACAAAGTCTCTAGTCACTCCCAAGTTAAAAGGGAGCTACACTGAGCAGAAGGCCTTGCTTACTACCAAACACATCACTCCAGGCAGGGAGGGGGGAACAAGCAGTTTGAAATGTCTTCTCTGGGAGCCTGGGCAGCATGCCCTGGAAATACAGTACAACGCTGTTAGCCGGCTCAGGGCCTGCATTATCCACTGCCATGCTCATGGCCACCCCTGAGGATCTGAGGTTGAAATTCTTCATTTTAAAATGGAAAATCTCAGTTGTACACAAAAGTAGGAAGAAGAGCATAATAAGCCATCACCAATTTTAAACAATTACCAACATCTTGCCACTTAAACTTTTTGATCACTCATGATAATGTTAAAAAAAAAAAAAAAAAAAAAAAATTGGGCATATCGTTTGTTTATAAATTGTGCACATATGGCACTTTCCTGTTAAACACACACACACACACACAAACACAAAACTAAGTGGGAACAGAACTGTATGTATGCTGTGAATCCCTTGGGGGACATGCTCTGCTTCAGAGCCTGAGTCTTTAGAAACATTAGATAATTAACCAAATATGTTGGCACCTATTCCATGGCAGGCACATGTGGGTGCTGGAGGGAGGAGGCAGAGCTCTCAGTGCTTGAGTCTCTTGAGCCAGAGTGTCGTCTCTCCTCTTCAGGTTGGCAGCCTAGGGAACCCCTCCAGAGGCGCAGCCTGGGGAACCCCTCCAGAGGCGCTGCCCTTCTCATCCTCTTCTTAAACTGTGGGCCCAGCTTAGCTGGAGGCCCCACGCCCACAGCATGCTTTGCATGTTATTTTGATTATGCCTTTGTACATTTTCCTCTTTCGAGACAGGGTCTTGCTGTGTATCCCCAGCCAACCTTGAACTCACCTGTTGCCTTGGCTACCTGTGTTAAGGTTACAAGCACGTGCCACCATGCCCAGCCTTTCCTTTTGTTAGGACAGGTGATCTTGCCTAGCCCTTTGAACTCATACCAGTTGCCTTGCTTTTGACCTTAGCTGCCAAAACAAATAACCCAACAATTAAAAACATGTTTCATTTTACGTTTTGTAGAGTATTCTTTCAGGTCTGTGTCCCTTTTGTGTGGCATTTGGGAATAAGGACAAGGAGGAGCTAACACAGAGAGAAAAGCATGGCTCTAAATGGTTAAGAGCATATAGGACTTTGTGAACTGAAATCCCGTTCTCTGGGTTCTGATGCTGCAGAGGGCCAACGAATATGGGGTTGTTGCAGTCAGGGGCAACATCTGTAGATCATCGGCACATCTGGCTGTGGGCAGGTTGGTTTTTGTCATGTGTGCTGCTTGATTTTCTCAACTTGACACAAACCTAAACATACCTGGGAAGAGGAAATCTTAGCTGAGAAAATGTTTCTATTAGATTGATCTGTAGGCAAGTCTGGGGAGCATTTATTATTATTGTTGTTGTTGTTATTATTATTACTACTAATGATTGATGTGATAGGCCCAGCTCTTGTGTGTCTGTGTGTCTGTGTGTGTTCTGAGAGTGTAGTTCTGGATTGTATAAGAAAGCAAGCTGAGCAAGCCATGAGGAGCACGCTAGCAAACAGCTTTCCTCCATGGTCTCTGCTTATTTCCTGCCCTCGTTCCCTCAAGTGACCCAGGATATGCAAGCCAAACAAACCCTTTCCTCCCAAGGTGCTTTGTTCACAATGGATGTTTTACTACAGAGATAGGAACTCTAACTAAGACATCATGAGAAGCAAAGGTGCTTCTGGTGGTGTCTGGAGTGGTTCCCTATTGGGTCCTTCTAAAAAGAGCAAGCCTGTAGAGTCTCTCAGTTCTAACCCCAGTGCAAACAAAGCTTGCTCACAGAGCTTGCCTTAAGTCTTGCTCTTCCTCAGCTGAAGCACGTTCAGTACCAGGAGTCACTCTTTACAAATTTACCAAAAACTAAAGAAACAAGCTAAAGACAGGGTAGCTAAGGGGTCATTCTGTAGAGTTCAGTGAACCATTTAAGTGTGACCTCAGGCCAACTGCTAACTCACCCTGTCTACTATCTTACCTTGGGGCAAAACTTGCCTGCAGTCTCCTTGCTTACCCTCATCAGGGAAGTAGGGGGCAGCTGTGGACCTGACTGCAGAGAGGAATACAAAATATCATTTGGTCATTTAGTCTGGGATACACAGAGAAACCCTATTTAGAAACCTCTCCCCCCAAAAAGATTAGTACTTAGAAGCCTTTGTTTTATTTGATAATATTATAATCATATTTTTCTGCTTTTTAATAACTTTGTATAGAAGTATAACCTTAAACTAGAATTAATTTTTCTATTTTTGTGCAGAAATAAAGCATGTCTTAGTTAATTATAAATAAGTCATATGCCATTATATTGTAAGAGGAGGGCTTTTCTCCCACTCCCAAGCACCTGGAATAATGATTCATGAGACTCAATCACTGTTTGCAAACACCTAGGCCATATAGCTAGGTTCTTCTCTGACTAGCTCATAACTTACAATAACCCGTTATTTTAACCTACATTCTGCCACGTGGCTGGTTACCTGAGCTCAGGCACCATGCGTCCATCCTCTTCACATCTCACCAGCTCAGATCTCACACCCCTAGCTCTATCCCAGAATCCCTTCTGCCCAGATGTCCCACCCGTTTCCTTGGTCAGCCACAGACCATAGGGTTGTTAATTGACGTGTGCTACATCTGCACAATACACAAGAGATTCCTTCCTTCTACACTATGACATGTGTGCACTTTTTATTTATTTATTTTTTTGAGACAGGGTTTCTTTGTGTAGCCCTGGATGTCCTGGAACTCACATAGATCTGCCTGCCTCTGTCTCCTGAGTACTAGGATTAAAGGCATGCACCATTATTGCTCAACCATATGTGCACTTTTAAAATTTATCATTTATTATTATTGTTGTTGTTGTCTTTCTGAGTCAGGGTTTTTCCACATAGCTCTGGCTGTCCTCACACTCACTATGAGAACCTGGCTGATCCTGGACTCATAGAGATCCACCTGCCTCTGCCTCCTGAGTACTGGGATTAAAGGCATGTATCACTATACCTAGCTCATTTTTTATTTTTAAAGAATCATTTATTTTTAGTTTATGTGTATGGGTGTTTTGTCTGTGTAGCACATGTGTGCAGTGCTCTGCAAGGCCAGATAATGGTGTGGATCCTCTGTCAGCTGCCATGTGAGTGCTGGAAATTGAACCCACGTTCTCTGGAAGAGTAGTCAGTGCTCTTAGCCCTGAGCTATCTCACCAGCCCCACACAGACCTTTGATAATGATAACAACATTAAATAAATATATAGCTCTCTGACTCTAAGACTTCAGCTCACTGAATGACCAAAACTGGACTTAGTAGGAATCCTCAGATGTTTGCCCGTGACAGATGCGGGCTTTCTAATTAGCTGTGAATGCTAGCAGTGCTGTACAGCCCCTGAGAGAGTCAGTGTAAACATAACCACAGTGCTGAGCAGGGTGTCTACAGTAAGGCAGTGCACTCCTCTAGTCACTAGACTAGACTAGAGTCTAGTGGAAGGTGAGGAATCCAGCTGCAGCAGCTGTAGCTTTCAGGAGCGATATGATGTGGACACTTAGGCCGTGTCCTGCCCAGGGCTGGGCATGTAGCTCAGTGGTGGAGTGCTTGCTTAGTACCTTGGTGGTGCACTGTTGCAACCCAGCACTTGTGAGGTGAAGGTAAGAGGATCAGGAATTCAAGGTCTTCCGGCTAAGTAGCAGGTTTGAGGGCAGCCTGGGCTATATCGGAACCTGCTTAAAAAACAAGTAAACAAACAGAACTCAGGATAGTCCTATCTTGGAACCCTTCCCACTCTAGCAAATTGTTTCTTTCTTTTCCCTAGTCTTTCTGTGTGTGCATATACATGTGCAGGCATATGCTTGTGCGCGCGCGCGCGCGCGCGCGCGCACACACACACACACACACACACACACACGGGATGGGAGAGATTGACTCCTCTCCAGGATCTAGGTCGCTTGGGAGAGTGCTCTGAGACTATAATACAGTGTGCTATTAGCTCTACATTTCCTCATTGAACTCCATAACTCACAGGGACCCGGTGTTGTAAGCCTGTAATTTGGGCTCCTGGGGAGGCTGAGGCAAGAGAATCACAAGTTCAAAAGCCAGGCAGAGCAACAGTTTAGTAAGAACCTGTCGGAAAGTTAAAAAGTGACAGCTGCCAAAAAACGCATCCAGGGCTGGGAATGGAACTCAGTGGTAGGTTGTTTGCCTGGTCCTGAAGGGACGGACAGGGGCCAGGGACAGACGGATGGACAAACACACACTGGAATCCAGAGGAGTCATCTCAGAAAGGTTCTACAGGGGCTCTCCTACCTTGTCAGCCACTGTATTACCTGCGAGGCTGGGTAGTCTGCTGCCTTGGTAGATGTGTTTTTCAGAAATATTCAGTTTACAATCTTACAAAATAAGGAGAGCAAGGTTCTTCATCCGGTTCCCAGGGTAGTTTGAACTGTTTTGACTATCCAAATGTTCCCTTTCCTTGTAGCTCACCCACAGAAACAAAGAAGTGCCCTCCGCTGTCTTCTGGCCCACCTGAGCTAGCCTCAGCCTGCTCCTCCAGAGAACAAGGAATCTTGGTTTTTTTGTTTTTTTGTTTTTTTTTGCATCAGGCTCTACCCACAGATTGGTGACTTAGGCCCAGAATCTTTGTCCTCTCTTGGGTTGCTACTCAGGCATTTCCCTGTGCTCACCCTCAACAATTAGGTCATCCTGTAAGAGAACCCAGCAGGCCAGCCCTTTACCCTGAAGGTCCTTTCTGGCCTCCCCGTGTTAACTTGCGCTTTCAGGCTATTGAAGTTGTTTTAGGTTGCCACTAACAACATTGTATACTACCCAGCTCTGCTCTCTGGTGCCCAGGGATCAGACCCCTGGAGATTACTTGGCCAGCCCTCTTTTTATTGTTTTAGAATAAAACTACTAAGTTACCCCAAACAAATAAAAAACCAGGGAAGTACAACCGAGTTTGGATTTCTCCCACAATGAATGCTTGCAATTGTTAGAAATTCTTTCAGATGATTTCCTCCTCTGCTGCTTATGCTGTGCTGGCAACATGTTCGTCTGCCCTGAGTGGTCTGCACTGCACCCCAGATAGCTTTTACATCCGGCACTGAGGCTCCTGAGTCTCGGTTCTGAATCATTACAATGCTCCTCAGACCTGAGCTGTGGCCCTCCTAAAAGTATATAGGTGCCAATTTGTGGAGTTGTTTGGCTTTGTGCCTCCTGGTTTTTCTCCTGCGGTCCTCCTGGCAGCCCTCCCTGCCATCGCTACAGTATCAGAAGGCTTTGCTACAGGAACAGGCTATCTAAGCATCCTGCGGCTCTCAGCAGACATCTGCTTTTCACTTGGATTAGTTCATGGTTTCAGGACACCCACTGAAGCTCTCCTCCTGTGACCTCCTGCAACCCAGGCAGAAGGAACACCCCTCATTTGAGACCCAGCATTTTCACTGCAGAAGGAAAAGAGTATGAGAGTTTGTTTGGACAAGATAGACATCCATCTGCTCCTAAGTCATTGACCTTCTGCCATAGCAGGTCACATGAGCCACTTACCTTCTCCTCCCCCAGGCATTCATTCCAGCTCTTAGAGATGGTATGACGTGAGCAACAGGGGGTACCTCACTGAGGACTAGGTCTGTTGAGGGAGACATAGGGAGCCTTCCTGTGCTGGAGAACCACACTAACCATGAGAAGACTCTGTAGGGTGACCTCTAATACGATTTAATATGATGCGTGCCGTATTATTTGCACATCCCTTCCAATGCCCAGTCATATCCGGGACAGGGCAGTCCACACATAAAGGATCTCATTTCATTTTATTTGGTGTTATTTTTATTGCATTTATTTGTTTGCTCATTGATGCATGAGTGCTGTGGCATTCACATGGAGGTCAGAGGACAATTTAAGGGAGTTATTTTTTCTCTTTCCACCATATGGGTCCTCGGGATTGAACTCAGGCCATCAGGCTTGGTGGCAAGTACCTAAAACACTGAGCCATCTTGCTGGCCCTTCTTTCATTATATTTCTTAAGAATATAAATTCTTAACAAGACTGGATGGAAGTTATAATTCCCATCTTATAGCTAAGGAAGACAGAGGAACTTGTCAGCAAGTAGAAAATGGTAAGGTGTCTCTAGATCATACTGTGTTTGAAGTAGACTGTAGATTGCAGGGTTTTTGAAGATTAGAAATGAAGTACTGTATGATTTTTAAGTTACTAAATAGAGTTTATAATATATTTATGAAATAATGTTAAGTATAAAACCTAGATCTCTGTATGGGGAGGCCTGGCGGCACTCAGAGGAAAGATAGCAGGCTACCAAGAAGAGACTTGATACCCTATGATCATATATAGGGGGAGGAGGTCTCCCTCAGTCACAGTCATAGGGGAGGGGAGTAAGGGGAAAATGGGAGGGAGGGAGGAATGGGAGGATACAAGGGATAGTATAACAATTTAGATATAATATGAATAAATTAATAAACTATACAAAAACCTAGATCTCAAATATATTCACTCTTGAGGGTGCAACAATGTAAAAGCTATATACAGGTGAGCTTGAAAAGCAAGGGAAAAATTAAGTACTTCAGGGCAACAGAGTTTAATCTCTTTTTGATATTTATTTATTTGTGGGTTTTGTTTAACTCTGTGGCCTAGGTTGGGCCTTGAACTTGTGATTCTTCTGCTTCCGCCCCGCAAATTGTAGGATTACCAGTGTATGGCAACCAGCTCAATATTATGTTTTTAAACATTTGTGGTATGTGTGTGGATACATGTGTGCATGTGTGCATGGGGAGGGTGTACATCCTATGGCACTTGTGTAAAGATCAGAGGACAACTTGGTAGAGATAGTTCCTTCCACCTTTTGTGGGATCTGAACCCAGGCTCAGGCTTGGCGAGACAGGGACCTTTACTTTACCACTGAGCCATCGTACTGCCCCAATAAATACATGTTAAAATAGAATTCTCCATGCCCTAGTTGTGACAATTTTTGTATATAGTCCATCTGCTTCCATATTAACACACTAAGTGCTATTTTTGATACATTCTGTAATTGTGTAGAAACAGAGCCACATGTGACATTTTGTTTATGTTGACACAAAGCACTGATATGCAATAGTAGAATTAGAAACTCAGGCCTTTTATGTTTCCAGTTGCTCTTGAGAGTGAGTGGCGATTTCCTGGTCAGAGGCCAACGGTTCTTCTCTTCTCTCTGCAGCCGTCATTTCATCAAGCTGATACTGTCCGTGGAACCCGCCACCATGGGCTGGTGGAGAGGCCAGCCCGGAACCGGTTCCACCCACTTCACCGCAGGTCTGGGGACAAGCCCGGGAGACAAATATCCTTTTTCACTGTGTGAGGAGAGTGTGAGTTTTGAAGTGCTTGAGAAATGGTCAGGATTTATCTCCCTGTGGTTCTCCTGTGGCCTCAGAGCATCTGATCTGCAGAGAGGAAGCAATAAAAGTAACCGGGTTTAAAACTGTAAACATCCTACAGTCAAACTGGGAGAGACCTTGGCAGGTGCTTATGAAAACATCAGTATGAATGAAACAACAGAACATAAACATTCTAGCATGCAATGTATCCTTGCCATTTTCTTCAGAAATCAGCAGCGTTGAGTTTGACTTTGAATCAATTTAGAGAGATTTAGTCTGTTTACCAGAACCCAGGCAAATTGATGATCTGCTGTGTTTCTGTTGACCTGATGGCCTGCTTTCGGCACATAGAGAAGAAATCTCATAAGATTCTCCATTTGCATACTTTCAGACTCAATAAATGACAAGTAAATGTGTAAAGATAGTATTTAGGAAAATTCTTAAACAGTGATGTGCCGCCAAACTCTGTGTTGCTAAGTAATAAAGAAAAGGGGGCGCGAATTCATCAGGCAGTCTGATGCTTGTTGGGAACAGGGGTTGGGGGCAGGCAGGCTGGGGTGAGGCCACACAGTGCTGAGGGGTTGGGGCAGGCAGACTGAGCTGGATGCTGTGGGAGAGAGAGAGACAGAATCATGCAGGGAGCTTTCCTCACTTCAGTCTCCTCGGGTGGAGGAAGGAGCAGATAGGCGTGGCGAGTCTCCCTGCCGAGAGCCGATTCCTGGCAGTGATGGTAGAGTTGGCTTCACAAGCTTAGAAACCAGGAAGTGGGGGAGGGCACTCATGTTTACTGAGCACCTACCCATGCCAGGCACTGTGCTGGGCGATTTATATGTCAGTTAGTCCTCAGAATTCAATGAGTCGTTTATTTTTTTAACCCTCATTTTCCCACGAGAAAGCTAGATGTCAGAGTAACTGGCCTAGGATTCCACTGCTGTGACTCATGTAGCCCAGGCTTGTCCACTCAGTGGCCATGAGAACCACGTGCTAGAGAACACTCCTGTGAGAGATTGCAGGGATGCACAGAGGAAGCCCCGACTTTCCTTGCCTTTAGGGCCCCTGGGTGAGGTGAGGACCATGCCCCTGGGGAATGCTGATTTCTCCCAGTCTCCTCTCCACACACTCCAGATTCGACCACAAAGCTGCAGTGGCTTCTGGTTCTCTCTGTTATGTGGCTGCCATCAGGGAAAATGAAGATGACAAATGGTCTTGAGAAGTCCTTCCTGGAATGTGTGATGACATCATATAGATGCAGCAGGTAAAAGGGCAGCTCAGTCTATCTCACTAGCACGTGTAAGTATGGAGTGGCGCTTGGAATTCTCTGCTAGATGACCAGATGTTTCTCTGCCTGATTGAATAACACAAGGGCTGGAGTATATAGCTCAGTGGAAGAGTGAACCCTTGAGGGGTTGAGTTTAAAGAAAAATGTTCGTTTGTTTCCTGCTAGTGTGGCTTAGTGGTAGAGAACCTTGTTTATGTAAAGCCTTGGGTTCAATTCCCAACATGAAAGAAAGAAAGGACTAGAGGGGAGGGGAGAAGGAAAAGAGGGAAAATAGAAGGAAATAAGTGGGGAGAAAAGGAAGGAAAAGAAAAAGGGAAGGAGACCGAAGGTTGAAGGTAAGTAAGAGTAGGGTGTGGTGTGTCCGCTCATTAAGCCTGCATCCCTGGAGACTCTTCCCTGGACCAGGCAGTGTCTTGAGCACTGAGGACAAAGTGAGGAATGAGATATCAACCTTGTATTTTTGAGTTTTACAGGGATATGATAGACAGTTAAGAGACAAATAATAATAATCAATTAAGGAAAATAACTTCAGATGGTGTCTTAGTTACTGTTCTATTTCAGTGATAAGACACCATATCTGAGGTACCTTATAGAAGAAAGAGTGTATTGGGGCCTTAAAGGGGGTTTCAGAGGGTTAGAAGCCATGGCCGTCATAACGGGGAGCATGGCAGAAAGCAAGCTGTCAGGCATAGCACAGAAGCAATAGCTGAGAGCTCACATGTTGAGACACAGCCTCAAAGCAGAGAGAGCAACTGGGAATGGCTTTTGAAGCCTCAAAGCCCACCCCAAGTGACACGTTCTGCAACAAGGCCACATTTTCTCACCCTTCCCAAGTAGTTCCACCAACTAGGGATGAAGTATTCAAACATAAGAGGCTATGGGGCTGTTCTCATTCAAGCCACAGACATAGAGTGTGTAAGCAAAGGGAATGGAATACAGAAAGTCCCCTAAAGGACTGCATTGCATGTTCAGGGAACCTGTCCCTTTTTGGATAATCTACCCTAGAGACTGAGCTGGCTCTGAGTCAGCTTGTAAGAGCATCAGCAAAACTTGCCAGCTCCCAAGAGAAAGGAAAAACTGAACAGATATACAGAGAAAGTTGTTGAGCAGAAAGTGTGAGAATGATTCGCTGATCATAAGCCATCTCTCTGTGATCTTTTCCTACGCCCCTAATTGGGATCCAGGGCCTGGACATCTGCTGCTGTAGAGAAACTCGTTAGCCTAGAGGTGTCACTAACGAATTTCTGAGTCCTGATTGAGGAGTTAAAAGAGTCAGCATCAAGGGAATAGTGGGGTGATTTTATATTTCAGGTGGTAGCTTCGAATTTGGAGGGAGACACCTGGGACCTTTGCTTTTCAGGCCTGCATACTGTTAGGTGTGAAATAACTCACTTTAAATTGTTGCCTTACATATACATATTGTATATGATGTTTTGCCTGCATGCGTGTCTGTGCACCATGTATGTGTCTAGTGCCTGGAGAAGTTAGAAGATGTGAGATTTCCTGGAACTATATATAAGTACAGACAGCTGTGAGCCACAATGTGGATTCGGGAAGCCAAACTCGGGTCCTCTGGAAGAGGAACCGGTGCTCTCACCCTCTGAGCCATCTCTCCAGCCCCCAAGTTTTGCCATTTTAAAAGCAAGAAAACTGGTTTGAATTTCTGTTGGTTCAAACAGAAAAAAAAAGAGATGTATTCAGAATTCTTTTATTGTATGACTACAACACAATATGTGGGTATTGTGTTAGGGTCATTGGACTGGCTAGCATAAGGGCTTGGTCCAGGGCTACAGTGGTTACAAAGAAAATGAACATTGTTCAACAAATACTCCAGCTTCCTCTTCGAGTGGGCAGCCATGACCCACAGGGCTCAGGCGCATAAGATGCCTTCTACCGTAGGCCGCATTATTAGCATGCATAGCCACCATAAGGCCAGGGCTTGCCACAAGGTGACCCTGGTCGACCCTAACACCTTCAGGCACCACAAAGGCTATTCTTGGCTCAGGGAGCTCATTCCAGAAAGTACCTTTTTGCAGCAGTCCATGCCTTTACCAGCCACCCACCCCCCACTTCTCAGTAATGGCAAACCTGCTCCATCTCAAACACCGTTTTGTTGAGTTTCTGGATTATTTACATAAATGACAGCACACAGCTATTTTTCTGATCTGTAGGTAATGTAGTTAAAAAGAGGACACACTAGCAAATGTCATCTTCTAAGAAGTGCGTTGTTTTGAAAGGGAGGAAACAGCGGGGCAATGGTGGTGCATGCCTGTAATCCGAGTACTCAGGAAGCAGAGGCAGGTGGATCTCTGTGAGTTCGAGGCCAGCCTGGTCTACAAAGCGAGTTCAGGACAGCCAAGGCTACACAGAGAATCCCTGACTTGAAAAACAAAAGAAAAAAACAACAACAACCAAAAAAAAAAAGAAAGAAAGAAAGAAAAGAAAGGGGAGAGGGAGAGGGAGAGAGGGAGGGAGGAGAGAGAGAATTGGGAACCACCCTGCTCTGCTCTGCACCAGGCCTTGCTTTGATTGATCTCAGCACAACAGGATGGACATTTGAGAACATGGGACGTTGTTCTTTGAGATTCGAAGAAACACTGTTCCCCACCTGCTGTTGGAGTCTTACGGTACACAGTCAGGGCTCTGAGGAGCTCTGGGCCTTGGCAGTCATGCACCGCCCCCCCCATCATGCACATATGCACACACATATATACACACACTAATATGTTAAAATTTCTTGACTCGTTCTCTTTATAGGGGCATGTTTGGGCTGAACGTGGCGGCTTATAAGTACAGTTCCAGCATTCAGGAAGCCAGGATAGAAAGGTGACTACAGTTCAAGGCCAGCCTGGGCTATACAGTGAATTCAAAACCACTCTGGTCTAGAATGAGACCATGTCTTAAGGAAGCGAGAAAAAAGAAAGGAAAGGAAAGGAGTCAGAGGACAAGAGAAAACAGAGTAGCAATAAAGATACAGCATAGGCGGGTGGGAGCACCACATCGCATCCCTCCTTGGACAGGGAGGCCTGCCTTCTCCACCTTCCAAGCTCACTCTTTGCCGAGCTCAGAGTCACACCAGCACCTCCCTCCCCCAGTCCCCTCAGGCAACGAGGATAAGCCAAATTAAATGAGCTAGAACTAAAGAGGAGTATCCATAGGCCACATCTCCTAGCTTCTTGTACCTCAGCCTAGTCACAGGAAGAAGCCCAGGGACTCACTGCATTGTCATGTTGAGTGCTTGTTAGCCAGGTTGCTGTGCAAACTCAACACCTCAACAGTGAGGTGACAAATACCTGCCCAGTGTGTTATTTTTATACCATTACATTCTGACTTGTGTGGCCAGTACTTACTTGGTGATGGGACCTAATTTTTTTTTTCTTCCCTGAGACTGGGTCTCACTGTATAGCCCTAGCTGTCCTGAAACTCACTATATAGAGCAGGCTGGCCTCAAACTCACAGAGATCCTCTTGCCTTTGCCTCCAAGTGTTGGTATTAAAAGTGTATACCGCCATGGTTTAAAGGATGGTGGTGTGCTTGAAAAGCAATGCTAGACATTTGTTTTATGAATTGACCATCTGTAAGCAGAAATTCATCAAATCCTTCAGAAGAAGGAAAGGTGGGTAAGCAAAGGCTGTGAAACTTGCCTCCTCCCGACAGGCTTTGCCAACTCCAATACTCCAGGATTCATGTCTCATGGGGCCTTCTTACTCCTTCATCACCTCTGCCTCTCTTCTCTCTTCCTGAGATCTACCCTGAACTTCACAGACAGTAAGCCTGATCAGATTGAGAAAAGGTGTCTGGAAAGCATCTCTGTCTTCTTGTGTTGGCTCAGAATCAGATTAAGAAATAAGATAATGAGACCTGACAAAGAAAACAAGTATCTGGAAGAAAAACTTGCAGCCATAATGTTTTTCTTGGCAAAGGAAATCATTAAGATCCCATTCGTACCCACATTTCCCTAACTCCACGTTCTGTGTTTACTTAAGATGCCCAGCCAGAGCTTCCATGGTAGGTCCCCACTTCATTAGGACCCCATTTCCTGCTGATCCCAAGTAGGTGATACTTTCCTTTCTAGGCCCCATCTTCTTCTGAGGACACCCCAAAGAACACGTTCTCTCATTTCTGGGGCCCATAGTGTAAAGTCTTAGCCTTTCAGCAACATGAGAAGGTTGAAAGGTGATTTTTTTGTTTGTTTTTCTTAAGATTTATTTGTTTGCTTGTTTGTTTATATAGTTTTCGAGACAGGGTTTCTCTGTATAGCCCTGGATTGTCCTGGAACTCACTCTGTAAACCCAGCTGGCCTGAAACTCAGAGATCTGACTGCCTTCTGAGTGCTGGTTTAGTGGTGTGCGCCACCACTGCTCAGCTAAGGTTTATATCTTATTGTGTTTAATTATGTGGGGGGGGAGGGGGGTGTGCACATGAGTACAGATTCCTGGGGAGGCCAGAGGCGTTGGTTCCCTTGGAGCTGCCATTCCAGGTGGTTGTGAGCTGCCTTTGCTTAACTATTTAGCCGTTTTTCCAACTCCCTTATTAACCCTTATCATTAATTGTTTTATTAATTTATTTTTGAGACATAGTCTCACTAGGTGAGCCCTGATGGGCCTGGAGCTTACTATGTACACCAGGCTAGACTTGAATTCACAGAAATAAGCCTGCCTTTGCCTCCCAGAGTGCTGGGATCAAAGACATGTGCTACCATACTTAGCTCTTCAATTTTTTAAAAGCAGAATAGTATGACTTACAGTGTTTTAAGGTAGTCCTCTGAGTGCAGGTCACTAACCAGCACTAACAGCTCTGCTGCACTATCTGTGTGTAGCAAACATTCTCTTTGTCTCTCATGTATTTGGAATGGGTCTTCAGGCACGCCAGACCCAGTAAGCAACACAGAACCTAGAAAGAAAACAAAGCCCTTTACATGAGGAATTTATACCTACTTCAAGTCTAGTACAGTTCTCTTTTGATTGAAAAGCAACAGTAGCTCACCTTAATTTGGAAAAAGAATTTTTTAGACAGATATGGTTGCACACTCCTATAATTAATCTTAGCACTTATGAGGCTGAGGTGGAAGGATTGCTGTGAGTTGAGGCTAGCCTAGGCTACGTGATAAGTTTTAGGCCTGCCTAGGCTACTTAGCAAGACTTTGTCTCAAGAAAGAAGAAAAGAAAAAAGAAAGAAAGAAAGAAAGAAAGAAAAGTCCCAAAGCCTTCCAAAAACAACCTCAAAAAGGAAGTGCATCTCCCAATGCTGGGGCCCGAACCCAGAGGCTTACACATAGTAGACCAGTACTCTGCCATGAAGCGATATCTCCACCACTTCTGGTTTCTCCTTAGTATGAGAAAGTCTCACTAAGTTGCCAACTCTGCTCTCAATCTTGCCAGGGGCTATGGCCAGGGGACCATCATTAAGACTACCGCTGTGGTGTAGACATCTTGCATAGACAAGCATTCAGCAAAAGGAACCACTGGGCCTCAAGCACCTCATTCCCACCAGGAAAGCACTCTTCTTGGTCCTGACTTGAACCTATCCCTGAAACAGTCACTGTTTGCAGGAGAATGACATGCCTTGACTAAAGCTAACCTGGGCCTGAGTTCATCCATCCCATGAGAAAAGGAGGCCTGCATAGGATGACAGTCTTGCCATTGTTTGTCATGCAAGTAGACAAAGTTCTTAAAAAGAAAATCTTGGGCAGGAGATGTACACTCACACACATACACAGAAAGAGACAGAGAAGTGTGTGTGTGTGGTGAGGGTGGGGTGGCTGAAGCCTTAGCTCAGTGGGCAAAGTGCTCACCATGCAAACTTGACCTGAGTTTGATCCCCAGAACCCATGTGAGAAAACAGGACATGGTGGTGCACACTTGTATTCACAGCTCTGGGAAGGCAGAGGCAGGCAGGCCCCTAGGTTTGCAGGCCAGTCAGCCTTGTCTACTCAGCAAGCTGCCAGCCAAGGAGAAGCTCTGTCTCAATTAACAAGGAGACAGGCACAGTGGCACACACCTTTTATCCCGGCACCCAGGAGGCAGAGGCATGGTCTACATAGAGAGTTCCAGGACAGCCAGAGCTACATAGGGAGACTGCCTCAAAACACCGAAATCAGACAACAGCGAAAGGCTTCTTGGTTCTGAAGAATGGCATCCGAGATGACTTCTGACCGCCACAGACACACCTGTGTGTACGCCTTCACTCGTGTACCCACACACACACACAACACGAAAAGAAGCATCGTGGGGGAGGCAGGCTTAGAAGGTGGCAGCATAGAGCTGACGAGGATTGTGGAGGGGGCGCCCCCAGCTGTGGAGATCTGCAGCTGAACCCTCCTGTTTCAGTTTCTTAATTCTGCTTCAACTCCTCATACATTTTGTTTTCCTTTATTAAAACTTCCACTTCGATGGAAACACTTTTGCAGCTAGTTACTCTTCACAGCCCCTGGATGAGAGTTGGCCAAGGTAAGTAAGCTGTATAGAAACTGTTTGTTTGTTTTACAGAAATATTTTAACAGATAGGAGAGAACCTCGTTTTAAGATGCTGTCACTTTATTTTAACCATCTTTAATGCTGTTTTAGACTTATTTATCATTTTAGGTTTTTAAAAAAAATATTTGAGACAGGGTCTCTTGTAGCTCAGGCTGGCCTCAAACTTGTGATATAGCCAAGGATGGCCTTGAACTCCTGATCCTCCTGTCTCTACCTCTCTAGTACTGGGATTAGAGACATGGTCCACTATGATTTGTTTATTGGTGGTGGTGGGTTTTTTGTTTTGTTTTGTTTTTGTTACAGGGTCTCTCTATGTAGTTCAGGTTGTCCTGGAACTTGCTATGTAGACCAGGCTAGCCTTGAGCTTACAGCAACCCTCATGCTTCTGCCTCCCAAGTGCCTGGCCTACATAGATATTTTTAACATTAAATTTTGTTTTATCTTGGAAAATCTAAGTCTTGAGCTGTGGCGGTACATGCATGCAACCCCCAACAATAACAGGCAGGAGGGTCACAAGTTTGAAGCTAGCCTGAGTGACAGTAAACTCCAGGTAGCCTAAGCTGTCTCAAATCACAGCGACATCAAAAAACCCTCAGCCTTTCCATGTATAATTCTGAGCTTGTAAGAAAATATAGAATAAAAATTACGTAAGCAAATCTAGATCCAACTAGAAGCACATTGGGGAGCATTGGTCTGGTGTGGTAGTCTTATGGTAGATATGAAAAATTAACCCCTTCTCTGCCATTTCTCAGTCAACTGCTGAAAGGAGTGAAGGACTTCTCAATAGAAAGCGTGTGCGTGCAGTGAGCTGGCAGAGGCTCTGAGGGTGTTTGTATCTAGTGTAATGGTGGCCCACCATGACATTAATGATGCATCTGTTGTGTGTGTGGCATTAGTTTACACCTCCACATCAGACTAAGAGATTCTTAGTGCATGCATTACCAGGAGTGTGTTACACACCTGTATGTAATCCCAGAATTTGAGAGGCTGAAGCAGGAGGATTACCATGAGTTCAAGGTCAGCCTAAGATACAATGTGAGACCCCATGCTCCCCCCACCCCACCCCACCCCCCAAAAAAACTCAACTCTGAAGCCTTTGGGCTTTCTTTTCTTTTTTCTTTCTTCCTTTTTTTTTTTGACTCACTTTATAGACCAGGCTGTCTCCAACTCACAGCGATCCGCCTCCTTCTGCCTCCGAAGGCTGGGATTAAAGGAATGTGCCACCACTGCCTGTGGCTGAGCCCTTATCATGGATAACATAGTCTGGATCTGAGAAAGGAGGTCAAGGCGGCCAACACTGGCCCACCTCACATAACTTTTCAGCCTCCTCAGGAGTCCTGAGTTTCCAGTTTGTAAGCTAATAGAGTGTTGAATTTTAAGTCAGAAAGGGCAGATCTCCAAGTGATGTGCTTCATCCGTGTTCCTGAGAAAAGTGTCTTTTGCTTCTTAGAGCCCTGCATTTAGTCAGGTGACTATTTCACAGGATGGCTAGAAAGTGTACAGCTCTCCATGGCCTTCCACATGACAGCAAAGTATTCACACCCAGGATTGCTAAACAGGCCCCTACACACACACACACACACACACACACACACACACACACACACACACACACTCACACACTCAAGGTACATGATTGAGGTGACTGTTACACTGGACTACAACCTCCCTTCCCTTGGGCTGGTGTCGGGGGGGGGGGGGTGTTAGCTTTCCCTTCTGCCCCGCTCAAGCCAGCATTTGAGTGTGCCCAGTAGCTGATGCTATGCTGTGGATTTGTAGTAGTTTTCCTGAAAATCAGAGCTACTGGGTCCTGAGGGATCATTCAGTCTGGCCTCCTCTCCATAGTGATGAGCAAAGGCAGGCTGATGTTTTAGCTAACCCTGAGCCTTTATAGTTAGGCTAGAGGAACCAGCTGTCACACCCAGGCCGAAGCACTCCATTGGTCTGTCCCAAAGCTTAAGCTTCTTTCTTTTTTATGTCATTTTGGTTTCTAAAGGCAACAACCTCCTTGGAAAGAAGAAAAGCATCCTGGATTCAGGCTAGCATCTGCACTTAACAGGTATGTGGGCTGTCTAATAGTAGAAGCACATTTCAAGAAGGAGACAGATTTGATTGGCTCAGGTAGTCTTTGTGTGTACTCTTGTGGCCCATATTGTTTATATCAGTTGTGTTTATATGAAATTATTTTTAAAATGACATTGAGTGGGTAGGAGACGGTGTAGTCAGTAAGAACATGAGGTCTGAGGGGGACCACCACCAAGGTCTGCCTCCTACCGTGTGGTCCTGGGCAAAGTGACATCTGTCTGCCTTAGTATGGAGGTAGCTGCACCCATGGTGCGATGGCTGTGAGGATTAAATAGGAAGCTACACGGAGGCACAGTGCACAATAAATACCAGCTCTTCTGGAGGCTACTCTGGGCTGTACTGTAGGAATAACCCAGATCATTTTCAGTCCCAACATCTCAAGAATGAGTGCCCTTTCCTGCTGTAAGAGCATAAATGGCTTGCCCCAGAGCCCGTTAGCGGATAAGCAAAGGGGAATTTGAAAAAACAAAGCCCTCAAATCAGGCATGGCGGCTCAGGCTGGAACCCAGTACTCTAGAAGTTGAGGCAGGAGGACTGCAAGTTGAAAAACAGTACGGGCTATGGACAAACCTTGGGAAAAACTTAAAATTAAAACTCTTAGTGGTGTGAACTTTTCAATATATGCAGGAGAGAGAAAGTTGTAAGCAGCCCCTGTGCCCACTCAGAGTGTTTCTGCCTCGATCGGCATTCTGCCAGGCTTATTTCTCCTCTCCCTCCTTCATAGCCATTCCACGGCCAGCCAGATAAGCTGCTCACCTGTAAGTGCCCCTAACAGTGGAAGGCCAGCCAGAGGCTTAAAAATAACAGCTGCAATGCAGTTAACGAAATTAACCATAATTTCCCCTACATGGTTCGATAGCCAGTCTGCATTGCCATTTTCAATCATCCCTCTGTGTTTGACTGGTGTTTCCTGGGTTCCTGTGACTCGGGAGGAACTGAGAGCCCCAGGGCTCGCGCTGTTTGTGCTGCATTCCAATGGTTCTCCCTGTGTCGCCTTTTCCCTCCTCGGAAGCCACGTGGTTCAAGTCACATGAAGCTGTTGCCTGAAGCAGACCATGAAGAAGTATTTTAGGCTAACTTGACGTTGCTCATGTGCCTCTTCATAACAGACAGTTTGATTTGACCTTTGGATGGAATAAATAAATAGTTGTCATCTTTTGGAGTGGAAGTTGTGCATACACTAGAGCTATCTGAGAGCATTTTAACTGCTTGCTACTGATCAAGAGCCCCCAAACTTTTGCCTAGATCCATTTATACTCTGAAAACCCACTGAAGCACTGAAAGACCATTTCTCTGTGTGGGTACACCTATTGGTACTTAGCTGCTACCGCTAGCAGTCTAACTGAGAGAGGTGGTGTACTCATTGGTGCATTTCAGCATCCAACAATAAGCCCAGTACGTGCCAACAAAAAGAAACACAAGAGCATTTTCTAAAACAAATGAACAAAATGTACAGAGAACAGTTTGAGCTGGAGTCATTGTGTTCAGTCTGTTGTACTGTGACATATCTTAGCACAACTGCTGAAAAGCTGCGCGGCGCTGCGCCATCTGAGGGTGAGAATGAGGAGGAGGGCGCAGCGCTGCGCCATCTGAGGGTGAGAATGAGGAGGAGGGCGCGGCGCTGCTGCCTCGGCCTTCATTCTCCCTGGAAGGACATAGGAAGCGCTGTTTCAGGTGCTTCTTCACATAGACACAAGAATTCTCAGCAACCCTAGTACAGCCACAGGTTGGACTGGCTGCACACCATCTTCTGAGTGACAGAGAGGAAAAGGGTGATCTTAGGGAGGCCGCAAACCCGAGGCCGGCCTTGTGCCATTAACTTCATAGTGTAAGGCTATCC
Organism: Acomys russatus; assembly: GCF_903995435.1. NCBI lineage: Eukaryota > Metazoa > Chordata > Mammalia > Rodentia > Muridae > Acomys > Acomys russatus. The sequence goes on along the minus strand of NC_067143.1, from coordinate 35,561,623 downwards.
AAGCACAAACTCGTTGGACATATGGTGGTCCTCAGATACCTTCTTGATGTAAAGGACTGCAGGTAGGTCCTGACCCGTTGCTGTGTGGATGTTTGTAAGTCTATTATTCTCATCTTCTCTTCGGTTGATAATACTCAGGAAAAAAAAAAAATTGCACTCCACTAAGGAAAAAATGGATTTTCAGCCAGACTCTCTCCTCCCCTCCTTAGGACCAATTCTGATTCTGCTCTTCACACGAGTGCTCTGAGCACCAAGCCCCAGGACCCCTATGGAGGAGGCGGCCAGTCAGCCTGGCCTGCCCCATACATGGGTAAGACACACAGGCTCCTGCTAACAGCATCTGTGCCTTCTGCTTCTGTGCTGTCTGCAGTGCATGCCCATCCCCAGTTTGGCGGTCTTCAGAGAACAGCTCCAGCAGGGGAAGTGTGCGTGTTGATGATAGAGTGAGAGCGCATCCTTTCCTCGCTTCTCCCCCAGCACCTGCTTCCCTGTCGGCATCTCTTGGCTCTTGAGTCCTCTCCCTGGGGCACCAGCGCTTTTCTAGGCACTCATCGTCTTTCACACAGGCTCCTGCAGCTGCATCCTCCCTGCTCTTTGTCCTAGCATACATCCGTGCAGCCTAACTTGATGTTGGGTCCTCTGAGGCCTCCTTTTGTTACTGGTAAAACCAGATTGGAGGGAGTGGCTTCACTCTGTGGGTCCATGGACTTTGTATGGCTGAACCTCAAGATGAGGCAAACCCTCCCAGGGGCCTGCAGTACTGGCACAGGCAAGCCCTCTCGGAGGGGCCAGAGAGAGCCAAGGAGACATCTGCAGGAAGGCATGTCTCAGAGAAGGTGAGGGAGAGGGGACAGATTGGAAGCTAATTATTGTCGCCTCCTTGTTCCCCGTTTCTGCTCAGAACACATTTCTGTAAGATGAAAGAGAAAGGCCGGAGCCAGGCAGTGGTGGCGCACATCTTTAATCCCTGCACTCAGGAGGCAGAGGCAGGTGGATCTCTGTGAGTTCAAGGCCAGCCTGGTCTACAGAGTGAGTCCAGAGTGAGCCAAGGCTATCTCATGCTCTCAGCCTCCATCATTAACCCTGTCTGCTCCTCATACTCTCCTGCCAAGACCTACAGCACACCCCACTTCCAGACCTGAGCCGTGGCGTGCCTCCCCTCCCTGTTCCCAGCCTGCTCTTCATGGCGCTGTGGGCTCGCTGAGGTTTTCCTGCTGTTTCATCCTGTTTCTCATGTCTCCCTCTCCTACGTCAGCGTGATCCCTCGGCTGTGTGTGTACTTCTGTGGAGCCTTCCATGGCCTTCCCCGTCTCTGCTCCTAAGCTACCCATGTCCTCCACTACCCCAAGCTCCTCCAAGCAGATGCTGTGACTACTGCTTCCCCATGTAGACATACTCCCCCCCACCCCACCCCAAACTTAAGCTGAATTTCTTGAAGGCAGTATCTTAAAAGTTTTGTCCTACCTGACACAGTAGTACCTGGTACAGAGGCACGCTTACTGCTGGAGATGTGCGAAGAAATCACACAGTACCGAGCACACCCAAAACTCACTCTAGGTGCTCACATCTAGCCTGCACCCCAAGTAACCATGCGTCCTTCAGACTCTTGCCAAGCCTGTCTTTCTGGGCCTTCTAATCTGGAAAGTACACAGGCTTGAATTATCTGTTCCATATATAGATTAATTTTGAGTATGAGGCCTGGCCTAGATACTAGCTTTTCCGGTTTTCTTGATAGTTTTGGTCTATTTAAAGCGTAAAATGTTTGCTCTTTCTGAAGAGAGCCATTCATGGTCTTTGTTCTTTGCATATAGTACAGAAGGGATTTTATAGTAATTGTTACTACATTTGCTCCCTTGGTATAATTCATTTGCTGAAGTGATTCTTTGCTTGTAAAGCCTGAGAGCATTGGAATTAGTTGGGGACATCTGCTGTGCTTCCACACATGGGGAATATGAGAGGGAAGTTGGAATTGGACATGGGTCACCGAGCAGTGCTTGGAGAAGTGGTGTGTGGGGAAGAGATTAGCTCCGGGATAGGTAGAGATGAAGATGCATAAACAGTGCCTTTAAAAGCAGAGGCTGTAACCGGTAGGGTGCCTGTGCACACAGCGAGGTCTCTGTCACCCTGCCTGGGAGCCAGCTAGCCTAGTGGGATCTTCCCCAGAGTTCCTGCCTTAGCCTCACCCTCTGTGCTGAGATTATCTGTCTCTAGCAGGGATTAAAGGTCGAGAGAGGACAAGGGAACCCGTAGGGAATTCAAGGAGCATTCAAGCTGAAAGAGAAAGAAAGTAACCAAAGAAATTGAAGGTTTATTCTAAGAGATATTTCATCTCTGAGGGAAGAGGTGAGAATGGTGAGTAGGTGTGAGGCTGAGTGTGCGAGGTGGAGCATCCCAAACGCTGATCATGAGCAACAGGAAGAAAGGAAGAGAGGAGGGGCAAGGCTTAGACAGCACTCCTGGTAGCCTTGGGAACTTGGGTGGTCTCTGCTTTTCAAGTCGGTGTTAGGAACCGTGGGGTCCTGGTGTCTGCCAACTACAAAAGGTAGGCCAACCCTCAGCATGGATGCCTGCACTGTGTGCCTGCTCCTGAAGTCGCCTTCAAGTATCACAGAACTCAGAAACACATCCAAATATGGACGTGTTTACATGGGAAAGCCAGTGTGTTTAAAATATTATTCAAGTCTCCAAGGATGGGAATTATTTCTGGAGAATTATATTTGTTGGTGGGAGCTATTTTAAATGGTTTTATGTATTTTCCCCCTGTAGTACATTAAAGTTTTTCATTTTCTTTCCTTTTGGATTTTAAAAATATCAACTAGCTCCACAAAAAAGTATTTCTTTTTATAGGACCCACCAAATAAAGTAAAGATTTTTAAAGTGATGGGAAAATACAGTCAAAGCCCAGAACTAGGTTCTGTCATCAGAACAGGACAACAATAATGGCCCTTTGCTGGGAGTGTTTGCTGGGCGTGGTGATGGAAGCCCTTCATCATCGTTGTCGTGATTGGGAGCCGGTGCTTTTAGTATAGCTACACAAGGCATCAAGAATATGGTTTTTTATCGCCAGGAAGCAAAGCCATTAGCCTGACACATGGTTGTTAGTTTTCATAATGGTTATTGAGTTACATGACAATTAGACATAAGTGGTATGGCATTGTAAATGACAGAAACAAACTTTACACAACCAAGCAGGGTTTTTGTTTTTGGTTTTGGTTTTGGTTTTTCGAGACAGGGTTTCTCTGTGTAGCCTTGGCCATCCTGGACTCACTTTGTAGACCAGGCTGGCCTCGAACTCACAGCGATCCGCCTGCCTCTGCCTCCGCTTCCCGAGTGCTGGGATTAAAGGCGTGCGCCACCACGCCCGGCTCTCCCAAGCAGGGTTTTTATAATTTCTCTATTCTCGTTTAATTACGCATTTCCCTGGGAGCGTGCAGTTTAATTACTGTTTAGTATACACGTATAGATGGATCAGCACAGTGGCTCTTTATGATGCTTATCCTGTCCCACAGCCCGGCTTTATCCTCAAACTGTCCTCCTCTCGTAGCAGCATGTAAAAGGGGCTAAGGTGGTCCTTATTCTCCAGGGAGCAAAAGAGTGCAGACTGGGGCTGCCATCTCTGAGCACTGGAGTCCCTAAGTCTGCTCTGAGGGGTAGAGATGTAATCTGTATCTTCATGACCCGTCACCCAGCAACAAGCTCAGACTCTCAGTATTAAAGAGACGGTTTAACATCAAATGGCCTGTTAATGATGTTTGTCTACTGACACAAGCACCTAAGCTCTAAAGAGTCACCAAGCGCTGGGGAGAACGCTCAGCAGGTGAAATCCTGGCTGTGCAAACATGGGAGCCTGTGATTGTATCCCCAGAATCCATGTAAAAGCCAGATGTCGCAGTACTTCCGTGGGGGGGGCGGGGTGGAGACAGGAGGCGCTCCAGGAGTTCATAGGCCAATAGCCTGGAGTACCCAGCAGCAAATGAAAAGAGCCTGCCTTGAGGAAGGTCGAAGGACCAACACCCAGGCTGCCCTCCAACTTCCACATGCACACACACCATGGCTCCTATGTGCGCACACATTCACACACACATACATGCGCACGCACACACAGCGAGGGGGGAAGGGGAGGGGCAGAGAGAATAAAATAAAATATCAAACAAAAGTGTGTTATCAGGGTGGCAGACTGGGCCTTTCAGACTTGGAAGGCTGAGACTCTAGAAACTCCTCTTAAGATGCACTGTGGTTACAATATCTACACCTTGTCTTTCTGTTTCACATGAAGTCTGTGGGGAGTTATTTAGGCTTGCTAGACATGGAAGCTCATAAAAGGAAGTATCGAGGAGCCGGGCGGTGGTGGCGCACGCCTTTAATCCCAGCACTCGGGAGACAGACAGGCGGATCACTGTGAGTTTGAGGCCAACCTGAGGTCAGCCTTTTAAGGCTTCAAGGCTACCAGGTTTCCTGCAACACATGTGACCTTGGTCATTGCTGTCCTGTCCCCTGTGAGATTGTTGTGGATCAGTCTCCTCTATTCCCAGTCATTACTCTCTGCTTTTTGGTTTGTTTGGGGTTTTTTTGTTGTTGTTGTCTTGTTTTTTGTTTGTTTGTCTTGAGACAGGGTTTCTCTGTGTAGCCTTGGCTGCCCTGGACTCCCTTTATAGAACAGGCTGGCCTCAAGGCATGCACCACCAATGCCCATTTTAAATGTGACTATTTTATTAGATGTTAATTTCAAATAAACCTGTTACTCATTGCTGCCACTGTCCTCTGGTCACTTGAGTGGAACACCTGAGAGTGATATTTTCTCTTTCGTATTGCCTTCCCCTTCCCCCAACACCGTAGTCATAGTCAGGGTCTGCTCTTCCTCTCGCTGCGGCGTGCCTTGTAGTTTTGGTCCTCACTGCCATGGACCCTACTTCACTGCTTCTTGTCCAGTCTTTCGGTTTTCTATCTGGTGTCTTGGCCTCGAGGCTGTCCCAAAGCTTCTTGCTCTGTCACAAGAAAACTCTCTAAGGCTCGATTCTAGCCCGTGCCTCTCTCTGTTCTGCACTACATCCCAATGACTAGCAGACTCTGTCACCATGGCTCCCAACGCTCTAGCTTGTGCATAGCCAGACTTCCCCATTCCCTACCCCTGCCGAACAGTCTGCCTCTGCTCCCCTTTTCCTTTCTCCACCCCACTCCTCCTGTTTCACTGAGGCAGCCCTTTCCCGTCATTTCCACCTGCCTTAACTCCTCCAGGCACAGCACACTGGCTAGGAGCATGGACTTTGGGAAGTCCCCCTGCCCAGAGTGCTGGTCCCAGAACTAGCAGTGTGGTCTTGGGCGTGATAAGAGCTCAAAACTCATACGGTTGCTCCAAGGATTACACGAGACCATTGTGGGGGGTGCCTGGCACACAGCAAGTGTTATCATCTTCCTCCCTCTTCCTCGCTGCCTACACAGGGCTGAACCCTGCCTCCTGCTCCAGGCTGGGGAGGGGGTGGCACTAGCAGGATACATGCAGGAAATCTGCTTGCCTCTGAGATTCACGTGGTGTTGTAGGGACTGGTCAGCCTTAGTAATTAAGCTCAGAGTGTATTGACGATGAAGAGATTCTTAACATACCATAACTTGCATAAAATGTAAGTTATCATTTTTAATACGATAATCACATTTCAATGACTGTAATGGTGAAGTTCCCTGCCCTTTCTTAAAAAGCCAAAATTTGATCCGGGTGTAGTGGTACACGCCTGTAATCCCAGCACTTGGGAGGCAGAGGCAGGTGGATCGCTATGAGTTCGAGGCCAGCCTGGTCCACAAAGTGAGTCTAGGACAGCCAAGGCTACACAGAGAAACCTTGTCTGGGGGGGGGGGGGGGGGAAGCCAAAATTTGGGGCTGGAGAGATGGCTCAGAGGTTAAAGAGCACTGGCTGTCCTTCTAAAGGTCCTGAGTTCAATTCCCAGCAAGCACATGGTGGCTCACAACCATCTATAATGTGATCTAATGCCCTCTCTGGAATGCAGGTTACATACAGGCAGAGCACTGTAAATAAAATTTTAAAATGTTAAAAAAAGACAAAAAGCTTCTCTCCTCCTTCTGTCAGTGCTGAGGCTGGATTTTGCCTGTGTGTCTCCGCACTGTGTTTTCTGCGTCCTGTCCACATGGCATTTACCTAGAGTGCTAAATCATAGCCTGAATAAGCAGCAGCTCTGTGCAGCTTGGCAAATTTGCATTGCTTCTTTCCTTCTTTCTTGTTCTTTTAAAATTTTTTAAAAGAGTTATTTATTTATTTATACATTTATGCACATGAGTGCTCTGTCTTCATGAATACCAGAAGAAGGCATAAGATCCTATTTCAGATGATTGTGAGCCACCATGTGGTTGCTGGGAATTGAATTCAGGACCTCAGGAAGAGCAGCTAGCGCTCTTAACTACTGAGCTATCTCTCCAGCCCCTCCACTCCCACCCCTTTTTCCTTTTGAACAGGGTTTTTCTGTGTTCAACAACTCACTCTATACACCAGGCTGGCCTAGAACTCAGAGATCTGCCTGCCTCCTGAGTGCTGAAATTAAAGGCTTCTTCTTTACTTTTATTTCTTTATTTTTTACTTTTGTTTGTTTGTGTGCTGGACTCATCTGTCACAGTGCTAGGCAAGCACTCTACTGTTGAGTGACATATAATTCACACACCTGCATCAGCATCTTCTAAAGGCTGTGTCTTTAACAAATGTACCTTAGTGGTCTTGTAGATGCACTAAAAAGTTTTTAGTCACTAGCTTAGATTCTGTTTTCTGGAGGGCTGGGAGACATCCTGTGCTTTGTGAGTATGTTTAGTTGATACGCTCTTGGCACCTTTGGGATCTCCTAGTGTCCATCCTGCCCCTGGCCTCCACTTAGACGTTACAGCTTCTGCCGCTTACAGCATTTTCTGCCACATTCTGTCTTACTGTCTGCGCTGCATCACCTGCCCCCAGCCCTCTATTGCACACTGCAGGAATTGAACAAGTGTCTGCTGAACAAATGATTATTAGGTGTTTCAGTTTTAAAGACCAGTTGAGCTAATTTATAGTTTAACCATTTCATCTAGAAACTCACCTAAGATGAGCTATGTTTAAGGGCTTAGACTTCAATTTCTATCACAGTCTATGCTGAGAGCTCACATGGTGCAATTGATTGCTCAGAGGAGAAGGGTTAGCTAGTCTGTGTTGGGGGTGGCTCCTGGGTGTGGCTTAGAGCTGCGGCAGGGGCTGTGCTTGGTGTGCAGCATGCTGCTTGGGCTAGCTGTTCTCCAGGCAAGACTGGTGCCAAATCAGCCTTTAAAAACTCTCTGTGAATAGCTATCACATACAGCCTTGCCTTGCCTTAGACTTCAGACAGGTTTTGTTTTAACAGCTCGTGTAAGGATCCAGGATATGTCACAGCGTCCATCATGGACCCCAGGTTACATGCCTTTCTCTAGAATAACACATTGGGAAATGTGACAAGACAAGCTTTTTTGCTTTGTGTTTTGACGACAGGTTCTCAGACTTTGTCAACCACTGTTGTCTTGAGACGGGGTCAGCAGGAACATTTAAGACTAAGACAGTGCAGATCAGCACTTGTCCAGATAGCCTGCAGTGTCTTAATCCTAAATGCTCTTGCTAAACCTTCTGTCAGAGGTCTAGGGGAGGGGATTGGGCAGAGGAGGGAGGGGATAACATTGAGGATGTAATCTGAATAAATTAAAAATTTTTTAAAAGATTAAGACACTTTTAAGGGAAAGTATTTGGGTACCAACTCTGACTCAGAATAACTGCATCTGTTTATAGTATGAATGCTAAAGCACCTTGGATGAGCTTTGATATCTTGAAACTATTGTAGAATTTTCAAAAATTATTCAAGTCAGAGAGTTTTTCTAATGCATACATAAATGAGAGCCCCACATATAAAAGTGTATGTGTGTTTTTCTCTTTCCTACCAGGTTTCTGTGATGGTGAAAATGATGGCCATGTGGAAGGTATGAACAGATGTTGGGGTAGGGTGTGTGTGTGTGTGTGTGTGTGTGTGTGTGTGTGTGTGTGTGTGTGTGTGTGTGTGTGATATTTCTGTAAAGGCTGTCAACTGTTACTTGGTTTACTTATCCTAGATGCTCTAAGAAAATTGGCTAGATGTGATCAAAGCCATGAGAAAGGAAATGTGACTAGATTACAATGATCTCTTATTACTCAAGTTCCCTCAGTACCACAGTCACAAGGTTGTGCAAGGAAGCAAAAGTTGTAACCACATAAAAATGTGAATTAGCTGAGCATTTAGGCAACTATTGCACTGCCTTCCCTCAGCACTGCCTGGGCCCATTTAGAAAGTCACCATGAGTAACTGATAGGTTTTAATAGCAGTGTAGGGCAGATAAAGCCCAGGGTTCACCAAATAAACCAGGCACCTTTGTGGGCTCCTGTAAGCCTCCATTTGGGAGGCAGAGGCAGGAGGATCAGCAGTTCAGGGATAGCCTTGGGTATACATAATACTTGAGACCAGCCTGAGATATATGAGATCCTATCTCAAAGAAAGGAAAGTAAGTGCAAATTTGTTATAAGGTAGAATTATACATGTTGCAGATACTGAGCTTCGTAAACCCAGTTAAAACCATGCTAGAGACCTGCTGAATTGACACTGAAGGCCATCAACAAACGGGAGCCTGTCCCTGTTCACTTAGTCATTCAGTCCCGGGCACTTTAGCTCTTTAGAAGCTTAGGTGTGATTTTCATAATCTGAAGCTGAGCAGCTATGTTAATTTGTGTGTCACAGAGACCAGGCTTGTGGAGGACATGGTCCCCAAGGGTCTTCTGCATGAGAAGCAGAACCCTCTCACATCACCCTCACGCTCCTTCTCTGAGCAAACCGTTTTAGGTGCTGAATAAAATCATAAAAACTTGAAACTGATTTGTCAGATCATTAAGGGGAGAAATAAAGAAGTAACCTCACGGCCATCTGCAGTTAATTCTTCAAAGAATTCCCAACAAAGCTGCATGTGGAAAGAAACTACAATGAACTCCTCAAAGGCACCTTGCTGTCACTGATCTCTTTTGATGCTCCCTTCTGGCCTTCATAGGACAGACACATGCAGGCAAAAACAGTCATGCACATAACATAATATAGTGAATAAAGAAAAAAGAATGTGTTAAAAATAAATATTTGCTAAAGAAATTCTGTTCACTGGGCAGGGCGCACATACCTATAATCCTTCCACACTAGAGACAAAGACTGGAGGATAGCTGCAAGTCTGAGGCCAGCCTGGGCTACATAGCAGGTTCCAGGACAGACGACTCTAAATGCTAAAAACCATTAAAGAAAAATGTTTTTCTTTTCTTTTCTTTTCTTTCTTTCTTCTTCTTCTTTTTTTTTTTTTTTTTTTTTTTTGAGATAGGGTCTGTCTGTGTAGCCTCAGCTGTCCTGGAACTTCCTATGTACAATAAGCTGGCCTCAAATTCACAGAGGTCCATCTCTAACTAACTCTTTAGTGGTGGGATTAAATGTTTGCAACCACCATACAACCCAGGCAGTTTTAAACAAAGCAGATTTATTTGGCCAAAAGTTGGCTGCACTCTAATTCTCATTCAGTGACTGTGGCTCTTCTCTTCTTCAGCAGCACCCTTCCGTGGCCCACTGAAGGAAGAGAATCTGTTAAATGTCCCAAAGCCACTGCCTAGACAACTGTGGGAGACCAAGGAGGTGGGTGACCGGTCCTCAGCTGTGCTTGTCATCCTGGCTGGCTGCCCCGCAGAGGCAGAAACCAGAACTGGGAAAAGGGAAGAGAGGGTTTGCCTGGACTGTGACAGGTGCTGGAGAGACAGAGTGGGGAATGCCATCCCAAAGTCAGTATGGTTGTGTTGGTGAATTACCACAGTGATCTGTGGCTTCCTCGCCCCCCTGCGACTGCTGCTTCTCAGGTGAAAGCTGTTTAGCTGCCCTGCCTTACAGGGTCCAAAGCTCGGAAACCTGGGCACGAAGGGGCCCTGCTTGGGAGCCCTTCTCCAGCCTCCGCTGAGAGCTGCTGTCAGTTGATCCTATCTGAAATCAAAGCCCTTTGACCTGAGCTCTCTGAGAGACAGCAGATGACTCATCTGTTTACTATGATTTCTTTGAGCTTTGAATGTTAGTATCTAAAAGCCTACTCTCTGGCCTCCACCTCACTTTGTCAACCTCGTCCACTGTGGAGAGGGAGGCTCCACAGTGCAGAAGCAGAGCTTGGCCTCATTCTGTAAAGAGCTGCCTTGTGAGAGTGGTCCCTCCTCCCAGCCCCTAGTGATGCTCCCATGCAGTGGGTTGTTTGGTCTCAGTCCTTAGCTGTCCTCTCCTCTCAGGATCCCATGGTCCTGCTCCTTTCCCCCCATCAAGTCTACAGAAAGTCTCTGCTAGCATTAGGGTGGTCTTGAAAGCGTTTTATAAAAGCCAAATGCATAGTTGATGTTTTTGATCTTTAGGGGCCTAAAAGAACAAAGCTTTAAAAGCTACATTTTTAAACAGTTCTCTGTCCTCTTGGCTGTAGAAGGTGGTTTTGGAAACCTTTTTCAAAAGACAGAAAATGAGTGTGTAGGAGTGCGCTCCTCCAACCCCAGAACCAGGAGCTGCTGTCTGGAGAAACAAGCTCATTGCCCTTGGTCCTGTGGCTGTGCAGTGCCCACCTCTGTCCCTCACCAACTTATATCCAGTTGGATTGTCCTTTTCCCTTAACAGTTGCTCCCTATTCCATTGCCCTGTTTGGCGGCTTCTTCTTCTTCTTCTTCTTCTTCTTCTTCTTCTTCTTCTTCTTCTTCTTCTTCTTCTTCTTCTTCTTCTCTCACCAATTAAAAAAATGTAAACATTGCATATGCAAAACATTTGCCTTTTTGAAAGAAATAACATTTACCTAGAAGACAAATTAATAAGGCATCAAGTTAAGAAAATGTGTTAATGTTATACTTATTTTGACTGAAAGTTTAAGAAATTTAAAATTCTTCAAAACCTAAATGGATACTTTGTGAAGATGCCCTTGGCCTGTTCTGTCTGTCGCTGGCTCTAACTGAGGGACCCAGATCCCCACTTTGCAAACACTTGAATTTAGCTGTACACTGAGTAAGCCCAGCTTTCTTTGTCTCTCCCTAGATCCAGTCCCTGTCTGGGCGCCCACGATCCTGTGATGTTGGGGGTGGTAGGTAAGTAATGCTCCTCCCACTGAAGGTTCTGGAATGTCTCTGCTCTGTCACAGAGCCAAGAAATGGAACTTGCTGTCCATGAACCCAGGGCGACTGCAGCTGTGTAAAAACAGCTGTTCTCTTTGTGTTCATATTTCACGTATTTGAGGCAGTTCCACTAGAAGACTGCCAAAAGCCAATACAGTCACCATAAATGCGTTTGAGAATAGCCCGGCTGACTCTGGGCGCGCAGAGCCTGCCTGGTAGAAGCAGAAGCGTGCACGTGTCAACTGCAGCCTGTGGCAGGCCATGGTATTGCTTGGCAGGAAAGGAAAACATTAGATAATTTGATTGTTTACATAGAAGTTGATTTTAAAAGTTCCGTGGATGCAGTGCCTCTGAGCTACACATGCAAAAAATGTTCAAAGCAGTAAATTTTATGCTATATACATTTTACTACAATTTTTAAAAATCAATAAATAAGATATGCAATTTAAAGTAAGTCTACTGCACTGTTGAGTAATTAATGTTCTTTTGTTTTGAGGCAAGAATCTCACTGTGTAACCCTGACTGGAACTCATTATGTAGACTAGGCTGGTCTTGAACTCTCTGAAATCATCCTGTATCTGCCTCTCAAGTGCTGAGATTAAAGGTGTGTGCCACCAACTCAGCTTAATAAATTGATTTTATAACATACAGATTTATTTCCTAAAAGATTTCAGATAGACTATAAAAACACATATAATATAAAAATTCTTATAAGCTGGATGCTATTAGTACATGCCTGTAATCCCAGTACTAAGGGAGGCAGAGGCAGATGAATCTTTGTGAGTTCGAGGCCAGCCTGGTCTACAGAGTGAGTTCCAGGACAGCCAGGGTTACACAGAGAAATCCTGTCTATAAAAACAAAATCTCACCTTATAGTACAAACAAACAAAAAACCTTATAGAACAAACAGATCTAAAAAGTTTGTGAGAAAGATGAGACTAAGGAAGAATAAGAGGCGGAAGGGATTGTGAAGCCTAGGTATTGACACACAGAAGGAGCCTGGTTTGGGTGACTCAATTGAGGACCCTTGGGCTGGACAGTGTCCTGAGAGAACACTGAGAACGCTGCATGGGGTTTGTCAAAGTGTCTCTCAGCAAAGTCCCACAGCCTGAGACCAGAGCCAACCCAGGAGCAGAAAGTCTTCCCAGGACCAAATCAATGCAGGTTGAAAACGAGACCTTTGCATGATCTAGCTTGACACAAACCCCCACTTCAGAGGCTCTATGGGTGAAGTAAATTAGCTCCAGGCCATTCCGAAATAGTATTTCCCAAAATCTCCTATGAGCTCACCGCAGTCCATCAGGGCACTGAGTGTCTACGGCTTGGAGGTACTTTTCTGGCCAGTTTATTATAAACTGTAAAGAATAGCTGAGCTGACTTCTTTAGAAAACCTGCTAGGGACATGACAGGACAAAGAAGACCAGCCCATCCAGAGATGCAGGACCTTCCTACAGATAGGGCCAATGTTTATAAGAACAAATTTGAGGGCTAGGATTGTAGCTTGGTTAGTAGAGTACTTGTGTGTCATGCCGAAAGCCATAGTTGTAGTCCCAGCCCTGCAGAAACTAGGCCTAGTGGTGCACATCCACAGTCCCAGGACGCAGGAGGGAGTGCAGAAGCCTCTGAAGTTCATGGTCATCCTCTGCCACACAGCAAGCTTGAGGCCAGCCTGGGATAATTTATACCCTTTCTTTAAAAACAAAAACAAAAACTGTGGGGGAGGGAGAACTAAAGATATGACCCTAAGGGGTAAGAACTTGCTGTGCAAAAATAAGGACCTGAGTTCAAATCCCTAGTATACATGTAAAAAACTGAGCATGGTTGTATGCACCTGTGACTCCAGTGCTGTGGGAGGAATGGAAACAGGAGAATCGCTGGGGCTCGCTGACCACCAGCCTTGTTCCAGGTTCAGTGAGAAACTGTCAAGGAAACAAGGCCGGGAATGATTTAAAGCAGGGCACCCAGCATCCTCCTCTAGCCTCTGTGTGTGCACCCACACACATACAATTAGTTAATTAATTAATTGAAAGCATATCTTGGCTGACACATCAAACAAATCAACGCTCAAGGCTCTCATGCCTTATATCGTAGAGCTAACTGCAGCCAGTTAGCACTGGAGAGCTCTGAAGCTAGTAACTGCTAGGTGAAGGAAATTGCCTTCCTGCTCTTACGCTAACCATAGCGTTCCGTCAGGTCGTGCAGATGGTTGTTGACTCTGGATTTTAAGGACCAGATCCAACAATAAACAGAACAGTCAGTCCTTGCTTGCAAATGCTGGTGTTCTTAAGTGAAGCAGATAGGGAGAGGAGCACAGTAGGGAGATGGGTGTTGATAGGGACCCAGAACAGCAAGCCCAAAGCCCCTGGTGAGCGTAAGGAAGCTGTGTGGTTGGATCACACTGAGACCTGATCCACAGGAGGGATTTGAACCAGGAAGAACAGTGCTTGCCTTACAGCAGACAAAGCAGGACTGGAGCAATCATAACAACATTCGAGAAGTGGCCATTTGTATTTCTATGAACTCCAGAGTTATTTTGCTGTCACGAATGAGCAGACTCACCTTGGTCATATCAGGGTCTTCCTCTTTGCTGGTGGCCTCAGCCCACCTGGCCATTGGTTTGTTTGTCTCTGCCTTCATCCCTAGCTGCTGACACAGGAAGCTCACCTGCTCCTGCCGTGAGCTACTCCACTGTCTCAGTTTTAGATTTTTGGTACTTGAACTCTGACTCTATAGCCAGTTCTGCGCGTCCAGCCTTCTGAAGGCTGAGATTTACATGCATGTTTCTATAGCCTTTCTTCCTGGCTCATCCACATGACCCCATCTACTGCCGGTTTTCTCCCTAGCCTCCATGGTGGCCTCTCCATGTTCCTGAGGCTATTAGAGAGCACACGCTAACTTCCTTCTGCTGCTGACACCCCCAGCCTCTCCTTCCTGATCCAGGTGCATCGCTTCCATTTCCTGCTCCCTCTCCCCCCACCTGCGCTGTCTTCTCCCCTCTGGCTCCCTGGATGGTCAGCCACAAAATATATGTATTGAAAAGTATTTTGCCTGCATGTATGTCTGTGTGCCATGTGTATGCCGTGTGTTGTAGGCCAGAAGAGGGCACCATATCCTCTGAAACTGGAGTTACAGATGATCTGAGCCTCCATGAATGCTGCTGAACCTGGGGCTTCTGGGCAACCAGTCCTCTTAACTCCTGAGACCTCTCTCCAGCTAGCTACGCTTTTTGAAACTAGCCCAGGTTCTGCTTCCACTGTTTCAGTATGACTGTCCTCCACACTGTGGGTTGCCTCCTCCAGGGCTTCCCTCAGCGAGGGACATCCCACTGCATGTCATCCTGTGCAGCCAAGCTGAGGGAGGATCCTATCTAAGATAGGATTTTTGATTTTTGTTCTTACCCATCTTCCTGCCCCTCCCTGTAGTCCATCATCGGCTCTAGTGTGGCCCCGTCTTAGTGACTGGCTTCCCCAGGCCAGGAGGCAGGAGTCATTCTCCAGTCTTGACACAGATGCCTCTGACATCCGTGCCCACGTCTCCGTTCCCAGGTTCTCATTCAGTGCACTCTCCAGTTGGATAACTCGGCAAGTTGCCCCTTTGCCTCCCAGCTCTGCCCACAACCCCCGTCCTAGGAAAAGTGGGTATACCTCGCCTTCCCCTTCCCTGGTGTCCTTGTTCTCAGCGCTATCCACCCTTGGGTGTTCTATGCCTGCTGCTCCAGTCCCATCTCCATCACTCCCCACCTTCCTGAACTTAGCCCTCAGTGGTCATCAGTCTTCACAGCCCCCAGACATACCTTCCATGCTCCCTTTTGCCCCTGCTTTGACCTCTGCCTGAAATGGTTTTCCTGCTTAGCTCACCTGAATTCTTTAGCTTTCAAACTTAGCTTCCAATGGCCTCCAGGAGGCCTCCTCCCATGTGCTGGCCACCCCTCCATTCTAGAGACCATCAGGCTCTGCTGTTGCAGAAGTGGGTGGGATCACTTCACAGGCCGCACTCCCCATGGCTGTCTCTTGCTCTGTCAGAGCTGCCTACAGACCCAGGCGCCAGTGGTCGCACCTGATTGTCCTCCACAATGCGTGCTGTGTTGAGTAAACCATTCCTTCTCCCTTCTCTGGCTCGTGTGGTTTTCTTCATCCATCTCTCTGTTGTCGGCCACACTGCTCTGTGGTGGATTAGGCTGGGCCACTGCAAGAGCCTTCCCATCTGTTCTGCTACCCCTCTTCCTGCTCCCATAAGCCCTCTTTCACACTGTACCACAGTAGCATCTCTAGCTGGCACTTGGCTCCCTCTCTCCTACGGTCCAAGACTTGACTCTTCCCACCAGCATCTTCCCCGTGTTTTCTCGCCCGTCTGCCGCTCCCACTTCACCTCTCAACACCTGCACTACCTGCACTGGCTCCGGCCACACCAGCATCATGAGGAGCCTGGTGTCATGTCCCTAGCAAAGTCTTCCTTACCACAACACTTCTTTGGCATCTGGTTTTGTGCCTCTTGGTTGTGTCCCCCTAGTCACTCCTAGCACAGCACGGCATGCTTCTTACTGTATTGCAGTTGCCTGCCTGGCCATTCTGGTGCTCCGTCTACAGACTCAAGAACATGATTCCTTCATAGAGGACTAAGAAGCCCTGGCCCTTAGAGGGCCTGGTCCCAAGCTACCAGAGCTCAATGGGCTGCAGGGACCCCAGTGCACATGTAGGTGGGATGGCCACATACCTGCCTCCCAGTGCAGTACAGGGCTGGGTAGGGAAAGGAAATATGGGCTAAGGATTGGGCTGCCTGTCCGAGGTATGCTAGTGCAGAGCCTCAAGAATTCTGAGACGTCTACGTTCTAAAGGTATGCTTTGTCAAGACACAAGGTTTTGTTCCTTTGATTTATAACTTTGGAAGATTAAAACAGGGGTTGGGGAGAAGATTCAGTGGGTAAGAGCTTTTGCCATGAAAGCTTAAGGATCTGAATTTAAGTTCCCAGCACCCTTGTAAAAAACTGGGTATGGCTGCACTCATGCCTATAACCCCACTGTTGTAGGGAGTGGAGGCAGGAGGATCACTAGGGCTTGCTGGCTTCCAGCCTAGTTCCAGGTCCAGTGAGAGACCCTGTCTCAAGAGAATAAAGTAGACAGTAATGGAGCAGGACACCTGACATCCTACCCTGGCCTCAGCATATATGCACCCCTCCCAACACACACAGATTACACAGATGCAATACTAACTTGCATTTGCAATTTGCATTCTTGCCCCAGGTGTGCGCATATCAAGGACAGACCCAACCATGAACATACACCTTCCTTGTTCGTCATTGTCCCTCGTGGGCCTCTCCTTGTGCCTGGCACACAATGACCAGTCAGTGGTTTTAGTAAATGAATGGCAGTGTGTTTCCTTGCTTTCAAGATCATGGAAACCTGGCTAGTGAGATGGTTCAGTAGTAAAGAGCACTTGCTGCTTGCTCTACACAGGACTTGATGGGTGGCCTACAACCACTTGTAACTGCAGTTCCAGGGGTCCAACACCCTTTCTTAGTTAGGGTTACCAGTGTTGTGATGAAACACCATGGCCAAAAGCAGCTTTAGGGGAGAAAGGTGTTTATTTTTCTCACAGTTTATAGCAGTTCATCTTCAAAAGTGGTGAGGACAGGAGCCATGGAGGCAGGTGCCGTGGAGGCAGGAACCATGGAGGCAGGACCGTGGAGGCAGGAGCCATGGAGGCAGGAGCCATGGCGGCAGGAACCATGGCGGCAGGACCATGGAGGCAGGAGCCATGGCGGCAGGAGCCATGGCGGCAGGACCATGGCGGCAGGAGCTGATGCAGAGGCTATTGTAGGACTGCTGCTTACTGGCTTGCTCCACATGGCTTTCTCAGCCTTATAGAACCCAGGGCCACTGGCCCAGGGGTGTCCCCATCCATAATGTGCTATGCCTCCCACATCAATTACTAATTAAGAAAAATGCCCTACAGGCCTGCCTGTAGCCAGATCTTATGGAGGCATTTTCCCAATTGAAGTTCCCACCTTTCAGGTGACTTTCTGTTGTTGTTTTGGTGTTTTCAAGACAAGGCTTCTCTGTGTAGCTCCAGCTGTCCTGGAACTCAGTTCAGCTGGTCTCAAACCCATAGAGATCCACCTACCTCTCCCTCCCAAGTGCTGGGGTTAAATACGTGCACCACCACTGCTCAGCCCTTTCAGATGACTTTAGCTTGTGTCAAGTTGCCATAAAACCATCTAGCACAACTCTCTTCAGGTCTCCAAGGACATTTGCATTCCTGTGAAGGCACAGATGCACACATACACACAACCCACATAAACAAATAAAAATAAAGTAAATATTTGAAAAGTGAAAATTGTTATGTTTTTAAAGATTATGAAATTGTAATTGAAACAATATACCCTGGAAGGTATCTAGTTACCCAAAGATACTTTGTGTGTGTGTATGTTTGGTAGCAAAAATAATTTGGAAAGCTAGCAAAAAGAATTCTAAACATGATGTAATATCTTATATTTTATGTAGTGACTTAGAATTTCCAAAGTACTTTTACATTCATAATCTAATCTGATCTGGAAAGTACCCCTGTAAGGTAAGCATAGGTGAAGTGATCTGTCTCATTTAATGAGTTAAGAAGTTGCATTCCAGAGTATGTTAAGCTGATAGATTGTATTCTTTTTTTTAATATGCCTTTATTTGTTTTTCCCTCATTTTTATTGCCTTTTTGAGATTTATACAGTATATTTTGATAATATTCACTCTCCCCAATTCCTTCCAGAACCATTCCCCTTTTCCTACCCACCACTTGTCAACTTGACTTTTTTCTTGTTTTTGTTTTTTGTTTTTTCAAGACAGGGTTTCTCTATGTAGCCCTGGCTGTCCTGGACTCACTTTGTAGAACCCAGCTGGCCTTAAACTAACAGAGATCCGCCTGCCTCTGCCTCCCAAGTGCTGGGACTAACGGTGTGCGCCACCACACCCGACCTACCGTATTCTTAGGAGAGGCAGTATCTGCCTTGGGCCTTCAATCAGTGACAACAAAGAGGCATCATATGTGTCCCGTTCTCTAACAGCCAAGGGCATTTAGAAAGTAACCCTTTCTCTTCTTTCAGTGCTTTTCCACATAATGGCCAAAACATAGGCCTCTCACCGTTCCTGGGGACCCTGAACACTGGAGGGTCACTACCAGATCTCACCAACCTCCACTACTCAGCGCCCACGCCGGCCTCCCTGGACACCAGTGACCACCTCTTTGGTAGCATGAGTGTGGGGAACAGTGTGGGCAACCTGCCAGCTGCTATGACTCACCTGGGCATAAGGAACTCCTCTGGTAAGTACGCCCACCTAGAAATGGCCTGGGCCGTGTCCCCTCATGTGTCTATCTGGGGCACCTTTGAATGAAAGTAACCACATCTCAGCAACATGTTGTAATATCCCTTGTGCTGGCTGGCATCTGCTCTGGGGGTCGCAGTTCTGCTGCACCCCATTCTTCACTGTCTCTACAAGCCCACAGGTGCAGAGAACTTGGGGAGCAACAGTTAGGAGTTGAGAAATAGGTGCCATCCCACGCATCTGAACAATGTCAGCAGTTCTTACCAGCATATGGTGATCTTTTTTCATTTAATCCATTTCCTTCGCTCCTCCCAGTTCTCTACATATTTCAGAAGGACACTATTTTAAATTTTAGAAAATTTACAATGGGCATAATAAAAATATTTATATTTAACGTGTGTAGATTAAGTAAAAATCTACAACAGTCTCTTAGCTCTGAGTTTCTTTGATTTATTTCACAACAGAAACTCTCAAACCCATGAAGAGTTCTAGACTCAGAGCCTGAGCAGTTCCCCTTTTAGATGAATTCTCAGGGATCAAATGCCCAGAGTCACTGAAACAAAGCATCATTCCCCATAGCTCCCTTGGGTCTTGAGGAAAATGGCACCTGGAGGCTTTCCCCTTTGCTTCCAGCTGAAAACCTGGGTTCAGTCATTGACTGTCATTTTATGCAGAACATCTGAGAGTGCCGTCTAGCGTTGCAGTGTCTGTGCACACCTTAAAATGTGTGGTACAGATGCTACAGAGATGGCTCAGGAGTTAAGAGCACTTGCTACTCTTTGCAGAGGACCCAGGTTCAATTCCCAGCACTCACATGATGGTTCGTAGTCACCATGACTCCAATTTCAAGGGATCTGATGCCCTCTTTTGGCTACCAGCACCAGGCATGTGCATAGTGCACATACATACCTGTAAACAAGCATTTATACACATAAAATTAAAACAATTATATATTATATACATTTTTTAAAAAGCTAAGGTAGGTCCATCACAAGTTCCAGACCAGCCTGGGTTAATTTTTTCTTAAAGCCTTCTTTCTGAATGAGGCTTTGTTTTCAATCTGAATTCCGACCGTTAGCTCCCTTACTACTTGAGCTCCCAGGATCTCATCTTTCCATGGATGGAGTGGTGGGATAACTCTAAGGATTTCACCGTGAACATCATTTCTAGCCTTAAAAATATTTTTTTCCTGTTGATGAGATGGCTCAGTGCATAAAAGCACCTGTTGCCAAGCCTGCAAGCTGAGCTCAGTCCCCAGAGCCCACATTCACCTTTAGTGAAGGGAAAGAGCCAATCCCACAGAGCTATGTGTGCCATAGCGTATGTGCCCTCCTCCCTCACATACACATCGTGCACGCTATTAGATAAAAATCTTGTGTTGGGTATGGTGGCCCACACCTGCTATCCGAGCAGTTGAAGTGGAGGCAGGAAAGTCAGGCGTTCAGGGTCTTCCTCTGCTACAAGTTGAGTTCCACTCTGGCCTGGCCTACGTGGTAGATGCCCTGTCTCCATTTTTAAAAATTAAATTAAATCATAATAATTTTGCCAGCTAAATGATTGGTTTTGTAGTTTCTTCATGTCTGTTTTTTAAAATTTTTTATTAATTTATTCTTGTTACATCTCAATGGTTATCATGTCTGTTATTTTTATCAAAGTTTTTGTCGTCTTTGGTTTTTGGTGTACATGTGCTCATGCAGGCACAGTGCACATGTGGAAGTCAGGGGGGCACTAGGTTTGACACCAGCTGCCTGTATCTAACGAGCCTTTTGGCTGGCTGGTTTTTGTTTTTTTGAGACAGTCTTATGTGGCTGTGGCTCGCCTCCAGCCAACAGGTGTTAGCACCTGGTTCTCGGGCCTCTGCCTCCCAAGTGCTGTCCTGACTTGTTTCTGATGTGGTGGTGTTGTTGGTGTTGGTGTTGGTGTTTAGCTCATGGTTCTAGAGACTGAACCCTGAGCCTCAGGGATTCCAGGTGAGTGCTCTGCCACTGAGCTACCTGTCCTGATCCCCACAAACAATTTTTTTTTCTGAGACAGGGTTTCTCTGTGTAGCCCTGGCTGTCCTGGACTCATCTTGTAGACCAGGCTGGCCTCGAACTCACAGCAAGCCACCTGCCTCTGCCTCCCAAGTGCTGGATGAAAGGCGTGTGCCACCACGCCTGGCTACAATTTTTTTTTAAATCAGCACAAACACTCATTTCTGCTTCTCAACTCTTAGCATAAGGGCAGTGGACGGAGCTAACCGAGGATGTGGCCTGTTGAGGTAAAGGCGGCGGCGACAGCAGCAGCAGCCTTCTTGTTCACAGAATGATGCTGTTCCACCCAGGGTTAAGCCAAGTGCCAAGGATCCAGCAGGGCACAGGACAGGGCTTCTAGCTTCCTGGAACACCTCTCTTGGCATCCTGTACTAAGGAGATACCATTCCCAGCTGGTCTTGTCCATGCTAAGATTCACATCCCTTTACCTCAGAGAAACAAGGGGCTAGCAGAAATGTCCTTTTGCCTGAGTTGGGAAACACTGTTAAGGGACAGTTTATAAAGAAGCCAGATTCAGAGTGGACTTTAAGGCTGAGGGGTGTAGGGAGGCAAGAAGTGTGTTCCCCAGGATTCAGAGGATGCAGGCCAGGTGAGGGCAGGTGAGCATAGAGGTTCTACATCTGCTGTGTGGCCCAAGGCACCTTCCCTGAGCTGAGCCTGAGCGCATCACTACCCTCCTGCTCCACCTTCCCCAGGGGTTGTTTTCTCAATCTTCTTCCTCTTTCGAGGCAGTAATTCTCTTCTCACTCAAGCTGGGTGCTCATCAGCAGCTGTCTGTCTAAGAATGGTGTCTCATTGGTGCACAGAGGCATTTCCAGTAGGAGAGCAGCCCAGAAACTCCTTCCCATGGGGTCATCACACAGCTAGTAGGAACCTTTATTCCTTAGGAAACAGAAGCTTTGATCCAAAATCATAACAAGAAACTTGTGGATTTGTTATCTTGCAGGTCTCCAGAGTTCTCGAAGTAACCCGTCCATCCAAGCCACACTCAATAAGATCACGCTGTCCTCGTCCCTCAACAGCCACCCACAGACGTCCACGGCCAGCGCATCGGCTCTTCACCCCTCGCTCCGTCTCTTCTCACTTAGCAACCCGTCTCTTTCCAGCACAAACCTGAGTGGCCCCTCCCGGCGCAGGCAGCCTCCCGTCAGCCCCCTCACACTCTCTCCTGGCCCTGAAGCCCATCAAGGTTTCAGCAGACAGCTCTCTGCAACCAGCCCCCTGAACCCCTATCCCGCCTCCCAGGTGAGAGAGACGTTTGCACCACCTAAATCCCACAGGCTGAGCACTAGATGGCCTTTCCTTCTTTGTCATCACCCTACGCATCCCTGAGATGCACTCACTTCTGTCCTCTTCCCAAAATAAGAGAGAAGGGCGTGCATGAGTCAGAATGCATTAATGATTTTCTAGTAGCAGGATTGCGATGTTTATTGCCCCTAAGCAAATATTAAACAACTTGTCGTCACTAACTCGTGACGTTGGGGCTGGGGAAAGGGGTGCAGAATGAAAGGCAGCTCAATTAAAATTGCAAACTATATTTAAAAGAAAAGAAATCAATCATTGACCTAATAACTACAGTAAGTCACGGAGGAAACTACCCCCCCCCCAAAAAAAACCACTTCGTGTCCTGACACTTGAAGATAGATTAACCTCTTCCCTCATTCCACTACATGCTTGGGAAACAGCACTCTCCTTATGTAAAGTACTGGCAGTATTGACAGTGGTAGCTCTGCAAAGGAGTCTGCTTAGAAAGGGGCACGTTTGGAAGGCCCAGCCCATTGTGGACGGAGAGGAATGTCACGTGGTCTGACTGACTTTGGTTTTCTGCTAACCTCTTAGGGCGGATCTCCCTAACTAATCACTAGTGACTACGTTTTGGCCCATTTGCCACACCCTAGATACATTCTAGCATCAGTGGCTACTCACTGCTTCACTTATGTGAGTAATGTTTTACAAGAAGGAGGTGGTAGGACACAAGGGAAGAAATGAGGTGACCTGGTGATTAGTCACTCTCCTCGCTCCTGCCAATGGGATACTGACAGTGTGAGCAAGTTCTTCTGGGGAAGATAAGAGGGCATTTGGTAATTTTAAAAAATGTTTTGCACCGGGCGTGGTGGCACTCGCCTTTAATCCCTGCACTCAGGAGGCAGAGGCAGGCGATTACTTGAGTTCGAGGCTAGCCTGGTCTACAAAGTGAGTCATCGACAGCCAAGGATACACAGAGAAAACCCTGTCTCAAAAAAAAAAAGAAAGAAAGAAAAACCACACACACACACAAAACAATGTTTTTGCTTTTAAATTTTTAACTGGATTCCTTTTAGTTTTTCTTTGTAAGATTATTTTATGAGCTATAAAAGCATTCTTTTTGTTTGTTTGTTTGTTTGTTTGCTTGTTTGTTTTGTTTTTTCGAGACAGGGCTTCTGTGTAGCCTTGACTGTCCTGAACTCACTTTGTAGACCTGGCTGTCCTTGAACTCACAGAGATCCACCTGCCTCTGCCTCCCGAGTGCTGGGATTAAAGGCGTGCGCCACCACTGCCCGGCTTATAAAAGTATTATTGCTTTCTAGATTCATTTTAAGGGTAGAGAACATGGACTATCTAATATTTATTGTTGTTATTATTTGTTTACTGTTTAGGTTTAGAAACTGCCTTACCCATGCACATAGTTTCAAAAAGCAAGTGGTTCTGAAGGGCTGGTTTTGAAATAACAGTTGTCTCCCCTAGCTGTTAACCACATTGTCCACTGCCTGAAGTTGGCTGTTTCCAACCGTTTAGTAATCTCTTTGGTATAAACATGTTATTTTGTTCGGGACTTTTGCTGTTAAGCATTATCTAATGACATCCTGCCATCCAAGATTGGCATTTAGTTTTCTCTCAACACTGCCACAGCCCCTTTCACACACACCTGCTCAGGCTGCACGTTGGCTGGCATTTCAGCCAGAGCAGTATGTGGTGTTTGTGCTTCTGTAGCTACAGTGATGTGGTCAGACTTGACCACATAGCACAGGGTGAAATGACAAAGCGAGCATTTTTTTTTTCTCCCAGATGTTAATGTCCTGCTCTTTGGTGTTGGTCTGGCTTTCTAGCTAAGCATTGCTAGTTCAGACCCAAACTCTTGGTGTTAGGATAAACTTAACACATTTCAAACAGATCCTCTGCAAGCCTTGGGGAAAGAGTTTAGGTGCTTCGCATGACTGTAAGATGTCATAATTCTACCTTCCATTTAGTTAATAGTTGGGCCGGATAGAGATATTTCTATCTGGGACTTTGAATATATTGACTGGCATATGCCAGTGGTAGGCCTAAGACTTGGCATGGCATCTCCTCCACTCCTCTGGAGGCCTGTAGGGTATTCCTTCCTGTCTCCAGTGTTGTGAAACTTTGAGATAATGTCACTTGGAATGAGTCTGGAGGTTTCTTATGTCTGGAAACTTATGTCCATCATTTCTGGGAATTTTAATTATTTCTTCAATGACATTTCCCTTGAGTTTTCTCAATTCTCTCAGGAAATCCTCTTGTACGAATGTTGAATACCATGAAAATTTCCTCTAATACTCTTATTTTCTTCTCTCAACTCCCATCCTCTCTCTCTCTCTCTCTCTGTCTCTCTGTCTCTCTGTCTCTCTGTCTCTGTCTCTCTCTCTGTCTGTCTCTCTCTCTGTCTGTCTGTCTCTGTCTGTGTCTGTGTCTGTCTCTCTCTCTCTCTCTCTCACTCGTATGTAGGCCTTAGCACACATACGGAGACCAGAGGACAACTTTTGGGAGTCGGTTGTCTCCTTTCACCGTGTGGGTCTGGGCAACCACTCTCAGATTGCTAGGCATCTTTACCTGCTGAGTCATTCTGCTAGCCCCTCATTTTCCTTTCTGGAAGATTCTTGCTCTATCTTCCAACTCTTGCTTTGATTTTTCTGCTTTTGATCCTCATTTGTGAGTTTCCAAAAGTTCTTCTCTTTCTTGTTTACTGAATGTTCTTCTAGTGTGTGTTATCATGCATAGTCCATGGGTACAGTGATTTTCCTCTCTTTGAGATTTCCTGGAAGTAGTTTCCTAACTTCTTTTATTTTTATAATGGAGTTTTTCTTTTGTTTTTGTTCTTCCCTCCCTCTTTTCTTTCTTTCCTTTTTTGTTTTTGTTTTTGGCCAGAGTCATACTATATGGCCCAGGCTGTATATAGAAATATATTCCAAATATTTTAATATGTATGTCTAAAGAGAAGGTTTTTTTAATTAAATAATCAAGTGAAAGGCTTTGTACATGCTAGATGAACTAGGTATACTACTGAGCTACATTTTTTTATTTTACTTATTTACTTATTTGTTTTTGTTTTTGTTTTGTTTTGAGACAGGCTTTCTCTGTGTAGCTCTGGCTGTCCTGGACTCAGTCCGTACGCCGCGCTGGCCTTCAGCTCAGAGATCTGCCTGCCTCTGCCCCGAGTACTGGGATTAAAAGTGTGCCCTCAACACAGCAGGCCAATTTAAACATTTTTAAAATAGCCTAAATGTTATAAAAGTACATTTATTTCCCCACTTCTTCCTTCCCAAGTTTCTGGTCTATGCCTGTTTGGGCCCTGTGGTCATGCTGGGTACTCTGCCCTCCTGGAGATGAGGTAGTGTGGCAGTCCTTGGCGCACTCCCTACATTGAAGAATAAGACATGGATCCCAACACTCGGGAGGTAGAGGCAGGTGGATGGCTGTGAGTTTAAGGGCAGCCTGGTCTACAGAGTGAGTCCAGGACAGCCAAGGCTGCACAGAGAAACCCAGCCATGAAAGAACAAGAACAACAAAAAGAACAAGACCTGGAATTGCTGACAGGCCACTCTAATAGTAGGAACTTGCTGAGTTCTGTGCCTCCCTCATGGCAGAAGCATCTCTCTCACTTCCATGGGAGCCTCTGTCAGAGGCTCTAGTACATTTGTTTAGAGACTCTCAGGCCGGTACAGAGTCTCTTGAGTGCTACTGTAGTTGTTTGATACTTGCTCTTGTGTCTAGACATCAGTTTTTGGGAGCCAAGTTGGAGGTAGATAGCTCACCTTTTCGCAAGCAGAGGCCTTACCTCTACTCTCCAGCCTCTACTCTCCTGGCCAGCATCAGGGAGGGCAGCTAGGTGCCCCCACAAACGCTGACCAACTCTTCTGGGTTAACTTCAACCCCTGATCCATCCTGTTCCCAAACCTGGAGATCTTTAGGGCTGTGGTCATATGACCCAGATGCCCTCTTGGCTCTCCTTGTTGATGACTTCACACTTGGCCTTCTCTGGTGGTTTACACATCCTTCTGCCATTTTGTTGCCATTTTCTTTTCCCCCATAATTGTTCTTCTCCTCTTGATATTGTTCATGGTTTGGTTTGGTTTATGTTCACTGTCGGTAGTGTTCTGGTAGAGTTTAGGATAGTAGTGTAGCCAAGTGCTCTTCAGTCTTCTGTCTCTCACTAGCAGTTGTAGCTTTAAAAACAAAACAAGACATTAGTGCACTGAGAATACAGAGGAAATTAGTTATATTCTTGTTTGGTCAAACAATAGACATGTCACTGATAGGAAATGCTTTCTGGGGTGTGAAGCTATGCTTCGAAGGAACAGAAGCAGGCATCTCAGCAGGGCAGGGGAAAGCTGGCTCTCCTCCCAACTGGACTTTCCTAATCCTCAGCCTGATCACTTGGAAGCTAATAAGCCACATGGTTTGTTTCACAGATGATGTCCTCAGAGCAGAGCCCACTTTCCTTCCTGCCTGCAGATGCTCAAGCCCAAGTGTCCCCACCGCCCCCTTATCCCACACCCCAGGAGCTGCCTCAACCACTCCTGCAGCAGCCTCGTGCCCAGGAGCCCCCTGCTCAGCAGCCCCAGGCAGCCCCCTCCTTGCCACAGTCAGATTTTCAACTCCTCGCTGCCCAGGTAAGTCCCTGTGGGCATGATGAGGTGGGAGTGCTTAGTTCATCTGAACTCGACCTCTAATAGTTACCTCCTTAATCTCAAAGGGCTCATCTCTGACCAACTTCTTCCCAGATGTGGGCTTTGACCAACAGCCCATGAGGCCCGGCCCTGCCTTCCCTCAACAGGTAAGCAATTGCCCGTGTCCCTACCTTCCTTGATGTATAAAATGCACCGTCAAGACTTTTCTGTGTATACCACCTCAGCGAAACAGGAAAGGCGCATGTCCCATGGCCGGGAAATCCTGGCATCTTCCCTTTCGCTCTGGACTGATGTGGCTGCCTTGTGTGTGCAGGTCTCAGCTGAGGGGCTGTCTGAGCCTTGTGTGTGCAGGTCTCAGCTGAGGGGCTGTCTGAGGCATGCATGCTGAGTCTTGATAGCACTCTAGTCCTAGAGTTAGGAAGATGAGTCAACAAAGCACAGATGTGAGTTCCATCCCCCAAAACCTACGTTTAAAAAGAAGTGGACACCAGGCATAGTGGTGCACACTTTTAATCCTGGCACTTGGGGTGTAGATGCAGGCAGCTTTATGTGAGTTTGTGGCCAGTTTTGGGTACCTAGCAAGTTCAGACCAGCCAGGGCTACATAATGAAACCACCTTTCAGAAAGGGGGAGGGGAAGCTGGAGAGATGGCGCAACAGGTAAGAGCACTTGCTGCTCTTCCAGAGGCCCCAGGTTTGTTCCCAGAACTGACATGACAGCTCATAACTTCCTGTAACTCAAGTTCTAGGGGATCTGGCATCCTCTTCTGGCCTCCTCAGACGCTGGGCATGCATATGGTACATATACATGTGTGCAGGCAGACACTTATACACATAAAAATAAATATTTTGAGAACAAAAGATAAAAGAAAGAAATTCCTGGTGTGATTGTGCACACTCATAGTCCTATCACTGGGACACCAAGGACAGATGATCCCTTGGGCTTTCTGGCCAGCTAGCCACACCAAGGCCAGTAAGAGACTTTGTCTTGAATATCAAAGGTATGGCATCTGAGGAATAACACCCAAGGTTGTTTTCTGGCCTCTAGTACACACACAGTACAGGTGTACACACACACACACACACATACACACACACACACACTGCCATGTTCACATCAACACACAGCGACCATAGCAGCTAACTCTATCTCCTATGTTGGTGAATCTGAAGGACAACAAGGCATACCTGGCCCCAGTAATAGAGTTAGAAAATAGTGTAGCACTGTGCCAGCTCAGGGCACAGCCTTCTAGGAGAGCTCAGCCCAGGGCTAGGATAGAGGAGGTTCCTTCCACAGAGCAATTTCATATGGCCACTTTATTTTGCTTGTGTGTGTGTGTGTGTGTGTGTGTGTGTGTGTGTGTGTATGTGTGAGTGTGTGTGTGTTGGTTTTTTTGGGTTTTGTTTTTGGTTTGTTTTTTTTTTTCCTCAAGACAGGGTTTCTCTTATAGTACTGGCTGTCCTGGCCTCACTTTTGTAGACCAGGCTGGTCTTGAACTCACAGAGATCTGCCTGCCTCTTCCTCCCTAGTGCTGGGATGACAGGCGTGCGCCACCATGCCTGGCTATGGCTTTTGTGTTTGTAATACCTCTGGATTTTAGTGTTTAGTAAGGATAAGTCAGGCTCCAGAATGAATTTAAAAGTGAAGGAAGGACTGACCCATCTCCGAAACTTGATAATAGTAAAACAAATAAAGGCAGCTATTGCCAAGTAGGCTTCAGTGGTGCCCTGTGGCAAGAGCAAGTGGTCCTCTCCTCCGGTGTTTTATTGCTCTTATTGTTTTGTATTTTGTGGTGCTGGGCAACAGACCCAGGGTCTACTACATGCCATGCCATCACTCTAACACTGAGCTACATCCAGCCCTACCTCACTGTTTATAAAGTATCCTCTCGGGCTAGGTGAGGATTGGCATTTCTCTCTAAAGCATTGGAGCCCTTTCTTTTGAGAAAAAAATTTTTGTTTGTTTGTTTGTTTTTGTTTTTTGAGACAGGGTTTCTCTGTGTAGCCTTGGCTGTCCTGGACTCACTTTGTAGACCAGGCTGGCCTCGAACTCACAGCGATCCGCCTGTCTCTGCCTCCCGAGTGCTGGGATTAAAGGAGTGCGCCACCACACCCGGCTCTTTTGAGAAATTTTTTAAAATGGTTTTAAAAATTACTTTCAACAAAGATTCCTGAATCAGACCCCAATTGTAAGCCGCACTCAGAGACTTTGCCCTAGAGAGACGCTGGTGTGAGTGAAGGGAAGGCTTTTCCTCTCTCTCACATCCTCGGAAGCCAGCAAGCCCACTGTTTCCCTGACCACAGAGGTGATCTCTGAGAGGTTCCCACAGGCCTTGGTGAGGCTGAGGAGCAGGGATCTCTGAGACTCGGAGTCTGAAACTATGGCCACTTCAGTCTCCTGCTCCACAGTCTTCTGCTCACAGCCAGTCAGCTATGGGGTCATGTAGCAGTGTGTGGGCGGAGAAAAGCCACCCACATTGTGGTCCTCACAGCTGCCTGAAGCCTGGGCGTGTTGTGCGTGTGTTCCCACACAGCATAGCCTGTGAGGATGCTAGCCGGAAGGGCCAAGCTGCTCTTGCCCACACCGCGGGAGCAGAGCTCCTGCCCTCAGTGTGGCTTTTGATGCTTCCAGGTGCCTTTGGTGCAGCAGAGCCACCGAGAACAGGACGCGTGTCACTTGAGACCAAATCTGTATTCCAACTGTGGGAACTTTCCGAACCCCATCCTGACAGGTGAGTGTGGGCCACCCCTCAGCTTCCTCATTGGTCTCATCTCAGTGTTTTTACCTCCGTGGGATAGGTTAAACCATACAGCATTACCTAAATGAAATCCCCTGACTCAGCCTGACTTTTAAGATGCAAGTATTAGTCTCGGGTGACATTCAAAAGGGAAAAGAACCTATAAAATGTCAGAGATTTAGCTAGGCGTGGCAGTACATATCTGTATGTATTCAAGCACCTGGCGAGCTGAGATGGAAAGACCCCTTGAGGCTGAGGCCAATCTAGGCTACACACATACTGAGACTCTGTCTAAGAAAAAACGTTGACTCCAGGGACAAGAGCTGGAGGCCTGGGAGTGGTCAGTACATGGGTGCTCACTGTCCTGTCTGGGAAGATGACAGGAGAGCGTGCTGGGAACTGTCGCTCTTTAGAAGCCTCAGTCTCCAGTCTCCAAATCTCCTCTCTGCCCCTTTTAGAAGAGACAAGCACCAGCCTGTTCAAAGGCCTTAGTGGGGGGCTGTCGGGCATGCCTGAGGTCAGCCTGGACATGGATACTCCGTTCCCACTGGAAGAGGAGCTGCAGATCGAACCCTTGAGCCTGGATGGACTCAGCATGTTAAGTGACTCCAGCATGGGCCTGCTGGACCCCTCTGTGGAGGAGACATTTCGAGCTGACCGGCTATGAGCGAAAGACTGTGGAAGAGGGGACGGAAGTGGCCAGAGCAAGCTAGAGTGGAGCCAGCAAACAGCATGATGCTTGTCACAAACATGGAGGGAGCCATGCCGCCCCAGCTCAGACGGCATGGCTTTTTAGACACAGCTGGACCCTGCCTCTCCGGCCTGTGGCTCCAGTTGCACTGCTGCGGGCTGGCTGTTCTGGAGCGGCTGGTGGCCAGGAAGCCCATTGTGTCACCCGTAATTCTTCTTATTGGCCACCAGGCAACGTGCAACTGCAGGAAATGGTGGGTAGCAGATAGCGCTCTCAGTACTCCAAACCTCAGATCCCAGGCAGCACTGAAGACTGGACCAGTGCAGGAGGCAGGTGGGAGCCACAGGCCTGTGCAGTCAGCTCAGTGTCACACAGCGGTACCAGAGCACCATGATGCCTTACTGTCTGAC
The DNA here is from genome assembly GCF_903995435.1 of Acomys russatus. Classification (NCBI taxonomy): domain Eukaryota; kingdom Metazoa; phylum Chordata; class Mammalia; order Rodentia; family Muridae; genus Acomys; species Acomys russatus. The sequence goes on along the minus strand of NC_067143.1, from coordinate 35,531,365 downwards.
TGCCGAGGCCAGGCACCCTGCAGCCAGTGGGTGTTCTGGGCCTCGCCATCGCTCCGTCACATGGCCAAATCAAAATGAAGAAGCTTAGCCACCTGTCCCCTTAGTTAGTCAAACAGCGCGGTTTGCTTCCTCTGGGGTGTGGTCTCTTTTCTGCCGCCATTCTGTATGCAACCTTTCCCTCACGGAAAGGAGGAGAGGGAGACTCACTGAAAACCCTTCCCTGGAAACAGGGTGAGCCTAAAAAGGACAGTGCTCCTTCTGGGAGACCTAGGAGGAAGAGGAAGCTGCAGGCGTGTCTCCTGCACAAGATGCCCTCCATCTTAGGCCTGACACCGTCCAGCCTCCCTCCCGTCAGTGCACAGCAGCTGAGCTCCCTCATTCTCCCCAGCTTTCTCTGTAGACCCCAAGTTTAATGTAATTCCTACTAGACTGTAAGCTTCAAAAGGGCAGGAACTGCGCCTTGTTCTTTATTGAACCCTAGCGCCCACCAAGTGCCTGCTAGGGATGAGGTATGGGTGGGTGAGCGTCTGTGCCTCGTGGTGAGGCAGTCTAACGTGCCTGCTCCACCCCCTGCTCAAGCTCAGAGCTTCAACCCTCTCACACTGGTGCCTCGACTCATACCCACTTGAATATGCCTTAACACTAGATGGCCAGATCGGTCACTAGGCTCAGCAGCCACGCTCCTTGGGGTCAGGCCCCTCAGTAGCTAGGTGGGAGTCATTCAGTGAGTGCATCCGGAATGGCCCATCACACCAAAACCTCCAGGTGTGGGACACCAGGCATCCTGATTGGGCCCCTGCAGCATAATCTTCCCACTCGGACCCATGTTTTTTTCTAAATTGCTTAACAGAGGTGCATACTCCGAGGTTAAGAAATGAGGCCAGATTCATTATTCGTTAACACCTTATCACAGAGTAATTTGAACAGACTCTCCTACCACCTGCCTCCCAGCCCTGCAGGGGCAAAGTGGTGATGCCCACACAGCACACAGGGGAGGAGCCAGGCATGAGGAGACAACAAGCCCGGAAGGAGAATCTTTGCTTGCACAGCTGGTGCCCTTCCTGGAGACACAGGGAGGTAGCTGAAGGTCAGTGACTGTCCCACCCAGGACAGCAAGGACGGACTTAGAAGGAAGCTGACAGACACATCTGTGCCTATGGCAAGAAGGGTCTGCGGCCAGGAAGCTGGCTCCCTCCACCTCTCCACGTCTTGCCCACATCTTTTCTTCTTAGGCCTTCTTTACGGTTCCTCAAGCAGTCCTGATGGTGGTGTGCTGCCCCTTCCTAGAGGACCCAAGAATTCTGCACTGGTTAATTGGGAAACCCAATGAGAATCCTCTTCCCCCAATTCCACCCCCAGAAGATGCCCCTGGCCTCTGCTTGCGAGCCTTATTCCCAGTGAGGCTCTCATACACTCAATGCCTGAGGTACCCCAGAAGAGGTGACTTTGCACTCCTTGTGCTGCTCAGCACCCCATCATGCCGCCACCCCCACTCCCAACCCCTACTAGCTCCTATGTGAGAGGCCTGTGAGGCAGGGGTCGGTGCTGATGTAAGAGTTTAGAGAAAGGGGTCCCCAGCACACTCTGCTTTGTGCTTTATCCATGGGGTCATGGCATGCGGGTGGGGGGCAAGGCCTGCCTTGCACCAGGAGACCCCATGACCCCATGCCCTGATCTGCCCTGCCCCTGGGCCGTTCACCAGCTACTGGAGAAGGGCCGGCTGTGGGGAAGCAGCACTGACTTAACCCTGCCCTTAAGCCCATCAGCCTGACCTTTTCCTGTGAGAAGCTTTAAGCCACTGGAGAGCCCACCCTGTCTAGATGGTGTTGAGGACACCAGGAGGCAGCATCACCCTAGCCCAGACCTGTACACCCGCACTCGCTGCTGCCTTTGTGACAAACCTGTCTTAGGCCTCAGCACTGAAGTGGCTCCAGGCTTTCCCCAAGCCTACTTGTCAATGTTTTCCCTTTGTCACACCAGCTGTACTCACCTCCTAGCAGTGCAGCGGTTGTGGGTTTTAGGAAATGAGTGTGAAGCGTGTCTAGATGTGTTCTCCTTCGCCCTGCTCCCTTTCTCCCAAGTCTACTGTATATTATCTGAGCTGAGAGGTCGTGTATTCATGCTCATGCGTATATCTGAAGACATTTCCTGTTGGGACTCTTCTGATGTATGCACGGATGGTTCCCAGCATTTCCACTGCTCTAGGATGGGGCCATCCCAGCAGCTAATCAGACTTCCTGCCAGTGCCCTAGCTCCCAGCCCTTTGTTAAGCAATATTGAAAGAGTGGACTTTGTATAAAATGGCTTCCAAGTTTTATAACGCACCATTTTACATCTTTCGTAATTAAAAGCAGCACCGTATGGTTGTATCTGCTCTCAGTGTTTCTCTTTGGGGTTGGGTGCACGGCGCAGTGGGAAGCTTCTCAGGCCGTCTTTGTCTGCTTGGCTGGCCAGTTGCTGATTTGTGATGCCGTCTTCTGGCTGGGTCCTGCACCAGCCCACTTACTCAGCTTTCTCACTACGTATGCAAGGTGCACAGTCCCTTTGAAACTGGGTAACAAGGACAGGGCACCCTGGATGGCTCAGTCTTCTGCCTCCTCCTGCCTCTGCCAAAGGTCCCACCCCTTACCCCAGCTGCTCTGTCGCTGGCCTTGACCCATCTTCCCTTCTGCTCTCAGCATAAGCTGCCTCTCCTTCAGAGGCACACTCCCTCAGCACTTGTCTTAGGGGCAACTCCTGAGATCTCCCTCAGAAATCCCGCCTCTGCCCAGGGTCTGGAGAGTTCATCTTAGCCCTGACGCACACACACCCTGTCCTGGGACCCACTGTGAATTCCACCCTTCTCTTGGCAAGCTTGACCTCTTCCGATCCCATTTTTCTCCCATCTGACCTGGACCCCACAGTTGTAGCCTCTAGGATGTCCACAGAAGGCTGTCTTTGCTCTGACTGCCCACATCTGGCCTTTTCCCTTCAGAAATTCTGCACGCCCACACTGCCCACTTACCTAGGTCTCTGCTTGTGAAGCCTCTCTCATCCAGCCACCATAAGCAGACAGGACTAGGTCTCTCCCTCCTCTGTTCCCTAAACTGGCCCAAGTCTCTCACTGCCTTATTCCCCTCTTCCTCCTCCTCCTCCTCCTCCTTCTCCTCCTCTTCCTTCTCTTCCTCTTCCCCCTCCTCCTCTTCTCTCCCGCCCGCCCCCCTCCCGCCCCCCACAACCAATGCCTCTGCCTAACCTGAATTTATTTTCCATGTGCTCTTCCTCCAAGAACTGCCTACCCCTCACCCCCAGGCTCTCTACCTCAGCCTGTGCATCTGCCTCAGTCTCCTCCCTAGGACAGAAAGCAACCAGCTTTTCCTCAAGTCCCACTTCCCCTCACACCACAGCCTGGCCCCTTCCTTTCCCAGAGCACAGCTCAACACAGCCATTGTCTCCCACACCCGGCTGTGGGCTCCCTTGCCTGTGCACACCGAATGCTTCTGGCCTCGTCCAGGTCCTGCCCTGTGTTACTTACTATGCCGCGGACCCTCCCCTGACACAGACGCCCTTTCTTCAAACCCTCTCTGGCTCCAGTAAACCTTTCCTGTTCTCCATTCAGGTCCCTCCTCACCCCTGCTTCACCCGGCAGCCTGCGGCTCCCTCCTCACCCCTGCTTCACCCGGCAGCCTGCGGCTCCCTCCTCACCCCTGCTTCACCCGGCAGCCTGCACCTACGCTCTGCAAAGTGGTAAATTTTTTCCATATTTTTTGCTCATTCTCTGAGAGTTCCATACATGTATACAATGTATATTGATTTCACAACACCACCAGTCGCCTCTCACCTCCTCCCAGAGCCCACCACTACCTCCCCCTCCCAGCTCATTTCCCCTTTTCTTAGCCCATGGAGTCTGATAGGTGAGGTGCTGTCTTAACCTGCATAGGTGTACAGCCAGCCATTGGGACACGGGCATCCTAACAGGGGCCACTTCCACTTGGAGTGACAGATTCTATTTCATCTCTGCACCTCTAAAATGAAACAGACACCCCATTTCACGACACTAGGGTGTGTGAAATGAACTTGCACAATTCAAGAACTTAAAATTGTTCCTAGCACTTAGTAATACATCCGCCAATGTCATTTCTTACAACTATTTATTACATGCGTCTGTCCCTTTAAGGGCAGTATGTACCGATGCTTAAGCGAATGAGGTTTGTGTAACACCTGATTTGAAGTTCCAAATACTAGCACTGGAGGATTGCGCTAAATGGACTTCACTGTGGTCTGTGCAGCTATGGAAAGTAAGGTCTTAAGAGGGCCTGTGTCCCCATGTGGACACTAGATGGAGCTAAGGGTGTATGAGTGGATCTTGGGACCTGGAACCAACCAGAGAGCCCCTTGATCCCTTTGGTGTCTGAAGAGTGATATCAGTAAGGACTGAGTCCCACAGTGACAGAAGGTCATCAGCATCCTTAGTGGCCACTACAGATGGCCAGACATCCCTTCCAGCAACCAAAAAGCAATGCAGGGCAAGGCTCAGGGTCACCTTGCCGCTAGTGAGGGCCACAAGGCCCTGGCCCTGAGGAGACTGGCTCCTAGGCCTCCTGCTTCTTTGTCTCTGTACTAGTCATGGCACCAGACTCCCGAGGCTGGAAGGTGGACCCCAAAGCCGACCACACTGGTGTACAGGTAGGCCAACACTCAGGAGGTGGAGCAGGTGGCCAAGGCCAACCCCAGCTATATAAGATTGGAGACAGCCTAGGCTACATGATAACCCTGTCTCAGGGGGAAAGAAAAAAATAAACACACATACATGCACGCACAAACACACTGGAAAGACAACTGGCTGCTTTTCCAAAGGACCCAGTCTCAATTCCCAGCACCCACATGGCAGCTCACAACCATCCATAACTTTAGTTCTAGGGCATTGCATACCCTTTTCTAGCCTCTGTAGGCACTGGCTGTGTGTGTTCTACAGACACATGCAAGACAAACACCCATAGCCATAAAATAAAAAATTTGTTCTGGGTGTGGTGGCACATGCCTTTAATCCCAGTGCTCTGGAGGCAGAGGCAGGCAGATCGATGTGAGTTTGAGGCCAGCCTGGTCTACAAAGCAAGTCCAGGACAGCCAAGGCTATACAGAGAAAACCTGTCTTGAAAAACCAAAATAAATAAATAAATTCGTTTTGTAAAACTGAGAAATGTTTAAAAAGGCTTTACTGGCCCAGGAAAGGATGTGAAGCCCTGAATTTGATCTCCATCTCTGGAGGGAAGAAAAAGCTCTGATTTTATAAAGGTAACCACCCATTCTTTATCACAAATGCAAAGAAGCACCAAGCAATACCAACAGCTTTCAAGTGGTTGGGAAACTGGAACTCCCAGACATAGTCAGAGCTGACGCGCAGACAGCCGCAGTGGAGATGTCTGCACCATGGACAGCAGAGAAGAGGGCAGGCGGCTATGGGAATGAGTCCTTGTCATAGTGTGCTTTTTAGAAGGGGGGTGAAAAAGCAAATTCAGCTTAACAGAACAAAAGGAAATCTAAACCCACTGGATGAAGTCACCAAGCCACAAAGAGTCAGATGCTTCTTAGGTCTCTAAGGGATTTTCCAAAGAAAAACACAGTGGTTTGATTTGTGCTTTGACAGGTTGGGGCCGCAGATGGCATCTCCCTACAACCTGAGGTTTGGAGAGAGGAAATGAGCTCATCACCACTTCCTAGCTCTTTCCCCTCCCAAATTTTATGAGTTTGAGTTTTCACATTGTCAAGGCTTATACTATGTACATCCTGTCCAGTAACCTTCGTTCCCACCATTGTTTGGCTCGGGTTCAGGGTGTGCATTCCGTGCTCCAGTCGTCCTTTCAGAATAGGCTTCCAGTCCTCAGGTGTGTGTGTGTGTGTGTGTGTGTGTGTGTGTGTGTGTGTGTGTGTGTGTGTGTGTTTGTTTGTTTTCATTCCTCTTATGGCTTTGTCATCAGGGGCTGGGCTGGTCACAGCCAGGGGGTGGGGTAGAGGGGTGAGGGGGGGGTGTCCTGGTCACTAGGCTACAACCTTGTAGTGAGGTAGACATTTTACAGCAGGCTGATTTATGCCCAATGTCTAGGGAAAATGGATAGAAAGACCACCGTCACTGTGCCTCCCAATACGACTACGTGCTCAGAACTGGAGTCCTGAACTTTGGAGTTGGTGATGGAAGGTTAAAGTTTTAGAGTTTGGAGCTAAAGAAAATAGCTGGGCCGTCCTGAACAGGAGGCAGGCATAGTGCTGGGTGCTGCTTAATTGGGACCTGGGAGGTCAGACCTGTAACCATGCACTTGAGAGGTAGAGGCAGGAGGAACGGGACCTGAAGCTGGTCATCTGCTACACAGTGAGTTCGAGGCCACCCTCGGCTGCCTGGGACTCTGACTGAAAAAACAAAAAAGAGAAAATTAATCTCTGGAACTTTCCATTTACTACTTCCGGGCTGTGATTGCCAACACATAACTGCAGCTGCAAAAAGTGACACCATGGCTAAGGACAGACTGCTTTTTTTTTTTTTTTAAATAGGAGGGGGCAGCAGAGAGAAAACTAAACAGTTGTCCAAGGATAAACAAGAGCCCTGGAGAAGGAAATCTTAGCTTCTTCATGAAGTGCCCAACAGGAGGGGCCCCAGAGAAGGAGCAGGAGGAGCCAGAGTCCCTGGGCACCACAGCTGTGGGCTAGGCTCTGCAAACTGCTCACCAGTGTCTTCCTGTGATAGCCCAGACCCTTGTGTTAACATGCATAGCCCAAACCAGACCCTTCCGGAAGTGAAAAGAAACGCCCACACACTAGGCTCAGGACCAGAGAAGCAAACAGCTTCTCCAGCTCAGGAACAAATACAAGGCAGTGTTGTTCAGGGCCTAAGCACAGGGGCTCAAGTCTGGCCTCTGCCCATCACTGTGAAAAAGAGGCAGGTAGGTAGGTGGCTGCTCTGTGCCTCAGGTTTTTCATCAAATGAGAGAGATGCTGCACCTCACAGTATCACGCCTGCCCTCTGCCATATCACAGGATGAGCTTCCTTCATTTTTGCTACTATTCTTCTGATTTGGGGGTTGCTGTTATTGTTATTTTGTAGCCCATGCCAGCCCCCAAGTGCTGTGTGTTTAAGGACAACTTTGAACTCCCTACTTCCTGTTTTCCACCTCTCAAGTACTGGGATTACAGGCATATGCTACCACATCTGGTAATTGTTTGTATTAAAGCAAGTCCTTTATTATAAGACCTCAAACCATGAGAAAGTGATTTCTGAGAGACACTAAGCCCACAACTCTGAAATGAGCACCCCAGTTTTTCTGACCACTCAGAAGGGTCTCTTGGGTGCTTCTGCACCTGCTCTGGAGCCAATATGAGGTGGGGCAGGGGGTGGGGGGCCCCAGTTCTGTTCCAGTCTGCCCTCCAACAATGTTTGCTGCTTGCTCATTACCTGTCTGTCCCAAACCTTTAACACCAGGCTTTTCCTCAGATGGTTTCTGCAGAGGGTTTGATTCCCTCCAAAAACTCTGCAGACTTCTAGGGGTCTTTTGATTGGGCCTAGGACAGAGCCCTGCAAACTGGAGGCTGCTTGGGCCCTCACCTCCCAGAACTGGATATGGAGTTCCACAATGCTGGCCCGCCCACGCGGCCCATCCGATGTTCTCTCTTGGGAGTCTGAAGCACTTGTAGGAGAGACACAGCATCTGGGAGTGACTCAGGTTGAACCAAATTAATGGCCATGCCCTAGAGAGAAGGTTCTGGGGGGTTGGGAGGCCCGGTTGTTGAACAGCTGCTCGATCCATGTGCTGTGCTGTTCTGCTGACTCTCCTCAGAGCCTGGGCAGCGTCCCTTCAGCTGGCTAGCTTGCCAATGCACGCTCCCTGAGGACAGCCCGTGGCGCCTGAGCTCTGCCTCTCCCCATCCTGCGTGGCTGATTCTGCCCCCTCTTTGCAATCAGGCACAGCAGTGGGAGCTGATGACATGTGTCACTTGCAGCTCAGGCCTTCTGAAGCTCCTTGGCCTGGCTCTGAGGAATGTCGTCCTGTGTGACCCCACAGCACATCCACAGCCACTGCTTTCCATGACTTCCTACCCAGGAGCCTGAAAGTCAGCATTCCTGTGGCAAGGCCTGGCAAAGACTGGCCCAGCAGAGTGCTGGGGATGTGTGTGCACAAACGCGGACTGTGTGTGGTTGGGGCACTGGCTGTGTAGTGAAGAGGGGTTTGTGCTAGCCGACTTCTCAGGATCTACAAAGTGCCAATTCCTCTCCAGCAGTTTGCATGGCCACCAGCAGTTTTCAAACTGAGCCTTGAATCCTTTGAGTCTGGAACATCTTGTGAAGCCACATGAGAAATGCTTTGGGAACAGGTAGGTAGAGGAGACTAGAGGGCATCGAAAACCAAAGGGAAAGGAAAGGGTGAGACCGATGCCAAGAAAAAGACAAGATACCACAGAGCTAAGATGGAGGACCACGGGAGGCCCAGGGGCCAACCCATCATTGTCCTTTCACTGTCTTTAGCATGTGTAGGTGTTACATGTCTGCCTGTGGAGGTGAACACAGGATCGCAAGTACCCTCAGAGACCAGAGGCTTCAATTCCCTGGAGCTGGAGTTACTGGCAATTGTGAAGCACCTGAGAGTGATGCTGGGAACCAAACTTGGATGCTCTGGAAAAACAGCAGGAGCTCTCACCTACTGAGCTCCCTCTCCAGCCCCTCTGTCCCTCCACAAATGTTCTTACATTAATATTAATATGGGTGCAAAGCCATGAAAGCATGTTTGAGGGGCTGAGGCACTGGCTGCTTTCCTAGAGAGCCTGGAGTTAACTCCCGGCAGCTAACTTCAGACCCAGGAGATGGGATCCGAAACCCTCTTCTAGCCTTAGGGAGGGGGTACTTATATAGTACACAGATTTACATGAAGGCTAAACACCCATACACATTACACACACACACACACACACACACACACACACACACACACACACACACACACACACACTTTTTTTTTGTTTTACTTAAGGAAAGAAAGAATATTTGAGACCCGTACTGATTAGAGAGGGCACTATTACCAGTGAAGAGAGCACCCACTGGTGACCTCTCATGGTCGCGCGCTCTCTCTCTCTCTCTCTCTCTCTCTCTCTCTCTCTCTCTCTCTCCTTCTCCCTCTCTCTCCTCTCTCCCTCTCCTCTCATCCTCCTCATCTCTCTCCCTCTCTCCTTCTCTCTTCACTCTCATCTCTCCTCTCTCCTCTCGTCTCTCTCTTCCTCTCTCTCTCTCTCTTTCTCTCTCATGGTCTTATGGCAACCATTTCAAGGCTTCCAGCCTACCAGAGCCCACTGGCAACCTCTGGGCTAGAAGTTGGTTTTTATTTTTTAATTAAAAAATGTATGCCTGAGCCGGGCATTAGTGGCGCACACCTTTAATCCCAGCACTCAGGAGGCAGAAGCAGGCAGATTGCTGTGAGTTCGAAGCCAGCCTGGTCTACAAAGTGAGTCTAGGACAGCCAAGGCTAACACAGAAAAACCCTGTCTCAAAAAAAAAAAAAGTATGCCTGGTTGCCTGGTCATCTCATTTGTGGGGATGACAGTGTGACTCACCAATGCACACTTGCTAAAAGCTCAGGTACCTGCTAAAGACCATTATTTGCAGATGAATCCAGACCTGACAGTTTAGAAAAGATTAAGTTTCAAACCACAAGAAAGGGAGTGTAGTTTCACACACCTGTTAACACCAGCCATTCAACAGGACTGACCAGGAAGTTCACCGAGCTACATAGAGTGGCAGGTCAAGGGCTGGGGAGGTAACTCATTGGGTAAATGCCTGCCACATGAGTATGGGGACTTGTGTTCGGATCTCCTGTATGCATGGGAAAGCCTGGCGCAGCAGTGTTTGTCTGTAATCCAATGCTGGAGAAGGCAGAGACCGCGGACCCCTGGATCTCATTGACCAGCCAAGCTGGCAACATTGATGAGCTCCAGGCTCAGTGAGAGACTCTGTTCAAACAACAGATACACACACGCACACACACACGTATGCACACTGACACACAAAGGTTATATGTGTCCATATGCACACAGACACGCAGGTTATATGTGTCCATATGCACACAGACACGCAGGTTATATGTGTCCATATGCACACAGACACACACAGGTTATGTGTGTCCATATGCACACTGACACATAGGTTATGTGTGTCCATATGCACACAGACACACACAGGTTATGTGTGTCCATATGCACACAGACACACAGGTTATGTGTGTCCATATGCACACAGATACACAAAGGTTATGTGTACCATCAGTACTTACTGAAATTCTGCCCATGCTCAGAAAGAGCTCCCCCATAGGTGGGCTGATGATAGTCAGGACATCAGCCTTTCTGGGGGACACTTTGGCCCCCATTATCAGCCAAATTCTGGGGTCTTAGAAGGAAACATGATTTAAAAATATTTTTATATTCTTGGAATAGAGGGGAAAAAAACTCTAAGCAAAATCTTTAGAAGCCCTAAGATTTGACCTCATAGAAATGAAAGGTCCCTCTAGAGCTGGAGTCCACAACAAAGATAAAGAATAAGGGACAGACGTTCCCTGCAACGTGCATAATCACCCTAAAGCACAAAGAGCCCCTCCACATCAGAGGATACGTGTCACAGTCTGATACAGACATGGCCCAAGGACAAGAACAGCCAGTTCATAAGGGAAGACTCGCAAATGGCCAGCCATTGAGAAATGACATTGCTGCTCAGGGCAGATCAGAGACATGCTAATTTAAAAACGGATCGTGCCTAGCATCTGCAGGACGGAGGGATTGCTCCTGCAGACCGTTTGATTTAGCCTTCTGAAGGGCCTTTGGAAGAACTTGTCAACATGTCAAATGTGCAAATAAACTTCTAGCAATTTAGCTCTTGGCAATCCTGACCCAGCCACACTTGGCAAGGAATGTCTGAATCAGAGAGAAAATGGCATCGTCGAGATAGCAAGAGTGGGACAAGAAAGGACGGCTCCCTCCTGCAGTTTTGTGTGTGTGTGTGTGTGTGTGTGTGTGTATATGTGTGTGTATGTGTGTGTTGTATATGCACATGGGTAGGTGCACATGGGACCATGTGAATATCAGAGGACAATTTTCCTACCTCACCTTCTTTTTTTGTTTTGTTTTTTTTTTCATTTTGCTCAAAGACACTCTTAGAGTTTAAAAGAAAAGCACCAGGGCAGGTAGGCTGTAAAGCTCCTGATGAGGAAAGTGGAGAAGACGAAGAGGAAGCCAGGTCACCAGTGGGGAGAGAGAAGCAGAGATCCAAAAGAAAAACAAACAAACAAAAAAAGAACCATTTGGCTTATACTTGTCTCAGACCTAACAGAGAAATGGGCAGGGCCGAGCAGAGGCTCATGGCTGGCTCCACCAGCGACCGCCTCTTCCACTTACACTTTGACTTTTTTTTTTTTTTTTTTTTTTTTGGTTTTTCAAAACAGGGTTTCTCTGTGTAGCCTTGACCATCCTGGACTCGCTTTGTAGACCAGGCTGGCCTTAAACTCACAGCAATCCGCCTGCCTCTGCATCCTGAGTGCTGGGATTTAAGGCATGCGCCACCATGCCCTGCTTTGCACTTTGATTTTTACACAAGTCTTCTCACTTTGTGCTGTCCTGTGTGTTCCAGGCCATCTGGCTGGTGAGCTTCCGGGCTATTCTTCTGATTTCAAGTGTGTGCCCGCTTTTTTTTTTTTTTAACGTGAGTTCAGGATCAAATTCATGTTCTCAAGAGCAGGCTTACATGACAAGGACTTTTACCTGCTGAGCTGTCTCTCTGGTCCCTCTTGTTTTGACATCCCAGACTGACCTGTGACTCACAAGGTAGCTGAGGATGACCTTGAACTTCCGACCCTCCTGCTTCTGCATCCTGAGTGCTGGGATTATAGCTGTGCCGTGCTGGGGACAGAACCCAGGCCTTCATTGATTCCAGATAAGCTCTCTGCCGACTGAGTTATATCCTCAGCCCAGTTTTGTGTTATATTTATTTCGTAATGAACTCTAAATAGGGAAACTGACTTTTATAAAAAAGGAAAAATGTTCAATATCTGCTTCCAGGAAGTTAGAAGACTGAGCTGAAATTCTGGTACCTTCTGCGTAAACACCCTAAACATCTACCCAAACCAGTTGTCAGCCACAGCCGGAAGAAGGCTCAGCATTCTGAGTCTGCGCGATCCTGCCTCCTCCCTTTCCCACCCCCCCCCCCAACACACAATGAGAAAGGCAGAGGAAGTGCCCACCCCCCTCCAATGCCCAATCCCACCCGGCTAGAGGCTGATGGGCAGAGTGTAGCCACCAGGTGGGCACCATCATGAGAGAGAACAGCCCAGGAGAGGGAGCAGGGCCACAACCCAAGCCTCTAGCATTTGGTGCGGAATTGTTCGGGTGGAAAGAGGAAGACTGCTCACCCACGCCATCCCCAGGTGCAGAGCTTTTAGCGGACCTAGGATGGCGGTGAAGCTGGGCTCTCTTATCTTCCCAGGGATGCTAGTGACTCGGTCTTCTTTAAGCTTTCCTTCTCTTCACCTCTACCACACACCTAACTTTCACAGTCTTGTCTCTCTGAACCAATTTCCGCTAGAAATGATGGCCCAAACAGCTAACACCTACTGAGTATTGGTACTGTGGCGATGTGAGTGTGGCCTCCATGTTCTCCAATATGTGAATACTTGATCCCAAGCTGGTGGCTCTGTTTGAGTAACTTTAGGGGGCGTGGTCTTGCCTGAGGCAGTATATTACAGAGAGCAGGCTTTAAGAGTGAAGGACTCCTCAACCGTTTCTAATTCTCTCTCTGCTTCCTGTTTGTGCCTTCAGTTCTGTTTCCAGAACTAGTCACCTCGCCTGCCTGATGCCACACTTCCTGTCAGTGAAGGTGATGACAGTTAACTCTCTAGAGCCATAAGCCCTAAGGAAAGAAACCATTTCTTCTATAGTTGCTGTGGTCACAGTATGTCTTAGCATAGCAACAGAAAAGTCACCGACACAAACACTCACCAGTCAGACCCCACAGCGACTCTGAACAAGGGACAGAGGGGGCAAGTCACCCAAACTTAATGGCTGGAAATATCAAGCATGTGTGCATCTCACATGTCACCAGTCAGGAATTTGGCATTGCTTCTCCAGATCAGAACCTGGGTGTGCTGATGCACAGTTTAAGTCCTAGCACTTGAGAGGCTGAGGCAGGAGGATTGCCTCAAGTTCAAGGCCAGCATGACCTACATAGTAAGACCTTGTACACACCTGTATCCCTGTGATCCCCTGGCATGATGACGTCTCCTCCTTCCAGGCTTATGCGCCCCTCTACCCATGTCCACTTCACCAGACACACCAGCCCTCCCTCCTCTGCAGTACCAGGCTCACTTCTCCCACAGCCCTAACTCTTGCCTCCCTGTGGCTGCTCCTTGCCCAATTTCAGAGTTCTCTCCAGGCTTCTCTAGCCTGGCCTTCCCTCCTCACCGTGTACAAACGTCCTGCCGACTGTGCGCTCTCCGGGAAACCATCTTAACCTGATTATTGCCTTCTTCCTCTGTGTATCAGTATGTCCCCTGGCGACAAACAAAAGACTCCTCTCTTGCTGACTCAAGCTGAAGAGAACTTTATTAAAGGCTATTAGATGCCACACAAACTCTCAAGAGCATTCAACAGTGAGGCGCAGAGGCCATCCCGCTGGGTGTGTCACAGATGGACACCCCAGGGGGGTGACCTTCTCCCACTGGGAGCCGAGGAGATCATCCACACTGATGGTCCCATGTGGTTACAATGGAGCTAAATAAACACACAGCTAAACAAGAGCCACCAGAGGGCTGGAGAGGGCTCAGGGGTCAGGAGTGCTCGCTGATCTGGCAGAGGACATGGGTTCAGTTCCTGGCACCCACGTGGCAGCTCAGCCCACCATAACTCCACATGCATAAATAAAATATTTTTGAAAGGCAAGAAAAAAGAGGAAGAGAAAAATGAGTAGGAAACTGACTTAACAGTTAAAAGTGTCAGCAGGTTTTGCAGACTCCACAATTAGCTCCTTAAAAAATCAGAGGCTGGGTAGATTACTCAGCTGGTAAGGCAACTACTTTGACCTCTATTTGGAGATGTGTGTGTGTGTGTGTGTGTGTGTGTGTGTATATACATGGCATGGCAACATGTGCTTATGATCCCAGAGCTGGGAAAGCAGACAGGTGGATTCCTGGGGCTCCTCTCTGGCCAGTTTAGTCCCTTTAGCAAGTTCCAGACCACTAGAAGACACTTTCCCAAAAAAATATGGATGGCACCTAAAGAACACCTCTTGCCTGCATGTGCTGGCATGTACATGTGCATATAAAACACACACACACACACACACACACACACACACACGAGAAAAAAAAATCTAAATTTTTTCTAGAAACATAGACCCTTATCCTCCTTTACTGTTTTTGTTTTTCTGTCAAAAACTTCAACCAAGAAAATGCCTCCATCAGACTATCATGTAGGCAAATCTGTGGGGGTGCTTTCTTGATTAATGATCAACGTGGGAAGACCTAGTCCACTGTAAGCAGTGTCATCTCTGGGCAAGTGATCCTGGGAGAAATACAAAAGTGGGCTGAGCAAGCCGTGAGGAGCAAGCCAGTAAGCAGCATCCCTCCACAGTCTCGGCTTCAGTTTTCGCCTCCAGGTTCCTGCCTTGAGCTCTTGCCCTAGCGTCTCTCAGTGATGCACCATGACATGGAAGCATAAGATGAGGTAAACCCTTTCCACCCAAAGCTGTCGGTCAGTATTCAGTCACAGCAACAGCGAGTAAACCAGGACACCACCAATAGTAAACATTTTCATTAACAAGAATGGCCATAGTCCTTAAATACTCACAGCAAATCTCTGAGGAGGAAGAGGAAGAGGAGGAAGAAGATCAATAACATGGACACATTTCTGAGAAGAAGAACCTCTGCACAAGGAGGGGTTCTAGAAGATACCATCATCACAGGAGGTGACAGACCCATGAGTGCCAGTGTCCCTGAAGACCAACCAGTAGGACAAGCATTGGAGGGGCATACAAGGACACTGATGGCCCCAAACCAGGGCAGGTCCAGGCTAATGAGCATGCTTGGATCTTATTGGTTGTTGTGTTTTGTTTTGTTTAAACCTTTTAATGTGTGTGTGTGTGTGTGTGTGTGTGTGTGTGTGTGTGTGTGTGTGTGTGTGTGTACGTGTGTACACTGTCCTCAGAAGCCAGAAGAATGTTTAAGATTCTCTGGATGTGGGAATCAAACATGGGTCCTCTGCAAGAAGATATCTTGCCTGTGTGTTAGTCTCTGCACTACGTGTGTCCCTGGTGCCTGTGGAGGCCAGTAGAAGGCATCAGATGCCCTGGGTCTGGAGTTACAGTTGTGAGCTGCCATGTGGGTCCCAGGAATTGAATCCAGATCTGCTGGAAGAGCAGCCAGTGCTTTTAACCACCGAGCCATTTCTCCAGCCCCATAAACTGTACTGTTTAATAAAAAAAAATGTTGAAAAGGTTTTTAAAGAACTAAAAATAGAAGTCTCTGGAATAAGCAAGCTCCTCTAGTCTGGTGGTACAAAGACACTCTTTAAGCTATTAAGCTCTGGGAAGTGTCCATCCGGCTTAATCAAGAGTCTGCCCTCTGGGATGCTGTGCTTAACAAGGCTAATTCAGTGCAATGGCGTCTTACTTGAGGCTTGATCCTAACATCTCCCTGGAAGATGACCCCATACGGTCACAGTTACTCACAAAAGTTCCTCAAATTACCCACAAATTTCTGTATTGTATAGTACGACCTATCAGCCAACTTCCTGTCCAGAAAGGGGATAGATGGCTGCCTCTCTGGGTGACACCAGAGGAAGTAGAAGGCTTGCCTCATGGGTCATGTTGTTTGAAGGAGAGAGAGCTGTCAACATGAGAGCCCCGCTGGGAGCAGGGCACTGTCTGAGCTGTCCCTTCCTCTTCCTCTCCATTCCCCTCAATCCTGTTCTATAGCCAACTGTCCGCTTCTCTTGTTGGATTGACACACACTTAGGAGGAGGTCTGGATACAGGGAAGAAAACTGATCCCGTCAAGAGGCCCAGAGCCAAGAAAAAGAGGGAAGCGACATGATGGTCCCCATAGCCCTGTTCCGAGACTGACCGCTCCCGTGGAATGTAAGAAGATCTGAGAGCATGATGTGGGCCCACAAACAAGGATACTGCAGGGAAGGGGTTCTCATCCGGTTAGACAGGCCCTGGAGCCGGGATGAACGAGCTCTTAGGAAATCCGGTTCTTAAACACATGATAGACAAGGGCAACCTGCATGGCAAGTGGGGGAGGCTAATGACCAGGTAAAAAGGGAGCAGGAGCATCAGGCTTTTAGGATAAAGCGTGAAATACAGTATGGGAGTTAAAAAACAGACCTTAAATATCTGGAGAGCTGCTTATAAAAATGTTTCTCTCTCTCTCTCTCTCTCTCTCTCTCTCTCTCTCTCTCTCTCTCTCTCTCTCTCTCTCTCCCTTCCCCCCTCTCTGAATCACAAGTGTGTCCCAAATGCGCATGTGCTTCAAGCTCTTTAGCCTTTAGGAGGCAGAGCCTTAGGGGAGTCTTCAGGTAACTGGTAACTGGAGCATGCCCTTGAAGAGGACTGGGGGACCCCAGCCTCGGCCTCTATGTCTTTTGCTCCCCTGCCATGCATGAGGTGATGGAATTCAGTCAGCCACAGGCTTCTGCACTGATGCACTGCCTCCCCATGGTCCAAAGAAATGAGACCGTTAAGACGGTGAGCAAAAGAAACCGCTTTCCTTTTATCCTTTGCTTGTCTCTGCCGTGGTTATAGTGACAGAAAACAAACACGCACAGAGTTGCAAAGGCCGCAAGGACCATATCCGGTGTGTTTTCTTCACCAAATTTGGCGCACTAACTTACCCCGCTATGTCCCGCTTCCAAATCCCAGGTGGAAGACCACTGCATTAACCTTGGAGCTGGTCCCTCTGCATCACAGCCCCTTTTGTCCTGTGCCGTGGGTGGGAGCAGGAGTGTTTGGGATAGGAACAGGGCCACACCTGAGAGACGCAATGGGTGTGTGAATTCCTAGATAAAAGGGCAAAATCTGGAGCATACTTCAAAAGCATCTATTTAGGGCTGTTTGTGTCGCTGTCTATTGTTCCAAACCCATAGAACACACGCCAAGAGTGACCTTAGTGTCATAGAAACTGAAGTCGGAGGCATTGGTGTGGGCTCTGGTTTTATACCCAGTGGCCATTTCTGGTGGTGGAGGTTTATAAAGGGGCGTTGCAGGAGGCTAAGCACGCCGAGGGCAGGAGTTTAGGACTCAGTGTGCCTTCCTCTCTATTTTTCTATATAATCTTTGCAAAGTTCCAAATCTTCAAAAAGAGATGAGCCACAGAGCCCCAGGGAAGCACCTGTGTGCAAATGATCTGATGCTCTGCCATCCCTCCAAGGGATTTTATACTTATATGCAAATTCCTACGGCTGGCCAGAGATCACTTCCACCTGGGCCTGCGAATGAGCTGTAGGTGTCCCTGTGCTCCCAGATTTAGGCTGGAAGCTTTGCTCGGCTCCGCAGGCTGCAGCAGCATCTTCACAGGGCTCCTTCCTCGTTTAAAGATACTATAATTATATATCATGTCCTGACATTGCTACGTAAAAACCTGGCCCATGAAGAATCGAACCAAAATATGCAGTTTCCACGCTGGGTTAGTGTGCCCAAGATTTTGTCTAAGAAAATAAACTAATAAATTATTATTATTATTAATTATTATTATTACTGCATGTTGACAGAGATGGCTCCAGGAACAGAGCAGTCTAGGAAGATGCTCTCCTGGATCTCAGTGAGGGAGCAACTGGGAAAGCTGCTGGGCAGCTAGCAGAAGGCACTTGCCAAAGACACAGCTGCTGGGGAGGCAGGTGGCAATTCATAGACTTCAGGCTCCCCCACAGAAAGGAAGCGTTAAATAAACCACAGAAGACAGCCTGCTCCAGCCTCTTCATAAGAACAAAGTGCGCCTGAGTTCCTTGACCTAAGCAGCCCAGAAATTGACTGGTGCCCAGATGAGGAGCTTGCCAAGGCCCCATGCTGGCCCCGCCCCTTCTCAGAGGCCTCTGTAGATGCAGGGCTTCTCTATTCTCAAGCTGTGCTCTGAAAGGCAGGTGCTGGCGCCTAGGGCCTGCCCTCGGACCCTAAGCAACACAGCTCTAATTGGCTCTGGTGGGCTTATTTCCCTAATTTAATTGTTATTTGATTTGTTGCTTTTCAAAGATTGGTTAAATAGCAGCAGTGTCCTAACTCAGCCCTTCAAAGGTCAAGCTCAAGTAATTTACATTTGAGCATTTATTTCTGTGATTCTAAATACTACACTTCTATGGCTTTTGGGGTCTTGGGGTTTTCCTTAGCTTGGAGTGGGAGTTCATACCGTGGCATTTGTGTGGAGGTCAGAGATGATTGTGGGGCTCAGTTTTCTCCTTCTACCACATGAATCCCAGGGGTAGAACGCAGATGTCCAGGTTTGGCAGCAAGCACCCATACCCACAGGCCATCCTGCCAGTCAGTGTGTTTATTTTTCTGGGACAGGGATTTATTTAGCCCGGCTAACCTTAACTCACTATGTAACTGAGGGTGACCTTGAACTCCTGATTCTGTTGCTTCCACATCCCAAGTGCTACAATTACAGGCTTGGCTTGCACTACCTTTCTTCCTGTTAGCCTGTGGTGCTTGTTTGTGTGAACTGCCATCTGATTTCTGACTTAATTTTCTAAAATTCATATATCCTGCCCCTTCTACGCTCGTGCAATGGCACACAAAGACGTGATTCCCCGAAGAGTAAATAGCAGACTATTTAATTAAGTCAGTTGTGTTGCTATTACTGTGGCCACAGAAAATGCCACTAGATCCCATCCGTCATGGGACAGGTGAGGGATTTAGGACAGATTTCCAGAAGAGGTAACAAAGAAAGTGGCAAGCCTGTTACAGTAGACCAGGGGACAGAGGGGCAAAAGGAGAGAAAGCAGGGGTGTGGTGGTGTGAACGTAAGTGGCCCCCACGGCTCAGACGCTTGAAGTTGCTCGTGCTATTTGGGCAAGTGTAGAGGTATGTCCCTGGGAGCAAGCTTTGAAGTTTCAAAACCCCATGCCATTCCCAGTTTGGTCTCTCCGTTTCCTGTTTGCAGTTTAAAGATGTGAACCCTCAGCTTCCTGCTCCAGAGACATACCTCCACTGGGCCATCATGGATTCTCAACCCTCTAGAACCTTAAGCCCAGATAAATCCTGCCTTCTATAAATTGCCTTGCTCATGATAGAAAATTAACAAATACAAGGTGCGAAGACCCAGAGAGTGACCCTGAGTTTGCTTCCTCAGGGACATCACAGGTAACTAGGCAGCGAGAGTGTTGTCTGACATTAGCAGGAAAAGTGGCTGCACTCTGAGGACAGTGGGATCTCGTGGCGTGGAGGACAGAGCTGTGAGGATGGATGTGAGGGGAGCAGCTAAGCAGTTCTCAAGTCAGAAGTGCGGCTGTCCTGAAGGTGGCAGTCAGGTGCAACTCAGAAACCCGGTCCAAGGAAGTTATTAGTCAAGGGCGCGAAAGGAGAGGCTAGGAGGAGAGAGTCGGGAGCTGAGCACCCGTGGAGGATGTGGGCTGTAAGAGAAGAGTGGGAAATGGGGCCGGAACAAGGTGGGTTTGGTTTGGCTTTCTGATTTTCCGTGAAGAGGTTGGCTTTGTCAGGGAGTGTCGTGCTAGCAGGTCACCCTCGCTGGCTGTGAAACTGCCACTCGGGAAAGGCTCAGAGTTAGATTCAGAGGAGGAAAGATGCTTTGGTGACAGACAGGACATTGGCACCGCCACGGTGAACTGAAGGTGAAGAGCAGCTATGAGAGAAGGAGAAAAATCACGATGGCGTAGGCTGGCCGAGGTCCCACAAGCACTGGCACTGGGGCCAAGAACCCCAGAGTGGAGTGTGCTCACACACAATTCAGGAGAGCTGAAGTGGAGGTTGAATTCTGAATAGGGACATCTCTGGGCTGGTGGTCCTGGGTTCTATAAGAAAGCAGGATGAGCAAGCCGTGGGGAGCAAGCTGGTAAGCAGCATCCCTCCATGGCCTCTGCATCAGCTCCAGGTTCCTGCCCTGTTTGAATTCCTGTCCTGACTTCCTTCTGTGATGAATAGTGCTTTTGGTCATGGTGTTTCATCCCAGGAATAGAAATCCTAGAACATCTAATGTCCTGGCATCAAATGTATAATCCTTGTGTCTGTCTCAACCTCTCAGACACTAAGATTTCAGGTTTGCACCACTAGGTTTGGCTCTTGAGTAGAAACACACACATACATGGACACGCGTGCACGCGCACACACACACACACACACACACACACACACACACACACACACGGTCTCATTGTGTAGCTCTGGCTTGCCTGGGACTCACTATGTAGACCAATCTAACCTCAAACTCCCAGAGATCTGCTTGCTTCTGCCTCTGCCTTCTGAGTGCTAGGCTTAAAGGAGGGAGCCACCACACCTGTGTAAAATATTTAAAATAAAGAGCCGGGCGTGGTGGCGCACGCCTTTAATCCCAGCATTCGGGAGGCAGAGGCAGGCGGATCACTGTGAGTTCGAGGCCAGCCTGGTCTACAAAGCGAGTCCAGGACAGCCAAAGCTAACACAGAGAGACCCTGTCTTGAAAAACCGAAAAAAAAAAAAAATTTTTTTTTTTAAATAAATAAAATACATGAAAATGGAGGTGTCGGGCTTGTGCCCTCCTAGGATTTGAGCTACATTGTTCATAAGCCAAGTGCGGTGATTCATGCCTGTGCTCCCAGTAGCCGGGAAAGGAAGGGTAGGCAGTAAGGTCATCCTCTTCCACATAGTCCTAGGCCAGCTGGAGATACATGAGCTTCTGTCTCAGACACACACACACACACACACACAGAGACACACCACACACCAGGGGTGTAAAGTATAGCACAAAGCATTAGTGGGAGAGTTGAAGACCCCACAGAGCAAGCCCTCATTTGATCCTCTCTTGCTCTGCCATGAAACATCCATGCCTTGGCTCTGGATTGTATCCTGCCCCTACCTCCCACCCTCTATTAGAAAGATCTGGGGGCTGGAGAGTTGGCTCAGTGGTTAAGAACACTGTCTGCTCTTCCAAAGGTCCCGGGTTCAATTCCCAGCACCCACATGGCAGCTCACAACTGTCTGTAACTCCAAGATCTGATATCCTCACACCAATGCACATAAATTAAAATTAAATAAAAATATTTTTTAAAAAAATAGAGCTGGATTGTATCCTGCCCCTACCTCCCACCCTGTATTAGAACGATCTGGGCCTGGGGAAGCATTGTGATGCAGAGGATGAGCAGGCTACACTGAAATACTGAGGGAGCAAAGAGAGAAAAATCACAGAAACAGCAAGAAAAGGACAAAAACTCTAGAGACAGAAATACAAGCACTAGCCAAGATGGGGGACTAAAGCCGTCTGTCATCAGAACGTTAATATACAATGAGTGACAGCCAACAAGACAATGACAAACTAAAGGGGGCCAGAGAAAGACTGACCCCCATCCAAACTGTTTCTGGCTAAGATTTCATCAATATACAGGTGAGGGGAGGACGGAGCTGGGTCCACACTGGAGTAGTCTCTCCACAGCTGCCTGGTACTTGACAAAGAAGCCGTACTAAAGTGTGGGTGGGTTTTTCCTCACAAGTCAGCGCTCAGATGGGCCTACCCACCAGGCTCACATTTGGACCAGGAAAATAAAAGGAAAGCCCTGATGGATAGTTGGATGTCTCAAAGCACTTTCTCAGGGACAGATGGGTGAGAGGCTGTTGGTTGACATTTAGCTGTGACTTCAAATTGATCCAAGTCTCCCGCCGGCTGTCCAAGTTGGTTTGGACACAGGCTTCACTCCACTGTCTGGCCTCCAGCCTGCCTGTAGCACTGGCTTCCCACTCATGTGGGCACAGACCTCTAGTACAGAGTATGGTCGGCTGCCTAAGCTCCCAGCAGGAGCGCGTCTCCATTATAAACAGCCTCGGTCTCTTTCTTCTTGCTGCAGGGCACATGTGTCAGTCTTCTCAGATCACCACAGAAAACAGCACAAGCAGGTAGCTAACATAACAGCTAATTCGAGAAGGTAGGAGTGTCCAAGATGAAGGTTCTGGCAAGCTCAGTTTCATTCTGAGGCCTCTTCTCGAAGCTTGGAGATGGCTGCCATCTTGGTTTATGATCGTATGGTCGCTCCTTGTGAATTCCCACAGAGACTTCTGGCCTCCGTTTTCTTATAAGGACCCACCCTTATGACTTCATTGAACTATGATTTGCCAAGCTCTTGTCTTCAAATACAGCCACACTGAAGGGTAAGGCTTCAACTTTAAAGTTTAAAAGGTTTAAAAAGAGATTTAAAAAAGATAAATAAGGATGATAGATAGATAGATAGGTGATAGATTTCTCTGTGTGTGTGTCCATTTGCATATGCACACATTTGTGTGAGTGAGTGTGTGTACCTGTGACCAGGAGAGTGTTCATGTGTCATCCTGTACCACACATATACTCCTTTGAGGCAAGGTCTCTTCATAGACCTAGGGCTTGAGTTTCTCACTTAGTCTGGAAACCAGCAAGCTTCTGTGGTCTTTGTTACTGCCCCACCCCCACCCCCACACGCCCCAAGCTGGGGTTACAGGCATGCGTGTAACGCTCTGCTTATGACAATCAGGTCCCCCTGATTGTGCAGCAAGCACTCTCAAACACCGAGCCGCCTCCAGCCTGAAGCTTGGGTATCACAGTTCAGTCCTCGGCATATGGACAAAACAAACCAATTGCTCATGGCCTGGTCCATGACTTTGAGAGTAGCAAGTGCTGTAAGTACCCTGCGTTCTTTCCTGTCCAGTCTGTGTATGCTGTGAAGGTGTGTGTGTCAGAGTTCTGCAAGTGGTGCGTTCCGATCTGTACACTTTGCTGTATGCTTTGGTTTGATCTGAAGTGTCCTTTACAGGTTCAGGGGTTGATGGCCTAGACCCTGGCTGTCGGTGCCACTTTGGGAGGTGGTG
Organism: Acomys russatus; assembly: GCF_903995435.1. Classification (NCBI taxonomy): domain Eukaryota; kingdom Metazoa; phylum Chordata; class Mammalia; order Rodentia; family Muridae; genus Acomys; species Acomys russatus. The sequence goes on along the minus strand of NC_067143.1, from coordinate 35,508,340 downwards.
GAGACTTCAGCCAGTGTGGTCTAGTTGGAGGAAGTAGGCCACTGGGGGGACTGCCTTTAGGGGCTATATACCTGGCTCTTGGTTCCTTCTTAACTGTCTTTCCATGCTTCCTGACTGCCGTGAGATGACCAGTACCCTGTGCCTTGCCTCAGGCCAACAGCACTGGATCAAGCTGATCTTGGACTAGGGTCTTTGAAACTGTGTTTCAAAATCAATCTTTCCACATTTAAAATGGTTTCTCTTAAGCATATGTCTCAGAAAAAAAAATCTAATATACTATATGCATGTGATGTCGCCATTTAAAAATACTTGGTGGGGCAGACCTCAATCCCCCTGTGTAGCCTAGGATGGCGTTGAAGTTCTGATTCTCCGTGTCCCTGCCTTCTGGGCCCTGGGGTTACAGGCGTGGACCATCATGGTTGTTTTTATGAAGTGCTAGAGATCAAACTTGGAGTACATGCTAAACAAGCACTATGCCAACTGAGCTGCGTCTCCACCCCAGAGATTGGGGTGGATTAATTTATTTATTATGTATACAGTGACTGCCTGCATTACACCTTCAGGCCAGAAGAGGGCACCAGATCACATTATAGATGGTTGTGAGCTATTGCTGGGAATTGACTGAACTCAGGACCTCTGGAAGAGCAGCCAGTGCTCTTAGCCTCTGAGCCATCTCTCCAACCCTCCCCCCCGGGAAATATTTTTAAATGAACAAGTATACATGCATGAAAGAAATGAAACCTCAGAGGCCTTTAGGAAGCAAGGGGGAGGCCCAGAGAGCCCACAGGCTGAGAAAAGACTCCAAGGACTGACTTGCAAGAAGGAAAAGAATTCAACTTTTACTGAGCATTTAGTGTCATCAGAATGGTCTTGGCAATTTAAAAAGTTCTGTGTAGCTCAAGTATAGGACATTACATGAATCTAAGAGAATCTCAGTAACAAAGCACTGCTGTGCCCATCTTCATGGAGTGTGCACCTATGCCTGGCCAACTGCTTAGTCACCTCTTTACACTTCGTTGTGGTTCCAGTATGGCTGCTATAGCTACTTAGTATGAGCCTCCCTCCTCAGTCCTACTGTCTGTCTACTGTCCCTTCCCTTTCTGTGTCCTTAGAGGCCTTCCAGCATTCCTTTTCTTTTCTTTCTTTCTTTCTTTCTTTCTTTTTTTTTTCCCGAGACAAGGTCTCTCTGTGTAGCCCTGGCTGTCCTGGACTTGCTTTGTAGGCCAGGCTGGCCTCGAACTCGCAGGGATCCACCTGCCTCTGCCTTCTGAGTGCTGGGTTAAAGGCATGTGCCACTATGCCCAGCTTTCCAGCATCTCTTTTCGAGCCAGCCTCAGAAATAGCTTTAATAGCTGCCCTTGGATCTGGACACGGGCCGGTCATATACTGTAGCCAGCACGTAAGGGTCCGGTACAGAGTTAGGACAGCCAGGCTGTAGGTAATAAAGATTTGTTTCCATGCTCATTATGGCGATGCACTGAGGTGGATTACAGATTCTTTAATAACTTGCTGGACATGGTGGCACACTCCTTTACTCCCAGCACTCAGGAGGTAGAGGCAGGTGGATCTCTGTGAGTTCAAGGCCAGCCTGGTCTACAAAGAGAGTCTGGGATAGCCAGAACTACAAAGAGAAACCCTGTCTCGAAAAAAAAAAAAAAACCCACTGCTCACTGACAGCAGTGGAAGCTGGGGTAAGAAGTCCAATGGCAACCACAGAAAAGAAATCCAGCTGCGTGAAAGGAGTTTAGCCTTTAAAGAAGGTATTAAGATAGAACATAACCATAGCCAGGCAGAGGCAGGTGAGTTCGAGGCCAGCCTGGTCTACAAAGAGAGTCCAGGACAGCCAAGGCTACACAGAGAGACTCTGTCTCGAAAAACAACAACAAAAAGATAGAACGTGTGTGTGTGTGTGTGTGTGTGTTTGTGTGTGTGTGTGTGTGTGAACACCATGTCTCACACGTGAAGGGAGCTGGGGTCTTTCCTCCCGCCATGTGGGTGCCAGGGATCCAACTCAGGTTGTCAGGTTTGGCGAAAAACTGCCTTACCCACTGAGCCACCTTCCCCCTCACCGAGTCTAGAGGCCTCTCCATTAAGTTGGCTGGTGGCCTGGGGACCATAAGTCACTTGAGTACTGAGGTCAGTTTGGGTTAGAGCAGGATTTCTCAATCTCCGCTCTCCTGACATGTGAGCCACAAGCAGTGTAAGCTGTAAGCAGTAGCGTCCCTGCCTCCCCTCATCACTGGATGCCAGCTGCCCCTCCTCACTGCCACAACCAAAAATGTCCCAGACATTTCCCAATGCCCCTCAGATGGCAAAGCCCTCCCTCATTAAAAACCGCTGGCTGTCCTCTAAGGATTCTGAGGAACACTTCCTGGAACAATCTAGCTCCTTAGGTGATGGTTGAAGTGGTATTTGGACCCCCACCCCCACCCCTGCACCTCTCTTCCACCCCTGCACCTCACCCCCTCACCCTATCTCCCCCATCCCTGTCTCCTCAGCTGTATAATTGGGAGACCGACTCCAGAGTATACTGAGGCGTCATGGGAAACTGTTTAACCTGCAGTCACCGGGGCAAAGTGAGGGCTGGAGACTGCAGCCAGAACGCCACCCTACCGCTGGACACAGCCCAGTGCTAGGACGACAGACCACAGCTGAACCAGAGGACCGAGTCCCCAAGATTACTCAAAGCCCCGAGTGTCCTCCGGCTCCTTTTTACTGTTCAATGTGTTTAATTTTCGGTTTTACTGTCACCAAGAGAAAGTCTTATTTAATTCGTAGCAGATGCCCGCTGAGTCTCAGGGACCAATGCAGCATCACTACAAGCCACCAAATGAATCACAAGGACGAACAGGGCGGTTCCCCCACCCCCCACCCTCCTGTAAAACAGTGACTAAAATAGCGTATTGCCATTTAGGAAAAAAGAAAATGTACAAGGTTAAGAAAAAGCCTATGAGCCCTCTGTACGAGCCACGTGTTTGTGAGAAGGAAATAAACTGTGGGTCCCGAGGGAGGCCTGCAGCTGAGCCAAGTGGATGTCTGCTGGAAGAGACAGGGCCCACTGAGGAAGGTTCTAGACTGAGGGTCCAACAGTCATTTATGTGATCTATTTTCATATGGGGCTCCAGGGTGCCTGAGACTCAGAAGTTTGGTGACTTCTCACTGAGGTTTGCGTGTTGTTTGCCCCCTAAAAGGTCTCATGTGAGAAGTTTGACGCCACCCCCACCGTGTGTTAAAAGGCAGTGGGAATTCTGCAGGGTATAGTGACACAGGCCTGTAATACCCGCACTCAGGAATTAAGAGGCAGGAGAGGTTGAGTTCAAGGCTAGCCTCTTTACATAGAGAGTTCCAAGCCAGCGAGCCAACACCAACCAACATGGTGCTATTATTTTTTTAAAAAAGAAGAAAGAAAGAAAGAAAGAAAGAAAGAAAGAAAGAAAGAAAGAAAGAAAAGAAAATCCTAATTGTTCCATTTTTACCAATAAACACTCAGGGCGCAGATGCTGGGATGAAAACCTATTAGGTCTGAGAGGCAGAGAAAGCACCCAGCTGACCTTCCTGTTCACCTGACGTCCCAGAAGAAAGAGCCAGAAGTCTCTTCTCCACACTGTCTTAAGTACCCTACAACTCAACGCTACCATCTTTCCTGTTTACTTCCTACTCCCTGTCATCTGGTTTCTAGCTCTGTCTCTTTACCTAGGGTTAACTTTATTTAATCCTGTATACAGAAAGTTCTTGGATTAAAGGCATGTGCTAGGGCTGAGCCACAAGAAACAAGTATTTAGAGTTCACAGTCTTGGGGTTCACACTGGGATCAAACATCCTGCCACAACACGGTGAGGCAGCCTCAACAAAGCAAAGACATTTCCCCACTGTCACTTCTCAGCATGTGTCTCTTTTAGGGTTCCGATGCGGGGGGGGGGGCGGGGGGGGAGCAAAACACCGTGACCAAAAAGCAAGCTGGGGAGAAATGGGTGTGTTCTGCTTACACTTCCATACTGAGGCTTACCATGGAAGGAAGATAGGACAGGAACTCAAGCAGGGCAGGAACCTGGAGGCAGGAGCTGATGCAGAGGCCATGGAGGGATGCTACTTACTGGCTTGCTCCCCATGGCTTACTCATCTTGCTTTCTTTTGGAACCCAGGACCATCACAGTGGGCTCGGCCCTCTCCCATCAATCGCTTATTAAGGAAATGCTCTACAGGCTAGCCCACGGTCCCATCTTAACAGAGGCATTTTCTCAATTGAGGTTCCTGTCTCTCAGATGACTATAGTTTGTGTCAAGTTGATATAAATCTAGGCAGCCAGCATGTGAGTTCAAAATTAACACACTTTTGGGTTGTGTTGTGTAGAGTGCTTAGTTTTTAAAACTTCTTTCTGAGAGCTTAAGAGGTGGCAGCAATGCTTGCTGCTCTTTCAGAGGACTCGGCACCAGTTCTCAGCACCCACACTGGGTGGCTCCCAACTGCCTATAACTCTGCCTACTTGAGATCTAACACCGTCTTCTGATCTCTGTGGGCACACCCACACACGTGGCATAAAAACAGGAGCATGTAGCTGACAGGGCCTATGCCTTTAATCCCAGTGCGAAGGAGGGCAGAGGCAGGTGGATCGCTGTGAGTTCGAGGCCAGCCTGGTCTGCAGAGTGAGTCCAGGACAGCCAGGGCTACACAAAGAAACCCTGTCTCGAAAAAACCAGAAAGGTAAAAAACAAACAAACAAAAAACTACCACCAACAACAAAACAGGAGCAGGAGCACACACACTCATTTAAAACGTTGCTGTTTGAGGGGCTGAGGGTGACTCGGTGGTTAAAATGCTTGTTGTACCAGCAGGAGGACTGGGATTTAAAGCCCTACACCCACATAAATGCCACCAGGCCTGCCCACAATCCTGCATTCGGTAGGCAGAGACGGGATCCTCCAAGCAAGCTGGGCTAGCTGAACTAGCCACATCTTAGGACTCTGGGTTCCAGGGAGAGACTCTGCCTCAGTATGTAAGGTGGGGATTTATGAAAGGAGATAACTGGCTTTACGCCCAGCCTTCACATGGATGCACACACATGTGCAACCACACAGGCGAAACTCCGTGCAAGACAGTAGAAATTACCATTTGAGTTGTTGGCTTCAGTTTCCTAAAGAGTCATTGGATGAATCTCGGCTTTGGAGTAGGGCAGGATTTGCAGCCGTTTCTGAAATGGCCTTAAGCATACCTCTGCTGTTTTGGTTTTGGTTTTTTGAGACAGGGTTTCTCTGTGTAGCCTTGGCTGTCCTGGACTCACATTTGTAGACCAGGCTGACCTCGAACTCACAGTGATCTGCCTGCCTCTGCCTCTGCCTCTGCCTCTGCCTCTGCCTCTGCCTCTGCCTCCCGAGTGCTGGGATTACAGGCGCGCACCATCACCGCCCAGCACCTCTGCCATTTTGTGCTGCACGCTAACATGAAGCACACTCTTCAGCTTTGGCCGTCGTAAATTCAAAACGTCAATCAACTCTGAAAAATGCTGGAGATGCTCTTCGTCCTGCAGCATCAAGCACTCATCCCAGGTTTGATTTTTTTTTTTTATGTAAAAATAAGCAGACACACACCTCTTATTAGTGTGCAAATTTCCTTTCATCTTTAATAGCTGGTAAATGATATGTGTGCTAAGAATTTTTTAAAATAAAATTATTTACGACTTATTACCAATAAATGTTTGATTTGTACATCTGTATCTATAGACCAAGGTCATATGCCATTTTCTTAGGTAAAGGGGGGTGTTATGAGTGGAAATTTTTAAGTTATTTTATTTGTGTGGAGGGGACACACATGTTAGAGCATGTGCAAGGAGGGTCAAAGAACAAATTCTACCACGTAGGTTCACAGGATCGAACTCAGGTTGTCCAGCTTAGTGGCGAGTACCTTTATCTACGGAGCCATCTCGCCAGCCTAGCTGGTGTCCTATTTTATGTGTTTATGTGACCAGAGTCACATAAAGATTTCTTAGACAAAAATGGATTATGAGGAGAAAAACTGGAGACACACTGCTCTAGACCCCCCCCCCCCCTCTCACACCTGTGACCCCTATCTCTTCTGTGTGCATATGGTCATCCCTCTCAGAGCACATCCCTGTGTCTCTAGCCCCAAGAGCCACTCTTCCGGTTCCCCAAGTGTCCCAGAAAATCTTCCTCACCCTCCGGCCTCTCTTAGAAGCCTGCCCTCCTCTTCACAAGCTGGAAGTGGGTGGTCAGAACAGTGACTCACTCTGGACACTCCTCTCCCAGGTCCTCTGTGGTGGTCTAGGAAGGGACTGCCTCACTATGGGACCACAGCCAACTCTGAGCCACGAAGAGCAGCCAGCTAATGGGAACAGGCTCCTGAGGGCTGTCTCTTTCTTCCAGGATTCTAATCACTCTTGTTCACTCATTCAATCCTCTTTTTTCTCTTTCTTTCTTTCTTTTTTTTTTTTAATTTTTATTTTTGAGGCAAGGTTTCTCTGTATAGTCTTAGCTGTCCTGGCTCACTTTGTAGACCAGGCTGGTCTCAAACTCACAGAGATCCACCTGCCTCTGCCTCCCAGAGTACTGGGATTACAGGCGTGTGCCACTGTGCCAGGCTCCAATCTTTTCTAACTGGAACCTTCCGACTGACACTTAAACACATTTAAATTTCAAAAACAAAACCAAAAAACCTGCCCCAGACCCCAAATCATCACCCTAAGTTTCCCCTCTCCCAAAGCTAAACTCCATGCTGCTCCCCTCCCACCAGGGGCCAGTCTGGCTTCCCAGGCACTCACTGCTCAGCTCAGGAAGCAGGCCAGTGACCTGCAGAGAGAGCAACTGCACTGAGCTGAGGCTGGAGATGAGGCAGAGCCACTCTGGCCTCATCAGGAGCTGTGGGAAGGCACCGCTGGGCATCTCCGAGTCCACCAGTGGGAACTGCAGACCGTAAAACCCTCTGAGGAGTTTCCAGAAAGAATACCTACTGGGGCCTCGGGTCCTGAGACTTTGCATTCATTCACCCAGTTGTCCATTCATTTGTTTATTTATTCACGTACTCACGCTCTAGTGAGCACAACACGGGCCACACACCACGGCAGGCTCTTGTTACTCTGTAGATAACCAGACACCGTCCAAGAAGGACAGAACCACAGATCTAAGCTTTGGGCAATGAGTCATGACAAGCCAATAACGAGGATGACACTTGCAGGAAGAAAAGTACAGAGTGCGTGCGTCCACAGGGCCTCATGTGGCCTGGAACGGCACAGGCTGAGATGGCTCCTGGGCAGGAACAGTTAGTGCAGGGTACAGAGGAAGAAGGGGTTCAGAAGACTGGTGGGAAGGGGTGAGGCAAGCTGGGCAGCAATTCCACTTTGTCCTCTGCCTTCCCACATTTGTGTCAGGCCGTTCTCCTGCCTCATTCAGACAGGCTCAGCACTTGGGCGGCACCCTCTCTATGGTTAGTCCCCTTGATTCCTTTCTCCTTGGACCAGGCACTCCCTGGCCTAGCTCTGGCAAGCCTCACTTTTAATGTAAAGTGTCATAGAGGTCCCCTTGGGCCTTACTTACTGTCCTCCCTAACATTGTCTCTCACTTAGGGGAACTGTCACCTCTTCTCTTCTTCCTCTTCCTCCTCCTCCTCAGCATTGAATCCAGGGCCTTATGCTTGCTAGGCAAATGTTAAGGGGTGACCTTAGTCCTTTCTTCAAAAAATGTCTCGCCAGGTGTGGCGTGGTGGTGCACACCTGTAATCCCAGCACTTGGGAGGCAGAGGCAGGCAGATCATTGTGAGTTCGAAGCCAACCTGGTCTACAAAGTGAGTCCAGGACAGCCAAGACTAACACAGAGAGACCCTGTCTCGAGACACCCACCCACCCCCCCCCCCCCCCGCCAAAAAAAAAGGCATATGAATGCACGCGCGCGCGCGCGCGTGTGTGTGTGTGTGTGTGTGTGTGTGTGTGTGTGTGTGTGCCTATCCCAAGTGTTTAGTTCCCCTGAAGGCCAGAAGAGAGTGTCAGAGCCTCTGGAGCTAGAGTGACAGGCAGATATGAGTCGCATGACATGCGTGCTGGGATACTGAGCTGCTGGGAAAGGCAGCCGGCATTCCTAACTGTTGAGACACCTCTCCACTCCTGAGATTAAAAACTTTCTTTTAAAATGATTTATTCATTTTGTGTGTATGTGAGGATGCTTGCGCAGATATAGACATATATTCCTGGTATCCATGAGTAGGCTCAAGAGGGCACTGGATGCCCTGAAACTGTGGTTACAGGTGGTTTTGAGCCACCATGTGGTGCTTGGAACGCTGCCCAGGTCCTCTGCTAGAGCAGCTGGTGCTCTTAACCACTAAGCTGTCTCTCCAGCCCAGAATTAGAAACAATCTCGTCAGGTCTGACATCATAGGCCTGTGGTCCCAGCACTCTGGAGGTGGCAGCAGAAGGATTAGGAACCCAAGGTCATCCTCAGCCACAAAGCAAGTTTAATGCCAGGCATGGGAGACCTTGTCTCAAAACAACAAAAATGAGCCAGCTGCCTTTAATCCCAGCACTCGAGAGTCAGAGGCAGGCAGATTGCTGTGAGTTCGAGGCCAGCCTAGTCTACAAAGGGAGAGTCCAGAATAGTCAAGGTTACACAGAGAAACCTTGTCTCAAAAAAGCAAAACACCAAAACCAAACAAACAAAAACCAGCAACAACAAAAATGAAAAAGAAAATAAAAAAACAAGATAGGAAAAAAAAAAATAGAAGAAACAAACAACAACAACAAGAACAACAAAAAAGCCGGACATGGTAGTGCATGCCTTTAATCCCAGCACTCGGGAGGCAGAAGCAAGTGGATCACTGTAGTTCGAGGCCAGCCTGGTCTACAAAAGCGAGTCCAGGACAGTCACGGCTACACAGAGAAACCGTGTCTCTGAAAACACAAAACAAAACAAACAAAAACAAACCAAAAACCCAAGATAGCCTGCTTTTCATGAAAAAATAAAATAGAATAATAGAAAGCCTTCTTCTTATTCTTAATTAAAAAGGGACCACCCGAGCGCTATGTGGTAACAAGCATCTATAAACCCAGCCCTGGGAGGCTAACACAGGAGGGTCAGGAGGCTAGACCAGCCAGGCCTACAGAACAAAACTTCTAAGACTAAACAAACAAAACAACCCACCTCCCCCCTGTGCCCCCCTCCCCCCAGACCACAGATCCCCAGCAGAGCCTGAGAATCCGACCCAGACCGGCAGAACTTGGAGCAGATGGTGACTGTGCATAGCTTTTCTTTACACTGATAAGGAAATTGAAATTAAACAAAGAGCTTTGATTAGCCAACTAATCAAGTTGAAGCAAGCTCCCACTGAAGCTAAATTTAACTCTGCTTTGCTCTAGATCCCAAAGTGCAGACTTCTCCTTTACAATTCCTTCCCACGGCAGGGGACCGGGTTCTTTAGCGTGGCTGATGGCTGTGGGAGGGGCCTGCCACACTGTCCCCCTTATGTGAGTTTGAACCTTTTCAAAATGAAAAGTTAGACTTATGATTAGTGTATGTGTGTGCATGCCTGTGTGGTGTGTGTACATGCCGGTGGTGTGTGTGTGTGCACGCGTGTGTGTGTTTGTGGGAGTGTGCATGCACTGTTTAGAGTGAAGGACAGCTTACAGAAATTGGTTTTCTTCTTCTATCATGTGGGTCACAAGGACTGATTTCTGGGTTTTAGATTTTATATAAAGTCCCTTGACCCACTAAGCTGTCTCAGCAGCCCCAACTTTTCTTTAAAAAGGCAAACTGAAATTCTGTTGCTCAGGCTGGCCTCAGATTCACGGCAATCCTCCTGCCTCAGCTTCCCCGGTGCTGAGGTCCCAGGTATGTACCATCACTCCTGAAAAAGAGAGTGATGTCTATTTCTTTCCCTCTTCCATATACCAGCCCTAACTCACTGGTCAGCGCTCACCTGAGATAACGCCCTTGCTCTGGGAACATTCTCAGTGGATTCGTTTTTATTTTGCTCCTTTGTTCTAACCATATGTATGCGGGCGCGCGGGTGTTGCTCTGAGAATTTCTGAGCAGGAAGAAGTGGCTCAGTCTGCGCATCTTTGAGCAGCTGTTGGCTTTTAGAAGAAAGGCGCGGCTCTGCCTTGTTTCTGATTCAGAAGCAGCATGAGGCGTGCTTTCATCCACATACCTAAATTTAAACAATGTCTTCTCTCCCTGGAAAGCTCAGTCCTCTCCCCCCCCCCCCACCGTAGTATTCCAGCGGGGGAAAGATGCTTTTACGTGGTGTTTAGTTTAGACCCGAGAGGGGTGCTTGAGAAACTACAAGGAGGGTTGTCAAGATGGCTCAGCGGATGGAGGAGCTTACTGCTGAGACTGTCGACCTGAGTTCAGTCCCACTCTGTGCAAGGAGAGACTGGGTGGATGTCCTCAAGTGTCCTATGACTCCTACTCATGCATTGTGCCACTCCCCCTCCCTCTCCCCCAACAGACAGTAAAATACAGAGGAATGTAAAACAAACAAGCAGACTCCATGGGAGAACACTCACTGGCACAGGTCAGAGTGCCCTAGGTGGTGAGGACGTGGATGTGGATGTCGCAGTCAGTAGGGAAGTGCACTGGACCGCGGCCAGCCAGGGTCATACATGCGGTAAAGAATCCATCCATGGTGGCACATGCCTTTAATCCCAGCACTAGCGAGGCAGAGGCAGGAGGTTCGCTGTGAGTTCGAGACCAGCCTGGTCTACAAAGTGAGTCCAGGACAGCCAAGGCTACACAGAGAAACGCTGTCTCAAAAAACAAAAACAAAACAAACAAACAAAAGAATCCATCCTTTCCTCCAGCTATGACTCCACCTTCCTGGAACCCCTCCCCCCTCCTCTAGTCACAGCTGAAGAAAAAGGCAGCCTCTCATCACAGAGACTTGGGGGCCTGTGTGTGTGAGGATCAGTTTGCACATTTCTCCCACTTTGTTTAAATGTTTATTTTGATGTAATTTCAAACATACAAAAATCTTGCATAGCAGTCTATACGGGACACATGGCCTTTCATGTTGGCTTTGGTTTAGTTTGGTTTTGGTTTTTTGAGACAAGGTCTTGTTATGAAGCCTCAGCCTAGCCTGCTGATGGTGCTGATTTTGCTCGCCTTAGCCCCACTTTCCTTTTCTCCCACCTCACTCACTCCTCCCCCAAACTTTTGCTAAGTCTTGCTGGAGTTTATGAATCCAACAGTCATTTCAAAAAGCTAAGTTGTAATTTTATTTGTTGGTTTCCTTTCCTTGTTTTGTTTTATCTTTTGAGACAGAGTCTCTATATAACCTTGACTGTCCTGGAACTCACTATGTAGACCAGGCTGGCTCAAAACACACAGAAATCTGCCAGCTTCTGCCTCATGAGTGCTAGGATTAAAGGCACATTCACCACCACACCTGGCTGTTGGTTTTTCTATTTTGCTGTTTCTGCTCTTTTGTTTTGTTTTGTTTTGTTTCTGCTCATTTTTATTATTTGTTTTTGTTTTTATTTTCTGTCACTTTGGGATGAAATTAGTCTTTTTTTTTTTTTTTTTTTTTGGTTGGGGTCTTTTATTTTATTTTATTTTGTTTTTGAGCTAGAGTTTCTCTTTGTAGCCCTGGCTGTCCTAGAACTCACTATGTAGCCCAGGCTGGCCTTGAACTCTCCTCCTGCTGCATTTACCTTAACCAATATGATTTTTTCCTTTGGTCCATAAGTAATTTTTGTAGTATGCTAATTGATTCCCAAAATTAGATTCCATTAGATTTTGGAAGACCCACCCTGAGTGTGGATGGTGTTATTCCACGTGCTGGGTCCTCAGACTATGAAAAAAGGAGAAAGAAAGAGCTGACCACCAGCATCCAAGCATCCTCCTTCTTCTTCTTCCTCTTTGTCTTCCTCTTCTTCTTCTCTTCCTTCTCTTCCTCCTCTTTCTTCTTTGGCCTTTTTTTTTTTTTTTTTTTTAAAGACGGTTTCTCTGTGTAGCCTTGGCTGTCCTGGACTCACTTTGTAGACCAGGCTGTCCTGGAACTCACAGAGATCCACCTGCCTCTGCCTCTCGAGTGCTGGGATTAAAGGCATGTGCCACCCACCCCGCCCACTCTCCACTTCTTGACTGCAGATGCAATGTGACCAGCTACTTCAAGTGTCTGCTGCTGTGACTTCCCTGCCTTGTGACCTGGGACCCTAAATAAATCCCCCCTTAGATTGTATCTATTAGGTATTTTGCCCCAGAAACTGGACAAGTAACGAATACAATCTCCTTGCTGGTTTTATTTTCTTTGTTCTTGGACGACTGACAGAGGCTGAAATCTTCATCAATAAGCTAGTGTTGGTGGTTTACACCTATAATTATGCCTCCCAAGTGCTGGGATTAAAGACACTCACCATCATGTTCAACTTGTTTTGTGTTTTAAGAAATTCAAGGTCATTCTCTACACAGGCCAGCCTGGGATACTGAAACTCAGAAACAAAGAAGAAATGGAAAAAAAAAAAAAATCTCTTCTTATACCTGATAAGAAGTCTTATCTGGAAGCTTACTTTATTTGACCTTGATATCACACCAGCTTTCTTATTTGTTCTTATTCCTGTTTGTACTTATTATTATCTTATTATGTCTACATAATATATATTTTCCCGGTCTCTTGCTTTTGCTTTATCTGTTCACTTGAAATACGTCACTTAAGATTGAGTCCATTTGACTCCTTTTTATCTAGTTTGATATTCTCCATTAACGCCGGTGTTGAATGTACTTAGTACAATGTTTGTCATGGTAGGGTCTAAATCTGCCACCTCGCTGTTTGTCTTCAGTTGGCTTTACTTTCTTTTCTTCTACCGTTCCTTTCCAGCCTTCAGCTAACCACACAGTTCCAGACCTCCTCTGCTCTTCTTCCTCCACTTGTTTTGATAAGCTCAACCTTGTCATAGTGTTGTCATTTTAGTGCCGGGTGATTGAATGTGCACCCTTACTTGGTCATGTTCTGCTTGAAACTAATGTATGCCAATTTCCATAAAACGTATGTGCCCCAAAAGTTCTAATTAATTAATTTTGTTTTTAATTTGTTCACTTTTTTCAGCAGTTTATATATATTTTATTAATTTATTCATATTACATCTCAATTGTTAGCCCATCCCTTGTATCCTCCCATTTCTCCCTCCCTCCAGCTTTCCCCCTATTCCCCTCCCCTATGACTGTGACTGAGGGGGACCTCCTCCCCCTGTATATGCTCATAGGGTATCAAGTCTCTTCTTGGTAACCTGCTATCCTTCCTCTGAGTGCCACCTGGCCTCCCCATCAAGGAGATGTGGTCAAATATGGGGCACCAGAGTTTGTGTGAAAGTCAGTCCCCACTCTCCACTTAACTATGGAGAATGTCCTGTCCATTGGCTAGATCTGGGTAGGGGTTCGAAGTTTACTGCTGGTATTGTCCTTGGTTGGTGCCATAGTTTGAGCAGGACCCCTGGGCCCAGATCCGCCCATCATAATGTTCTTCTTATAGGTTTCTAGGACCCTCTGGATCCTTCTATTTCCCCATCTATCATTGGTTTTAAAGCTTATAACAAAAAGTGGTTGTCTTTGCTGAAATAGTTTTCCAATGGAATTACAAGAAAATAGCAAAAACACAGTGTTTCATATTTTTTCATTCCTTCCTATATATTTGAACTGTATCATTCTAATTTTCTGAGCTTGTATTAATTCCTACTTTATGTGTATAAGTGTTTGCCTGAATGTATGTCTATGTGCCACATGTGTGCACTGCCCTTGGAGGGCAGAAGAGGGCACTGGATGCCCTGGAACTGGAGTTAAAGGTGGTTGTAAGCTGTCAATGTTTAAAAGTGGTTGCTGGGAATTTAACTTGGGTCCCAGCTTTATCCTTATACATTCATGTGTGCTGGTGTAGTGTGCGTGTGTGTGTGTGTGTGTGTGTGTGTGTGTGTGTGTGTGTGTGTGTGTGTGTGTGTGAGCCAGGTGTTGGGTATCTCCCTCCTCAGTCCCTTCTCTCCTTAGTAGGTGTGAGGACTCTGAACTTAAGTTTCAGGGCAGACACTTTACCCAAGCAGCCACCTCCACAGCCCCACGATCCAAGACTTTATCTGATGCCCTTCAGCCGCTGAGCAGCCTTTATCACCCTTTGTAGCACACAACCTGATGATTGTGAGCTCTTTGAGCTTTTGCTGCCTTTATCTGAAAATATCTAGGTTTCCGGGACTCATGGGTCCCACGTGACCATAGTCAACCAGGAAACCAAGTACTCCTGCTTTGAGATTTTGGGGGTTGGGGGCAGAGAGGAATGGTGGATGTTAAGACAGGGTTTCTCTGTGTAGGCCTGGCTGTCCTGAAACTTGCTCTGTAGACCAGGCTGGCCTTGAACTCAGAGATCCTCCTGCCTCTGCCTCCTGAGTGTTGGGACTAAAGATGTGCACCACCATTGCCCAGCTGATTACATGATTCTTAACACATTTGCAGGTCAATCAAAACAAAGCACTGTTTTCTTTTCCTAGTGAGGTGATGGGTGAGCAAATTATAACGTGTGACTGGGGCTGGAGAGATGGCTCAGTGATCAGGAGCACAGGCGGCTCTTCCAGAGGTAACGCAGGCTCAATTCCCAGCATCCATGTGGTCACTCACAGCTCTGTAACTCTATACCCAGGAGCTCTGAGACCCTCTTCTGGCTTCTCAGGGCACCAGGCACACATGTGGTACACAGACATACATGCAGCCAAAATACCCATTGTTATTTTAAAAAATTACAATGAGCGATGGCCAAGATATATCAGAAGACATGAGGGTTTTTGTTTTTGTCTTTTGTTTTTACAAATGTGGAAAAATCTCTTTGTTTTGTGGTTGAAACTCTCTTATTCAGGTAAGAAGAAGTGAACAGAAATACTACCATTCCCTAGTGCTCAAAGAGAACACAGCCACTTCCAGTAGCCTCTGGGGACCTCCCTTACAGAGCAGCCACAGCTGTGATGGCTCTCTCTCTCTCTCTCTCTCTCTCTCTCTCTCTCTCTCTCTCTCTCTCTCTCTCTCTCTCTCTCTCTCTCTCTCTCTCTCTCTCTCAGGTTAGATTGGGGTCCTAAAGACAAATATTAAGACGGACTATGTGCGAGTGATTTACTAAGGAAGTGCTCCCAGCAGAGGCAATGAAAGGAATGGAGGAAGCTGGGCGTGGTGGCGCACGCCTGTAATCCCAGCACTCAGGGAGGCAGCAGCAAGCGGATCTCTGTGAGTTCGAGGCCAGCCTGGTCTATAAAGTGAGTCCAGGATAGCCAGGGCTACGTAGAGCATAGAGAAACCCTGTGTCAAAAAACAAACAGGGGAAAAAAAAAAAGAAAGAAAGAAAGAAAGAAGGAAGGAATGGAAGGAAGATGTAACAGAGGGGATACAGACAGCAAGAGTGTGGTGCCGGCCAAATCCCAGCCTCAGCACTGTGGAGGGAGCTCTGCCAGGTCTGTCATACTTCAGAGCTTGCCCAAATTCAAATAAGGGAGCTGGGCTTTCCCACCCCTGCCAGTCAGAGACCATAGCCACAGGATGGAAGAGTCACAAACTCATAGGCAGCATAGCCATGTCGGTTCATAAGAGTCCAGGTGCCCAAGAGAGGCCAAACAGAGTCATAAGGTAAAACCATTAAAAACAAGGGGTTCATGGCTCGGGGCCTAGATCCAGGCTGTGAGTTCAATCCCTAACACGAAAGGAAGGAAGGAAGGAAGGAAGGAAGGAAGGAAGGAAGGGAAGGAGGGAAAGGGAAAGGCAGTGGGAGAGAGGACCAGAGAGGCAAGGAGTGAGAAGGAAGGAGAGAGGCTGGAGCATGGCAGCAGAAATGGCACAGTGATTGCAGGACACACAGATGAAGCCATACAGTGTTTGCCACTGCAGGCTCTAGTGCAGAAGGCCTTGACACAGCTCTCTAAAGGATGTTTTAACTGATTTAGGAGTCAATCACTTAATATATGATTTAAGTGTGTTCTCCTGGGAACCTAAGGGGAAATGTCCTGGGCCTGTCCAGTCATATTTCAAGGTAATAAAATCTTGTCTCTTTGATAGTGACACATCTCATATAGGCAAGAACTCAGAGTGGCATCTAGGTGGTCGGAGTCAAGCTTCTACACATATCTTGACCAATTTAGTTGTCACAATCCTAGTCTGTCTTTTTTTTTTTTTTTTTTTTTTTTTTTCTGCTTGTATTGGCTAAATCTATTGTGAAAGGCCTGTCTGAAAGGATTCACTTTATTTCCTATTTGACTTAGAAAGTGTATGCCCAGTTACATTAAACAAAGAACAAGGATGCTTCAAATACAAGCATGAGGGGGCAGTAAGATTGCTCAGCAGGCAAAATCGCCTGCCTCAGAAACTACAACCGGGGTTCAGTCCCAGAAACCCACAGTACAAGGAGAGAATGAGCACTAAAAGTTGTCCTCCAACCTCCACACACCCACATGGCATGTGTGTACCACCCAATAATGTATGTATGTATACAGTGTTCTGCCTGCATGTAACACCTGTGCACCAGAAGAGGGCACCAGATCTCATTATAGATGGTTGTGAGCCACCATGTGGTTGCTGGGAATTGAACTCAGGACCTCTGGAAGAGCAGACAGTGCTCTTAACCTCTGAGCCATCTCTCCAGCCAAACTTACTTATTTTTCAAATTACTTATTATTGTGTGTGTGCCCTTCACAGGCACCATGGCACACAGGTGGAAATCAAAGAATAACTCGTGAGAATTGGTCCTCTCCTCCCACTATGTAGGCGCTAGGGATCAACCCAAGTTGTCAGGTTTGACAGCAAAAGCTTTTACCCACTGAGCAATCTCACCAGCCTCATGAATATGTGACTTAAGGCAATTTGAGTACAGAAATCTTATAAACTCTTTGATGATAACAATGTGTTAATTTTGTATATGGTGATATTTCTGTTTTTTTGAGTTATCACTGAAATGTTTTATTTCTTTAAAGTATTTTTAGAACATGTATCCATATCTTTTAAATTAAAACTTATTAAAACCTCATGTTCTAAAATTAGGTATTCTAGACTGAGAAACTAACATTCCGGAAGATATTTTCTCTTCAGTTGCCAGGAGGATGTATTTTCATAGAGTGTGTTGAAAACTAGGAAAATCGATGGTTCTGGTTCTGTCAGAGGCCTGTCATTTTGATAAAAACCCAACTGCTCTGCTATGACTTGAGTACACTGGCTCCTGTGGAGTGTTCTTGCAGAGAGAGAGCTGGGGCCTGGGCAAGAGTGCACCATACTGGCCAGAACTGGTCTTCTACGGTATCTAGGGGGGCAGGGGTTGGACAGTGAGGTGGTCGCATGGAATGTCCTGGGATCCAACATACAGGAAACACAGGCTTGCAGGGCTCATACACGGATTTCATTTCTGCGTCTGAAGTCAAAGTACTTTTCTTATCCCAGTTGCAGTCAACCGCTCTCTCCATCTGTCGAGGGCGCAGGGTCCATCTTCTCTTGAACAGACAGAGGGAAAGCAGCGACAAGGATAAAGCCAGGACAATCCTGGTCACACAAACTGACTGCATCATCGGGGAAGAGGGTCTTCCAGGGGTGATATTTCTATTATGCATATGCGAACATACATTTCTACTCATGTGATCAACAGCTTTCCATCTGGATGACATGAACAGAATAATGACGTCGTGGGTTGTATGTCTTCCACCCTAGACTTAAAAAGGGCGGCAGGACAGTTCATCAGTCCGCTGTATAACACTGGAACACATCAGGAGCATCTAATGACTTTAACCAAAACTCTTTTATCTCACCCCTTTATTCACTGGGGTCAGTCCAAGAATCCCATGAGCACAGCAAATACTCTGGAGTGCCGCCACGTGCCTGCCAGGGGTTGCCTGGGGAATAGTAAGGTCACATAGTATAAGACCTTCAGTCTCAACGGTTTCTTTCCTGCCTGCATTTGAGGTCTGGATTTGGAGTGCAGAAATGGTAAGGTTAGTTGTCAAAGGACCCTAAGCAGTAGGGTTTTTTTGGTTTGTTTTTTTCTTTTTTCCTTGTTTTTCGAGACTGGGTTTCTCTGTATAGCCTTGGCTGTCCTGGACTCACTTTGTAGACCAGGCTGGCCTTAAACTCACAGAGATCCACCTGCCTCTGCCTCCCAAGTGCTGGCGGTAGGTAAAAACAGAGACAGACCACCTTCCGAGAGAAACAACTGTTGCAGTAGCTAGAGCTTTCTGTCTTTTAAGTTTTGTTTTGTTTGTTTTTTAAAGATAAGGTAAGATATCTCACGTGCACAGTGTCCCCATGAGCCGCACCATCCACTAGCAGGCACTTTTCTGCAGCGGATGAGCCTTCCCTGCACATCTGGGTAGCCCTGGCTGGCCTGGACTCCCTTTGTAGACCAGGCTGGCCTCGAACTCTTTATCGATCCGCCTGCCTCTGCTTCCCAAGTGCTGGGATTACAGGCATGTGCCACCATTATCTCCCAGACTCTTAAGAGGGCAAGGGCAGGAGTGATGGCTTGGAATCTGATGAGAAAGACAGTGTTCTGACTATAATCTAAGTGTGTCACCACCAAAGTGACATGCCTGGATCCCATCAGCTGGAAAGTAGGAGACACTGTCTGAAGGATAAGAATTCAAGGTCGTCCTTGCCTCTACAGCAAGTTTCAGACCAGTTTGGGCTACATGAGATCCTGTCTTTAAAAAAATAGCTGCGCGGTGGTGTCGCACACCTGTCCCAGCACTCAGGAGACAGAGGCAGGTGGACTGCTATGAGTTGGAGGCCAGCCTGATCTACAAAGCGAGTCCAGGACAGCCAAGTCTATGCAGAGAAACCCTGTCTCGAAAACCAAATAAATAAATAAATAAATAAATAAATAAATAAAAAGAGAACATGAAGCCTAGTTGAAGGTAAATGGGTCTTTTCTTTATGAAGTGCTCAGCCTCCAGTATGTGTTATAGCAACAAAACCCAGACGGAGGCATGTGATGGAAAGCCTGTTTTACAGCAGCCACCTGGCATCAGTGATAGCTTTAGGCAAACAGTGCAGTGACTTCTGAACACTGACATGGCTGCACTCTTGCATCTGCTGCTGCTGCCTGCCCTTGGCCAAATCCAAGCCCCTGATTCAAGAGAGAACTGGAGAGAAGCTTTAAAGGGGGGAGGGGGGGCGGTTTCACATTTACTGTAAAGAACTGGACTATCTTATCTCATTTACAGTTTGTTCGGTCAGCAACACTGTAGAGGACCCACAGTCTTCCGTCTTTTCCCTCTAGCTTCCCCAGGCCAGACTCTGTGGTCTAGACTACTGCGATAAAAGCACCCTGCTTCCATTTTGGGTTTAAAAGCCATATGAGCCGGGGCGGTGGTGACTCACGCCTTTAATCCCAGCACTCAGGAGGCAGAGGCAGGCAGATCACTGTGAGTTCGAGGCCAGCCTGGTCTACAAAGCTAGTTCAGGACAGCCAAGGCTATGCAGAGAAACCCTTTTTAAAAAAGCCATTTGATAGCAAAGTCAAACTAGGTTCATTCCTGATTAAATCTGTGTCTCAAGGCTTGAGCTATGCCCCACCTGGAACCTTAGCTACAAATGGTTCTGTGCTGCCTGTTCAAGGAAATGACGACCTTGCCTTTGTTTCAAAAAGTTGTTATGACCACCTTGTTACTACTCTCTTATGACCACTGTGTTACTACTCTCTTATGAGCACCTTGCTAGGCTTACCCTCTGCTTCTGTAATATCAACTACTTGCCTGCCAAATCCCCCATTTGGAAACCCCCTACTCCTGAACTATAAAAACCCTTATATTTTATAGAAACCCAAGTCCAGTCCTGATATCTCTCTCTCTTCCTCTCCCTCCCTCCCTCCCTCCCTCTCTCTCTCTCTCTCTCTCTCTCTCTCTCTCTCTCTCTCTCTCTCTCTCTCTCTCTGTCTTTTGGTTTTTTGAGACAGGGTTTCTCTGTGTGTAGCCTTGGCTTTCCTGGACTCACTTTGTAGACCAGGCTGGCCTTGAACTCACAGCGATCTGCCTGCCTCTGCCTCATGAGTGCTGGGATTAAACGGGTGTGCCACCACCGCCTGGCTCAGTGCTGATCTCTTGAACCCCACTTTTAGGAAGAAAACAGCCCATTGAGTTAATTTGGCCATGATGATTTAGGTCAGTGGTCTTTCTCCTCAAATCTGGGGGATTAACAGCTTTAGCTCCAAGTACCCCATCAAGGCCCAACAATGATTAGCAAAAAGGGAAGACTCTTCCTGGGGATCTCTTTCTGGGAAACAGGAAACTTCTTGGACACCTCCCTATGAGATGTGTCCTCATTGGTCAGAGCCCTCCATGCCAGTGCTGGACCAATCCCCGTCAAGGACCGGTGCCTGTCTCTTGTTGTGTGTGAGGGCAGGAAAAGTTAAGAAATAAAACTAAGGCAAAAACCAACCCAAAAAGTCAGTTGTGAGGGCTTTACTATTTTGGAGTTAGAAGTAGAAAGGCTGTGTTTATTTACAGATCTGTGTAAAGACGATATGACCAGTGGGTATCAGTAAAACAGAAGCTGACCAGAACTGTCTTTGGGCACTTTACACATTTCATTTGTTGTCTTTCATTTTTTTCTTTCTTCTTTATTTCAGTAATGGTGTCTGCGTATGACCTTGAACTTCACATCCTCCTGCCTCAATGTCCTAACTCCTAGGATTCAAGAGGAGATGCTCTGCCACGCCGAGCTCCCACCCCCTCGCCCCCACCCCACCCCATACAGGGTTTCCCTATGTAGCCTTGCCTGTCCTGGACTCTCTTTGTAGAATAGGCTGGTCTTGAACTCACAGAGATCCACCTGCCTCTGCCTCACGAGTGCTGGGATTAAAGGCGTGGGCCACCTTGCCCAGCTCACACTGAGCTTTGTGTTTGGGTTCTTCAGCAGGAGCTGAGATGCACAGCCTGCCAGGCCAGAGGCGCCCCTCCCCACATCAAATGCTACACACACAGCTGGGAGGGCTCACTGAGCAGTAGACAGTTGCTCCATTAGCCTGGGTTTTCAGGGTCACTGATAAGTTTTTCCTTCCTTCCTTTCTTTTTAATGATGGAAGACAGCAAAGTACTTACTGTGATACAGTACTATCAGGACTTGTTTAAAGGGAGGGAAAAAAGCCTTTTAGGTTTTGAGACAAAGGTAATTATTTAATGATGTTAGCCTGGGTTAGCTGTAATAGTGGTTTTATATTGAAGCATATTTTAATATTTCCTGCCAGCAAAGGCCAGACACGGACAAGCAGGTATGCATTAGTGAAATGGTGGTGAGCTCAGGTCCCTAGAGATCAGCTGCTTCTCCAGAACAGACTATCTCTAGCTCACCACCACACTGTGTATACCCAAGGAGCTGGGGACAGGCATAATTGTAATATATTTTAGCAGCCTCATGGCCATTAAGGACGCAGAAGAAAGGGAGATTAAGACATCTCGTCTGAGGATCTTTAGTGAGGAGGAGGAGGCCAACAGAAGGCCACTAACTTATTAGATAAAAACACAGTGTCCAGGAAATGTTAGCCAAATCTTTATTTTTTCCAAGACAGGGTTTCTCTGTGTAGCCTTGGCTGTTCTGGACTTCCTTTGTAGACCAGGCTGGCCTTGAACTCACGGAGATCTACCTGCCTCTGCCTCCCAAGTGCTGGGATTGAAGGCGTGCGCCACCATACCCAGCTAAGTAAGCAATATTTTAACTACAACAGATCTATAAAGATAAGACGAATAGGATGGATAACAGCAGCGTGTGGACGCTCAAAAGCAGAAGAGCATAGGGACTGTCAGCAGAGTCAAGAAATGACAGATCTCAGGCTGGAGAGATGGCTTAGCGGTTAAGAGCACTGCCTGCTCTTCCAGAGGTCCTGAGTTCAATTCCCAGCGCCCATATGGTGGCTCACAACCATCTATAATGAGATTGGATGCCCTCTACTGGCCTGAAAGTGTACATGCGGGCAGAACACTGTACATAGTAAATAAATCTTGAAAGAAAGAAAAGAAAGAAAAAGAAAGAAAGAAAGAAAGAAAGAAAGAAATAACAGATCTGGGGCCAGCCACAGACAGGATGAGAGAAAACTTGGTCATGAAATTACTGGGCTGGTAGACTCAAAATCTGTCCCAGCACTTGGGAGGCAGAGGCAAGCAGATCTCTGTATGTTTGAGGCTAGCCTGGTCTACAGAGCAAGTTCCAGGATAACCAAAGCTACATAGCAGGACCTTCTTGTCTCCAAAAAATACAAGTTTAGTGTTTTATATATATGTGTGTGTGTGTGTGTGTGTGTGTGTGTGTGTGTGTAATGTATATTGTATGTATGTATGTATGTATGTATGTATGTATGTATGTATGTACGTATGTACGTACTAGGGGCTTTCCCTGAAGACTATAAACAGACCAGACTAAAAATTAATGGAGTTGTAAATGAAGCTCCACATCTAACCTCCCTAGAAATGCAGAGAAACAGCGCAGCTCCCGTAACGGCACATTTCTTTTGGCATTGCGATGAACTTCCTCTAATCCTCTAATCCCTATAAAAAGGAACCTGAAGAAACCAGACAGTAGCCACTCAGTTATTTTTCCTCTGCTCTCTAGTCCGTCCCTGCCTCACAGGGACAGTGATTTGGGAAGGACCTTCTGTTCTTCGTTCTGCTTTATTTCCACCCTTCTCTGTCTGGAAGACCAAGCTTTCTCTGCCCTGCCCAGGAGAATACTTGGGCTCTTTTATAGACTGAAGTGATGCCAGATTCTACAACTAAAAATATAAATCAAAGCATGGTAGCTCGTCTCTAGAATCCCAGTACTTGAGAGTCTGAGGCCAGGAAGTTTGCCTTGAGTTTGGGGCTACCCTAGGCTACACAGAGACTTTGTCTTAAACAAACACCCAAACAAACACACTAGCCTTAATTAATGTGACAATTAAAGCCCAGCTTGTATGGGTTTTGAATCAGGGTCTTCTTATGTATTCTAGGCTTGTGATCTCTTCCCGACTCCACTTCCTAAGTGTGGGGTTTCAGGCACAAGCCACCACACCCAGCTCCCTACCCCTCCAGGATTTCATGTAGCCCAGGCTGGCCTCAAACCTACTAAGCAGCCAGGGATGATCATGAACTTCTGAATCTCCTGCCTTTACCTCCCAAGTACTGAAATTATAGGCATGAGCCGCCACCATTGGTCTATATGGTACGCAGATCAAACCCAGAGCTCAGTGCACGCCAGGCAAGCACTTTACCTCCTGAGCAGCATCCCCCAGCCTTGGCTTCCTCTTTTAAAATGTTTGGCTTGCCTAAGTTCCCCACAGTGTTTGCTTCCACTGCCTTAAAGCTATCCAAAGCAGAAGTAGGGTTGTGGCTCAATGGTAGAGCATTGGCCGATCCTGAGCAAGGCCCTGAGTTCAATCCCTAGTGCTCAGGGGCTTCCCACATTGGGCTCAGAGTCTCCAATGCAATCAACACAGTGCATAGTAAATTCAAATGTACTGTGTGTTCTCAGAAACATATCTCTCCCGTGAGGACTGCAATCCTGTCAGGGATGGGGCCCCACCCCACATCCTAATGTATTCTAGTCTCCTCCATAAAGTCCCAATGACATAAAATCTCCAAACATAGTCACAATAAAGGTAAGGACGTCTACACCTTCAACACTTGCTCTTTAGTTCATTTTGGTGTTTGGTTTTGTAGCAGGGATGGGGTTGGGGGATGAACATTCAGTCCATAGCAGGAATCTCCTTGTGGAAAACCACAATCTTTTGTTTCTTTGTTTGTTTGTTTGTTTGTTTGTTTGAGACAGGGTTTCTCTGTGTAGCCTTGGCTGTCCTGGACTCACTTTGTAGACCAGGCTGGCCTCGAACTCACAGTGATCCACCCGCCTCTGCCTCCGGAGTGCTGGGATTAAAGGCGTGCACCACTACGCCCGGCCTAAAAACTACAGTCTGGTTTGATTCCATTCATTGGAGCTTCTCACGCCTACTAGCCAGCACTAGTAAAGTTACTGACTGTTCTGTCAATGACAGGCACAGAGCACACCCATCAGCACTTTTATCTATTGTGCTGTTTACTGTGCCTAGCTCAATAGTTTGCCTGTCTCTCCAGTGGCACAATATATCTTTCCCAAGCACTGGGTATCTCATCAGCTTTGTCATTGCACACACAAGATTTTTCTGCATCCACCATCCTGGTCCCTTCTCTGAGTCCCATCTCTTACTCATTTACAAATCAACAAGCCAGGCCTGGTAATACACAGCTGTAATCCCAGCACTTAAAGGTGAAGGCAGCAGGGTTAGAGATCTTGAATTCAAAGCCCACCAGGGCTACCTAACAGGACCCTGTCTCAAATAAACAAGAAGCCAGTGTGGAGCCAACCCTGGGCCCTCTAGTGTAGTTCACCATCAGGAAGAGGTGGTTTTCACTATTCTCAGTTCCTGGGCAAATGCTAGCATTCTAGTTGAAGTCCACCCTGGGCAAGGCAGCTCCTTGGGATGGACTGAACAGCACGAGGCACCTATGGCTGATGGGATGGTACTGTCAGTCACTAAATGTGGGGAAGCTCAGTGAGTGTGGTGGCTTTCCATTTCTTAGTCAAGGTCCCTGTTAAAGGACAGGCTCAGAGGGCTACACACTCAGCCATCTTCTGGCAACCATCTTAGCACAAGATGCTTTGGTCAACAGATATTTTCACTTTCACACTTATGAGGCAGAAGTTTTTCACCATTACCTAAACATCGTTCCTCCAAGGTAAAGAACTTTTGTCTCACAGATGCACAGGATATAAACGACTATCACAGCTGTCTTCACAAACACCAGTCACAATGCGAGGTTTGACAGACACTCCCTGTTCCCTTTGGAGTTACCAGCAATAGTGGCATTAACCAAGATATTGAATTTTAATAGGGCCCCAGACCTTAGCACAACTGGCTCCATGATGGAAGTGCCATTCAGACTGTAAAGCTCAGCATATAGACAGCACCACCTGCCAAAAATAAAAACAAAAACCTAATTCATCAAAGTCTGTAGTTCTGGGAAAGTCTCTAAATGTACTGACCTTGTTTTTTGGCTTCTGTAGTTCAGCTTCTGGCTAACTATTCTCATTAACTGAAATATATCAGCCTAGGAAATATATCAACCCCATGCTTAAAAGCTAACTCTGGGAAAGGCTTGGGGCTACACTGGGATCCCAAATACCCAATCAGGTTGTCAGCCAGATAATAAAGACTTTCTATTGGCTTAACCCCATGTCTGAGCAGTCTCCTCTGGTGAACACCCCACAACATTTCCTTTTAGAATATACAATATGGGTGTGCCACCTCTTATACAGGGGATTCTGGGCATTCTAGACAAATGCTCTACCTTGAGCTACACTCCTAGCCCCACAGTATAATTTAAATCATCTCTAGAATACAATACCTAACACACCTAGCACTGGGAGGCAGAGGCAGGCAGATCTCTGGGTTCAAGGCCAGCCTGGTCTACAATGGGAGTCAGGGCAGCCAAGGCTACACAGAGAAACCCTGTCTCAAAACAACAACAACAACAACAAACAAACAAACAAAACAAAATCAATATTTAGCACAATATGGAGGGTTAGAGGCTTTTCTGCTGTTGTTGTTTTGTTTTGAGACATGGTCTCACTCTATAGTCCAAGCTGGTCTCAAACTTATGGCAATTCTGCATCAGACTCTCGAATTCTGGGAGTACAAATATGACTCACATAGCTGGGTGCGGTGGTGAACACCTGTAATCTCAGTACTCGGGTGGTAGAGGCAGGCAGATCTTGAGTTTGAGGCCAGCCTGGGCTACAAATTGAGTCCAGGATAGCCAGGGCTATAACGGGGTAATTCTGTCTCTAAAAAACAAAAACAACCACCACCACCACCAACAGCAAAAACAATAACAACAATAAAACCCAACCAAACACAAAACAAAACCAACCAACCAAACCAACCAAACAAAAAAACCAAAACCAAACAAAAACCACAAAAAGATTATTTAATCTGGTTGTGGGGGTACACTCCTTCAATCCCAGAACCTAGGAGACAAAGGCAAGCATGTCTCTGTGAATTTGAGGTCAACCAGTACTACTTAGACCAAAAAAAAAAAAAAGTTCAAGGTCTTAAGAGATAGGAGCACGGAGGTGGGGAGGGGAAACTGAGGCAGAGATGGAATTCAGAACCTCATCCCTGCTAAGCTTGTGCTCTGTCATTGAGATCTAACCCTCCCCCCTTTTCCTGGCCTGACTTACTGATAAATCTGAAAGCTGTGAGGAGAAAGACCAAATTCGTGACTGTCTAACAAGCAAGCTTTATTTCAGAGGTACACCTGGGACTGGCCAGCTGTCTAAGTTGGGATTTTAGAGAGCAGCCCTGGATGTGAGGAAGACAAGGTTTTTATATAGTTCACAGGTAGGGGGTTTCCAAAGGAAGGATTCAGTGGGCAAAATAGTCAGACATAAGCATAACAAGTTAGTCAGAGCGACCTCCTGAAACAAAGCCATGCCTGCTGTTTCCTGAACAGGGAGCACAGACCCATTCATAGTTAGGTTACAGGTTGGACATAGCCCAAGCCTTGAGAAACAGAGGTTTAATCATAAATAGGAAAGACCTAGTTTGGCTTTACTGTATGACGGCTTTTAAGCTTAAAATGGAGGCAGGCTGGTTCTTCGCTTGCCCTCAGTTCTCAGGCCACCTTCACTGCAGTCTTCCCTGGCCCTCCACCCCTGCATGTGCATCTCTGCTATGATACCAACCACACCCTGGGCTAGCATGCTCATGACTTCAATGGTTACTGTTCTGAGATGAGACAGGGTCTGGCTATGTACCTCAGGCTGACCTCAAACCAGAGATGCTCCTGCCTCGGCCTCCCTAGTGTTTCAATGACAAGCATGCGCCACCACAGCCAGCTTGTATGGCTACTATGAATATTAACTTCTGCGCTGTCCTCCTCTCCAGACTAAGGCCTGCTCTGAGTGGTAGTTCTAGATAGTGGGGCCTATCTAGCACAGCGGCTTGACTGCGGACAGAGTTGAAAAGCAGTGAAGGTAAAGGGAAAAGGAGAAACAAACATGCAGGCACTTTCAGCTGAGTTCAGGAAATTGTGAGCATCACACTTACTGCCTGGGTGCTACCACTTAAATCCCAGGGTTGTTGGTTCAGTTCTTTTGGTGGGTTGGTCATATCTTCTCCTTACCTCTATTCTGCATGCTTTTCCGTTTTGCTATTTAAAAACTGCTTAATTATTGGGGCCTGGTGATGCAGGCCTGCTTCTTGGAAGACAAAGGCATTGAAATGTCAATTCATAGCTAGGTAGTGGTGGCACTCACCTTTAATCTCAACACTTGGTAGGCAGAGGCAGGCAGATCTTGGAGTTCAAAACCAGCTTGGTTTACAGAGGGAATTACAGTATTGCCAGAGCTACACAAAGAAACCCTGTCTCAAAAAAGAATGAATGAACCAACAAATGAAAGAAAGAAGGGAAGAGAGAGAGAGAGAGAAAGAGAGAGAGAGAGAAAGGAAAGAAAGATTTCAAATCATGTACGATTACACACACCTTTAATCCCAGCACTCAGGAGGAGGAGGAAGAGGCAGGCAGATCTCTATGAGTTTGAGGTCAGCCTGGTCTACGTATGTAAATTCCAGGCTAGCTAGAGCTGCATAGTGAGACATTGCTTAAAAAATGTTTCCATTTGTCAGCACGATGCCTGCAGATGCAGACATGTATGGACAGTAAAAAGGTTACTATAATGAAACGAATGAACTTAATCATCATCTGCAGTTATCCTTTTATTGTTTTGTTTTTGTTTTTTGAGATAGGGTTTCTCTGTGTAGCCTTGGTTGTCCTAGACTCATTTTGTAGACCAGGCTGGCATCAAACTCATAGCTATCTGCTTCCCTCTGCCTCCCAAGTGCTGGGATTAAAGGCATGCAACACCATGCCCAACCCCTTTTTTGGTTTTTGTAAATCGTAATCATTTAGCACAAATGCATATTGTATTTTGGATCTCTAAATATTTTCACCCTATGTGTCCTTTAACCTACAACTCTCTGCCAGCTTTCTCTAGATATGAATGTTTTAATTTGATAAAGATTCCACATGTGGGCTGGAGAGATGGCTCATCGGTTAAGAGCACTGGCTGCTCTTCCAGAGGTCCTGAGTTCAATTCCCAGCAACCACATGGTGGCTCACAACCATCTGTAATAGGATCCAATGCCCTCTTCTGGTGTGCATGAAGACAGTGTACTGATATACATAATAAATATTTAAAAATTAAAAGATCCTACATGTAAAATCATGCAATCATTTTTGTGTGTGTGTCTAGCTTGTTTCACTTAGCATAATGTCCCTCAAGCTCATCCACATGTGGCAAATGGGAAGATCTGGTTCTTTTCACAGGGCTGATTACTATTCTATTGTGCATGGTGCTAGTTTCTCTTTCCACTCTTTCTCTGACAGCTTGCTTTCATATATTGGATATTGTGGACCATCAGACAGTAAACAAGGGAAAGCAGATAGCTTTAGGAAGGTGTGATTTATTCATCTTATTTGGGTATATGTCAGAAGAGATATTTCTGGGTCATGCACCATCTTTATTTTTAGTATCTTTGGAATCCTCTGTACTGTTTTCCATATGGCTTGTAACAACAGTTTGGATTTATTCCCTCTTAAAAGAGGGTAAAGGAGCTGGGCGTCGTGGCACACACCTTTAATCCCAGCACTCAGGAGGCAGAGGCAGGCGGATCACTGTGAGTTGGAGGCTACAAAGCAAGGCTACACCGAGAAACCCTGTCTCGAAAAACCAAAAACCAAAAACCAAAAACAAAAAAAAAAAAAAAAAAGGACAGCCCGGTGGTAGTGGTGGCGCACACCTTTGATCCCAGCACTCGGATTTTCGTGAGTCTGGGGCCAGCCTGGTCTACTAAGGACAGAAGACAGGGTACAGGGTGGTAAAAGAATTAACAAGAGCCCAGCTCCGAGGAACATGTCTGTAATCCTAGTACTTGGAAAGTGTAGTTGATGGATCAGGAGTTCAAGGTCATCTTCTGATAGTTAGTTGGAGGCTTTAGGCCAGCCTGGGCTACCGTGGCAACTGTCCTCTAGAACTGTAGCTTTGCACTCAGGCACTGTGCATATCCGCTGAAGCATTTGAGCTTTCGACCCCAATTCCCCATCAATAGCAGTCAGCAGTGGAAGACTGCCGAAGTCTCACAGGAATAGAGGGTCAGATCCAAAAGAAGGGGACACAGACGCTTCGCCTGGCTGGTGGGAACCAGCAAGTCTCAGCTACCTTCAAACCAGGAAATTTCTATTACCTCACAGGGCTTCCGGCGCCTTTTCCGACCCTAGAAAAACAAAACACAAACACTCACACAAAGCCTTACTAGCGCCGGAAGCCCCATAGTTTGCCGTAGTCATCTGACTCATCCGCTGGATTCTGATTGGGCTTTTGGAGTACGTGCTCTGGTGATCCCGCCCCAGCAGCTCTATGGGGCGGGGCCAGGTGCAAGAGGCCACGGTATTGGTTCGTTTCTTCAGGGCTCACCCAATCAGAGCCATCCTTCTTGCGGCGCGAAGCGAGGCAGCGCGGGGCGCCGGAGGGCCTTGTCAGCGCGCGGAGTTTGGATAGTGGTTCGGCCCGGTGGCGGCGTGAGCCTGAGTGAGGTGAGTTCGGCGCGCACAGGGCTGCGGTGTTTCCACCGGGTAACCGGCTCCACTCGGCCGGGCCTGGAGCTCGAGGCCTCCCTCGGCCATTCCCCCAGCCATCGGCCCCAGTCCCTCCAAGCCAGAAGCCCAGACCGGAGCAGAGTCCCGGAGCCCCATCAAAGGCCGTGTCTAGGCGGCCGAGGCTTGAGTCTCGCTGTCCGCCCGTTCCCTAAGGTCCAGGATCTTGCTTTCCGTGTGTCACATGCGAGAAAAGATCTTTTCTGCTTCCTAGAGTTTGTGTAAGGCTGCAACACATGCTTCCGAGAGACTCCGGAAGATGTGAAATTGCTCTAGTTTTAGACCGGGAAGCCGAAGCTTAGAATAAGACCTGCCTAGCTCGGAAGCATGTCTCGCTGCTGCAGGCTTTCTCCCCCCCTTCCCCCCTCCCCCCCGCCGGTCCATAGGTCACTAGAGATGGATCGGCCTCTCACCTGTCATCCCCCGACTCCAGCCACCTTTAGATAAACTGCCTTCCTCCCACAGCCAGGGCCAGTGGTAGGAAAACCCGAGAAGAGATGACAGGCGGCAGAGAGGCAGCCGCCTGGGGAGTCTATAGTGGAACCTGAAAGGATCTTCTTGCCTTAGTTACCCAGTGGCGACATGACAGCACACCGACTTAAATGTTAGCCCAGCTGTTATTCTGTCAGAAGGTCGCTTTAAATTTGCTGGGAGGAAATGGAATTTCTAGGTGTCAACTCACTTTCATTGCTAGTCCCCCAAGATAGAGAATTCATACCTTTTTTGTTGGTTGGTTGGTTGGTTGGTTTTGGCTCTTGTGGTTCAGGCTGGCCTCAGACTTGAGTAGCCGAGGATGACTTTGGACTCCAGATCGGACTCCTGATCATAATTCCTCAACCTCTCAAGTGCTGGAGACCCGTGCCACTATCTCAGCTATTTTAAATGTCTGTATCTGAAATTACCTTCAAAAGAGAATGTAACATCTTTGTTTTTGTTTTTCCGAGACAGGGTTTCTCTTTGTAGCCTTGGCTGTCCTGGACTCGCTTTGTAGACCAGGCTGGCCTCGAACTCACAGCGATCCGCCTGCCTCTGCCTCCCGAGTGCTGGGATTAAAGGCTTGCGCCACCACCGCCCGGCTCCGAGAATGTAACATCTTTTTGTTGTTGTTGTTGTTGTTGTTTTGGTTTTTGTTTTTGTGAGACAGGGTTTCTCTGTGTAATAGCCCTGGCTGTTCTCGACTCAATTTGTAGGCCAGGCTGGCCTTGAACTCACATAGTTCTGCCTGGCTCTGCCTCCTGAGTGCTGGGACTAAAAGTGTGCACTGGGCATAGATTGTAACATCTTAAACTTGGTTGATGGGCACACTCTATTTTCTGTACTTTTCCTTTTGTCTTCTGTGGGGAGTGGAGATATGAGTGTGTCCTTGATCATGTTTGTGCAGAGGTGTGTGTGTGTGTGTTTGCGTGTTTGCACGCACTCCTCAGTTTTCCACCTTTCTGTTTGGGACAGTCTTACTGAACCTGGAACTTCCTGATTAAACTAGCAAGCCTCCCAACACTGGCGTTGTAGATGCGCATTACCACACCCAGCTTGCTAAGTGGGTTCTAGAGATTTGAAATCAGGTCCTCATGTTTGTACTACGGGCACTTTACTGACTGAGCCGTCTTCTCAGGCCTGTACTGTGTTACCAGGTTCAAAGAAATTGCAAAGTAATCTGTACAGTCCAGTGCCTAAAAGCCCCCGAGTGTCTTGCAGCTCCCGCCAGGAGCAGTGGTTCACCCCTATAACCCCAGCCCTTTGAATAAGACAGGAGGATGGAGAGCTGAGAGCAGCTGTGTAAAGACTCCATCCCCAAAAGAAGCCTGTGGCAGCGCAAGCCTATAGTCCACACACATAGAAGGTGAGAGTAGAAGGCTGTGGCAGTGCAAGCCTATAGTCCATAAACATGGAAGGTGAGAGTAGAAGCCTGTGGCAGCGCAAGCCTATAGTCCACACACATGGAAGGTGAGAGCAGAAGGATCAGGAGTTGACAGCCTTCTTCTGGTACATAGCAAATGTGAGGCCAGTCTAGACTACATGAGACCCTGTCCCCAAGCCCAAAACAAACATTTAAATGCTCATTACA
This sequence comes from Acomys russatus, assembly GCF_903995435.1. Taxonomy (NCBI): domain Eukaryota; kingdom Metazoa; phylum Chordata; class Mammalia; order Rodentia; family Muridae; genus Acomys; species Acomys russatus. The sequence goes on along the minus strand of NC_067143.1, from coordinate 35,476,628 downwards.
TTTATAATATTGTCTTTCTGTCACTTTAGCTATTCTCATTAATTGTGTGTGCGTGTGTGTGTCACGGTGGTGGTTTGAGACATGGTTTCTCTGTGTAGCCCTGGCCATCCTGGAACTTACCTGAGACCACAATGGCCTCAAACTCAGAGATCTGCCTCCTGAGGTGAGACTAAAGGTGTGCACCACTACCACGACCTGGCTTATTAAAATTTTTAATGCTTTTTTTTATTTATGCATGTATGGGTTCGTACCATGGTACCTATCAGAGAACAACTTGCAGTTCTCGCCTACCATGTGGAGCCTGGGGATTCAACTCAGGTTCTCAGGCTTGGCAAGCACTCTTACTGCCTAAGCCACCCCACTGTCCTATTTTCATTTTTCACACGTTCTTAACCACATTTTAGTTATAAAATAGCTATATAGATTTTCCTAGGTAACCGTCATTACAGTGTACTCATAGTTGAGTGGTTCAGGTTTCTTTAGTTAAGTATTCTATGCATTGCAATTGTGAACTGTACCACCAGTTTTGGGTTTTGAGCCAAGGTTTTGTTATATAGCTCAGGTTGGCCATGAACAAGCTATCCTTGCTTCTGCCTCCTGAGTGCAGGGATTATATTTGTATGTCATCATAACCAGCTCTTGTATGTTTTGTTAATTTTCTTTTTTGCTTTTGTGGTGCTGGTAATTGAACCTAGGGCCTAGTGCATGCCAAGCAAGTGTTTTACCACTACTGAGCTACATTCTAGCAGTTGATAATATTTCTAAGATACATCTGGGCTAGAGAGATGGTTCAATTGTACTTACTTCACAAACATGAAAGCAGAAGTTCAGACCCCCAGAACCAGTTCCAGTGGCACAAACTTGTGATCTCATCACAGAGATAAGACAGAAGCCAGTCCAGGTTCAGTGAGAAGGCCCCTCATGTTGACTTCTGGCCTCCACTCAAACTCATATGCATGCACTTTAAGATATGTCTAACCATTACATTATTCACAAATAGTTATAGAAATGATAAATTTTAGTTTATTACACTTATTCATTGTATTTTGTGTGTGTTTTACCTGCATGTGTCTATGTGCAACCACGTGCTTGCTTAGTACCCACAGAGGTCAGAAGAGGGCATTGAGGCACCTGGAGCTGTGGATGGTTGTGAACCACCCTGTTGGGACTGGGAATTAAACATGGATCCTCTGCAAGGGCAACAATTTCTTTTTACCTCTGGACGATCTCTCTATCCCCCTTCTCATAATATTTTTACAAATTTTGGGGGTTTTGCCTGCATGTATGTCTGTGCACCTCTTGTGTGCCTGGTGTCCTTGGGGGTCAGAGTAGAGTGTCAGATTCCCTGGAACTACAGTTGCAAATGGCTGTGAGCTATAATGTTGGTGCTCTTTTACTTTTTTTTGTTTTTCAAGACAGAGTTTCTCTGTGTAGCCTTGACTGTCCTGGACTTGCTTTTGTAGACCAGGCTGGCCTCGAACTCACAGCGATCTACCTGCTTCTGCCTCCCAAGTGCTGGGACTAAAGGCGTGCACCACCACTGCCCGTCTCTTTTTCTTTTCTTTCTTTCTTTCTTTCTTTCTTTCTTTCTTTCTTTCTTTTTTCTTCTGGTTTTTCGAGGCAGGGTTTCATTGTGTAGCCTTGGCTGTCCTAGACTAGCCTCTAACTCACAGCAATAGCCTGTTTCTGCCCCCTGACTGCTGGGATTAAAGGTGTCCGCTACCACAACCAGCCTTAGAAAGTGCCAGGTTATCTCTTAGCCACTATTTTTATACCTTAAAAAATTTTCTTTTGTTGTTTTTGTTTTTTTGTTTTGTTTTTTTTTTGAGACAGGGTTTCTTTGTGTAGCCCTAGCTATACTGGACTGGCTTTGTAGACCAGGCTGGCCTCACACTTACAGTGATCCATCTTCCTCTGTCTCCCAAGAGCTGGGATTAAAGGTGTACGCAACCATACCTTAAAAATAAATTTTATTAATAAAATAGTTATGTGATTATACTAGTTGTTTTATTTTTATTTTATTGTGATAAGAACACCTGACATGAATTCCACCTTCTGAATGGATTGGTTTTATTTTTGTTTTTGAGACAGGGTCTCACTGTATAGCCCAGACTAGTCTTGCCTTCTGCATGCTGTCTCAGATTTCTTTCTTTTTTTTTTTTTTCTTTCTTTCTTTCTTTTTTAAGATATCCTTTTTAAAAAAGATTTATTTATTATGTATACAGAATTCTGCCTGCATGTACACCTGCAGGGCAGAAGAGGGCATCAGATTACATTATAGATGGTTGTGAGCCACCATGTTGCTGAGAATTGAACTCAGGACCTTTGGAAGAGCAGTCAGTGCTCTTAACCTCTGAGCCGTCTCTCCAGCCCCAGTCTCAAATTTCTTCAGGCGAATGAAATACAATATAGGCAGAGTGCTGTACTGCAGATCTCCACACATCCTGTCTTTCAATCCTAAAGCTGATCAAATAGAATTTGCTCATTTCCTTAGAGACAGCAACTTTACTGTAAGTGGGATCATACAGTACTTACCCTTCTATAAGTGCCTGTTTTGCTTAGCAGAGTGTCTTCAAGGTTAATCTGTGCTGTAGGATTGTCATCTGTAAAGGCTGAGTAATGTGCCCTTGTGTGTATGTACCGCTATATAGGAAATCTCATTTCTCTCTCCTCCATGCCATATAATACTTCATTTCTGTCTTGCTATTTAGGTCAGGCTGCCTGTATACTCCCAGTTATCCTACTGCCTCAGCTTCTTAAGTACTGGGGTTATAGGTGTGCGCCACCATGCCTGGCCCCACATCTTTCTTTTGTCTGCTTCAGGCTCTAACCCCAAATAGGGAACCCCCACATAACTCACAACTTCTGTCTAACCTGACTGCAAATCAGATTTGCATGACAGGGGTTTTTGGCTCAGTAACTTGCTAAGGCAGCCCAGAGACCTCAAGGAAAACTTCTGCTTCTACATTATAGGGTACATTTCATAAAAGTGAAAGAAATAACATAATGTGAGGGATGTGGGAAGGGGTGGAGCCTCCAGACCCCACGTGATCACAGGAATCCTTAGAAAGCCTGTCCTTTTCAGGTTTTGTGTAGGCTTTATTGCCTAGGTATGATTGATTAGATCATTGACCATTGGTGACTAAGTCACTCCAGCCATCTCCTCTTGGTTGTAAGACTGTATTGAAGTACAAGTAATTGGGTCATGAGTATATATATATATATATGTGTGTGTGTGTGTGTGTGTGTGTGTGTGTGTGTGTGTGTGTGTGTGTGTATAGTTTTGGGTTTTGTTTTATTTTTGAGACAGGGTTTCTCTGTGAAGCCTAGGCTGTTCTGGACTCACTAGTAGACCAGGCTGGCCTTGAACTCACAGCAATCTGCCTGCTTCTGCCTTCCAAATGCTGGGATTAAAGGTGTGTGCCACCACGCCCGAATAGGATGCTCATTTTTTATAATTATATTTTGTATGTATATTGGTGTTTGGCCTGGCCTGCATGTATGTCTGTAGGAGGGTGTTGGATCCATTGGAACTGGAGTTACAGACAGTTGTGAGCTGCCATGTGGGTCCCAGGAATTGAACCCTGGTCCTCTGGAAGAGTAGTCTGTACTGAGCCATCTCTCCAGCCCCCAGAAAGCTAATTTTTAAGTGGTTAATCTTCTACCACTATACTGAACTCATGCTGCTCCACACCCTAGCTAAACTATATTGTATATGTATATGTATACACATCATATATGTGTATATATGGATATGCATTGATATTGAGTATACTGTGAGGGTGCAATGGTCAAGGCAAAAAATAGAGAAATTTCCAGCTCTTTGCTTTTTGAGAGAAGGTCTGACTCTATAGGCCAGGCTATCTTATGGCAATCTTCCCGCCTCAGCCTCCCAAGCGCTGGGATTACAGGGATGTGCCACCGTGCCAGCTATCATTGTGCCTTTGTTACTTTGTTTAATCTCTTGGAGGCTTTAAAGCTATTTTAGTAAGTATACCCTAGAGACTTTATATTTAGGTCATTTTGGTTTTTTCTTTCATTTGGATAAGTTTTACAAATCTTTAAATTTTAATTGTGTGTGTGCATACAGCGTAGTCAGGGTATTATGTGCGCTGGGTTTTCCTCAAATTTGCTAGGTAGTCAAGAATAATTGAACTTTTTATCTTCTGCCTCCACGTTCTAAGTCCTGAGGTTGCAGGTGTGTACTCTCTTCAGTGGTGAGCTGAACACAGAGCTTTGTGCGTGCTGGGCATCCTACCAGCGGAACTACACCCTGAAGTGTAGCTGCTTGAGGAAGCTCTAGGTCCCAGCACCAGTTTGCAGTATGACTGTTCTTACCTAGTGCTTAACAGTATCATCACTATAAATCACTATGGGTTTATGCTTGTTTTCTGAGTCAGTTTCTTTGTGTAACAAAGGTTTTTATGTCTGTATTTTTGCAGAGTAAATCTCCTCACCTTGTATTGTTTTCTAGGAGTATGTTTTATATCTCTTATTAAAATATCAGACCCAGGGGGTAGACATAAGTGCTTGTTGTTCCACAAGCCTGACAACCTTTATTTGTGTTCTTAGACCTGTGAAACCAGATGTAGTAGTGCAGGTGTCTGTAGCCCCAGTGCAGGGATGGGAAGTGGGAGGCAGAGACAGGAGAGTCTCTAGATGCTTGTAAGCCAACTAGCCTAGCTTACACAGTACAGTGGTGGGGAAACCTGTCTCAAGCAAGGTTGAAAGGCTAAGAGCCAATCACTGGAGATTGTCCTCTAGCCTCTGCACACATGCCACATTGATGCAGCCCAGTGTGCACACATACACACAATATTAGACTCTACTATTGAGTCCCTCCAGGAAAAGAAAATTGAGGCTTTTTTTAAAAAAGGATTTATTTTATTTATATATATATATAGTGTTCTGCCTGCCTGTATACCTACATACCAGAAGAGGCCACCAGATCTCATTATAGTTGGTTATGAGCCACCATGCAGTTGCTGGGAATTGAACTCAGGATCTTTGGAAGAGAAGACAGTGCTGTTAACCTCTGAGCCATCTCTCCAGCCACAGTTATTGAGACTTTTGACTGGAATTTTATTGTGATAGATCAGTTTGGGAAGAGATGCATCTTGAGAATATTGCTTTCCTATCATGACTGTGGCTCATGGCTCATTTGTTTGTTTTTTAATTTTAAAATATAACTTAATAGTTTCCTGAATATATATGGCCATAATTTTTCAGATAGTTTTGGAGGGTACTTAAATGTTGATGTCACTGTTAATACGTTTTCTGTTTTTTTGTCTTTTGTTTTTAATTTTCTGGTTGTCTATCACTGACACATAAAAATAGAACATTTTGCATTGATGTCTTCTAATAGTCCTTCATAAGTAGCTCCTGTACCAGATTACTACAACTTGAATGCTTAAATAGCATTGTTATCCTACAGTTCAGTACCCCAGAAATCTGAATGGGCTTACCTGGAATAAGGTCTAAGGGTTTTTCAGAGCTGCATTATTTTTCTACAGGCTCTAGGGAGAATATGACCATTGCCCTTGCCAGTTGCTTGCAGATGACCACATCCTTGGATTGAGATTGCTTTCATCATCATCCAGTAGTCTCGTGTGGAATCCTTCTGAAGTTGTCAGCTATCTGGTCTGCCACCAATTTTTTTTCTTCCACTTAAAAGGACACTTATGATTACATTGGCCCCACTTGCATAATCCAGGAAAGTCTTCCTGTAGTTTCATTTTTGTTTCTCACTTTGATTTTTCACCCTATAAAGATACTATTTAAAGCATTTTAATGCCTCAGATATGTTTGGCATTAAATTAGATTTCAAAATTAAGTCTTCAGTTTAGAGATGATTTGGGGCTAGATGTGGTGAGGCACCACTTAAATCTTAGTACTTGCGAAGAAGGAGCAAGAAAGTCAGTGAATTGGAAGTCAACCTGATTGACATAATGAGTTTTAGGACAACCAGGCCTATGTAGTGAGATCCTACACTTCCAACTACCTATTACTCCAGTTCCAGGGGATCTGGTGTTCTTTCCCAGCCCCTGTGGGCACCCACAGACACAGGCACACAAATAAGTGCTTGAGAGATAGCTAATTGGCTAAGGTACTTGTTGCTCTTAGAAAGGGCCTTGGTTTGTTGCCCAGTGCCTAGATGGCTAACTCACAGGTGCATGGGGCTCCAGTTCCATGGCATCTGATGTCTCTGACCTCTACGGGCACCTTGTATACATGTGATGCACATATGTACATGTGAGTAAAACACTCAGACACATAAAATAGAAATAGAAGAAGGAGGAGAAGGAAGAAGAAGAAGAAGAAGCAGCAGCAGCAGCAGCAGCAGCAGCAGCAGCAGCAGCCACCCAGCTCTTAAGGAGGCAGAAACAGGCAGAGCTTTGAGTTCCAGGACAGCCAAGGCTACACAGAGAAACCCAGTCTTGAAAAACCAAAAAAAATGAAGAGAAGGAAATAAGAAAAGAAAGACATTTACAAGTTAAAACAAAGAAACTTATGATTTAATAAAACCACTAACCAAAATCAGAACAAAAATTCATTATCATGAAGGGTTTTTTGTTTTTTTTTTTTTTAATTTTTCGAGACAGGGTTTCTCTGTGTGGCCTTGGCTGTCCTGGACTCACTTTGTAGACCAGGCTGGCCTCGAACTCACAGCGATCCGCCTGCCTCTGCCTCCCGAGTGCTGGGATTAAAGGCGTGCGCCACCACGCCCGGCTCTCATGAAGGTTTTTTTAAAGTTATTTTGTTGTTGTTTGTTTTTGTTTTCGAGGCAGGGTTTCTCTGTGTTTCCCTGGCTGTTCTAGAACTCACTCTGTAGTCCGGGCTGGTCTTCAACCTTTGCCTCTCAAGTGCTGAGATAAAAATAATGCACCACCTCTGCCAGGTAGTTATTTTAAGATAATTCCATCAACAACAGTAATTCTCCTTTACCACATGACCAAATGGTCACAGCTTGAAAAGCTTAGAGTGGTCGGACATGGTGGCACAGGCCTTTAATCCCAGTGCTCAGGAGGCAGAGGCAGGCAGATCGCTGTGGGTTCGAGGCCAGTGTCTTGGTTATGTTTGTATTGCATTGACAAAACACTATGACCAAGGCAACTTATAAATGAAAGCATTTAATTAGGGGGTTCATGGTTTCAGAGGTAGTGGAGCGCATGGCCGGTATGGCAGGAAGCATGGCGGCAGGCAGGCAGGCAGGCAGGCTTGATGCTAGAGCAGTAGCTGAGAGCTTTCATCTGATCTCAAGTTGGAGGCAGAGACGGTGAGCATGAGAAGAGGCGCTGGAATGAAGCATCAACAGGAGGGTTTAACAGGGTGTTGTGCTTGCCAACTGCCTTGGTGTTGGGCTTTTAAATTCAGACCTTGGATTTGTCAATTACTTAGGTAGTGAGGTTGCCTGGGTTTGTGCTTCAGTGTTGCCCTTACTCTTTGGTTTTTCGAGATAGAATTTCTCTGTGTAATAGCTCTGGCTGTCCTAGATTCAATTTGTAGACCAGGCTGGCCTCGAACTCACAGCGATCCCTTGCCTCTGCCTCCCAAATGCTGGGATTAAAGGCATGCACCACTACGCCTGGCGTCTTGCCCATACTTAATCCTTCAGGAACTGATAACTTTAATTTCCCTGTAGATTTTCAGGGAGTGGGGCTTGATTTTTTGTTTGTTTGTTTGTTTGTTTTGTTTGATTGTTTGTTTCCTCTTCCCCAAAGGAGGTAGTTCTTGGGGATGCTGGTTTATAGAAAATTTCACACTTTCGTGGGCCTTAGCCTTGACTTCTTCCAAGCTTTTCCTCCAAGGCATAAACTGGTGCTCCAAGTCCCAGGCTTAGACAGACATCCTTAGAATAGTAGCCTCCATGCTCTGTCACTGGTCTGGGTTCCCAGTCTTGCTGACATAGTTCCAGAATTTTTCAGAAAATACGTAAAAGACTGGATAGATATACTTCAGAATGTCTTGTTTGATCTAGCAATAATCTAGGGCAATCACCAATAAGCCATGTCTGCAAAGGACCGGAGAGGGATTTTTTTTAGGCTTTGCACAATTGGTGGGTTCTGGGATTATTCTCCTGTGCAGTTCAGAAGTAACTGTATGTAATATGTGAGCATGCAAAACCGAACTTACAAAACAGGCCTCAGCCTGAGTCAAAGCGTACCCAACGTTCATCAGGAGAACATTGCTGACTTGTCGTCATAGCATTTCTTAGGGAATGACTCCTACCCTGTGTTGTTATGTTTCTGTAATTATATATTATACTTTTATGTTAAATGCCAGTGTTGTCTTTTTTGAGGATGAGTAGGTACTATACCATTTAAATTTATCATGGGAAAGTGCTATTGGGGCTTACACCTAGAGTCTCTTGCATGCCAGGCTGTACTGTACTACTGAGCTGTGTCTTTTTGAGACAGGGTTTCTCTGTGTAGCCTTAGCTACCCTCGACTCACTTTGTAGATCAGGCTGGCCTCGAACCCACAGTAATCCACCTGCCTCTGCCTCCCGAGTGCTGGGATTAAAGGCATGCGCCACCACGCTCGAGTACAATTATATTTCTAAAGACTAGTTACAGCTCTGGTATTATAAAATATCTTTATTTTATGCTTTTGTAAACTGAATTTTAATTTGGATGAGGATTTTTTTTATTAAAATAGAAATATTTTCTCCCTTCCCAAATGGATAAGCTCTTTTTTTTTCATTATTATATATGAACAACTTTATTACATTTTCTTGTATGTGTGTATGCACGGATATGCATGTGGAAGTCACAGAGCAACCAGCAGGAGTTGTGTCTCCTTTCACATGTGGTTCCCAGGGATCACACTAAGTCCTCAGGCTTGGCAGCAAGTGCTTTTCTCTGCTAAGTGATCTCAACTGGTCCTCAACTGAATTTTAGAGGCATTTTTTTTTTTTTTTTAAATCAAGTTTTGGAAACTATTTTAGTATTTAAGTTGGAATTTTGTTAACCCATATACTAATTTACAAGGAACTGTTATCTAGACCTTTCACTTAAGAGCATGATATGTTTCCCTAAGTCTTTTGTTTTTCTAATAGTTTTTGGTCATTTTCTTGCTATCATGTCTGTCTGTCTTTTGTTAGGTTAATTGCTGGTTGTTTAACACGCTTCACTGCTATTGCAACAGAATGCCTCTTTACAACTGCACTTTCTAGTTATTACTACCACATGTTAATGCATTTGACTTTTGAGAATTTATATTATCTTTTGTTTTCCTGAGGTTTTAATTACCTGTTGTTATGACTGATTTTCCTTGGATTATTGTGTTAATATGTAATTAAGTTGTCTCCATATAAGGATAATCTCATCTTTTCTACTATTTCCTTTTTTGCCATGACAATGATGGCCAGTGTGAGAGTGGGAATGAGAGAACAGGCTTTTTTTTGTTTGTTTTTTGTTTTTCGAGACAGGGTTTCTCTGTGTAGCCTTGACTGTTCTGGACTCACTTTGTAGACCAAGCTGGCCTTGAACTCACAGCGATCCCCTGCCTCTGCATTCTGAGTGCTGGGATTAAAGGTGTACACCACCACTGCCTGGTGAGAAATCAGTCTTGATTTTGCCTTTTTTGCTGTTTTTTGAGACAGGATTTCTCTGTGTAACAGCCTTGGCTGTCATGGACTCACTTTGTAGACCAGACTGACCTCTAACTCACAGAGATCTGCCTGCCTCTGCTCCCTGAGTGCTAGAATTACAGGTTTGCTTCACTGAGCTCAGTTTGCCTTTATTTTGAATAGATTCACTGTTAGTATAAAATATGATGCTATATCAGTTTTAGATTTTTTTTTTCTGAGACAGGGTTTCTCTGTGTAGCCTTGGCTGTCCTGGACTTGCCTTGTAAACCAGGTTAGCCTCAAACTCTTATCGATTCACCTGCCTCTGCTTCCCCGAGTGCTGGGATTATAGCTGTACAGCACCATGCCTGGCTAGTTTTAGATTTTTAAATACTTCTGGTTTGGTGGCGATTTTTTTGTTTGTTTGTTTGTTTTTCATGACAGGGTTTCTCTATATAGCCTTAGCTGTCCTAGGCTAGCTTTGTAGACCGGGCTGGCCTCAAACTCAGAACGATCCACCTGCCTCTGCTTCCTCCCAAGTGCTGGGATTAGAGGCATGCGCCACCATGCCTGGCTGGTGGTCTTTCTTGTTTTACTTTTTTTTTTTTTTTAAGATTTACGTATTTTTATTTTGTGTGTGTGAACCTTTGAATGTATCTGTTTAAAATGGTTTGCATTTAGGGCTGGAGAAGTAGCTCAGTGGTTGAGAGTACATAGTGTTCTTGCCAAGTTCCCAGCACTCAAATTGGGTGACCCACAACTGCCTGTAACTCCAGTTCCCGGGGAATCCAGAGACTCTGGCATCCACGGTCATCTTGCACTCCCCCCCCCCCGCCATAATTACATTATATATGTATTATTATATATACATACATACATAACTTAAAATAAAACAGTGGTTTGAGTTTTATTATACATCTTTTTAAAAAGATATTGATAACAATGTGTGAACCAAGAAGTCCAAGGAGCTAGGTGTAATGGTCACTACTGTAATCCCTGTACTCGGGAGCTAGAGTCAGGAGAACTGTGATTTCAAGCTAGCCTGAGCTACATAGTGAGGCCCTGTCTCAAAAGAAAACCAAACAATGGCCGGGAGAGATGGCTCAGTGGTTAAGAGCACTGACTGCTCTTACAGAGGACTTGCTTTCAATTCCTACCACTCATGTGGTAGCTTAAACCATCTGTGTAGCTACATTTCCAGGGGCTCCAACACCCTCTTTGCCCTCCGTGGGCACAAGTCATGCAGTTGGTGCACATACATACATGTGTGCAGACTAAACATAAAAAAATCTAATAAAAAAGGAAGCAAAGAATATCAAAATCAATCCGAAGGGATTAGCCTAACCCTACTGGGGAAGGGTGAGAAGCGTCTGTGTGCTGGAAAGTTCTTCCTGATGTGAGTGCCGTATGTATGCAAGCAAAGCTGCTGACCCCGCCCCCCCCCCATAGTCACAGCTTATTCATTGCATACATGCTACGTCTTGACACACACAAAAATCTTATTCATCTGTCCATATCTGTTTTTATTAGTGAAACTGTTTGGATAATAGATGAGTAGTTTTACTTAATTTGTTCCATGTTACATTTCTGGGATAAGTCATAGTTGATGACAATTTTAATCCTCTTCAAATATCTTTTTTATGATCTTTAACATTTTTTGTTCTCATTCAATAAATATTGGTTGAGCTGGGCACGGTGGTACGCCCCTTTAATCTTAGCACTCTGAAGAAAGAGGTAGGTAGAGTTATGAGTTCAGTGAGTGTGGCCTACATAACAAGCTGTGGGCCAGCCAGGCCTACACAGTGAGACCCTGCCCATAAACAAACAAACAAACAAACTGATAATTAAAAAAATATTGATTGAGCTCTAAACATTTAGAGATGCTAATGGTTGTTTACAATTTAGTGAGAAAATAGCCAATCAAATAATTATAAAGTGAGTGTTAAATTGCAACTGTATTTCCAGTAGAAAGCTATTTGTTCTTTTTTTTTTTTTTAAGATTTATTTGTTCTATTTATTGTTTATACAGTATTCTGCCTACATGTTTGCCTGCCCTTCAGAAGAGGGCACCAGATCCCATTATAGATGGTTGTGAGCTACCATGTGGTTGCTGGGAATTGAACTCAGGACCTTTGGAAGAACAGACAGTGCTCTTAACCTCTGAGCTATCTTTCTAGTCTGCTATTTGTTCTTATAACATTATAGGATAACTATTGAATTTAATGTTGTTTATTGTTTGTATTCCTTTTTTTTTTTTTTTTCCACTGTGTGACATTATTCCTTGGTAGACATGAACAAATGGTCATTCACTTCAGATAGAGAATTGACAATAGACCAAAATACAATATACCAAATTGTTACTTGGTGAACCAATAAACTTTGTTGGGGTTATACAGGAATATGGGTGAGAGGTTACTTCCAGGAACAGAAATGTCTGCACTGACACTAAAGCTCACCCCAGTAGGGATGACAGCTCATGAAAGCTGGAAATGTGAAGTACACGCACATTTCAACAAGTTCAAAAGTGGTCTTTTAAGGCAGCCAGTTAGTCTGACTGAGAGTATCTCAGCTGTGTGTCTGTGAATGTGTCTGCTTACAGAAGGCGGGACCTGCTGACTGGTCAGTTTCAGGAACTTCCTGAAGTCATCATTTATTTCCTGAGTATAATAGGCACCTCTGCAAGATAGAATGTTCTACTTCCACTTAGAGTATCCTCTTGTTTCACCTCCCCTTTAACATCCCGTGTCTTAAGGAACAAGATTCCCTCTAAGATGGCCAGTTTTGGGAGGAAACTGCTACATAACAGTACTCCACAAATATTAATATATTCTTTTTGCATAACAACCATATGAAGTGAACAAGCCTTTGTTTTACAGAAACAAAGGTGCATTTTGTGAAAAGCTTTTAATCCAGATTTGAGTAAACACTGAAAAAGACTAACCAGTAGTTGGTTAGTAGTTTTATGTACCAACTGTAGATGTGGGTTTCTCAGGAAAGTCTCCTAGGTAGACCTTGTTGTGTTTTGCTGAAGACACTCTTTGTAATTTAAGTATCTCCACCTCCACCCCCTCACCCTCCCCCCACCCCCCTCACTCTCCCCCCACCCCTGTTTTTAAAAAACAGGGTCTCTGTGTAACCCTGGCTGTACTTTAACTCGCTCTGTAGACCAGGCTGACTTCCTGCTCACAGAGATCCACCTGCCTCTGCCTCCTGAGTGCTAGGATTATAGGCGTGCGCCACCACAGCGGTAGGTGGGCCTCTTAATCATGATCTCCCTGGTAACTAAGTCTTCTGCCTCAAGTGCTGGCATTATAGAGATCTACAACATGCCTGGCTTGTGTTTACACTTTTAGTTTTAGCTTTCTTCATTTTCTTGTTCTTTGGGTCATATAGATTAAATATAGCTTGGGCATTTTAAAACTTACTTATATAGCTTTTTAATTCCTGAATTCTCCTTTGATATAACATGTAGATTCTATTCATATTTTTTTTTTTACCAACTGTTTTGCTTAATTTTGCCTAGTAGACATTATTGAACCATAATCTATTTGTAAAAGGCTGAGAATTACTTGACTACATTTTTACTGCAGATTTTTTAAAAAGTGAGACAAACCTATTTTTTTTTTAATCGGTAAATGGGACGATTCTTAGGAAAAAATGGGCTTTAAGACTCTGATAACCATAATTAATTCAGGAATACATTTGGACAGCTGTTTTTCCACTTTAAGTTACAGAGTGTTACATGTCTTGTCCTAGTTTTTTTTGCTGTTGCTATGATAAAATCCCTGACAAAAGTCCCTTCCGGGAGCAAGGGTGTATAGTCTATCATTTCAGGGAAGTCAAGGCAGCAGGAGCTTGAACTGGTCTCATAGCATCCACAGTCAGAAAGCAGAGGGATGAGCGAATGCAGCTGCTCAGCTCCCTCCCCACTCACCATTCTGGATCCCCAGCCTAGGGAATGTCCCACACGTAATTAAGATGTACCTTCCCATTTCAATTAATGCAATCAATATGTTTTCTCACAGGCATACTTACAGGCTCATTTCCCAACTCATTCTAGATTCTGTCAAGTTGATAATTAAAACTAACCCTTACGTCACTTTTTGCAGAAGACACATATGCATTATATTTAAAAGAGCATATAATGTTAATGAGAGGCCTGTCTAAAGCTCTGACCAGAAATTGTTTGGTTTGATAGAGAGCTCCTTGTTTCTAGGGCCCCAGTCGAGCTTTATGAAGTTATGATGCTCATGTGTGAAGCTTACCATTTTGCCCAAGGTAAGGTCACTCTTCCCCACAGACAGTAACCTGCTGAGGCTCACAGAGCTCAGCTGTGTTTTTAGGAACAACTTTCTAAAGCCTCCACTTTTAGTGTCTGACTGTTGCACCAAGTGTCTTAGAATAGTGGTTTTGGCAGTCCATTTCTTGATATTCTGAAATAGCTGTCTTGTTACAACAAAAAGAATAAAAGGAGAGTTTAACCTAGAAAGAGAAGGTAGTCCTAATTTTGATAGCTCTAAAAATCATTTCATTTATTTAAAAGAAAAGGAACCCCCCACATCCTTTAAAACAAAAATAAAAACAAAAAAACCTGTTTTCTCTGCCGTGTCTGTTGTTGAAGAGGTTTATTTATTTATCTATTACTTACTAATTTGATTTGATTTTAAGACAGTCTGTGTAACCTAGCCTAGAACTCACTGTGTAGTCTGGCCTTAAAGTCACAGAGATTTTCCTGTCTCTGCCTCCCAAGTGCTGTTGTGCCACCTGGTTTGCCTTCTGTTTTCATTTCGTTTTGTTTCTCCTTTTTTCTTTTTCTTTTTTAAAGATTTATTTATGATGTTTACAGTGTTCTGCCTGCATGTATGCACTCTCAACTGCTAAGCCATCTCTTCAGCTCCTAGACATGCTTTTTCTTTCTATTTAAAAAAAAGTTTGTTTGTTTGTTTTTTGTTGGAGGGTTTCTCTGTGCAGCCTTGGCTGTCCTAGACTCTCTTTGTAGACCAGGCTGGCCTCGAGCTCGAAGCAATCTGCCTGCCTCTGCACCCTGAGTGCTGGGATTAAAGGCATGTGCCACCACACCCGGCTGGACATACTTTTTCAATTGGCCTAATTTTATAAGATGACCTGTTAGGACCCTGGCTGGTGTCACAGGTCTCTAAATTAGCTACTGGGGAGGCTAAGGCAGGAGAATCTTGGTTTCAAGGTCAGTTTAAAAAACTTAGTGTGACCCTTTCTTAAAATTAAAGTTTTAAGAATGCAACTTAGTGATAGAGCACTTGCCTTGAGTGTGTGAAGCCCTAAATTCAGTTCTCAGTACCATCAAAAATAAAAGAAGACTATCCCTGAATGTCATGATCTGCTTGTTAAATACTATAGGCTTTCTCTTATTTCTGATTTGAAATCTTACTAAGTCAAGACATAGTTCAAATAAGAATACTCATTTATTCTTTTCATCATTTATTTTTTGAGATGACACACATGCTAACTAGCTCAATCTGGCCTCAAACTCAGTGATCCTTCTGCCCAGCCTCCCAGGTGCTGGAATGGCAGGTGTGAGTTGCCATGCGTGGCTTGGATATGGTTTTCCAGTTTGATTTACTACTTTTACTTTATTTCTTTTTGAGACTCTCACTCTAACATAAGTTTCCTTCACACACAAGAGCTGTGTTCCACCACATCCTGTGTTTCCTGACTGTGTGTGTGCGCGTGCGTGCATTATGTGTATGCTCTGCACTCAGTGTAGTGTAGCTTTTTGCAGTTAAAATGTCATAACGTCTCTTTTTTCATGTAAAAGACATTTTTAATCACTTCCCAAATTGTACTTGTGATTGTTGTGACTCTGATTTATCTGGAATGAATGCCACTGGCCAGGCATGGACCACACTGACATTCCTAACGGTTTTGGGATGTTGTATTGCATTGGACTGAGAGACACTGAGTATGTTTAATTTATGCCTTCATACGGCACTTGGAGAAAAGTGGTCACTCTTTGAGGTAAAGAATGCTTCATTGTTTAGAATCCCCACCTGGTTTGTGTGTGTGTGTTTGCCCACACCCCCAGGTGTGTGCCTACCACAGTGCCTGTGTGACAGTCAGAGAGCAGCTTGGGATGTCAGCCCTTGCCTTCTACCTTATGTCATACTTAATTCCAAAATGAAAACAATAACCATGTTATAATTACACCTACATGATAGGACTATCCCACATAGAATCACAAAATGCATTGTATATTTAGTCAGGTTATGATTACGCCTAATGTGATAACAGAACTATCCCTCATTCAAGTGAAACACTTCTGTCTTTGTCATTCTTCTATGGTTGTGAAGAGACATCATGACCACAGCAACTCCTATTTAGCTGGAGGCTTGCTTACAGTTTCAGAGTACATTCTCATCATAGGCAGACACGGTGCTGGAGAGGTAGCTAAGAAAGAGTTCTACACCTGGACCTGCAGGGAGGGAGAGAGAGAGAGAGAGAGACAGACAGACAGACAGACAGACAGACAGACAGACAGGGCCTGGCATGGGCTTTTGAAACCTCAAAGCCCATGCCCAATAACACATTTCCTCCAACAAGGCCACACCTCCTGGTCCTTCTAATCCTATGAAAGAGTTCCCCTCCCTGGTGACTAAGCATTCACGTATGGGAGCCATTCTTTGTCAAACCACCACATTTTGTATGGGGGGGGGGACGACGACAGAACAGTTTGTAAAGTGGGTCGGTGGTAAAGCTTGTTCTGCAAACCAAGGACCAGGATTCATCCCTAGAAACCGCATAAAGATAGAAGGGAAGAAAGCAGCTGCGCAGAGTTGTCCTCTGACCTCCACATGTGTGTGGTGGCAAGTGTTCCCCTTCATCATGCACATGTGCACATGCACGCTAATAGTCTTATTTTGCTTTAAATCCAAATAGAGTGGGAAAGGGGATTTTAATTCATCTGAAATAACAAAAAAAAAACTTCACAGATCACAGTTGTCTTTCTTTAGCTCAATGATTTCAAGGTGGCTTGAGCTATGCTTTATTTGGGTGAAAGCTAAGCAGAGCAGCAACTTGTTACACACAGTGTATGTGGTGAACTGTTCTTTCTAGGCTGGAGCCAGATGATGACGCAACGTGCTCTCCTGCTGGTCAACCTTTGCCCTGGGTGTGGGTGTTCTTTCTTTACTGGATTTTTTAACCTGTGGACAGAGAATTCACTTACTGGGTGTTCTCTGGGTTTCTAGTTTGCTTTGATCGTTCCTCCCCACACCCCCCTTCACTTCCCATTTATCCTCCAAGCCTAGGCCAGGTCTCATTTTTCCCCCTACAAGCATTTCCTAATCATCACTTCTCCACAATGTGCTGATTTTAGGGTCTACTGAAAAAAAGGGAAATGAGGCCATTTACTTGTTATGCAAGTAAATCTTTAGCTAGTTAAAAATTATGTTTTAAATGTCACCAGATGTAAATGTTAAAGCAATCTGTTAATAAAAAACAAACAAACAAAAAAACAAAACAAAAAAACCAGAAGAAAAGGAAAATAAAAGAAGCAGAAAACGCATGTTACTTTGGGCGCCTTTTTGAGTCAAGTCCTTTACCTCCTCAATACACAGAGTGATGCAAAGCACCTCACTCCACTAATGGCTGCCCTCTTCCTTTTTAGGATCATGGCTGCCGTTCCTCAGAACAATCTACAAGAACAACTGCAGCGCCATTCAGCCAGAAAACTTAATAATAATAAACTCAGCCTTTCAAAACCAAAATCTTCGTAAGTATATTCATTTTCGTTTACACGGCAAATCAGGTGTCATACAAATGGAGCTCTTGTCTCTCAGGTCTGTTTGAGGGAGGATCCCATGTGTAGCTCATGCTGGCCTAGAAGTTCCGGCCACCTCACTTCACACTTGCAGCAGTGCTGCCTTAGCCTCTGTGCGCTGGGATTGTTACCACACCAGGCTTCTTCCAGCTCTTTCATTTGACAGAGGAGATGAGGGGCTCAGTGGTTTTCCCATTTTGCAAAATAATAGTAGAGCAGGTGCTAGCAGATCTGGGTGTGATTGCTCTAGCTTTACACAGGCCCTGGCACATTATTACTTGTCCAGTAAAGTTGGATAAACAAGTAAGGAATTTTCTTGTAGATTTGGGCAGATATTATACTTTAATATAATCTCATGTGCTCCACAAAATTATGTAGGGAAACAACTGCTGTCTCCTGCAAGCTATACCCCAAGTTCTTAAGGTGTGTAATTATGATTTGTATTTAGGTTGTGCCCTTACCAGGTCGCAAGCTCTGCTCCAGGCACTTGGCGTTAACGTTGCTTTAAAGTCACTATTGACCTTCATGTCAGCAATTTCAGGAGACGGCAAGTCTCTTGCCTCCTTTATGTCCTTTAGATCTCAGCAGATTTTTTTTTGTTTGAGGCAAGGTTTCCCTGGCTGTCCTGGACTTACTTTGTAGACCAGGTTGGACTTGAACTCACAGAGATACGCCTGCTTTTGCCTCCCAAGTGCTGGAATTAAAGGCACGCGCCACCATGCCCAGGCTTTCTTTCTTTCTTTCTTTCTTTTTTTAACTCTTCTCCCTTAATATTTTTTGTCAGAGGAGGAAAAGCCACTCTGAGTCTCTTACTTTTTTCACACATTCTGTCTCTTCTGAAGGACTGCCAGCCTGAGAAATAAGGTGTGGGACTGGCCTGGGAACTCTCAAAGCCCAGTAATTAGCCTCTGAATGGGAAAGATCAGAGCAGCCAAATGGATTTACAATGCCTGGTGAATTTTCAAAACCACAGAGGGAGATGGGTTCTGTGCTCATTTGTAATACAATTAATGTAATATTTTGGGGTGGAGGTGGAAGACAGGGTGTGTGTGTCTGTGTGTGTAGAGCCCTGGCTGTCCTGAATTCATTCTGTAGAATAGGCTGGTCTTGAACTCACGGTGATCTGCCTGCCTCTGCCTCCCTGAGTGCTGGGATTGAAGGTGTGCATCACCAGGACAGGCTTAAGTGTAATTTGTATTTGAAAAGATGTTTTTAGACTAATGAGTTTGTCAAGATCGAAATGGATCCATCCTAGGACTGGGGTTGTAATTTATGGTAGAATGCTTGCTTAGCATACACGAGGCTCGGGGTTCAGTCCCCAGCATCACAAACAAACGAATTCATCTAATTCAGTTTTTCCATTATTTTTCAGACGCTTTACTTTTAAAAAGAAAACATCAGAGAACGATGTGTCTGTCACTAGTGTGTCTGTGGTAAAAACACCTGCGTTGAGTGATAAAGATGTGAGTGTGTCTGAGACCTCTTCATTCACTGAGCCTCCGCCCCACACACCAAAGCAGCAGTCAATGATTGATAGCTTCTTTAAAAGTTCTGGAGGACAGCAGACCAAGGGGACCTGCACCGAAGCATCACTGCTGGACGGGGCACAGATTCCTCAGGAAGTTGTATGCACTGCCCCAAAAACCCCAGCTGCAAAGAAACCCCACATTGCTGTTTTCAAGAAATTAGAATTTAGTTCTTCACTAGACTCCCTCAATGATTGGGCTGACATAGATGACTTTGATATTTCAGAATCAGATGCGTTTGTTTCACTGACCAAAAATCCTGTTGCAAGAGTAAGCACTGCTCAGAAATTGAAAAAGACAAAGAAAAACTTTTTTAACCCACCACTTCATAAAGTAACTACAGCAAAGGCTGACTTGACTCCTTCCCCTGAAAGCCTGCACGTGGACATAACTAAGGATCACAAGGATAAGTGCCTAAGCAGTGACGTGATCTGCATCGATGACGATGACGATGACGACGACGACGACACTGCTTCTGAAGAGCTCATGAGGAAAGACTCTCAGGAAAGTCACTCTTTAAAAACTCACCTGGGAGGTGAAAGAGGTAGCCATTATCTCATTCTCATCTCAGTGTGCTTACACTGCTTTTTTTTTGTTTGTTTGGTTTTTTTTGTTTTTCGAGACAGGGTTTCTCTGTGTAGCCTTGGCCATCCTGGACTCACTTTGTAGGCCAGGCTGGCCTCGAACTCACAGCGATCCGCCTGCCTCTGCCTCCCGAGTGCTGGGATTAAAGGTGTGCGCCACCATGCCCGGCTTACACTGCTTTTTAATTTAAAGCTAAACACTGAGAATAGTGGTGAATAGAACAGTTTTTGTCTTTGAGGTTCTGAGTATCTGCTGTGCCAGGGTTAGCTCTGCTTTTCTACATGAAGAAAGGTTCACAGAGGTTGAATGAGTAGCTGCTGATAGAACTGAAAAGTGAGGTGAGCCCTCTTGTATGTGTCATTTCTTACTGGTCACCATAAATTACACACCAAATGCTGATGGTAATTTCTAATCATCCTGTTTACTGCAGTCATGTATCTCTTAGTGACAAGGATATGTTCTGAGAAACATCTCTAGATAGACAAAAGGTACAGTAAATATAAGCGTCCAATTTTTTTTTCAAAAATTTTATATACTGAATAAAGAACAAACCATGAATGGAACTGGTAGAACTGGAAGCTTCTCTGAGTGAGTGGAAAGTGACAGAGACTTAGGATGATGCTAGCCATTTCATTACATTATAAACACTGCACTAGCCTAAAGCAAACTCACAAAAAATTTACACTTCCTCGATAACTACTTTTAGATCATTGTAATTTTTAAGCTTTAATTTTTTAATTCTTATACATACTTAGCTTAAGCCCCAAAAGCATTGATTGTAGAGTGGTGTAAAATGTTTCCTTTTCTTATTTTATGTTGTTAGTTTTATGTCAACTTACACAAGCTAGAGTTATTTGTAAAGAGAGACTCTCAATTGAAAATTCCCCCACCAGCCAGGCATGATGGTGCACGCCTTTAATCCCAGCATTCAGGAGGCAGAGGCAGGTGGGTCTCTTGTGAGTTTGAGGCCAGCCTGGTCTGCAGAGTGAGTCCAGAACAGCCAAGGCTACACAGAGAAACCCTGTCTCGAAAACCAAAAAAGGAAAAAAGAAAATTCTCCCATCAGATTGGCTGATGGACAAGCCTATGGTGCATCTTCTTGATTGATGGCTGATTTAGAAGGGCACAGTTCGCTAAACAGTGCCAACTCTGGGCTGATGGCCCTTGGTGCAGTAAGAAAATAAGACGAACAAGCTAATAAATTGTTCCATGGTCTCTGCAACAATTCTTGCCTCCAGGTTCCTTCTGTGAGTTCCTGCTCTAACTTACCTGGATGGTGGACTGCAAGTTGTAAGATGAAATACCTTTTCCTAAGTTGCTTTTCATCATGTTGTCCATCAAAGTAATAGTAACCCTAACTAAGATGGTGTGTGTATGAGTGTTTTTGCACGTGTGTTTGTGTGTATGTGTACAGTGTGTGTGCTTTGTGCCTTCAATGGTAAGAAGAGGGCACCATATCCCTTGGAATTGGAGTTATAGATGGTTATAAACCATCATGTGGGTGCTGGGAACCCAGTCTAGGCCCTCTGCATGAGTAGCAAGTGCTCTTAAAGCATTAAGCCATCTCTTTAGCCCCAGCTCTTAAATTTTTGATACTTCTGCCTCAGTCTCCTGTTGAAATTAAGATTATAAGCTTCCACACCCAACTCACCCTTTACTTTTCTTCCTTCCTCTTCATCTCTCACTCCTTCCCTTCCCTCCTTTCTCTCATCTTTCCTTCCTTT
Organism: Acomys russatus; assembly: GCF_903995435.1. Classification (NCBI taxonomy): domain Eukaryota; kingdom Metazoa; phylum Chordata; class Mammalia; order Rodentia; family Muridae; genus Acomys; species Acomys russatus. Next base: position 35,455,428 of record NC_067143.1, on the reverse strand, counting down.
TCTTTTTGTTTTTGTTGTTGTTGTTGTTGTTTTGGGGGGTTTTTTTTGGTTTGGTTTTTTGAGACAGGTTTCTCTGTGTAGCCTTGGCTGTCTTGGATCAGCCTGTTCCTGCCTCCCAAGTGCTGAGATTAAAGGCATGTGCGACCGTGCCTGGCTCTTCTTTTTTTTTTTTTTTTTTTTTTTTAAAAAGAAAAAGATTTATTATTTATATAGTATTCTGCCTGTGCATAAGCCAGCAGGCCAAAAGAGGGCACCAGATCTCATTATAGATGCTTGTGAGCCACCATGCGGTTGCTGGGAATTGAACTCAGGATCTTGGGAGGAAACAGGCAGTACTCTTAACCTCTGAGCCATCTCTCCAGCCCCATCTTTCCTTTTATTATTTTTGTTTTTTGTTTTTTAGACAGGATTTCTCTGTGTAACAGCTCTGGCTGTCCTGGAACATTCTCTGTAGTCTAGGCTGTCCTCGAACTCACGGAGATTCACGTGCCTCTGCCTCCCAAGTGCTGGGATTAAAAGTGTGCGCCACCACCGCCTGGCCATCTTTCCTTTCTTTATTAATGTTCTTTAACTAAGACATGAACATGAACATTAGCTTAACACAGGGTCAGGGTTGTGAGCATCATTGTCTTCTTCTATCCCACGTGTCTTGCCAATAGGTCTTTGGGGTCAATAACAGGAAATAGCCTTTCATCTTCTGTGCATTCCTTTTGTTTGTTTGTTCTTCTTGTAGGTTTCTAGGACCCTCGGGAGCCTTCTATTTCCCCATCTCCTATATTTCTCTTTTTTTGTTTGTTTGTTTGTTTTGTTTTGTTTTTCGAGACAAGGTTTCTCTGTGTAGCTTTGGCTGTCCTGGACCAACTTTGTAGACCAGGCTGGCCTCGAATTTACAGTGATCCACCTGCCTCTGCCTCCCGAGTGCTGGGATTAAAGGTGTATGCCACCACCGCCCGCCTCCTATATTTCTCTTACCTAGAACCCAGTTAGGATGTCCTCACATCTATCCCAATCTCCTAGTAAGTGAAGACTTTCCTGGGACATGCCTTTTGGGCTAGTGCCCAATTATAAGTGAGTATATACCATGTGAGTCTTTCTGCCTCTGGGTTAACTCACTCAGTATGATCATTTCTAGTTCTATCCATTTGTCCACAAATTTCGGGATTTCTTTGTTTTTAATAGCTGAGTAGTATTCCATAGTGTATATGTACCACATTTTCTTTATCCATTCTTCAACTGAGGGACATTTAGGCTGTTTCCAGGTTCTGGCTATTATGAATAATGCTGCTATGAACATGGTTGAGCATATGTCCTTGTTGTGTGGTGGAGCATTTTCTGGGTATATTCCAAGGAGTGAAATAGCTGGGTCTTGAGGAAGCCCTAGTCCCAGTTTTCTGAGAAAGCGCCAGATAGATTTCCAAAGTGGTTGTACAAGTTTGCATTCCCACCAGCAATGAGTGTTCCTCTTTCTCCACATTCTTGCCAGCATGTGGTGTCACTTGAATTTTTTATCTCAGCCATTCTGATGGGTGTAAGAATCTCAGAGTCATTTTGATTTGCATTTCTCTGATGACTAAAGACATTGAGCACTTCTTTAAGTGTTTCTCAGCCATTCGATATTCCTCTGTTGAGAATTCTCTGTTTAGTCTGAGCCCCATTTCTCAATTGGGTTATTTGGTTTGGTGGTGTCTAATTTATTGAGTTATTTATATATTTTGGAAATTAGACCTTTGTCAGATGTAGGGTTGGTGAAGATATTTTCCCAAATTGTAGGTGGTCGCTTTGTTCTGTTGACAGTATCTCCTGCCTTTAAAAAGCTTCTCAGCCTCATGAGGTCCCATTTATTAATTGTTGACCTTAAGGCCTAGGCTGTTGGTGTTCTGTTCAGGAAGTTGTCTCCTGTGCCAATGTGTTCCAGACTTTTCCCCACTTTTTCTTCTAACTGATTTAGTGTCTCTGGTTTTATGTTGAGGTCTTTAATCCACTTGGACCTGAGTTTTGTGCAGGGTGACAAATATGGGTCTAATTGCATTTTTTTACATGTAGACATCCAATTACACCAGCACCATTTGTTGAAGATGCTATCCTTTTTCCACTGAATAGATTTGGCTTCTTTGTCAAAAACCAAGTGAACATATGTGTGTGGATTCATTTCTGGGTCTTTGATTCGATTCCATTGATCAGCCAGCCTATTGTTGTGCCAGTACCATGCTGGTTTAATTACTGTTGCTCTATAGTACAGCTTGAGATAAGGTATGGAGATTCCTCCGGAGGATCTTTTATTATATAGGATTATTTTAGCTAAAAAGTATGGAACACTTCACGAATTTGCGTGACATCCTTGCTCAGGGCCATGCTAATCTTCTCTGTATTGTTCCAATTTTAGTATATGTGCTGCTGAAGTGAGCGCCTTAATTTTTATTATTATTATTTTTTTTTAAGATATCTCTTGTGTTTTCTATGCATTAATAAAAATTTTCTCAGGCTGTTTTGAAACTGGGTCTCACTATGTAGTTGAGGCTGGCCTTAAACTCAAGAAAGCTGCCTGTCCTTCCTGAGAAACTGGATTAAACTGCCTGCACCATCACACATGGCTAAAAGTTGTTTCATCATTAACTTTTAAAAATTTATTGTGTCATTTTGTTTGTTTGTTTGGGGGTGTTGTTTTTGTTTTTTAAAGATTTACTTATTATGTGTACAGTGCCCTGCCTGCATATACACCTGCCTGCCAGAAGGGGGCATCAGATCACATTATAGATGGTTGTGAGCCACCATGTGGTTGTTGGGAATTGAACTCAGGACCTCTGGAAGAGCAGTCAGCCAGTGCTCTTATCCTGTGAGCCATCTCTCCAATCCTAATTTATTGTTTTTTATTTATTCAGCTCCTGGAAACCCAGGAGCTCTTTTTCTGTTCTCTGAGTATTTATTTCTGTAGGTCATGAGACACTCATGAGACACATCCATACTCTTCGCATAGTGCAAGTGCCTATGTGTGTATAGTGTTCTCTGTTTTTTTTTTGGTTTTTTTTTTTTTTTTTTTTTTTTTCGCCAAGTTTATTTTATTTCATTTTTGGTCTCTTGCTTTTCTTACTGGAAGTGTCCTTGAAATGTCTGTTTTGCACTCTTCTAAGAGCCCAATGATGTAAACTATTTAATCCTCAACTTTTCCTTAAGGAAGTTGCTGTGATCTCTTACTAGAGATAAGGAAACTAAGGTACGGGTGAATTAAATAATTAAATGGCAGCAGCAGAGCTAGGATTTGAACCAGCAGTCTGGAGTCTCTCGAATTCACCTGATAACCATGGTACGAGCCTGTTTCCCCATCTCTAGGTTGCTCTTCTGTATTGGCTTCAAGAATAAGGACATGGACAGCGACCTTCAGTTCACAAGAGACTTCTCTCCTAGCTGACATCACCTAGTTATGAACCTTTCTTCAAGATATTTCTCTTCTTTCTCTATGGAATTACAAAAGACTAGGTATAGGACTCTAGAAATAGCAAGGTCTGAGGCAGGAAGAGTGAAGGGATGGGGTATAAGCTTTAAGTAAGACCTGTGGTAGAAACCGTCTCCTGCTCCTGACAGAGTGACTGCACTTTAACTAAACCTCTGTGGGCCTTACTGAGTTTTGCTTTGCTGAGCTGGGATCATAGGCACACAGCCCCACACCCTGCTCCCAGGTGTTCTTGTAGACAGTGAAGAGACTAATGCCTACCTTGCTGGAGAGTTCTTAGAGTCCAAAGTGTGCTATAGGCCTTCAGGAATTGGCAGCTAGCATCTGCCAGGCTAGTAATCCTTCCAAAGAAGGAGCAGTAAGAGGGCTGTTTTGTTTTCATAAACTCTCCCTAATTCCATAATTGTTTCCTCTTTGTAGAGCTACACAGCAACATCTTGATAATAAGTTCTAGAGTTTGTCTTGAGTCACATGAAGGTTTCTAGTTTGTAGCTTTTGGCAGTCGCCCTTCCCCTTCCCCTCCCCCCCAGTCAGAACAATGGTTGTCTGTCTTCACTTTCCTTTGAGGTCTTGGTCAAGGGTTTTCCTTGTAGTCTGAGGTGGTATGTGGTCTGTCAAGCAGGGAGATCTGAGCTCCTTTCCACTGTGTAGGGACTGGCATCTTCGTGAGCCTTCCTTGGCTTTTGAGTTTCATCAGACCACTGTGCAATCTCTTCTTTTCAGTCTGAGGCTCTTTACACAGAAAACCAAAATGACATAAGAAGTCAGCAGTGCCATGGTTGGCACCTCACAGCCATGTCCTTTTCCTCATAGTTCTTGGGTGTTTCTCATAAAGATCATCCCCCCCACTGTTTCTGTATGCCCGTTTTTCCCTCTTATCTCCTTTCTGACCCTTGCTGCCTGTTTTTCTTCTGCAGCCATGCAGTCTCATTTTTCTTCTCTGAGCATTTTTGTCCTTTCTTATTTCCTTGCCTGCAGAGAATACTGTTTTCCTGGAGCCCATGTAAACTGACTTTCTCCTTCATATGAAGTTGAGTGTACACTTTCTTTGCTTATATTGTTTTCCCGAAACATTTGTTTTCTTCCCTTCATCCGAAACATCAGCTCCTTTAAAATTACATCTCTTAGTTGTATGGCTCAGTAAAGAGAAGGGTGGAGGGTCTTGTGAGGTGGTGTGCTGTGGTAGAGTACTTGCCTAGCATCTTCGGGCTCTGGGTTCCAGCATCATTATTTATTTATAATTGCTTTATAGCCAGACAGATGAGTGTGCAGCAGCAGCTTATTGACGTGATGGAGCGCATCTGTCGATTAGTTGATACTGTTCCTGTTGATGAATTGAAAGCTTTGAATTGTGGGAACGAGTTGCTTCAACAGCGAAGCATAAGGTACCTTGGTTTTCCTCCTGGAAGAGATCTGGTTGCAGTTCCACTGCTCCAAGTGAAGAAATGGGCAAAGTGTCCAGGCTTTGGGTGGCCAGACGTAAGGGTGATAGTTATATCACTTAAGTTTTAGATTTATCTCATTTTCAAACCATTCGTTTAAGATTTATATTACAATTTTTGAGGCTGGGGAAAAAAGACATACTTTTCTATAGTTTCTGTTGGGATTAAACATGAAGGTAAAATTTGTGGTTACTATAGCAAACTCTTTACATTTAATGTGTTCTCTTTTCTTCAGAAGGAAGCTCCTGGCTGAAGCGGATTTTAATGAAAATGATATCAGTCTTCTGGGTTTACTGTGTAGGCCCAGGCCTGATTCACTTGGTAACACTGTGCAGGGTGATTCCTGCCCTGTGGGACATTCTATTAAAGAGTTAAACTCACCATCCCCTCCCTCACACTTCCTTTCCACTGAGGAATGTTTACTGACCACTACTCCAGGAAAGACAGGATTCCTAGCCACCCCAGAGCATCCCTTTGAAAGGCCTTCGTTGAATTGTCATTTACAGAAGTCCTTTGTAAGTGGCAACTCAGCTGAAACACTAAGGACAGAAAAAAGAACCGAAAGCACTGATTTCCCAGGAAGTATTCTCACAAGCACCACTGGGAAAGATGAGAAAAAACATGCTGCTTCAAGAAACAACACAGAGAGTGAAGTCCAGGCCTCCTATGATATTGATAATTTTAACATTGATGACTTTGATGATGATGATGATGATGATGACTGGGAAAACATAATGCACAGTTTTTCAGCCATCAAATCTTCCACAGCTGCCTACCCACCTATCAAGGAAGGTGGGCCAGTTAAATCTCTATCAGAGAAGATTTCTTCAGCCAAGACAATGGCTCTTCCATTGGCACCAACTGCTCAGAATAAAAACCTCACAGAGTCAAGTCAGAATCACACTGGTAAGTCTAAAATAAATTGAATGCTTAAATATTATAGGAAAACAAAACTGTCTAAAATAAGAGTTGTATGCTAAAAGGCATAGCAGCACATCATTGCCTGAACACCACATTGTTTCTGTGCAAATTTCTACTGATGATTTGAATTACAAATCACAATTTCAAAAGCAAGTTGCTCTTTGTCTCTGTAGCAGCTGTAGGTTTACAAATGTCTAATTACAGCCTATTGTGGTAAAGCTCTAAAGTCATCACAGATGCCCTTGCCTTTAAACTAACATTTTCTAGTCCCTAAAACAATAAAGCTCATGGGTGCCAAATTTTTAGTGACTTGGGGATAGGCAAAATAAAAGGTTTTTTTTGTTTTGTTTTTGTTTTTGTTTTGTTTTGTTTTCGAGACAAGGCTTCTCTGTGTAATAGCTCTGGCTGTCCTGGACTCACTTTGTAGGCCAGACCAGGCTGGCTTCAGACTCACAGAGATTTGCCTGCCTCTCCCTCCCAAGTGCTGGGGTTAAAGGTGTGTACCACCACGCCTGCCTAAATAGGTGAGTTTATACCGTCAAAATGTGTAAATTTTCAGAATTCTGGATAGTGAGACGTAATTCACTTACAAAGTACAGAATTGTTTCATGTCTTATAACATTAAAATGTGATGCAGCATAAGAAGGATATGAAAGCAGAAAATCAGTAAATACTAAGTTAATCATGGTGGCTCACGCTTGGGAGGCTGAGGCAGAAGCATGACAGTGAGTTTGGATTATAGCATGAGACTATCTTAAAACAAACAAACATCTTTTAACTGCTCAGGAAAGGCTCCCAGTGCACCATGTCCTGGGCTGGGCTCTGGGAAGATTTCAGAGAACCCATGTTGGATCTGGCAGTTAATGAGGAATGAACTAAGCTACTGCAACGGCCTCAGAGTGAAGTCTGAATTAATTTTAAAGCCTTACCTCAGCCTATAAAGCTATCTCAAAGTGCTTTTACCGAACAAGAATACATGTGCAAAGTTTTATGAAGCACCTGACCCTCCCTATGTTTGCCACCGATGACTTAATAGCTCTGAGTTTGTTCTTACAGTGATGCTGCTGACCTTTAAAATAGCCGCTAATGGATTTATTTTGGTACGTTAGAATGTGTCATACTTGATGTCTGCAATTATCTTTGAGACAGTTGAGTGTTGAAGTGAGAGGAGTTGCCAGAGCTGGTGTGTGAGAGCCTCTTGTTCTCTTGAACCAGAGCTGGCCCTGTGAAAATGCCAGCAGGGAGAGATGTGAGAGACAGTGAAAGAAGTATCTGAGAAGTTCAGGTGACACTGAGGTTTCAGACCTGGCTGACTGTGACACCATTCACAGAAATAGGGAAGTCAGGAGGCCGATTCCATTTAGAAAGTGGTCGAGAAGGACTATTTTCAGACTGTTGAACTTAAAACTGTTAGAAAATCATTCAAGAGGACATGTCTGGGGGAGGGGGTGGGGGGAAGGGCCCGGAAAAAGGCAGTTAAGAGCACTGGCCGTCCACCTGAGGACCTGGGTTAGGTTCCTCACGGCAGCTCACAACAGTCTGCAACTCAGTTCTAGGGGGATCCAACACCCTCTTCTGGCCTCCTCAGATACCAGTTATATATGTGGTGCACAGATTTACATGCAGAAGAAACACTCATATCCATAGAATAAAAATAGGATAAATAAATAAATAAAAATGCTTTAAAAAGAAAGTAGTGTCTTTTAGCCAGTTGGATGTTTGTAGGGTGGGAACTTAGGAGGATGTCAGGAAACAGCCAGTCATTCTCTGCACACAGATTATGTTTAAGATCACAGGACCAGAAAAACTCCAAATAAGAACGAGAAAAAATCCCAATCCAAAAATCCCAAAATGCCTCTTCCAAAGTTAAGGAGCAGGAGAAGTGGAGCCAAGAAAGGGGGTTCAAAGCCGGCTGGATACAGCTCACTGTGTGCTGTACACTGCTGTGTCCTGGTGATAGTACACTACAGCCTAGGACGTACAAATTCTAAGTTTGCTCCCTAGCACCACAGAAATGAAAGAAAGCAATTAGAAGATATGATTATCTTGAAGAGGAAGGATGAACAAATTGTATTGATAGGGGCTGCAGGAAGGTCTTGATTTAGGCCCTTAGGAACATCTGAGACGCATTTGGGACAAAAGCCATGTAAACAGTTAAAGTGTGCCATTGATTCTGCAGGGGAAAGGTGAATGCTAAACTATATTACTATATTAATGCACTGATGTTTTTTAAATATTGATTGTTTTGTAGATAAGTTGACACAAAATTTATCATCAAAAAATCTGAAGCATGAACATTTTCAAGGTCTTAATTTTCCTCATACAAAAGAAATGATGAAAATTTTCCATAAGAAATTTGGCTTGCATAATTTTAGAACTAATCAGCTAGAGGCGATCAATGCTGCTCTGCTTGGTGAAGATTGCTTTATCCTAATGCCCACTGGTACGTATTTTAGGTAAGAATTGGCAGGAGTCCATTGGCAGATGGGAAATGAGAGCTCTTTAATAGAAATAAACACAACACCTCACACTATTCTTATTGTCCAGGGACCCTTTAGCACCCCCACCCCCCAACTACACTAAGGAAATTTATCTCTTGCCTCAGCCTCTCTTTTGGTGTTGGTATGATAAAGTTCATAGCTCCTTAAGGTTTTTAACTGAGAGCTCATTTGGGTGACCGGATGTAGAACTTTTCTTTGGGAATTTTTCTTTTTTCTAATCTAAATAAACCTAGAAGGGAGCAGAAAATGGATCTGAGAAACCATGGCCATTTCTGGCTGGTACCTTGATGGTACTGCCTCATGGTTCTGATCATCTGCTCCGGGGTGAAGGCATGACATTCACGTGTAGCTCTGCCCCTCACCAGGGAGGGGTGGCCCACGGGCAAGCCGCTTCACTATGGGCATGTTCAGGACAGTTAGGAGTACAGTGCCCACTTCACAGATGAGGATCCAATGAAAAGGATGCTGCAAGGTTCTTTCTTAGCCTTAGTTTTGAAGAGACCAGGTCTGTGCATTGCTATAAAAGCCTGTAAGAGCTGCTCAGTTATTTGAAATTCAATACATAAGAAGGTTAGCTAAAGCTAAGCTGCTGGTGATGCATGCCTTTAATTCTAGCACTTAGGAGGCAGAAACAAGCAGATCTGTGAATTCAAGGCCAACCTGGTCTCTACAGAGCATGTTCCATGACAGCCAGGGCTACACAGAGAAACCTTGTCTCTAAACAACAACAACAACAGTAACAGCAACAAAGAATGTTAACTAAGGAGTTATGCTAGGAAGCAGGTTTAGTTCCTCCATATAGACCTCCTGTGTGTTGCTTGTCTTGTCAGAGCCTTTAGCAAGTACCAATTGCTGCTGCTTTTATTATCACATCTGTTGACTAGACATCTGAATTTTTTCAAGCTGGGTTAAACATCACATAGTTTTTTACATTGTGATGTGGGGCATTGGGGGGCTATGAGCATGCCAGGGCATACATGTGAAAGTCTTTGTTTTGTTTTTGTTTGTTTCTTTTTGAGACAGGCCTTTTCTGTGTAGCCATGGCTGTCCTGGACTCACTTTGTAGTCCAGGCTGCCCTTGAACTCACAGAGATCCTCTGCCTCCCGAGTGCTGGGATTAAAGATGTGCGCCACAACCTGGCTTTTTTTTGGTTGGTTGGTTGGTTTGGTTTTGGGTTGTTTGTTTGTTGTTGGTTTGTTTGTTTGTTTGTTTTTTGAGACAGGGTTTCTCTGTGTAACAGCTCTCAAACTCACAGAGATCCACCATGCCCCCCGGCTCTGTGAAAGTCTTATCAGACTTGTACAACAAGCTTTTATCCAGGCCCTCAAACTTTATTTTAAAGATTAGGCAATGGTGGCTTGTCCACATTTCAGACTTTATTAACTTAGTGACACTGTGCCTACATTTCAACCCTGGTTTGGTCCTTGAAAATTCTGACACTGACTTTGACAGTCATCTAACCAGAGCTTTCAGTGGCTCTCCTCAGCTTCAGGAGGTATTTTCTGATTTCAGCCTCTTGACGACAGATAAAGTAAAAAGATTCCAAATAAAATTTCTTTTAGACAACTTTTTAAAAACCACTGGCCTCATGCATTTTATAGATGAAGAAACTGAGGCATAGACAGGTTAAAGGGCATGTCTGAGTCCATGCAGCTAATTAAGTGGTAGAGCAGATCTCTGTTCTCAGCATCCCACTCCTTTCTTGACATGTCTGCATATATGCCAGAATGAAATTTACTCACTATATGGAAAAGAAGGGATGTAGTACATATTTTTAAGATAAATTTTAGTCCTAAAAACTACCTAGCCCAGCTTTTGCCATTAGTATATCGGTGAAATTACGAATTAACTGGAATATAATCATGTAGTTATTTTAAAATATGTTCTTCAGGGCTGGAGGTGTAGCTCATTGGTAGAGCAAATGCCTGCACAGAGCCTTGGATTTGAGCTCCAACATGGAGCAGGGCAGAGAGGGAAATGAGTACACATGTAGTTTTACCCTTTCATTTCAAAGGAATAATTTTTATATTAATTATGTTAGTCCTAGATTTAGGATTTTTAGAGGCCCCTTATATTGCTTTAAACAGTTCGCTTGACTTCCATTTCTTGCACTTACTGTTGCATATATCTATACAAGATGTCTTGAAAAACTGCGCTTTATTTAAATTTCCTAAAGAATTTGTTTAATTCATTATGGCTAATTGCTGTAGGTAATCCTGTTTGGTTGGTGTCCTGTTAATTATTTTAAACATTATATTTGGTTTCCTTTGTAACTTTTACCTTCATACTCAAGATGAAAGCTGACATTTTTTCATTATTTGTCTTTTAGGAGGTGGTAAAAGTTTGTGTTACCAGCTACCTGCCTGTGTTTCTCCTGGAGTCACTGTTGTCATTTCTCCTTTGAGGTCACTAATAGTAGATCAAGTCCAAAAACTGACTTCCTTCGATGTAGGTTATTACATAAAACTATTAATAAAAACTGTGCCTTAGAAACACTTTCCAATAAGCTAGGAAATCTTGTTAACTATTGTTTAAGATATAAGAATAATTCACAAATTATTCTGGGTACATAGCTCCATGGCAGAGTGCTTGCCTAGCATACTGCAAAATATAAATAAGATTAAATAAATAAAGCATACAGTTAAGCTGTAGAGTGAAGCACATGTGTTAAAACATTTTGATTCAGATAACCGTCTGTAATTCAGTCTGATTTTATTCTTCTAGAAGAATGTATTTTAGTGAGAACTCTTAACCTATATTTTGCTGATGTAATTTGTTTCTACTATAAAGAGGTTTCTTTTTTTGGCTAAGGTGAGATCATGGCTCTCTTTCCCTATGTACATGGGTGTGCTTGTACACCTGTCTTTTTCTTCATTACTGGGCTGAAGGAATTACAGCTGTTGCTACATTCTATTAAGTTCTTCACATTGCAAAAGAATTGACGACGGTGTTGTGAATCACATCATATCAGTGTGACAACTGGTTTGATTTTTCTTCTAAAGAAGTGTCAGTGCAGTGATGGTAACTATGCCCAGCTGTTCACAGCATTACAACCATTGTCCATCATGGCTCTACGGGGAAACCCTAAAGATACATTGAGACCTGTAAACATAGCCAACCCATCCACAGTGATGGAAACCTTTAATCCCAGCACTTGGGAAGCAAAAAGAGGTCCCTCTCTGTCAGTTAGAAGCCAGCCTGTAATCCCAGCACTCGGGAGGCAGAGGCAGGTGGATCGCTGTGAGTTCGAGGCCAGCCTGGTCTACAGAGCAAGTCCAGGACAGACAAGGCTACTCAGAGAGACCCTGTCTCGAAAAACCAAGAAGTAGAGGAGGAAGAGGAGGGGAGGAGGAGGAAGAGGAAGAGAAAGAAGGGGAAGCAGCAGCAGCAGGCCTGGCCTACAAGCAAGTTTCGGGCCCTGTCACACACACACAGACGTGCACAGACACCATTGTCTTGTTTACAGATAGAAGAGGTAAAGCAATATAGAAAATGAAAGGAACGTAGCAAATATTCAAACGAGAACTTTGAAGACCGAAGTGGAGAAGGGTTAGTAGCAAATATTCAAACGAGAAAATGAAAGGAACAGTGGGGAGGCTTTTGCAGTTTTCCTTGACACAGAAGCATCTTGGCGTAACACAAGCTAGCTTCAGGTTTCCTGTGATGCCAAGGCTGCCCTCAGACTCCTAGTCCGCCTTTCTCATCCTCTTGAGTGTTACTGAGATTGCTCACTTGTGCCAACCCACTGAGGTAGGAAGGCTATTTGGAGTTATGTTTAACATGAATTTTTACAACTGTGTACTAGCTAGATGTGACACACCTATAATCCCAACATTGGGGAGCTGATGATGCCGGTGAATCACAAGCTTCAGTCTCAAAGTGAGACTCTAACTCACAAAACAAAATGTAAGAGTAAAAATGTGTATGTTCATTGTTATTATAGTGAGGTATTTGTTTCTTTTGGCAGGTGTATATGACTTATAAAATATAAAACCTAAAAAGCACAATCATGTCTAATTAATGTATACATAAAATGAAATTATTATTTTTAACTTAGATTCCAGCTACATATCTGACGGGGGATAAGACTGACTCAGAAGCTGCAAATATTTACCTCCAGTTATCAAAAAAAGACCCAATTATCAAGCTTTTGTATGTTACTCCTGAGAAGGTTTGTATTTATTTCACTACTTTTAGTGTAAGATTACAACACACTAAAGTACATATATTTTAAGGACTTTGTCATAATTTTTACACACATTAAAGAATTCTTTTAGTCTTCACGCCAGAGCACAGATGCTAAGAGCTTCTCTGGCTCCTTTATTGTTCTGAAGGACTTAATTGAGAATGAGCTGCAGACCTGCCATTTTCTTCACTGTGCACCTCCTGACCATATAGTACTCCCTCAGTAATCAGTGTAATTTATCCATCAGGAAATGTACAGTGCTACATCCTGTTACCTAAGCAAGTAAGCTTCCAGTAATAACCTTTTTAAAAAAGGTTTATTTATTTTATGTATATAAGTACACTGTCTTCATACACACTAGAAGAGGGCTCCAGATCTTACTACAGATGGTTGTGAGCCACCATGTGGTTGCTGGGAATTGAACTCAGGACCTCTGGAAGAGCAGCAAATGCTCTTAACCTCTGAGCTGTCTCTCTAGCCCCAGTAATGACCTTTATAAATAGAAAGCAAGAAAATCCCAATTTAATCTCCTTTTATTTAAACAGTTTTTTTTTTTTTTCAGTTTTATAATTTTGACAGTTTTGAAACATAAGGACCAGTTTTGAAGCGTGTGCTTCAAGTTGAATTTGTCGTCTCGTTTCCTGTTGGTTAGATTCACACCCTCACTTTGGCAGGGATGCTGCAGATGTGGTGGCATGGTCCTGAGTGTGCTATTGGAAGACACATGGCATTGGCTTGTCCCATTACCAGTGGTGTTCCTTAACAATCGCTAGATTAAAATAGCATTGCCAGGCTGCTTCCCCTTTGTTCTTACTTCTCCCTCTTTGTCTTTGTAATTAGTAGATACCCCATTGTGGGAGATCCTGAGATTAAAAATGCCCTCTTAGACATCAGAGCCTCTCCACTAGTTTTAGTTTCCATTGATGACTTTTTTCCTCAGTTATTACTAGAGTGAATGCCAAGTTCTGATTTTACTAACATTGCCCATCATGGCATGAGAGCTTTGCCTTGCGCTGCATACTTATCAGTGTGAACTTGTGCATTCTTTATTTATTTAGTAAGTTATAATCAAATTTTATTATGTATTTGATGTTCTAATTGCCTAGATTTGACCAGTGAGGAAGGTTCATCAACCTGGCTTCTGTGTCCTTTTCATATGTCCCTGTCAAGTCATGCTTGTTACTGGGATGCCATTGCTTCTGGACGAAGCAAGAACCCTTAGATATGCAGTAAGAGGCAGAAAAAAAGTTATAGCTGCTAACCTGATCCGTAAGACTCAACAGAATGTGCATGAGCATACTGAGATGTCTCATTTGCTCTTCTACTTCTGGTCTCCGTAGACTGAGAAGAGAGTCTCTTCTGTATGGGCCAGTTCTAGCAGAGTAATTGCAGTGGTAGTAACGGTAGTCATTCAAATCATGTGTTTAAATCTCTCACATATCTCTGATTCAGGTCTGTGCAAGTAACAGGCTGATTTCTACTCTGGAGAATCTTTATGAGCGGAAGCTCTTGGCGCGTTTTGTCATTGATGAAGCACACTGTGTGAGTCAGGTGAGTTTCTCTTGGGCTATCAGTGTGTCTATACCACCAGTAGTACTCACAACCACAGCATTGAAGAACAACCCACATTGCACAAATGTGCTGCCTCACTGGAGAATAAAGCACCTCCTATATGCTAACCAGTACTGGCTGTCATAGAGATACAATGATCTGAAACAGTGTTGTTTTCCAATTAGTGGGGTCATGATTTCCGTCAAGATTACAAAAGGATGAATATGCTTCGCCAGAAGTTTCCTTCTGTTCCAGTGATGGCTCTCACTGCCACAGCAAATCCCAGAGTGCAAAAGGACATCCTCACTCAGCTGAAGATTCTCAGACCTCAGGTGTAAGTTGTTGAAGGCCATGCTTTCAGTTCCCTGCTTCTGTACATTAGCATCACCTATGGGGTTTTAGCAATCCAAGTATCCAGATTATTCCCGAGGGCAGGTAAATTAGAATATTTTAAGTTGGAAGTTTGTTTTTTTAATTCTCAAAGGATTCCAGGTGCATTAAAATTGGGAGCAAAATCTGTTAGGTTTTTTTGTTTGTTTGTTTGTTTGTTTGTTTTGTTTTTTTTGTTTTGTTGTTGTTGTTTTAACTTAATAAAAGTAGACTCTGTGGCAGCTTAGATGGCACAACACATAAAAGTGCCTGCGGCCAGGCCTGACTGCACAAGTTCAATTCCTGGTAGAATGAGAGAACTGGCACCTTCTGCCTGTTGCCGTTGACCTCCACAAGCGAGCCCTAATAGACAAACAAGTAAATATAAACAAAAGTAAATGCTCCCACCCTGTGCCTTAGAAGTGGGATACATCCAACGCAGTGCAGCCCTCTGAACAGGTAACTTTTACTTTGGCTTCGAGGCTCCCAAAGCACTTCATGGAGTTAACAGATGACCCTGCTTTGTCTTTTTTTTTTTTCCCTTAAAGTCTTAATTATATGCATAATCTGAGAACAGTCTAGACCCTCTTAGGATGCCATTTTCACTTGGACTTCATGGCACAGCATGGTTCTTGCTACCTCCAAAATCCATAACTAACTGGTAACAAAAGCCACACAAAAAAATCACCTGTATATATTTAGGTCCTGCAGGGTTAGTGTACTTCTGCCTGAGTTTGTTGAAATAGATGCATTCTTTGTTAAGTTAACTTGCTCAGCAAATACTTGTTGGCTCTGTTTCTTAATAATTAAACTTTATTATACAACCCAACTAGCTTACACAAGAAGGAAAATAGGTTAAAGGGACAAAAGAGTGAACCTTCCGGTATCCATTCCACGGGACAGGTCCTTAGGTGTCTCTCTGACCTGCGTGCTGGTCTGGCCTGTTCGCTGCGCTCCAGCCCGGGCTGAACTTGTTCTCTCCTCCCCACCTGCCTGAGTCATGTGGGAAGGGCGGTCTGCTTCTCCTGTTGAGGGTCCATTAGAAAAACAATAGCCCAGGTGGGGTTTCCAGGTCTGCTTCCTGAATTCCAGGCCCAGGATGGCTCCACTCAGTCTGTCACAAGGTATTCATGGGGTACCCGAAGGGTAAAGCCCGCCAAGACTGCTTCCACCTGTGACAAAACTCAATCTTTTCCACAAATACTTAGCATGTTTGCACACCAAGGTTGTTTTGAGGTTGAGGTAGACTGTCTGAAGGACTATGGATGGACAGATTTCTTTTTTAAAATGATTTATTTTATTTAATATATACGAGTGTTTGTCTGCATGTATGTCTGGGCACCATAATCTATCTCTGGTACCCACAAAAGCCAGAAGACATCAGATCCCTGGTGATCTGACTTTTATATACCACTAATGGCTGTACTTGAGTGCAAGAATGTTAGTGTTCTCAGAATTTTTTGTGTATATCACAAAATGTAGAATGGAATGTTTGGTTTTGGTTTTTCGAGACAGGGTTTCTCTGTGTAACTTTGGCTGTCCTGGGCTCGCTTTGTAGACCAGGTTGGCCTCGAACTCACAGAGGTCCACCTGCCTCTGCCTCCTGAGTGCTGGGATTAAAGGTGTGCGCCACCATGCCACCCAGCTTAGAATGGAATATTTTAATGTCACTTGCAGTGAGGAATATTTATGTAAAATTTGGGTAAGAGAATATATTTTGCCTCCACATTAAATATGTGCTCTTAATTCTATATTGAATATTAATGTTATACATGAGGTTCTAATATATGCTGAATGCTAGAAATGTGTTTCTACAACTACTATACTTACTATAAAATGTTTTCTTTCTACCTACCCTCCTGTGTTTTTACTGAGATGAGGTGCAGAGTCTTGCTATGAAGCGCCACTGTCTTGGAACTTAAAGTGTAGACCAGGCCATCACTGAACTCTTGGCAGTCTTCCTGCCTCATCTTCTCAAAAGCTGTGATTACAAGTTTGCACCATCATCCTGGATTATGTATATTTTCTGCATGAATGTGCATATGTGTGTGTGTGCTCATGTGAGTGTTTGTGAGTGTTCCTTAGGAGGCAGCCACCTCATTTTTTTGGAGGCAGGATTTTATTGATATGAATGGAGTTCACTATGTCGGCTAGAATGGCTCACCAGAAAGGCCTAGGGGTCCACCTGGTGTCTGCCTGTCCAGTTTTTGGATTACAAGTGGTAAGCAAATGCTGACCACTGAGCTATCTGTCTATCAGTTATATTAATTGGCACAACCCCATAATTAAAAGAAGTCATGTAAATTCCCTTACATTTGAGTGATTTTCTGGAAATAGAGGACTTACACATTTATCTAGAGATAGGCACCTTAAATCTCTTTTCCTGGAACGGTGGGAAAGCGATGTGTCTGAGAAAGCAAAATTATACATATCCAGAATCTAGCACATGGCGCCTTGTGCATATCTGATATTCAGTACGAGTGAATAAGTGAAACATATGGAAGGGTTTGGTAAATGTGGATAAAATGTAAATTTGTTGATTCCTTAATATATCTGCTATTTCTGCTTTAGAACGTTATAAAATCCCATAGTAGAAGTAGATTTTTAGGAAGCACTTTCTGGTATGCTGTTTCCTGATCTTTTTCTGCCAGTAGGTCCCTTATTTGAATGAATTTGCCAACTGCTGCTGTGTTGTGGTGTTAATGAAGTCAGGTACTCCTGGGTTTATACCAGTCGCCTCACGCCCCACTCTCCCTATAGTCCTATGATAATACTCTTCCTCTTGAACTTGCAAAATTAAATTCTACCTTGGGAAAATCAAGAATGGCTAATGATACATGATCTCATGCTGTTCTCTAAGATCCTAGCCGATGAACAAAGAGAGAACAAAGAATCAAACATACAGATGTAACTGTTGTACAGTAATATTTCTCCCCACAGTGTGCCAGCTGCTGCTCCTAACATTTTATATGCAGTCTTATGTATTCACCTCATGAAAGTTCTACATGATATATAATCCTCCATTTCCTCATTCTCTACATAAAGAAACTGAGTCACAGGCAGGTGACAAGCTTGAATCATAGCACACAGTAGCAAATACCTGAGATTCCAGCACTTGGTTTGTTTTATTTTTGTTTTTGAGACTGGGTCTCACTATGTAGCTCTGGCTAGCCTGGAACTCACTATGTAGACTGGGCTGGCCTTTCACTCATAGAGATGCACATTTTTCTGCTTCTCCTTCCTGGGCACTGGGATAAAGGCATGTGCCACCACACCAACACCCCAAAACTTGGCATGGGAAGCAAAGGCAGGAGGATCAAAAGTTCAGGGTCACTCTCAATACATAGCAAGCTAGAGGCCAGCCTATAATACATTAGGTAATATTGTGGGGTGTGGGTGGAAAGGTGGCTCAGTGTTAAGAGCACTGGCTGCTCTTCCAGAGGATCTGTTTTCAATTCCCAGCACCCACATGGTAGCTAACAAACATTTGTAGTTCCAATGGATCTAATACCCTTCTGGCTTCAGAGGAAACTACATGCAAATGGTGCACAGACATACATGTAGGTAAAACACCCATATACATAAGTTATAAAAATAAATTATAAAAGATTGGCAAGATGGCTCAGTGGGTTAGGCAAGTCAGACATGGTGGAGGGAACCAGCTCCCTCAAGCTGCCCTCTGGCCTCTGCATGCCCACTATAGGACACATACATAATATATCAAATAAGTATAGTTTAAATTTATTTTTAAAAGATAAAAGAAACAGTCACAAAGAAATTAGTAACTTGCAAAGTTCATAACCCTAACAAATGTAGGAGTAAAGACTTCAATCCCAACAATCTTGTTGCAGAAACTTTTAAATACTACTCTAAAATGCAAAACAGAAGTTGAAACTAAACATAATTGCCAACTAGGATGGCCAGAAAGTCAGCATTGTAACACAGTGTAGCAGCTAGCAGAGTGGGGAGGTCGGATGTTTTCAAAATGATGCAGGTCTTACAGGAGGAGCAGCTTGCGGAGAAAGTCTCAGGTTGTACTGAGACTTGCCTTTCATACCATAAAACTCACCTAGTTAAACTGCACGAGTCGGTGCAGTGTTTAGTTTTTTCATGGAGTTATACAATCATCACTGATGTCTACTTTTAGTACCTTCTCTCTCCCTTAAGAGCTCTGTTCTCATTAACAGCTAATCTCTTTTCCCCTCTGCCCCAGGCAACCATTCATTGACTTTTTGCCTTCACAGATTTTTTTGTATTCTGGACATTTCACATACAGGTTAATTATCCTCAATGCTTGGGGACCAGAAGTGTTTTAGATGTGAAGTTTTCTAGATTTGGGGGTATTTGCATATGCATGATGAGGTATTTTGGGATGTGACTTAAGGCTAATGAACATGAGGTTGTTGTTGTTGTTGTTGTTAAAGACTTATTTATTATGTATACATACAGGCCTGTATGTGTGCCTGCCTGTCAGAAAAGGGCACTGGATCTCATTATGATGGTTGTGAGCCACCATGTGGATGCTGGGAACTGGACTCAGAACCTATGGAAGGGTAGACAGTGCTCTTAACCTCTGGGCCATCTCTCAAGCCCTAAACATGAGATTGATTTGTTTCATATATACCTCATACACATAATTGAAAGGTATTTTTTATTTTTTTGCTTCATTTATTGAAAAATATTACAGTGTGTGTGTGTATATGTGTGCGCGCATGCGCGCGTGTGTGTTCTCGAGCATGCATGTGCTATGTGTGGAAGTCAGAGGACAACTTGCAGAAAGTGGTTCTCTCCATCTACCTTGTAGATCCCTGGGATTGAACTCAGGTTGTCAGGCTTAGTGGCAAACACCTTTGACAGCAGAGGTATCTATTTATTTTGAGATGTCTTACTATGTAACCTAGGTTGGCCTAGCATTTACTAGGTAGTCTAGCCTTACCCATCTCCAAAACATTATTTTGTTTATTTTCATCTTTTTCTTGTTTTATTTAGTTTTTGAGCTGGGGTCTCATGCATGTCAGAGTAGCCTCAAACTCTGTAACAGATGATGACCTTGAACTTCTGATCCTGCCTTTACCTCCCCAGTTCTGAGATTACAGGCATGTGCCATCGTGTCCAGTTTATGTGGTTGTGGAGTTCCAGCCCAGGGTTTTGTACATCTTAGGCAAGCATTATACCAGCTGAGCTCCATCTCCAGCCCAGGAAGGTAATTTTAAACAGTGTTTTAGTATGTCTGTTTTTACTCCAACATGTCTGTCAGGCAAGGTCAGGTGTGTATTTTCCTGTCAGTGGATAATATGTTTTCCTCTCATGCCCAAGGTCTTTAGATTTAACACTCCAGTACCCAGCAACAACACCAAACATATGTGTGGTCCTTTGTAAACAGCAATATTTTAAAGTTTGTTTTAGATTGATTTATTTTATGTGTATGAATCCTTTGCCTATGTATATGTGTATATATCATGTGTAGTTGAATATTTATTAAACTCTAAAGGGCTATTCTATGACTGGGCTAGCCCTCAAAGTAATCGACAGAGACCCATGGATTTAAACTTAATTTTCTAAGCTAGTCTGGCTGCTTCTCAGCTGGATTCCCTTAGTTACTTGTCAATAAATCAGCCTGTCTGGGCTAGATCTGCTCCACCAGGCCATTTTCTCCATCCTTTTCCTTCTCACTCCCAGCCTTCACTGTGGTCCCTACCTCAGACCCCCAGCCTGGGAACTGAAGCTCCTATCTCTGTTGTGCCCACCTACAGGCTCCAACCTTTTTTTATTAGACAATCAGGGGTAATAAGAGAGCAAAGTCTACATAGCATCACTTGGTGTGTATGTGAGAATGTACTCTTTTGGACAGCAACAAGATCTTGTGGGGCCGCATTTGAATACACAGCAGCACCAGACCAACCCCCAACAGCCATGTGCATGCCTGGTACCTGTGTAAGTCAGAAGAGGGCAGGCGTCAGATCCCCAGGTACTGGAGTTAATAGATGGATGGTGGGGGGAAAAAATGGAGAAAGAAAAGTGTTTTAATTCTTACAGTATTTATATACAAAGGGAGAATACTTATTTATTTTGAGCGAGGGTTTCTTTTTATGGCCTTGGCTGTCTGGGATCTCAGCAGGCTGGCTTCAAACTCCCAAAGATCCACCTGCCTCTTCTTCCTGAGTGCTGGAATTAAAGGCACACATCACTGCATCCATGGATTTTATATATTTTTATGTGTTAAATGTTTTTGTTTATTCTATCATACTTGCATACAAGTAAATTGTGTAAACAAATAAAACTTGGTTTTTAAATCAACTGTACTAAAAAAAACTTTGATCTAGATTGAATTATTAAAATTATTAGGGGCCAAAGAGACTACTCAGTGGATAAAGGCACCAGCTTTCAAGCCTAATGACGTGAGTTTGATCCCCTGAGCCCACATGTGGGGGAGAAAACTGACTCTCACAGGTTGTTCTCTGACCTCTACACATGCACTGTGGCATGCTGCATTCATTCTTGCATGCATGCACATAACATATAAAAAAATAAGTAAATGTTAAAAATAAATGCCTAAAATCATTAGTCATTATTGGAGTGGTTGCATACATGCCTGTATTACTTTCTTTAAAATGCATTATTCATTTAGTATAGCTGAACAGTGTCTTGCTAGGTTGACAGGAGTAGTCTTGAATGCATGAGCTCAAGCTATCTTCCCACCTCAGCTTCTCAAGTAACTGAAACTTCAGGAATATACCACCACATCCATCTTAAATATGTTTCAAAAATGATTCTAGGCATAAACTTTTTATTGAGATTATATTTATTAGTGAGTTAAGAATTTTTGTTTTGCTTTATTCCCAGCATTTGAGAGGGAGAGACAGGTGGATTTCTGAGTTCAAGGCTAGCCTGGTATACAGAGCAAGCTCCAGGATGGCCAGGGTTACACAGAGAAACTCTGTCTTTAAAAAAACACTCCAAAAGTTTTTTTCTTTTACAATTACTGTATCTACAGATGAGTTGGCTCAGTGCATATATTTTATTTTTATAGGTGTAAGCCCTGAGAAATGTTGCTGACATAAACATGTAGGTGGGAATGAAAAGCATTTTATTACAGCAGTAACACTCAATTTGAATTCCTTCTGAAGCATATGCCAAAATTACATCATGATCTGTCATCAAAAATTATTTTTAATGATCTGTCAACTGACATCTCAGTTAGGTATTCAATTTTGTGGGAGGTAAAAAATTGGAAAATATTTGACTAACAGGCAATACTACTATTTAGTCTTTTTTCTGGACCATATTCTGTTTTTGTGTGTTTTTTTTGTTTTGTTTTTGTTTTTGTTTGTTTGTTTTTTTTTTTAACTTTCCTAGGTGTTGTCTAATAAATGTGAGGTATTCTTTCCATCTTTTCAAGAGAAACCTCTGCCTATACCTGACATTTGAAATACGCTGACAATATATTCTGTTTATCTTTCTAAAAGCAATTTCTTTCAGACAGGTTCTTGCTATGTAGTCCCAGCCCCTGGAACCCACTCTATAAATCAGGCTAGTCTTGAACTTAGATCCACCTGCTGTTTTTCTTCTAAGCTCTTGGCTCCTGAACACCACCAGACCTGGCTTGTTTTTGTTTGTTTGAGGCTTGTAACCTAAAATTTGCTATGTAACTAAGGCTGGCCTTGAACTCCTGATCCTCCTGTCTGTCTCCCTTACAGGTATATATCAACATGCCAGCAACTTTACCCCTTTAAAGGCAGGATTTAATTCACCCTTAGTCAAGATACAATGAAATCTGGTTTGGGTCTTTTTTTAAGTGCTTGTTGAGATAATTCATGTACCACAAGTCTCAGCTATTCATAAGTTATAGTTATATGTGGTTTTTATATTTTCATAGAATTATGTACCTGCCCCTACAGCCTAAGCCTAAAATATATTTCCATTATTTTCCAAAATGTAATTGAGTTTTATCAGAATTTATTCCGTGTTTTTCTTCTCAGTTCTTTCACTAAGCATATTTGCCAAAATCATCTAAGTTATAGTGTGTGTGTGTGTGTGTGTGTGTTTTAATGGGGATCGATCTCATGGCCTCACCAGTGCTAAGTGAAGACTGTACCACTGAGCTGTATGTGCTGCAACCTTCATTTCACATAAAAACCTTCATAAAAATGATTTGGGGGTGGTGAATAATACTTACTTGTATAGATGTCCCAAATTGTCTCTTTTCCACTTATTTTTTGACAGGCAGTGCTAGGTATCTGGTGATCCCTAACATCTTATTTTCTAACAGGCAATGTAGGATTTGTTATAAGCAATAAACTGCAGGTCTGTTTACTTTTCATCATAACAAACTGTGTGAATGCTGCTCTTCATTAGTGGTCTTCAGACCTTTTATGGTAGAATGATTTGTTTGTTTCAGTTTTATTTGGATTTGTGGTCTACAAGTTTATGTTTAAATCTCATATCATTTTATTCTTTTTAGTAAAGATTTATTTGACCAATTTAAGTAGTAAATAGTTCTGTTTTTCCAATTATGTCACAAACCAAGCAAAATTTCAGCTTATGTTCCAGATGTTCTTAATAAGAGCTTTACTGGGTATGTCCCCATCATCCAGCTCACATTCCTAACATGTCACCAGTGGTTCATGGTGCTCTACGCTGTACACCACTCTGCCCATTATCCTCTCCTTACCCGGGCAGCCCCAGGCAACTACTAGTCCACTTTCTGTGCATAGGTTTGCCTGGACTGGTGTCTCATAAAGTTCATTCTATGTGAATATGATCTTTTATTTTAAAAAGGTTTTTAGCCGGGCGTGGTGGCACACGCCTTTAATCCCAGCACTCGGGAGGCAGAGGCAGGCGGATCACTGAGTTCGTTTTCGCAAAACGAAAAAAAAAATAATAATAAAAATAAAAAGGTTCTTTTTATTTGTTTGTTTTTTTGAGACAGGGTTTCTCTGTGTAGTCCAGACTGTCCTGGACTCACTTTGTAGGTCAGGGTGACCTTGAACTCAAAGAGATTGCCTGCCTCTGCCTCCAAGTGCTAGGATTAAAGAATTTGTACGTGTCTTTACACCCTAAGTCTAAAATATACTTCCATTTTCCAAAATGGAATTGAATTTTATTAGAACGAATTTCGTATTTTTCTTCTCTCAGTTCTTTCGTTAAGCATATTTGCAAAAATCATCTAAGTTATAACATGTCTGTCTGTCTGTCTGTCTGTCTTGTCTGTCTGTGTTTACCAGGGTAAGCATGTGGAAGTCAGGGAGCAATTCATTGGAGTTGATTCTCTCCTTCCACATGTAGATCCTGGGATCATACTTGGATCATCAGACTTGGCAGCAAGTGCTTTTCCTCCAAGCCATCTCACTGTCCCCTTGACTACTTTTTAGCAAAATATTTTCAAGATTTGATGCTGGGGGAAAAAATTGTGTAGTTTTAGTGCCTTTAGCTATTCACCTAGTATTAGGATCACTTCCATTTTGTTGGTTGTTATAAATAATGCTCTTGAAGGTATATAAAAGTGGGTTCTCTTTGGTGTATTGCTAGCAGTTGGGTTATCAAGTCATGATAGCTCTGCTTTGCCTTTTAAAGGTTTATTTACTTTTACTTATGGTGCATATGTGTGTGCCAGCCTGTATGTTTGTGCATTTCTCCTTCACAAGCATTCAGGTGCTTGTGAAGTGAGAATAGGGGCTGGAGCCCCTAGAACAAGAGTTGTAAGCCACCTGGTGTGGATGCTGGGCACCAAATTCAGGACTAGTGCTGCTAGAGCTTACATGCTCTGAACCCTCTGAGCCATTTCTCCAGCCCTTGCCTCACCCTTGAAAGAACTATCAGGGTGTCATCCAAAAAGGCTGCACTGTTTTACATTCCCAACACCCACCTATGAGGGTTCTGACTCCTCCATGTTCATCCCAATGTTTGTTTTTGATCCAAAGCATTTGTTGTTGTTTTAAATGAATGAAACACTGTTTTGAAAGTAACGTCTGGTTTAAAATGGGAAGTGGGTAGACATAAAGCCATTCATTCCTACACAAAGTTGCTCTAGCATTTCTATCAGTAAGAAGCCCACATCAGCTCACATAATTCCAGAAAGTCCTTCATCATTTATACTGCTAGGCATCTTTTTGGACAGGGTCTCACTAGTTAGCCCTGTCTAGCTCTGAAGTCCATATCCTCTTGTCTAGTGGTAAATGCTTATTAAATAGTAGTATCACAAGACTCAGAGTCCTGCATCCTGTGGCAGCTTCGGGGGTCAGCCCTTTTGAGCCCTTTCCACTACATTGCTGACTTTACATCTGAAATTAGAACCCCCAAGGCTGGAGTTCTTTGTTCCCAATGATACTCTTTACTCTTAACAAAAATAGGTAAAACAGATAAGCACAGGCCACCCTCCAAAGGCTTCTGATGCTTTGACGAAATTTTTATACCCATGCCATAGTTTACTTTGTTTTGTTTGATGTCCTGGACCAATGTGAATAGGTGGAAGATGAGGTTTCATTGTTGGTATGTAGAAAGTAGAAAGAGGCTTAATGAAGTGAAAAATAGGAAAGAAGTAGCCAGTAAGATGTCTGGAGTGCAAGACCATTCTCATGTCTGTTTTAGGGAAAGTAGACATGAAAACTGAGGCTTTAGATTCCCTTAGTGTAGTGGTTCACAGTCTTCCTCATGCTGCAATTATTTATTTATTTATTTATTTTCCAAGACAGGGTTTCTCTTGTAGTCCTGGCTATCCTAGGTTTGCTTGGTAGACCAGGCTGGCCTCAAACTCAAAGAAATCCGCCTGCCTCCCAAATGCTGAGATTAAAGGCGTGCACCACCACACCTGCCTATGCTGCGACTTTCTAATACAGTTCTTCATGTTGTGGTGACTCCCAACCATAAAATTATTTTCATTGCTACTTCTTAACTGTAGTTTTGCTTTTATGGATCATGATATAAATATCTTTTTTTTCCTAATGTCTTAGGTAACCTGTGTAAAAGGTGGTTAAACCCCAAAGGTTGCAATCCACAGGTTGAAAACCGCTGCCCTAAAAGCATCTGAACTCATGTGTTCTTAGAAGGTCTCGGTGAAGCCCTAGGGCATGCATACTCCAGTTATAGACCACTGTCTAAGCACATGAATAGGGAACAGCCTATGCTGAGGGAGCAGTTGAGAAAAGGAGAAAAGACATACAGATATTTGAAGGTGTTTCTCATTTAAGGAGTAGACAAAGGAAAAAAAGGAGATGGGGAAGTCACATGTAGGGGGAAGCCCCACCAACATGTAAAGTTGTGAGAGGGAACAGAGCTGTTAGCCAGCAGCATGGAGTAGGAGCATCAGAGAGAGAGTTTTTTTTTTTTAATTTATTCAATTCACACCACTATCATAAACCTCTCCCCTCTCCCAGTCCCACCCTCCTCCTCCCTTCCTCCCTCCCTTCTTAGAAAAAGGGAACATATCTCCCCCCCCCCCCCCCCCCCGCCCCCCTCAACCTGCCTGAGGCACTTCAGGACCAAGCACATCCTCTTCTACTGAAGCCAAACAAGGCAGCCCAGCTAGGGGCAAATGACCCACAGCAGGCAACAGAGCCCATGTCAGAGACAGCCCCATTCTAATTGCTAGGGGACCCTCATGAAGAACAAGCTGCTCATCATATGTGTAGGGGACCTAGGTCCAATCTATGCATATTCTTTGATTGGTGGCTCAGTCTCTGAGAGCCCCCATGGTCCTTGGTTACTTGACTCTGTGGTCTTCTTGCAGAGTTCTTGTCCCCTCTGGGTCCCTCTATCCTTGTCTCAACTCTTCCCCAGACTCCCCAAGCTCCACCTAATGTTTGACTGTGGTGGGTTTCTGCACCTGTTTTGATCCACTGCTGGGTGGAGCTCTCAGAGGACAGTTATGCTAGTCTCTGTAAGCATAGCAGAGTATCGGTAATAGTATCAGGGGTGGCTCTTTCCATTAGCGAAGGTCTTAAGTTGGGCCAGTCATTGTTTGGCCCTTCCTTCAATCTCTGCTCCATCTTTATCCCTGCACGCCTTGAAGGCAGGGTAAAGTTTGAATTGAAGGTTTTGTGGATGGGTTGGTGTCCCCCTCCCTCCACTGGAAGTCCTGTCTCACTATAGGAGGTAGTCACTGTAGGCTCCATATCCCCAGCTGCTAGGAGTCTCAGCTAGAATCACCCCCAGATCCTCCCCCAGTAACCTACCCTGTCTCAGGTTTCTAGCTTCTCCCAGAGATGCCCCTCCCCATTGGTTTCCCTTCTCTCTCCCAGCCTTTTCACCCTCCACCCCTGCTCTCCCCGCACCTGATCCCCACCCTCATCCCCCTTCCCACCCCCTCTCCCACCCAGTTCTCTCTCCTTATCCACTTCCAATGTCTGTTTTCCCCTTCTGAGTGAGATTCAGTCATCCTCCATTGGGCCCTCCTTGTTACTTAGCTTCTTTAGATCTGTGGATTGTAGACTGATTATCTACTTATAAGTGAGTATGTGCCATGAGTGTCTCTCTGTGTCTAGGTTACCTCCTTCAGGATAATCTTTTTTAGTTCCATCCATTTGCCTGCAAACTTCATGATTTCCTTGTTTTTAATAGCTGAGTAGTATTCCATTGTATAAATGTACCACAGTTTCTTATCCATTCTTTGGTTGAGGGACATCTGGGTTGTTTCCAGTTTCTGCTACTATGAATAAAGTCACTATGAACATAATTGAGCAAATGTCCTTGTATGGTGGGACATCTTTTGGGTATATGCCCAGGAGTGGTATAGCTGAGTCTTGAGGTAGAATTCCCAATTTATGAGAACATGCCAGACTGATTTCCAAAGTGGTTGTAAAAGTTTGCACTCCCACCAGCAATGGAGGAGTGTTCCCTTTTCTCCACATCCTCACCAGCATCTGCTGTTACTTGAGTTTTTGATCTTAGCCATTCTGACAGGTTAAGATGGAATCTTGCATTTCCGTGATGACTAACAGACGTTGGGCATTTCTTTAAGTGCTTCTCGGCCATTCCAGATTCCTCTGCTGAGAATTCTCTGCTTAGTTCTGTACCCCTCTTTTTTATTTTGTTTTTTGTTTTTCAAGACAGAGTTTCTCTGTGTAGTTCTGGACTTGCTTTATAGACCAAATTGGCCTTGAACTCACAGTGATCCACCTGCCTCTGCCTCCCAAGTGCTGGAATTAGACTCATGTGCCACCATTCATGGCTTATACCTCACTTTTTAATTGAGTTATTTGGGTTGTTGGGTGTCTAATTTCTTGACTTCTTTATAACTTTTAGATATTAGCCCCTGTCTGATGTAGGGTTGGTGAAGATCTTTTCCCAATCTGTAGGCTGCCATTTTGTTTTATTGACAATGTTCTTTGTCTTCATGGCAAGCACCTTTACTCACTTTTTTTTTTTTTTCCTCCTCCCTGAGACAGGGTTTCTCTGTGTAGCCTTGGCTGTCCTGGACTCACTTTGTAGACCAGGCTGGCCTCAAACTCACAGCAATCCGCCTGCCTCTATCTCCCGAGTGCTGGGATTATAGGCCTGTGCCCCTGTGCCTATCACAAGACGTTTTTGTTATACAGGTCTTTCACTAGCTTGGTTAGACTTACACCAAGATATTTTCTATTATTTGTGTCTATTGTAAAGGCTATTGTTTCCGTAACTTCTTTCTCAGCCCATTTATCCTTTGTGTAAAAGAGGGCTACTGGGTTTTTTGGAGTTAATTTTATATCCAGCCACTTTACTGAAGGTGTTTATTAGCTATAGGAATTCTCTGGTAGCATTTTGGGGAGTCAGTTATGTATACCATCATGTCATCTGCAAATAGGGATATTTTGACTTCTTTCCAATTTGTATCCCCTTGATCTCCTTTAGTTGTCTTATTGATCTAGCTAGCATTTCAGGTACTATGTTGAATAAGATACGGAGAGAGTGGACAGCCTTGTCATATCCCTGATTTTGGTGGCATTGCTTTAAGTTTCAGAGAGAGAAATCTTGAAGACTACCAGTGCACACACATGCTCTGATCACTGCTGCTTGCTGCATAAGCCATCTGGCTTGGGTTTGGAATACAAGACCTCGAGGCAATGGTGGTTCTTCCCCATCTTTGTTCCCCTGTGTATAAGCAACCTTCCCACCTGAGGCTAATAACTATCTACTGTGTTGACTCAGGGACAGATGCATCTAAGCGCTACATGAACTTGTTCCAAGGTATTCTCAAGGACTGGACAGAGGTGACACCTGGACCACAGCAGATATTTTGTAGGATGGTAGTGACAGAGAAAGAAAAGTAATAAACATTTAAAATGTGATATGTGAATAGTTGGTTGAGGATAGAACCGAATCTTCTAAGAAACCTGCCTTGGGAGGGAAAGAGGTAAAGGCAGGAGAATCTTTTAGTGCCCTTGGAATTGTCCTACAAGACGAGTCTAGAAATACAGGTCAGACGATAATACAGAGAATGAACTAAGGCACCATGAAGGAGTAAATGGGTGCCAAGAGCAATCCCCTAGAGAAAGAGGTCTATGGGTGTCAGTCTCCACGTTCCCTTTATAGCATAGAACAAAAGAAAAGTGGCCATGCGCTATTTCATGCATGTGCTATGTGTATACTGCTCCCCTTTATCTTTAAATATTTAAGTTACAGTTGTTTATTGTATCTTTTAAGACTTTAGCCATCTCTGCTTTAAGACGACAACAACAACTGTGTGTGTGTCTCTGTGTCTGTGTATGTGCATAAGCCAGAGGTCAGCATCTGGTGTCTTTCTCTCCACCATAATTGAGACAGGATGTCTTGATGAACTTGGAGCTTACCAATTAGGCTAGACTAATTACCTGCTGTCCAGGTGAGTCTCTCAGGCCCTCCTGTGTTCACCTGCCAGTGGCAAGGCTCCTGGAGCATGCTGCTGTGCAGAGCGTATTGCATGGGTGCTGGGGATTCAAATTCAGTTCCTCATGATTGTACAGTAAGCACTTTACCCACCGAGCCATCTGCCTGCACCCCACCTCTGGCTTCAGTCTACATCACCTTTGAGACTCTGCTCCTGATTTGCCTTTTTTTTTTTTTTTTTCAATCTACAGTCCGAATCTCCATCATCTAGTCTGTAGACATCCTTCTTTATAACCACTTTCTTTTTATCTTTAATTCTTTATCTAATGTGCATTTCACTGTTTTATTATATCACTTGCCAGGGATAATGGTCAATGTAAGACCATTAATGAGGTTTACATGGTGGGGGAAAAAAATCAGTATTTAATGTTTGAAAATGCTGCCTTCATTTCAGCTGCTGTAATAGCATCATAGACTGGATAACTCAGACAACAGAATCTATTTCTTGTGGTTCTGGATTCTGAGATAAAAAGTTCAAAGTTCCAGCTCATCCTTTGCCTGGTGGAGTCCCCCTCCCTGTTTTGTACATGGGAGTATTCCCACTGGAGCCATATATACCAAGGAGGGGAGGGTCTGCAGGGTCTCTGTTTGGGTGTGTTTTTTCCCTTTAAGATTTGTTTTACAGGCCTGGCATGGTGGCACACACCTTTAATCCCAGCACTCAAGGCAGAGGCAGGTGGATCTCTGTGAGTTCCAGGACAGCCAAGGCTACACAAAGAAACCTTGTTTCAAAAAACAAAAACAAACAAAAAGATTCACTTTACTATGTCTATGTATATGTGGGTACCCATGGAGGCCAGAAGAGGATGTTTAATCTCTTGGAACTAGAGTTACAGAGGTTTCTGAGATGTCTAATGTGGGTGTTGGAATCCAAATTCCAGTCCTCTGACAGAGCTCTTTAACAGCTGACCTATCTCTTCAATTCCTCTGTTTTTATAAGGACCCCAATCTCCTTGGTAACTCTACCCTCCCCACCTAGTTCCTCCTAGAGACCCCACCTCCTAATGCCAGCACTGAGGGCGGGGGGAGAATTTTAGGTGAAAAACATTCAGTTGATGATAGTGGGTGCAACTGTATTTTCTCACAATAGTTAAATTTTATGTTTTGATCTTCTTTTAGGTTTAGCATGAGTTTTAATAGACACAATCTGAAATACTACGTATTACCAAAGAAACCCAAAAAAGTGGCATTTGATTGCCTAGAATGGATCCGAAAACATCATCCATGTAAGTATAGTTGTATAATTAATTATATCTAAAGATAATAGACTAAAATAAAGTTTTATATATATAAAATAAAACTTTATTTTAATCTATTATATATATTGTATTACAATAGAATATATGAAATTATATGTCTTTTTTGCGTGATGATAGATAGCACCAGCTTGCTATTTGTAGGGAATATTATAATTTTGAAATCTCATTTGGTTAGATAACAATAAACCCTAACAAAAAATTATTCAATATACTTCCTACACATCTACATTATAATTCCTGGTTTCAGTGTCTTTTTCTCTGGCATCTGTCAGTATATGAATAAAACAGTCCTTTGTTTTAGTGCCTTCTCCCAGGTGTTGTGTTATGTTAACTAAAATGAGTTTCTGACATTCCTAACATTTTTAATGTAACCCATTTTCAACATCTTGATCATTTTCCCATGGCTTTTGTAAACTTTGTATAACTTAGTTGTTATAGTATATTTATTTCATAATCCTCTATCTTAATTATCCCCACATGTTTTCTATTGAGCTTCTTTTATACCAAAATTTTTGGCATAAATCCTTGTACTATTTTCTTTCCTAAGTTAGTTTCCTAGAGGGAAATTGAGTCAAAGGATATTTACTAGATTCTTGATAATTTTTATTATATCTTCTACAAAGTTGCATCAAGGTATCTCCCACTATTGGGTTTTGTGAGACAGCCCAGGATTAGTCCAGGTTGCCCTCACAGGAACAGGGTTACAAGTCCAGCCTTGTTTTCTGTGTTCATGAATTCCTTGCTTAAACTGTCTTACATAATCATCCTGTATCAGAAGAATGCTACAAAGATGTATTTATAGGGCATGTGTTTCTAAGAACACACCATAAATGTGTTGTTATTTAAGTGGAAAGTCCTGGTTCCGCAATACTCTTTGGGCTTCTTGACAGATGACTCGGGGATAATTTACTGCCTCTCCAGGCGGGAGTGTGACACAATGGCCGACACCTTACAAAGAGATGGTCTTGCTGCTCTGGCTTACCATGCGGGCCTCAGTGATTCAGCCAGAGATGAGGTGCAGCACAAATGGATCAACCAGGACGGCTGCCAGGTGATGCTTGCAGAAGTCAGCAACACATGCGTATAACACACATCATAGTTTTCTTTTTGGTGGGGGGGAGGCTTGGGGACTTGGAGGGATTGTTTGCTTGTTTGTTTGTTTTGAAACAAGGTCTCTATATAATCTCGACTGTCCTGGAACTTGCCATGTAGACCAGGCTCTCCTCGAACTCACAGAGATCCACCTGCCTCTGCCTCCCAAGTGCTGAGATTAAAGGCATGTGCCACCATGCCTGGCATTGTAATTTTGTTAAGTAAGCCATTATTCAACTATGGCATTAGTTACCTGGTAGTAAAACCATGTTAGATTATTTTTTGCTTTGTTTTGTTGATATTTGAGACAGGGGTTCTCTGTGTAGTCCTGGCTGTCCCAGAACTCCCTCTGTAGACCAGGCTGGCCTTGACCTCGGTGATCTGCCTGCCTCTGCCTCGCAAGTGCGGGGATTATAGGCATGCACCACTACTGCTTGGCTCAGTTTAGATTCTTACACTAAAATAAATTATACAGGGCTGGATACAATTAAGGTAAAGAGTAGTCAAGAAAGACTCCTAGTTGCCGGGCGCCGGGGGCGTGTGCCTTTGAGGCAGAGGCAGGTAGATCACTGTGAGTTCAAGGCCAGCCTGGTCTACAAAGCAAGCCTAGAACTGCCAAGATAACACAGAGAAACCCTGTCTCAAAAAAACTAAAAACAAACTAAGGATTTGCACGTGGGTGAATAAAAAGTAAACAACAACATAAACTGTATCTTTAGCATATAAAGCATAAGTGGTTTTTGTTGTTGTTGTTGTTGTTGTTGTTGTTTTTTGGGGGGGGTGTTAAAAAATATATATATATATATACATACATACATACATACATACATACATACATACATACATACACACACACACACACACACTAGCCAGGTGTGGTATACATACCTTTAATCCAGCTCTATGGAGATAGGAAGAAAGATAATCTTTGTGAGTTTGAGGAGTATCTGGTCTGTATAACAAGTTCCAGGGCAACCAGGACTATATAGAGTTGAGACCCTCTCTCAAACTACACAGAAATAAGGATGTTAGATTAAACAAAGCCACTTCTGGGTGGTGGTGGTGCACACCTTTAATCCCAGCACTTGGGAAGGCAGAAGTGGGCAGATCTCTATGAGTTCGAAGCCAGCTTGGTTTACAAAGAGAGTCCAGGACAACTAGGGCTATTACACAGAGAAACCCTGTCTGGAAGTGGGGGGGAAAATTAAACAAAGCCATTTTCTTCCAGTTATATCAGTGTTCATAATTGATAATTGAGCATGGTAGCTTATGCTGTGATCCTCTCTTGGGAGGCTGAGGCCAGAATCTCATGAGTTTGAAGCCAGCTTGGGCCATATAAGAGCCTGTCATAAATAAAAATAAATAAATAAATAAATAAATAAATAAAAAGAACTTTCAGAAATGATTGGCATCATCTGGCTTCTTGATAACCTGTACCATGTGCCTCAGAGCCATGTACTCACCTAACACTGATAGCTGCAGCTTGCTGCACAGAAGTTTGCAGGTCACTCTGGTACAGCCTTTTGTCCCCTCTCCATTATAAGAGGCCACCGTAAGCTTTCTCTTTCCTAGGACATTCCTTTTAGTCAGGAGCCATAAGTGTAGATAGATGAGTAACCTTGACTGTAAGCCAGGGCATCCTGTACTGATAAATACACTGATCTGCTGACCCTGTGCCTGTGGGTTGTAGTTCCTCCTTTACTCATAATGGCAAAATCATGTCATTAGCGTAGTATGACTACTAGATATTTCTGTCACTCTTGAAATGCTATTCTTGCAATATCAAGTCATTTTTAAGTGCTAAAAATAGACCACTTTATTTGTATAATGTAATTTCGCCTAAACAAAGTATTTTGGCCTTGATCAAATAAGTCCTAGGTTTTCAATTGAAATATTCTCTTGGGGGTGTTATTTTTTTATTTTTAACTGTGTATATGACAGCGGGGGCAAAATGTGCACATGTGAATATAGGTGCTCCTAGTCCAGAAGAGATACTGGATTTCTCCTGGAGCTAGAGTTACAGGCAATTGTAGAGCTGCTTACAAAGCCAAGCTCATTTTATTTTAAATTCTCTATACGTAAATGCAGGTGCCCACAGAAGACAGAAGAGGGCATTGGATCACCTGGGGTGAATAGGCAGTTGTGAGCTGCTCAGCATGGGTGCTGGGAACTAACCCTGAGTTCTCTGCAAGAGCAGTGCACACTCTTAACAACTGAACCTCTCTTCAGGCCTGGAAATTGATAAAAATTTGTCAAGCTTCTAAAGAGTAACTGTTACCTGGCTTCCACTAAATGATTTGTATGGACCAGGAGGATAATCCCTGGTTTTTCTGTTTTATTTTTATAGTGTTGGTTTTGTTTTCTTTTTGTATAAACAATTTAGGCTTTTACCTACAGTTTAAATTTCATAAGCTTTTACTTTGAAATCAGCTATTTATGATTTCAAATAAAATAAGTTACATGTGGTACCAAGTTACATTTGGTACTATGTCAAAGACTGATGAGACACAAGAGCAGATGAGAATGTCATTGTTTCTGGTCATGGGAAGAACTAGCAGCCATTACTTCTGAGGGCTAGATACCACCCTGGGGCCCAAGACATTGCTTCTGCACCTTAACTTGGAAGTCATGGCTATGTAAACAACACCCACCACACGTGCCTATCAGAAACAGGACAAACAACCAGCACACAAAGGGCTGGCTGCAGTTGATTCTGAGTCCTTCAGAGGTAATACCAAAGCACACAGAAAGACCCTGCCACCCTGAGCATCTTGTTACCTTCTTGGATCTGAAGAGAATCACAAGTTACCAATATGAAAATCTCACCTTGGTCATGATAAATATCGATGTGTGCAGTTACCCTAAATTGTTATTTAAGATAACAAATAGTTTTTGGAATTATCTAGTCTTAAAGTGTTCCTTTAAATGCATTATGAGACTAATAAGCTTTCATTTTCATACCAGGTTATATGTGCAACAATAGCGTTTGGAATGGGAATTGACAAACCGGATGTGCGATTTGTGATTCATGCATCTCTACCTAAATCTGTGGAGGGTTACTACCAGGAATCCGGCCGAGCTGGGAGAGATGGGGAAATATCTCACTGTGTGCTTTTCTATGCCTATCATGATGTGACCAGACTGAAGAGACTTATAATGAGTAAGCCAATACCACATGACATTCTGTCACACTTCATCTCATGGGAACAGTCTAACTATGCTGTTGTAGTATTTGGTTCTGTTTTCATTAAATAGTCATAGAAAATAGAGGCATTTAATATTGTAAACTTTGTTTGTCATAAAGGTAGTATATACTTGTTTGGTAAAGTCGAGCGATACATGCACAAAGCAGAGCAATTCCAAACCAGGCAGGCTAAACTTCAGATAGTGGATTCCTTTATACTCTTCCAGACCCAATCTTATGCACCCTTACATATAATACACCATTTCATGGGAAAACAAGAGAAAATAATGAGCTACCATCCAGGTTAATGCAGACTAGGGGAAAGCAGACTGAGGAAGCTGACATAGGAGTTTGCTTGAGCCTAGGAATTGAGTTGAGGCTGAGGCTGGTCCAGGCAACATTGTGAAACGCTGTCTCAGAAGCAAGGGAGAATGGTGAGACCCAGTCTTAGAAGAAAAGGAGGGGCAATAGAGCCAAACACCTCTGCCCCACTCCGGTAGCCCTCTTCTGCTTTATTCTTTTCCATTAGAGGCAGGCAGCATCTTGTGTTTGATATTTACCCTTTCCAAATGCAAGTGTTTTTAAATGTAAATGGGTGGTCTTCAAGATGTCTCAGTGGTTAGATGCTTGCCACCAAGCCTGATAACCTGAGTTCTGTACCCCCAAAAGTTGTCCTCTGGCCTTCATACCTTATGCGGTAGCACATGTATATACATGCATATATTCATATGCATGTGTTCATTTGCACACATAAATAAATAAATGTCATTTAAAAAACAAACAAAATCTAAAGATAATTGTATATAGACTCATTTATATGAGTCTATTATATATTGTGTAATTGTTTCAATTACATAGTGCTACAGAAAATTGCAAACCCCGCTTAATAAATATTTAAGTTTTTATTATCTTTTACTGTTATCTCCATGTAGTGCTAGACAGCCTTGTACAGGTATCTTTCAGCATTTGTACAGTTATGTATATTGGATAAATTTCAACTGTCTTAGGTCAAATGAATCTGTATTTTAGAATTTGATTTTATTATTTGTGCTTTTTTTTTTTTTTTTTTTTTCTTGTTTTAAGTTAAATCTGTTTTGCAATCTGTTCCTATATTTTTGAGACTATGATCTTATTTGTGCTGGCGCAGGTACTGAGCATGGAAAATGGCACTAGCCACAGTAATTCCTGTGAGCTACAAGATTTTGTAACTTGTCCTCAAGATACTTGAGGGAACATTTATTGGAGGAATGACCTGATGCAGTGTGGCCATTGGTACAGATGCTGTTTTACTTCCCATATGTTAGTTTCTTATTGTTTGCTGGTTTGGTGGTGGTGGTGGTGGTTTTCTTTTGAGATATAGTCTCACTTTGTAGCCCAGGTTGGCCTTGAACTCATGATCCCCTGCCTCAGGCTTTTCAGTGCATGGATTACAGCAGTAAACCACCAAGCCAGCTCCATAGGCTGTTTTAAATGCTTTATTACCTATCGGCCCACTTTATCTTTACCACAACTCTGATAAAACTATTACATACCTCATTGAAGAGAAGAAAATGAGGTCTAGAATCAGTGAGCAGCAGATCCCCTAATGCCACCCAAGTTCATTCAGCTGCAAAGCCTGGGCATGATTCTTTCACTGTGCCAAATTGATGCTCAGTTCAAAGCAATGAATTGTTTACATTTGGTTTGCTTTTTGGTGTTTTTAAGCAAAACCTGGACACGCAGTTTCCCATTTATGGTGGCTTGACAGATTTCAGCCTTATGATAGGTTTATACATTCAGTTGAACCATCCTTTAAATTTTTAGTATTAGTGTGGGGAGTCCTGGCGAGGGGTTTGTAATGTTTATTTTATGTGTATGTGTAAATGCCTGAATGTATATGTGAGCCACTGTGTGCCTGGTGCCTGTGGGAATCAGAAGAGGGCATGAGATTCCCTGAAACTAGAGTTATAGCTGAATATGGTCTGCCATGTGAGTGCTGAGACCCAAACCCACATCCTCTGCATGAGCAGCAAGTGCTCTTAACCACTGAGCCATCTCTCCAAACCCTAGTGTTGAAGTTTTTGTGAGCTAGTGAAATACAGCTTGGTCTTTTCTTGTGATCTGAGGTGTTGGCAGCCTCAGCTTGAAATCAGCCTTACAACCACAGGAGTCAGTAACTGACAGCTCACAGTCTACTGGGTTACTCATCTGGGATCCTCAGTAGGAGAGGTGCATTAAGTGCAGTGTCCTGGTATATTTTCAACTGAAAATAGGTTTATCAAGACAAGACCTTTCAGCAGGGCGTGGTGGCGCATGCCTTTAATCCCAGGACTCTGGGAGGTAGAGGCAGGTGTTGTGAGTTCAAGGCCAGCCTGGTTTGCAAATCCAGTCCAGAACTGCCAAGGCTTCACAGAGAAACCCTGTCTCGAAAAAACAGGGTGGATGGGGGTAGGCATGACCTTTCGTAACTCTAAAAACATTTGTATTATTAAGCCTACATATTTAAATCCTGATAACTTAGCAAGCATTTGAAAAAATAATACTTAGAACCTGGAAGGAAAATAGTAATTTGATTCTTAAGTAACCATGATTGATTGTGAATGGAGAATACACACCAGGGGCAGGTTACGTTTTTCTGGGTGCACGTGCCACATGCATGTGTGGTGGTCAGAGAACAACAGCTTCCACGAGTTTGTTCTCTCCTTGCACTATGTGGGTTCTAGGAATTAAGCCCAGGTCATCAGGCTTAACAGCAGCGCTTTAACCTGCTCGGCCATCTCTTCAGCCCCGTTTCTTGTTCTTAATTCTTGGCCTCCAATAGGTTACTCCTACTCCTAGTTTCTGTTTTGTGTAAGCATGTATAGGGGATGCTAGGGATCAAACCCAGGGTCGTGTGTGTACATGCTAGGCAAGCTCTCTACCACTGAACTACATCTCCAGTCCTTGTGGCTTTTTGTTAGGGGGTGGTGGTACTTGTTTGAGACAGGGCCTCACTATGTAGTTCTGACTGACATAGAACTGACAACGTAGACCAGATTGTCCTTCAACTTCTAGAAATCTGCCTGTTTCTGCCACCTGCATGCTGGAATTAAAGGTATGCTCCATGATGCCTGGATAGTCCTGGTCTTGGGGTTTGTTTGTTTGTTTGTTTTGTTTTTGTTTTGTTTTGTGTTTTTGAGACAAGGTCTCACTATGTAACTCAAGTATTGGAGTTATGTTTTTTCTACACCCATTCTAGCTCCCAAATATGACAGAAAGGACCTGTAACATTTATAAATAAGCATTAAAGGACTAAGCTAGATAGATTTTCGTGTATTTTAACCCATCTATGCTAGCCAGGCCTACTTCCTCTAGTCTTTCCCTGGCTGCTCTTGCTTCATCTTTGTCCCCATGGCAACTCCTCATGGCCTGTTGCTCCTCATGGCCAGGGACCTTCTTCTTCTTCCTCTCCTTTCCCTCTCCTTTCCTATCTCTCTCTCTCTCTCTATCTATCTGGGGGCCAACACACACACACACACACACACACACACACTAGAAATCCTGCCTACTGTCTCCTCTGCCCAGTCATAGGCTCTTCATCGTCCTTATTAACCAATCAGAGATAATTAGGGAGTGACTTTTTTTTTTTTCATACAATATTGAGACAGAAGACTCCTCAATAGCAGTCACAATACCAGAATCTGATAGCATTTAGCTCACTGCTGGTCCAACAATTAACAGTGAATACACAGAGACACACCGTATTAAGGTGTGAGTGAAGGTCACCTCTACACCCAAGCTTGTAATAAATTCATGATCCTCCTGCCTCCCAAGTACTAGGATTAGAGACATATACCACCATAATTGTCATATTTGTTTTATTGCACTACTCATTTTATCACAACACCTACAAAAATTCCAACTTCACAAATTTATATCTACACCCGAAATATAGTATAATGCAATGTTAAAATCATGAACTACCTCAAATAACTAGTTTGAATAATATTCAACAAATGTAGGTATTGCCATTTCCCTTAAATTTAGGACCTCCTGTTTTTTTTTAAACTATTTTCTTTGGGGT
Organism: Acomys russatus; assembly: GCF_903995435.1. Classification (NCBI taxonomy): domain Eukaryota; kingdom Metazoa; phylum Chordata; class Mammalia; order Rodentia; family Muridae; genus Acomys; species Acomys russatus. Next base: position 35,416,594 of record NC_067143.1, on the reverse strand, counting down.
ATTGAAACCTCTACTTCAGTTCCACTAACCCCTTAACCCTGGATAAGAGAAAGGAGTTGAGTGGGGCACAGACCCCTTTACTTCTCCCAGCTGTTTAGGGTCAATGGGTTCTTTTGGGGAGAAAACCAGTCTCCATCTACCGCAGGCGCAGCAAGCAGTCTCCTCCAAGCCACTGAGTTGAACGTTTCTCTCTCTGTCTCCAAGTTGCCACACCGTCCACCTCAGGTCTCTCCATATTGCTACATACTACAGGCCACACACTACACTTTCTGTCTCGGGGCTCTTCTATTTATCTCCCTCAGAGTCCTAGACCACATCCCTCTCCGTGCCACACAAGCCCGGCATCACCAGCTGGCAAAGACCACGCCCCACAGCTGTGGACATAGTAGAGCCCAAATTGAAATCCCACACTTGGGATTAAAACAAAAACATATTTACATAACATAACTTAGTTTACAAAGAAACCAAAACTTCCATAACAACCGCCTATCTCAGTTCTCTAGAGCTCCCCTGAATTCTTGACCACAATTTTAGAAGGCCTGGGTTTCACTGGAATTTCAGCCATGGGAACTACCTGCTTCTTCTAGACTTCCAGCTCAGCACATGTCTGCCTAGAGAGAAAGTGTAACACAAACCTCTATCATTGAGATAATAAAGATGTAAAGAGGATTTTCAGATTTTCAATTTGGGGGTGGAGAAATAAACATTTTAGTGTGAAATAGTTTATGCCTGTAATCCTGATATTTTGGAGACAGGATTTCACAATTTCAAGGCCATCTTGGGTTTATTTAGTGTGAGACTTTACCTCAAAAAAAAAAAAAAAAAAAAAAAGGATAACTACACATTCCTATAAAATTAAAACTGTGAGAGATGAACTTAACATCCAGTAAATTGCAATTTAAAGGGATGTCATTGTTAGTAGTCATTTACTTATTCTGTGTTTAAATCTAGCAGAGCACAGTGACTCATGTCTGCATACAGGAAACTAAGGTATTTTAAAGCCCTTCTAACCATAGCAAGACCTTATCTCAAAAAGCAAACAGAAATAGAAAAGAAAGTTATATGAATCTACTCTAAATATTCTTTTTTATTCTTTTGGAATTCTACTATAAAATTTTATTTTGTTTGTGCTTCATCTCTTTTAGTGGAAAAAGATGGAAACTATCATACAAAGGAAACTCACTTCAATAATTTATATAGCATGGTGCACTACTGTGAAAATATAGCAGAATGCAGAAGAATACAGCTTTTAGCTTACTTTGGTGAAAAAGGATTTAACCCTGATTTTTGTAAGAAATACCCAGATGTTTCTTGTGACAATTGCTGTAAAGCAAAGGTAAAAGATGTCATTTTAAATTACTTAATCATTGGTGGTGGTGGTGGTGGTGGTTGTGGTAGCGCTGGCGGTGCAAGCCTTTGATCCCACCATTCAGGAGGCAGAGGGATGTGAATATATAAATTCAAAGCCAGCCTGGTCTACAGAGTAAGTTCTAGAGCAGCAAGGGCTACACAGAGAAAACCATGAATCAATAAACAAAAAAAACAAAAGAAAGAACTAAAGAAACAAACAAACAAAAATTACTTAGTAATTAAGAAAATTTCTGAGCTGGGCATGGTGGTACACGACTTTAATCCTAGCACTCAGGAGGCAGAGGCAGGCAGATTGCTGTGAATTAATTCAAGGCCAGCCTGGTCTACATAGCAAGCCCAGGACGGCCAGGGCTACACAAGGACATCCTGTCTCAAAAAAACATTAAAAAGAAGGAGAAGAAGAAAATGATGAAGATGAAAAAGATGATAATGATGATGATGATAATGATTTCTGCCAGGCGTGGTAGCACTTGACTTTAATCCCAGCACTGGGGAGGCAGTAGCAGGCAGATCTCTGAGTTCGAGCCCAGCCTGGTCTCGACAAAGTGAGTCCAGGACAGCCACAGCTATTATACAGAGAAACCCTGACTTGAAAAACCAAAAAGAAAAGAAAATTTCTGACATGTGCTGTTCTTTTCTTTTTTTAAGGAGTTCAGGGCTCAGAGGTTAAAACACTGGCTGCTCTCCCAGAAGTCCTGAGTTCAATTCCCAGCAACTACATGGTGGCTCACAACCATCTACAATGTGATCTAGTGCTCTCTTCTGGTATGCAGGTGTACATGCAGGCAGAGCACTGTATACTAAATAAATAAATATTTTTTTGTTTTAAGTAGTTCAGGTGTAATAGAAAATGCTTTTAATTTCTGCACTCAGGAGGCAAAAGTTTGAGTTTGAGGCAGTCTGGTCTACCTAGTGAGACTAGGACAGCCAAGGCTACAATGTGAAACCCTGTCTCAAAAAAAAAAAAAAAAAAAAAAAAAAAAGCAAATGAGTAAAAGTAGTCCAAGCATTGTGGCCCCTGTTTGTAGCCCCGTTCTTAGGAAGCAGAAGCAGGAAGATGAGGGACTCTTCGTTGCATGGTGTGCTTCAGGACAACTTGGGCTACTTGAAACCTTGTTTCCAAAAGTTAAAAAAGATCCATCCTGGGCAAACAGGGTAGTTTGTTTGTTTGTTTGTTTGTTTGTTTGTTTAAAGATTTGTTTATTTATTAAGTATACAGTATTCTGCCTTCAGGCTAGAAGAGGGCACACCAGATCTCATTATAGATGGTTCTGAGCCACCATGTGATTGCTGGGAATTAAACTCAGGACCTTTGGAAGAGCAGCTAGTGCTCTTAACCTCTGAGCCATCTCTCCAGCCCTTGGTTTGGTTTTCTAAGACGAGTTTCTCTGTGTAGCCCTGGCTGGCCTGGAACTGTCTATAGACCAGGCTGGCCTGGAACTCAAAAGAGATCTGCCTGCCTCTGCCTTCAAGTACTAGGATTAAAGGCGTGTACCACTACACCTGGTTTAGCAGGATATTTTAAATTCAACTATAACCTATATTTAAAGATATTCTCAAAACAGTAGTAGTAATAGTATTATGTTTGAAAAGTATGTATTTCTTTAACTATAAAGAATGAAAACAACATGATGGTATAAATCTCAGCAATTCAGAGACTGAGTCAAGGAAGATAGAAAATTTAAGGCCAACGTGGGGCTACGTAGTGAGATGATGTCGAGGAGGAGGATGACGACAACAACATGGCTTCTGGATAAGTGTAATATAACCCTGGAGACTGTTAGATTCATTCATTCAGTACTTATCTTATGGCAATTTCACACACACGCACAATCACCCTGGCACTGAGACTTGGTCCTAGGAACTCAAGCATATTAGGCAAGTGATCTACCAAAGAACTTAATTCCCAAGCCCTCACCCTTTTTATTTTATTTTTAAAAAGATAACATCTTTAGCCGGGCAATGGTGGCACATGCTTTTAATCCCAGCACTGGGGAGGCAGGTGGATCTCTGATTTCAAGGCTAGCCTGGTGACCTGGTCTACCGCGTGAGTTCCAGGACAGCCAAGACTACACAGAGAAACCCTGTCTCGACAAACCAGAAAAAAAAAAAAAGGAGGAAGAAGGAAGCTAGCTAAACATGAGCCAACAAGCAGTGTTCCTCTAACTGTTCCTGCTCTGACCTCTCAGTGACAGACACACCTGTAAACAAGAATAAATCCTTTCCCCCCTAAGTTACATTTGTTAAACTGTTTCATCACAGCAACAGAAATCAACCTAAAATAGTAGCGCAGGCTGTCCTAGAACTCACAGTGTAGCCCAGGCAGGCCTCAAGTCTGCAGTGTTCCTTCTTCCTCAGACTCCCAAGAATTGATATTACAGGCATTGAGCCAGTACACCTGGCTAATACTTCCATGCTATAGTATTTATAATGCCTCACTGTTTACAGACTTTTGTACACTTGCTATATTATTGAAACCACCTTCAGTGTGCTAGGAACACCCAGTGAAGGGAGGCAGGCATGTAATGCAGAGTAATAAAGTAGTGTTGCTGAAATAAGGAGAGCAAGGAGAGCAGAGAGTAATTTACTCTGTGGAATCTGGAGATTCGTTGTTCTTCCTGCCCACTCACCTTAGAAGTGCTACTATCAGTTCACTTACTTGCGGAGCACCTGTTCTGACAGGCTCTGTGCTAGGAATTTAGTGGACATGCCAGTATGGAGAAATAGGGTAGATGAAGGCAGAAGGATCATCTAGTAATGAAGACTTTAAAAGGTAGGCAGACACTGAAGAAATGAGAAGAGGAACTAAAAGGAAATAATTTAGCAAAGAAGAGATTGTCATGTATGGTGACCCATATAGTTAATCCCAGCACTGAGGAGGTGGAGCTAGGAGTTCAGAGTTAGCCTGGTCTACATAGTAAGTTCTAGACCAGCCAAAGCTATATATAATGAAACCTTGTAAGCAGAAAACAAAACCAACAAACAATACAATACAATAGCACCAAAGCCTGAAAAGAGATTAGAGAATTTATCAACTGCACTGATGGACAGTGCTTCTCATCCTAAAGGATGTCACATAAAGGACAGAGCACTCACTGGTCTAGGAGTTGTAAAGATGAAGGACTTATGTTTCCTACTTAGAGTGCTGGTAGGTAGTTGAAAGACAAGATATATATCTGAAGCAATAGCAACACAGCCCTAATTATTGTAGAATTTAAGAATGAGCCTTTTAAACTTCCTTAGGTTTTTTGTTTGTTTGTTTGTTTGTTTGTTTGGTTTGTTTTTTGTTGTTTGTTGTTTGTTTTTTGTGTGTGTGGTTTTTTTTTTTTTTTGAGACAGGGTTTCTCTGTGTTATCTTGGCTGTCCTAGACTCACTTTGTAGACCATGCTGGCCTCGAACTCAGAGTGATCTGCCTGCCTCTGCCTCCTGAATGCTGGGATTACAGGCATGCATGCACCACAATACCCGGCAAAACTTCCTTAGTCTTTAATCTTCATTTTAGTTTGGAAACAAATTATAAGTCTTACCATAGTTAATATTAAGCTCTAGTAACCAGGGTCTCATTTTAATTATAACAGAAGATAGTTTGTTTTATTCGTAGGATTATAAAACAAAAGATGTGACTGATGACGTGAAAAATATTGTAAGATTTGTTCAAGAACATAGTTCATCATCAGGAACAAGAAATATAGGTCCTTCTGGAAGATTTACTCTAAACATGCTGGTCGACATTTTCTTGGGTAAGTTATCTACTGTGTGTTTGAATTATATCAGTTAAAATTAAACATCTGAAGAAGTGATTACAAGTGGATGTAAAAAGTCACTAAGAGCTGGGCATGGCAGCTGATCACTGTGAGTTCCAGGCCAACCTGGTCTACAAAGCGGGTCCCAAGACTACACAGAGAAAACTCGTCTCAAAAAAATAAAAAGGAAAAAAAAGTTTGTTCTCTTGGCCGGGTGGTGGTGGTGCACGACTTTAATTCCAGCACTTGGGAGGCAAAAGCAGGCAAATCTCTGTCTACAGAGTGAGCCCTAGGACAGCCAGGGATACCCAGAGAAATACTGTCTTTCAAAACCAAAAAAAAGAAAGCCACTGAAGAGAGTTTTTACATTACAATAGGACTAGCAAGATGGCACAAAGACTGAGTTTGATCTCCTTAACCTCCAAAAGGAAACCCTTGTGGGCCAGGCAATCGCAGAGCTCAGGAGGCAGAGGCAGGCAGAACTCTTTAGTTTGAGGCCAGCCTGGCTACATAATGAGTTCCAGGACAGCCAGGGCTACTCAGACCAAAAGAAAGGAAGGAAGGAAGGAAGGAAGAAAGAAAGGATTCCAAACTTGAGCTGGGGAGGCAGCTCAGTGGATAAAGTGCTTGCTGCTGCAATAGGCATGAGGATCTGAGTTTGGGTCCCAACACTATGTAAGATCTGGGCACACCAGTACTTGCCTATAAGCCCTAGTGACGGGGGTGGGGTGGGGGGGTGATGGGCAGATCCCAGGAGCTTGCCAGCTAGCCACAGTAGTAAAAATGAAGAGCTTCAGATAGAGACTTAACTTTAACCTCTCTTGCATACGTACATACACACAAGTATGCTTCCCTGAGCTTCCCGATCCAGAAGCCTACTTGCTTGGTGAGCTCCAGGGCAATGAAAGACCCTGTCTCAAAAAGGAACAGGTAGATAGCAGCTGAGGTACAGAACCCATGCCTGCCCTCTGGCCTCTACACACATACACAAACATATGCACCCACATGAATAATGATGCAAAAGATAATAATGGTAGTAAAGCTTATGCATTTGAGTGAGTAAAATATGAGTTGCTTAGAGCACTACCTGTAAATTGTCTGTCTATTTGTTTGTTTGTTTGTTTGTTTATTTGACACAGAGTTTCTCTGTGTCATAGCCCTGACTGTCTTTATTCGAGACAGAGTTTCTCTGTGTCATAGCCCTGACTGTCTTGCTTGGACTTACTTTGTAGAGCTCACAGTGGTCCACCTGCCCCTTCCTCCGGAGAGCTGGGATTATAGGCGTACACCACCGCACCTGGCCCATCTAAATTTTTAAATTTTTATGTATGTATTTTGGCTGCATATGTGGTTGTGTATCATTTGCATTCCTGGTGCCCATAAAGGGTAGAAGATAGCAGTGGATCCCCCAGAAACTAGAGTTACTGACAATTGTAAAGCTGCTATGTGAGTGCTGGAATTCAAACCCAGGTCCTCTGGAAGAACAGCCACCACTCATAACTGCCAAACCATCTCTCCTGTGCCCCATTTTAAGTGTGGATGTGGGAGACGGGGTTGTTTGTTGGTGTATGAGTACGCACACGTGTGCAAGGGAGACAGATCCCCTTGAGCTAAGTTACTGGCAGTTGTATGCCACCCACTGTGTTTGCTGGAAACTGAAGTTGGTTCCTCTGCAGGAGCAAGTGATCTTAAAAGCTGAGCCATCACCTGGCTGTGGTGGCGCACGCCTTTAAGTCCAGCACTAGGGAGACAGAGGCAGGCGGATCTCGGTGAGTTCAAGGCCAGCTTGGTCTGCAAAGCGAGTCTAGAACAGCCAAGGCTACACAGAGAAACCCTGTCTCAAAAAAAAAAAAAAAAGCTGAGCCATCTTTCTAACACACAGCATCCAATTTAAGATGGCGCCCTGTCTTTTCTGCTTGAGGCCCTACTAAAGTGACAGTAAAGAAACAGAAAGCTGGGAGTGGTGGCATACATATCTAGGCACAGCACCCAGGAGCCTGAATTGGAAGAAGCAAGAGTCTGAGGCCAGCTTGGGCTATATAGCAAGACGCTGCCCTAATTGGAGAGGAAATGGTAAGGCAGTTAGAATATGGGTTTTGTGCACATCTTAATAGGGGATGGGGAGCTTAGGGGCAACAGCTGACTTAGGTAGACAGTGAGCACTTAGGCTGCTAGAGGAGAGAGACAGTAGTTTACTACAGTGGGCTAAAGTGAGGTGTGGAGATCTCTCCTCTCTGCTTATGAGATCAGCCTTCCGTGGTTTTTTGTTTGTTTGTTTTTGTTTTTTGTTTTCATAGCAACCTGATGAAAAGTGAGTTTATGGGGGGAGCCTTTCTTTTTTGGCAGACAAAGGATTTTAGGAACTCAAATGCCTTGTGCTCAAATTTTTATGCCATGGAGGCATATTGGGACTTAAGAGACAATCTTGAATACTTTAGAAAGATAAAACAGATGCAAAAGCCAGACTGGCATTATTAGGTGACTATCTGTAGCCCTTGAGACTAAAAGACTGAAAAAAGAAAGTAAGTGCTATTGCTGGAGTACACGTGGCACTGACCTGAGGGCCCAGTCGAAGTACTGGTAGATCTCTGTGAATTCGAGGCTAGCCCAAGCTACACAGTGTGAGACCCTGTCTCTGAATAATAAATGTACAATAAGAATAAAAAGTATGAGCCGGGCGTGGTGGCGCACGCCTTTAATCCCAGCACTCGGGAGGCAGAGGCAGGCGGATTGCTGTGAGTTCAAGGCCAGCCTGGTCTACAAAGTGAGTCCAGGATGGCCAAGGCTACACAGAGAAACCCTGTCTCGAAAAACCAAAAAAAAAAAGAATAAAAAGTATGGGGCTGCTTCCAGTGGTCATACAGTAGTAGGAAGTGGGGTGGCCAGGAGCTCTGTCTAACAGTGCAAACACAATCCATAGATGACCCGCAGTATGTCTCTCACAGCATGAGTGGGTGTTAGTGGGAAGATACCAGGTAGTAACTCCCAGGAATAGCGGGCGGGGCATGCCTGTAATTTCCGAGGCAGAGACAGGAAGATCACCACAAGTTCAAAGCTAATCTTGTTTATATTTTGAGTTTCAAACCATCTGAGGTTGTGTAGCAAACTGTCCCAAATTTTTTTTTGAATCCTGGGTATAGTGGTACACAACTTTTGTCCCAGCACTTGAGAGGCAAAAGGCAGGCAGATCTCTACAAGTTTGAGGCCAGCTTCATCTACATAGTAAGTTACAAACCCGTGAAAACTATAAAGTAGGACCCTGTCTTTAAAAAAAAAAGAAAAGAAAAGAAAGAAATTGCGCCTACATGATGGCGCACGCCTTTAATCCCAGAATTTAGGGAGGCAGAGGAAGGCAGATATCTGAGTTCTAGGGTCCCACATGGTTGAGAGAAGCAGCCTCTCCAAGGTTGTCCTCAAACCTCCAAAACAGAAGCCTTGGGACATGTGTGCACACAGTAAATAAAAAATAATTTTTAAAAATTCTGTGAGCTGAGTATGGTGGCAACAAAGAAATGTTGTGTAACTTTGTCAATAGTGCACAGAACTATGAAGTGTAACAATAGTATAAGCTGCTAGCACTTACTTGAGTTCTTTCTTTGCTCTATTTTTCTAATATAATTTTATAAGTTGTGAATGCAACATTTTGAAATAACAAGCTTAATTTTGCTGTGGTTTTTTGACAACATGTGTTATAAAACAAGGAAAAACAGAAGAAGCCAGGGGCTGGTGTGGAATTCAAGCTCAGTGTGCACAAGGTGCTGGCTTCTGCCCCTTAGTACTAAGAGAAAAAGACATGCAACCACAGAAACCCTGGAATTCTCCTCAGATGTGCTCGTAATTCAGAAATGAGGGTCTGTTTGTGCTATGGGGTTTCCTGTGGAACAGATGATCCCTTCTGTTTGTCCAAAGATGTCCTTGCATGACTTTTTAGCCTCTTCTGTCTGAATAATGATGCGTCTATACTTACTCATCGACCTTTTTGAACCTCATTAGGGAGTAAGAGTGCAAAGATTCAGTCGGGAATATTTGGAAAGGGATCTTCCTATTCACGACACAATGCCGAAAGACTTTTTAAAAAGCTGATCCTAGACAAAATTCTGGATGAAGACCTATATATCAATGCTAATGACCAACCAATCGCCTATGTGATGCTAGGAACTAAAGCCCAAAGTGTGCTAAATGGCCACTTGAAGGTAAGGTATTTTAAACACACACTTTGCTGTCTCTGTGAGTGCACCATAATATGTCATGACAGAGTTTGTCGTCCTTACTTTAGGTACTAAATTTACATATATATTCCCTCAGGAACATATTGTGTTCTTAACTGGAAAGAGATTTTTAAAATTGATCCAATTAATATGATATTTGTCAAAATGAATTTAATAGATACTCAACCTACTAAATCTTCCTAAATTCCTTAAATAAGTATATATAGGCTGGCAAGTGGGTAAAGGGACCTACAGGACAAAAGAGAGAGAGGACTCCTGTAAATTGTCTTTTATATACACCATGGTGTGCCTATGTGTATATGTGCGCGCACGCGCGCGCGCGCACACACACACACACACACACACACAGATAAAAAGGAAAAAAATAAATAAGTATTTATCAAGAGATGCTCTCATGTACTAGGTCCTGGCAATGGAAAATGCACACCCTTGTTCTCAAAAGGGTGTAAAAGTACAATTTTTCTGTGCCCACCCTAGCTCTGAATAATGACAAGGAGACCTATTATATTTATTAAAACCTTTAGTTACTCGCATCCCGGGCTTGGTGGTCCATGCGTTTAATCCCAGCACTCACAGAGGCAGGTGGATCTCTGTGAGTTCGAGGCCAGCCTAGTCTACAAAGGAAGTCCAGGACAGCCAAGGCTGCACAGAGAAGCCCTGTCTCGAAAAAAAAAACAAAAACTTTTAGGTACTGTAGCTGGGCAGACACTCAACTATTCTAACCCAACAATAATGGCCTGGCCTACTTCCCCGCCATGTGGCCCATTATCTGCCATCTTAGTCTTGCCGTGGTTTCTCCTTCACCCATGTTCTGAGACACTCTCTCTCTCTGGGCCCAGAAGTCCCACCTTATCCTCTTCTGCCCAGCTATTGGCTGGGGGTGGGCGAGGGGGGATGTTAGCTCTTTATTTGACTAATCAGAAGGTGATGGAGAACAATGTTTACAACACTTCAAGACAGGAGATGCTTCATAATAGTTACAATGCCAAAGTCTGGACTGCAACCAGATCTCTGGGTTCAGAAATTGGCATTTGAATACACAATGCACAAAAGCATCCTCTAGCAAGGGGTGTTACTACCTTTGGAGGGAAAGAAATACAAGCGTAGGCAGCATGACTTAGCAGGTAAAGGTGCTGCCATTCAAGCCTGGCTACCTAAGTTTGATGCCAGAACCCAGGTGGAAGGAAAGAACTGACTCCACAGTGTTGTTCTCTGACCTCTACACATTCGCCATGACACACACCCATACTCATACACACACACAAGTCACACCCTGAAAAAGAAACCTTCCTTGCTTATAAGTATGCTTCTGCTCAGCGCGCTGACTGCTTTCTCTTATCACTAAGGTGGAATTCATGGAAACGGAAAATACAAGCAGTATGAAAAAACAAAAAGCTCTAGTAGCCAAAGTATCCCAGAGAGAAGAGGTAGTTAAGAACTGTCTTGGAGAACTTACAGAAGTCTGCAAATTGCTGGGCAAAGTTTTTGGTGTTCATTACTTCAATATTTTTAATACAGCCACACTCAAGAAGCTTGCAGGTAAGAGCCTGTGTGCCTTGCTCTTCTGACCCAAATTAATTTGTTGCTGTTGAGACAGGGTTTCACCATGTCACCCTGACTGGCCTAGATCTCACTTTGTAGGCCAGGCTGGCCTTGAACTCACAGAGGTCTGCCTGCCTTTGCAAGTCTTGATCTATTTTAATTTATTTAATTATTTTGGGTTTAAGCTCTTTCTTGAGGTAAAAATAAGATATATACAGTTCAGATATGTGCTATAATTTTAATTTTATGCTTTTCTGTAAAGCTGAATGAATGTGAGGATATGAATAATTGCCTTCTGTAAAACCAGATGTCAATTATTTGTGCAGTTTGCCTTCCTTCGTGATGCTCAGCTATTTCTGTGCAAGTGCTTTGCAATGAGGAGCTAAACATGAAAGAAACTGTCTTAGGCTTCTTTGCATCTGGATCTATAATGCTGCTGTGTCTTTAGTTAGGAAATATCTGCTGATCTGAGTTATTTGCATGGGCTGAGATAGCTTAACCCAGAATTTCAGTGGTAAGTTCTCTGGGAAAGAAGTTGTTGTAATCAACTGCTGTGTGTTCCTTCTGTGCTCCTCCTTCATGAAACTGCATAATCATCCCTCTCTGGTCCATTCCCATCCTACCATCAAATCACTTTTCTATCCAGGGACCTGTGCCTTTGCTGTCCCTTGTGTCATCACTGGTATCCCCAGTCTGCGATTTGGTTTGAGGTTTTGTTTTATTTTATGCTGCTGTTGTGCTGGGAATTTGACCCTGGTCCCCATGGATGCTAAGCACTGGCTGTACTGCTAAGCTACAGCCCCACCTAAGCATTCTGTTTAATACGCATGCTTTTTTGATGACACCAGAAGATGTCAACAGAAAGTTGCACATCTCAGTAACAAAAATGTAATACTGCTTTATTGACTCTAAGCATCTTTTTTTAGGTCATTTAAAACACTCAGTGTTGCATGCAAGAAAACTATGAAATATGATCATTTCTCACAGACAAGTACTTTATTAATGCTAAATTTATTACCTAGAACTTGACCTTACTGCATTTCTACATTTACAACATTTTTATGCTAATATGTCCTGTGTGCATGTGTGTAAAAACCAGAAGACAATCTCATGTGTTGTTCTTCAAACACCATGTACTTTTTTTTCCACAGTGGTCTTTCGCTAGGACCTGGGTCTAGACAATTAGGCTAGGCTAACTGTCCAGTAAGCCCCAGGGTCTTTCTGTCTCTAAACCCCCAAGCACTGGAATTATATGCCCAGCTTTCACACTGGTGCTAGTAACTAAACTTTGATCCTCGCGCCTTGCAGCAAGCACTGTACTTACTAAGCCATCCTTAGCCCCAATAGTCTTTCATATAGTTAAACTCTGTGATGTACCAATAACAGTAAGTTTGTTGGCCTGGTAACTTTTGGGGGTTGGTTGGGTTTTGTTTTTTGGATTTTTTTGTTTGTTTTTGTTGTTGTTGTTGTTTTGGTTTTTCGAGACAGGGTTTCTCTGTGTAGCCTTGGCTGTCCTGGACTCGCATTGTAGACCAGGCTTGCCTTGAACTCACAGGGATCCACCCTGCCTCTGCCTCCTGATTGCTGGGATTAAAGGCATGAGCCACTACCACCCAGCTTCCCCCTCCCCCCCCCCCGCTTCCCACCCACCACCCCCACCACCCCACCCCCAAGACAGGATTTCTCTGTGTAACAGAGCCCTGGCTATCCTGGACTCACTTGTAGACCAGGCTGGCCTTGAACTCACTGCCTCTGCCTCCTGAAGGCTAGGATAAAATTCAAGCACCACCGTACCTGGCAACAGTACTAATTATTAATAGCTGTACTTAAGGTTTCATGCATACAGGCATGAGTGAGTATAGGACAGCCACAGTTTGTTCAGCAGTACTCATAAGGCTCTTGTTGACTTCAGAAATGCAGTATTTTAACAGTGTAAGCCACGCCTGTAATCCCAGCACTTGGAGAGGCAGAGGCAGGTGGCTCTCTGTGAGTTCAAGGCCAACCTGGTCTACATACAGGGTTACAGGATAGTCAAGGCTACACAGAAAGACCCTGTCACCAAACAAACAACAACAAAAAACAGTATGAAGCTGTCTTGAAACACCAACACACACACACCCTAAAAAATATTAAAGAAGTATGTGAGTTAGAATCAATAAAAAATGGTGATTTTTCCTTGGCTATTAATGTGGTTTCCTAACAGATCTCCCTAATTGCAGATGTGAGCGTGGTGTGTTTTTAATTTTAATTTTCCAAAAACCACTAAAGCTACAACAGTTCACTGGATACAATACAGTCAAGGGTCATCTCCTTTCTTCTCCTACCAGCGCTCTTCAGGAAACTGCTGCTCTATCCCACAGTCTGTCGCTTTCCCTCTAAACATAGGAATGAGGGGGAATCACAGAATAGAAAGGATCTGAAATCCACCCTCTGCTCCAGTCAGAGGTGTAGGGATTAGCACCCCATTGCTCTCCAAAGCTAGCACTCTTGGCCTCAGTACAAATCCAAGCTTTCTTGATCTCTACCACTGCATCTGGCTTGCTCCATTCGTCTTCCTTCAGAGCCACTAAGTCTCCCTTTCCACTCTTTGCATACAATAGCTACAGTGACCTTTAAACCACAGACTTGTGCAGCCATAGATGCATGTGCTACCTCTGCGGAGCACTCCAGATTCCACTTGTGGCTTCACCCTACGTCGGACTGACCAGATTAAGAATAAGCCAGGGCTGAGGCAGCATCTATGTAATGTGTCTCTCAAGATGGTGTGTGCATGTCTGCAGTGTAAGGAAAGAGTCAGAGCTAGAAATAGAATGTGAGGGCTGGAAAGATAGCTCAGAAGTTAAGAGCACTGCCTGCTCTTCCAGGGGTCCTGAGTTCAATTCCCAGCAATCACATGGTGGCTCACAACCATCTATAATGAGATCTGATGCCCTCTTCTGATGTGCAGGTGTATATGGAGGCAGAACACTGTGTATGTAATAAATAATTAAAAAAAAAAAAAAAAGAAATAGAATGTGAGCGTTTGTAACAAATACAGGACATCAGTCTTGCAGCTAGACAAGTCTTGGCAATGGGGACAGTGAACAAAATCTGATTGTGCTAAAAGTCTGAGCACACAGCACAGATCCCTCTCTCTAGTTTTCCCCAAGCACCTGGCTGTTTCCCACCCACTTACCTTGGCATCTGTACCTTTGCTGCTGAAATTTGACAATGGGTCCTGCCCCCTGGCCTAACTTTACCTTTGAGGAAATTCCCCATGTGCCTGGTGCCCAGCAATAGTTGGCTCTTAACAAACATGAGCTAAATGAGTGGATACACATGAATTCTGTGGTTTTTCTGTGAGTGATAATTTAAATTCTTAATTTTATGTCCACACGCAGAATCTTTATCTTCTGATCCTGAGGTTTTGCTTCAGATTGATGGTGTTACTGAAGACAAGCTGGAAAAATATGGTGCAGAAGTGATTCCAGTATTACAAAAATACTCAGAATGGACATTGCCAGGTTCAGTATCCCACCAAACCTGCTTTCTAAAAGCCTATTTTAATGTTAAGCTTTGTATCTCACTGAATTGGAATTAGGTAGTTAATGCACCCTACACCTGTCACACTGACGTTCATGTCCTAGAAGCACCCCCTGGGAGTCTGACAGGCATCTCAAGGGAAGCCAGTCATTAAACCTGCTAATGGAGCACAAATGGGAACCTCTGGGCCCATGGGCCTACACATTGTTGTTCTGGTAAGGCAAGGAGTCGCCTCGCTGTGTGAGTCTTGGCAGGACACCTGCAACCTCTGTATGCTTCAGTGTCCTTATCTAAGGAAGGAGCATGTTATCTAGCAAGCTTGTCTAAGATAACATGTAAGGGTAGAGATAAATGCTTTGGGAAAATGAGCATGTCCTTGGAATGCTCTTGTCATCGGAAGAGCCTGACAGCATTAGGTCTGTTGTGTGACGCTCCTCACAAGCCCTGGTGCTGGTATGGAAGTCACTTACCGAGGGAAACTGAGAACAAAGGGGTATTGTTATTGTTATAGGGATAGTAAAGGACAGACAGGGTGTGCTGTCCATTGTGTGTCATGCAGGAAGTTATCCTCCCTAGCAGACCTGTTGTCTTAGTCAGGTTTCTATTGCTACAATAAACACCATGACCAAAAGCAACTTGGGCACCAAAAGGCTTGTTTGGCTTATACATCCTCAATCATAGTCCATTGAGGGAAACCAAGGCAGGAGCTGAAGCAGAAGCTGTGAAGGAACGTTGCTTACTTACTGGCTTACTCCCCGCTTGGCTTGCTCAGCCTGCCATCCCACAGTCCTCAGGACCGCCTTCCCAAGGACAGCGTGACTGAAGGTGGACTGGGGGCCTCCTCTTCACCAGTCAAGAAAATTCAAGCCAGGCAGTGTTGGCACACACCTTTAATCCCAGCACTTCGGAGGCAGGAGCAGGGGAAACTCTGAGTTCTAGGCCAGCCTGGTCTACAGAGCAAGTTCCAGAACAGCCAGGGCTACACAGAGAAACCTTGTCTCAAAAAACTAAAAATGAAAAGAAAATGCCCCAGGACTGCCCATAGGCCAATCTGAGGGGGGCACTCTCTCAGTTGAGGGCCCCTCTTCTCAGATGATTCTAGCCTATGTCAAATTGACAAAAACTAACCAACACACCTATCAAACTCATTCTGTACCTCTAATAAGCTGGATTAGAAAAGTCTTCTCAAAGCTAATGGAAATGTGAACAAGGTGAAAAATGAGTGTGTATGTCAAGCTCTTCACAGTATTTGTTTTGTTTTGTTGAGACATGGTTTCTCTGTGTTACCCTGGAACTCTGTAAAACAGGCTGGCCTCGAAATCAAGAGATTCTGAAGTTCCACCTGCCTCTGCCTCTCAAATGCTGGGATTAAAGGTGTGGGCCACAGCCACCTGGCTCACAGCATTTTCTTAATCCATTTAACAAAGTGTTAAGAAATGAGGTTTTTGGGCCGGGTGGTGGCGCACGCCTTTAATCCTAGAATTTCAGAGGCAGAGGCAGGTGGATCACTGTGAGTTCAAGGTCAGCCTGGTCTACACAGCGAGTCCAGGACAGCCAAGGCTACACAGAGAAACTGTCTCAAAAAACGAACAAAAAAAGAAATGGGTTTTCATAAATTCCTTTATATAGTAATTCAATAAAAGATATGTTCTGAGCCGAGCGTGATGGCTCACTCCTTTAATCCCAGCATTCAAGAGGCAGAGGCAGGTGGATCTCCATGAGTTTGAGACCAGCCTGGTAACTAGTTTGGAGGGGACTTAACTGATTTGAGACTGCTAAGGGCAGCAGTTAGAAGCATGGTGACCACAGCACCTGTGTACTGAGGGGCTTTGTGTGTCGAGAACTTTACCTTTGAGTTAGGCAGAATGGCGCAAACCTTTAATCCCAGCCCTCAGGAGCCAGGGGCAGGTGGAACTCTTGATTCTGAAGCCAGCCTGGTCTACAGAGTGAGTTCTAGACCAGCCAGGGCTACATAATGAGATTCTGTCTGAAAAGTATGAAAATAAAAAGCAGTGCACTTCACCTGTAGTTTTGCTGTCTCCTCCTCCATCACCTGCTTTGCAGGTTAGAAGAGTGCAGCTCATCTGGACAGACAGAGCTCTGTGTGACATTAGGGAGGTTTCAACTTTTCGGGCGCCTTAAGATGCAAATACTGACAGAAATTACTTTCTCCCTTGCAAGTGTATGTTTTCACTCAGGCCACATTCCTGATTAATTCGTGAAGTGTTCATAACAATTATATAAAGAAATGGTTTATGTCTACAAGAAGTAAAATACAGTACTGAATTTTCCAGTGTGTTTATTAAGAGACTTTTGCTTAAAGATGAGGGAGAACATACTTTGTTGCCTTTTTTATATTGGACTTACTTTCTCAGCATGTTTAAATGATAATAAAGTTGGCTGACACTGATGGCAGCCTTTACTTCAGTTCACAGGGATCGGCTGCACAATAGGCTTCATGCAGCAGAGTGTGAACTTGAGTTAAGTTAAAAATTATTGCAAAATTTTTTTGCTGTTGTTTTGTTTTTTGTTTTTATTTTTTGCTTGTTTGTTTGCTTTTGGTTCTTGTTTGTTTGTTGTTTGTTTTGAGACCGGGTTTCTCTGTATACCCCTGGCTGTCCTGGACTCACTCTATAAACCATGCAGGCTTTGAACTCACAGAGGTCTGCCTGCCCCTGCCTCCTCAGTGCTGGGATTAAAGGCCTGCACCACCTTGCCCAGCTGAAATTTTTAAGTAATGAACTTTTATTCTTTTTCATTAAATATAAATTGCCATTGAACACAGTTGAGCTTTTCAAAATAGAAATGTTCGATTCCTGCTGAGTTATTGAATTTATACAACAGGAAAACAACTAGTATTGGGCTCCTAATACAGGGTCACTTGTAAACGTCTGCATTTTCTGTTTGTAGCTGAGGACAGTTCCTCAGGCAGAAGCCTGATGGGCAGCAGAGGCACGGGAAGGAGCAGCCCAGATGAAACTGACGAGGAGGAAGCTCCTGTATCTTCTCACTACTTTGCAAATAAAACTAGAAATGAAAGGAAGAGGAAGAAAATGCCAGCCTCCCAAAAGCCCAAGAGGAGAAGAACTAGTTATGGTGGCTTCAGAGCAAAGGGGTATGTATGATCTTTGATGTCCTTTGCAACATCAGGTAGAGGGGGGGTAAGGACAAAAGTGCACGTAACTACTCTAGGTTGCTTTAAAGTACTTACTGAAATTACCATTATTAGTTCATAGATTGATAGTTAAGACCCAAACCAAAATAAAAACATGGCTTAAGATTTTGTAAGTAATTTAATTTGCAAATACTTTTCAAACTTGGAATTCTTTTCAGACTTGGAATTTTTGTTTGTTTTGAGGTAATTGCTCTTCTTAAAGTACTTTTCCACCAAAAATACATTGAAGAAATAACAGAGGACTGTGTGTCCTCCAGGTTTTTGTGAGTCTGCAAGTGTTTGCTACACTCCCCCTGGCTGCCGGATTTTGTCTTTGCAACAGGGTCTCATGGAGCGCAGCCTGGTAAACTTAGGTTTATAGCCAAAGATGACCCTGAGTTTATATTCCTGCCTCTACTTCCCAACAGTTGAGAGTACACATGGCAACACACCTGGCTCCTGCAGTGCCTCCTACATACTAAATAAGCACAGCCAGCCCGGCTACTGCCCCACCCTCCCTGGAAACTGGGCCTCCTAGCCTTGACAGGATAGCTGAGCTGAGACTGCGCTGGGGAAATCCAAAGGCTGGGAGACCAAGGAGTATGTAAGAGATTTCTGTCTTCCCTTTGCTTGTCTTTGGGCTACAACATGTCTACACAAGGAGAAGCAAAGGTAGAATGGCCAGGTCTTGGCAGCAGGCTTTTTTTCCACAACTGAACTGTGTCCAACAGCCCCTCTCCCCACCTCTGCCACATGGCCTTCACCTTCTTCCTTGCGTCTTTGCCGTCAGCCTGGAGGTGGCTGTCCCCAGAGACTGCATACTCTAACAGCATTGCTGAGGAAAGGAGAGGCAAGGCTGCAGTGGCTTTTGCAAGCTGTTGTGTTTGTGCTTGTTGTTTTTCTACCTCTTCTTCTGAATGATGAAAAGAAGATTGAGTTGGAGGAAGAGAAAGGAAGGCAATATCACTAAATTGTCATTTCTTGTTAAATCCATAAACAGACCTCTTACATGTGCTAACCCTTATGCCAGCATACAGAATTAAAGACATTCGGAAACAGTGGTTTAATTTTGTGGCTTTGAATGCGCAAGTGACCATCAGATATTCTTCAGTTAGGACATTTTCTCATTTCCTTCATTTATTCCTCTCCCTTGGGAAGTACTCATTTCCTTTCCTTAGTTGCTTGCAGAGCATGAGACCTTAAAAAGCTTCGGGTCCAACCCCCTTGGGTTTAAGGTGGGGAAACTGGCCTATGTGGGAAGGGCTTGCCTGAGGCCAGTGTCACCTGGTCAGTTTCAGAGGTGGGATTAGACATGGGCCCGGCAGGACCGCTCAGAGTGCTTTCACTTGTGTGAGTCTGTGGACACTCCTTGAAAACGTGGGCAATCTGTCATCTGGATTTTGCTTGTTAGAAGATAGGATGCCAACACTGTTCATTGCTGCTGGCTCCTTTATTTAATTTTCACAGCATTTGTGAGAAAGAAGCTCTTTGCGGTGTCACCTGCAATCTAATTTAATAAGGAATGAAATTCATACTTAAACCAGGCATGAAGGGCTATGCCTATAACCCTAGCACTTGGGAGGTAGGAGGCAGGAAGGTCAGAGTGCAGGATACTGAGCTCAGTGCCACACACAGTCACACACGCCTCCAGTCAGAGGCATAGGCAGAGGCAGACAAACTCTGAGTTTGAGGACAGCAAGAGCAACAGAAACCCTGGCTCAGAAAAACAAAAATAAGTACATACATACACACACACATACATACACACATACGTACACACATACACACATACATACATACGTACGTACGTACGTAGGTCAAAGCCAGTCTGAGCTATATGTCTCAGAAAACAATATCACAGTGTCCTATAATCATCACCAGTCTCCATGCCAGGTGTAATTAGCCTGTGGGTTTAAGAAGGGTTCTCTTCTGCCTGCCAGCTTGGTAACTCTTCACCATCAGCAGCTTCTTTGCATCTGCTCTGGTCCTCTGGGTTTCACGGCCCACCCTGAGGGCGTTTCCAGCCCCCAAGCTGCTCACCTGTGCAGTGGGAGACCACTGGGGCTCACATCTCCTGGCTGACACACAATGAGCCAGGTGTGTTCTGGGTTTTCTGAGTGGGAGGAAAATGGATGAGCTGTTGAAATGGAGTCTGTTGTTGGCAGATTCATTCTGTAAATCAACATAAACAGTGGGGTTTTGCTCCAGGCTTCATTTCTCAGCAGGAAATAAGCATAGGGAAACTTCAGGCTGCTGCTCTGCCAGACCTGCAATAAAATTGCTTTCCCTCCAGCAAGAGCTTTAAAATATTGAAAAACTCTTTACCTCGCCCCAGCAGAGTGTCCTGGGATACCACTGACTGTCCTGGATTCTAGAACTACTGGTGGACCTCAATGGGTTTGCAGAGCCTCTGAAGGGCCTGCCCACTATCACTGTAAACCAACTGGCAGGGTGGATTGCTTTTTACTTTATTAAGGGAAAGAAAATTGCTATCTTCAGGTCAGCAAGGAAATGATGCACACCACTCAGTCAGGCTGTGGCAGGGCCCTCTTCCCTCTTTGCATGAGGCAGTGAGCAGGAAGGAAGAGTTGGCAGGTCTTTGGGTATAGGGGCAGCTGCAGGCTACATGGACCTGACATATGCCAGACCACTGCATGAAGCATCTTGGTCCTCCCTAAGGAGCCACATCTGCAGCCTTCCTAGGACAAGGCCACCCAGAGGCTCTACCTTATCCCCACTACCCACAAAGCTCACAACTGTGTCAGTGCCATCATTCTAGGGTATCTGATGGCCAGAGATTTGGGTCTCTTAGAGATGTCTTCACCTCCTTTTTTGTCAGAATAGATCCAGAGGATTCTGACTGTGGGCTGTGGAAGGTGTAACTGGAGAGAGAGGGTCTGTGGCTTGGTCACAGGCCACAGAATTTGAGGTACTTTACAAAGACAAATTCAGGGCAGACTTGTGTAGTGGGATAAGGAAACTCACCCTCCCCATGGGGTTTCCAGACAGCAAATGCAGACAAACATAAGACCCAAAAACCATGCTTGTTCTAGCAAATTAACAGACAAAAGACCATTGACTTGGTCTCATTTAGCACCTTAATTTTCTTTTAATTTCCTTTTTTTTTTGCCACCCATTTTAGGGGCTCTACTACATGGAGAAAAGCATCTTCTAAAAGTAAATTCTCTAGTGTAACTGGATCCAGCTCGGCCTCATGTGCTTTTCAAGCAACATCAACAGCCAGTAGAAAACTGGGGATTATGGCTCCCCCGAAGCCTGTAAGTAGGACATTCCTTAGGCCTTCGTTTGCGTTCTCCTAACAGTACTTCTCAGCACGTGGAGCTTGTTCGGCAGCATCTGACCGTCTGTGAATGGGAAAGCTGTTAGTCTCATTACAGCATTCCAAGTTTGCACTCCTGTCTATTAATATTTAAATGTATCTCATGCGATGGTTCTTATTTTTAAATAAAATTTTCTTTGCTGCTATTGCAAACGGAGTGGCCATTGTTTCTCAGAGCATCTGTAATGATGGCTGAGTCACCTATCCAAGAGAGATTCTGAGTGTAATATGACACTGAAGCCAAAAGACAGCATGGGACATTGTGAAACTGTAGAACTTCTTGTGTGAGACAACCTCAACAAAAAATCAAAAGACAAATGACAGAGGAAATAGAAATATATTACATAATTCCTATAATATACAAAGAGTACCTATAAATCATTAAGAAAAAGACAGCAGAACAAAGGCTGTGAATAGGCTAGTCTCCACAAAAGAAATTCAAATGGCCCACAAATATGTGAAAAATATCTCCCTAGTTAATTGAAAGTACCAATTAAAACATGAGGTGCTGTTCTTTTGCCTGTCATATTGTCAACACAAGGACTGGGTACAGTGTCGCACAGTTAGCCAAGAGGATCACCTGAGCCTACGAATTCAGGGCCAACCTGAGCAATGGAGACATACTCTCTTTTTAAAAAGAAAAAGGATAAACAGACAAAAACAAGAAACAAACAAAGTGTCTTGGCTGTACTAGATGAAAATAGCCAAATAGACTGTGCTTGCAAGAATTATTAAATATTGATGTATTTCCTGGTTTATCTTTTGTGTAATGCCCAACTCTTTGACGTCACTGAGGAGAAGGGAGCTAGCAGCCTGCAGACTGCTGTCCGAAGACTTCAGAACTGAGGTGGGCATGCATCTAGGCTTCGGGATCTCCTGCTTCCTGCCACCTCTGGCTGTTTAGTGGAGAGACTGCACAAATTAGTTAGCTGAGAGCTGTTTGCTTTAATAAACCTTTGAGAGCTGCTGAGCCAGGATTGGAGTTGAGTGAAAAGAAGAAATGAAGAACAAAGTAGCCAAGGTCACCAGGAGAGCTGGGGTCCAACAAGGCCCTGCTGCCACCTTTCCTATAAAAGCAAATCTGCTCTAGGCCAGTTGGATTAAGAGTTCAAGGTTATTCTCAGCTACACCATGAATTTGGCCACAGGCTGGGCCATATAAGACCCTGTCTCCAAAATAAAAATACAGGATAGTCCTCCCAACATCCTGCCTGGAGCCTGGGGACTTTGACTTGTTCAGAATATAGCAACCACATATGGCAGACACAGAGTTCACTCAGCTCTGGAGAAACATTCTAGGTTGGCGCTGACATAGAAAATGCAGCTGCCTCCGTCCTCTAACTTGGCTTCCATTCTGAACAGATACCCTGGGGAATGCACCATTCCGTGTGGGTGACCCCAAGAGGAGACAAGTGACAGCAAAGCTGCCCTGGGCTGAACCCTAATAAGGATGTTCTTTGCAACCATCACCTAAGGGCAGGCAAGAGACCGGTCCACCAGGAATCTGGAACCTTGCCCTGGTCACGGTGATAAGGATGCTTGCCTCCTCAGCTTTGGCCAGCATCTATGCATACCCCCATGAGGTCCTTGTATTCCAAACAGCTAATAGGTAAGTGACTCCTGGTCCCTTCCAGGTCCTCATGGAGGAAGCATGAAGAGTCAAGTCTATCCATCCAGCAGCTTGCATCCACTCATCCTGCACCAGCCCTTTTTTTATGTAGGAAGCAGAATCCAGAAAGGTTATGTAACTTTCCCAAGAGAAAACCCAGAGAGAGAGAGAGAGCGAAGAGCTGGGAAGTAGTAATAAGTAGGGTAACACAGGCCTCTGCCCCGGAGTCCCAGGTTGTATCTTTTTCCTGCTATAATTAACACAACCCCCTTTCATTCTCAGAAATGTTCCAGTTAGGGCAGTGAATTATATGCAATCCAGGTCTACATGCTCAAGAGTCTCTGTTCTTTCCCTAAGCAATCCAACCTCCCCCATTCTTCCAAAGCCTTGGGGGCCACCTGCCCTGACCTGTTCTGCTCCCTTGCTGCAAGCTCCAGGGACAGCCAGCCTGCAGAATCAGGCAGCACAGCTCAGCTGCAACTTCTAAACAAGAGGAAACAAGAGGGCCCTGGTCTTCTTGAGAAACTGCTGTACCTCTACCTCCCTGAAAGTCTCCCTCCATCTCCATCCTTAGAAAGCTCTAGAAGCTCAGCCAAATCTTCTCCAGCTCCAGGACTGTGTTAAGTGGGAACTGCCATAAGCCTGGGAGTCCAGCTCCCAGTCTGGGTGAGAGGCCTCTAGGGCCTGGAGTCTAGGCAGAGGGACAGTGGCCTAGACAGGTTCCCCCACTGAGCTCTAACAGCCTCTTAGTTGACTCCCACAGACCCTCTGTAACCTCCCTGGTGGGAACCAAAGACACAAGTTGGTGAGTCTCACACAGGAGGCAGTTTCTGCCCAGCCCCGTATGGTGCTGTGGTTCTCGTGCTTAGCTCCCAGATGCTCTGAGGCAAAGGTTCAGTATCTGCAGCTGTGCAGGACAGAACAAAGTTGCTATCCTGCTTTTTCCCTCCCAGTTCGTTCAGCTACCTGAGGAGGAGGGAGCAAGGTACACAGTGGTGGGG
Organism: Acomys russatus; assembly: GCF_903995435.1. NCBI lineage: Eukaryota > Metazoa > Chordata > Mammalia > Rodentia > Muridae > Acomys > Acomys russatus. The sequence goes on along the minus strand of NC_067143.1, from coordinate 35,393,083 downwards.
TAGCCTTTGGGCCTGTTCTGATGATTGCTGCAATGGCAAAGGGCAAGACGAGGTCAGAACGGAGCCCCGGAGGGTAGGCCGTTCTTCACCACCATCACGTAGGGCCTGTGGCTAGGTCCTACATCCAGGCAAGTGTGCACACTGGAGTTTGGTTTGAGGACGGACAAGAGGGTGCAGAGACAGATAATACTTTTTATGGCCCCTAGGCTGAGTTCTGTACCCCTAAAAGGCCTGTCTGTCCTCCTGGATCCCACACAGGGCCAGCCATGCTCATACAAGGGGCAGCCTGGCCTGGCCTGGCCCTATCTCAGTCCCTGCTGGGAGCAGTGTGACCCTTTGCCAAGGCAGGGCTCCACATTCACCCAGAAAAGATTGCCTCATGGGGGGAGAAACCCCAAGCAGTGACCCTTGAGACATAGTGAGGCTTGAGTTGAGAAGTCTAGCCTGGAACTTCTGGCCATTAGCAGCCTCTGACATCCTAACCTGGAAGGACAGACACCAGAGACACCAAGACTTATGGCCAAAGGCCAGCTGAAGCTCAGCATCCTTGGCTCTCTTCCATAGGAGGGACCTTAAGCTCTCTGTCCTTGACTAGTGAAACCATAACCCCATTAATGTCATAGAGGAATGTCAGCATCTGGTGGCAGTGCTGTACAGCTGGAGATCAACCATGCAGCAACACATGCCCACTCAAGCTCCACAAGACTTGAGCATCAAGGGTCATCCTGGGGCTCTTGTGTCTGCCCTGACTTCAGAAATCAAGTGACTGTAAGCTCTGCAGCCTCTCTGAGCCTCTTTTTGTTTGTTGGTTGGTTTGGTTTGGTTTCTCTATGTATCCCTGGCTGTCCTGGAGCTTGCTGGATAGACCAGGCTGGCCTTGAACTCAGAGACCCTACTGCCTCTGCCTCCTGAGTATGAGGATTAAAGGCGTGTATCATCACACCCACCTCACTGCCAACTCTTTTTTTTTTCTTTAAAGATTTGTTTATTATGTATACAGTGCTCTGCCTGCATGTGTTCCTGCAGGCCAGAAGAGGGCACCAGATCTCATTATAGATGGTTGTGAGCCACCATGTGGTTGCTGGGAATTGAATTAAGGACCTTTGGGAGAGTAGCCACTGCTCTTAACCTCTGTGATAAAGACCATGACCAAAAGCAACTTGAGGCAGAAAGGGTCTATGACATCTTAGAATTTACAGTCCATCCTTCCATTGTTGAAGAAAATCAGGGCAGGAACTCACAGCAGAACTCTAAATTAGGCAGGCACTGAAGCAGAGACCATGGAGGAGTGCTGCTGACTGGCTCTGTGTCGATAGCTTGCTCAGCCTGTGTTCCTGTACCACCCATGACTAACTCATGCAGGGGTGGCTCTGCCCTTAGTGGACTGGGCTCTCTCAACAATGATAAATCAAGAAAATGCTCCACAGGCTTGCCCCAAGGCAATCCCTCAATTAAAGCTCCCTCTTCCCAGATGACTTTAGCTTTTGTCAAGTTGACCAAAAGACAAAAAAAAAAAAACAAAAAACAAAAAACAGAAAACTAGGGCCAGGCATGGTGATGCACACCTTTAATCCCAGCACTTGGGAGGCAAAGGCAGGTGGATCACTGCAAGTTCAAGGCTAGCCTGGTCCACAAAGCTAGCCCAGGACAGCCAAGGCTACACAGAGAAACTCTGTCTGGAAAAAACAAAAAACAAAACAAAACAAAACACTAGCTAGCCTAGCTGCTGACTTCACAAGTACATTATCATAAAGCATATTTGCCCTAGTGTGGTTTCACTTTCCGCCACGAGTTCAAACCACATAGACTTCACAGCCTTTAGAATTTTGAGCTAATTAAACTTTTTCTTTATAAGTGACTCGATCTCAGGTATTACCTTATATGTAGCAACAGAAAACAGATTGAAACAGACCCTCTTCCCGCCCCAAACAGGTCCTGCCACTGCCTCCACCTAGGTCTGGATTCTACCCAGGGTGCTGGTACACAGCAGGTGCTGGGAACTGAAAAGGGATGCATAAGTGAATGATGCTTGACAGGGATCAGTGGGTGGTGGATGGATGGATGGATGGATGGATGGAGGATAATGAGTTGGTGGAATTGCTGAGGGACGGGTAGATGAATTGGTAAGTGGATGGCTACAGGAAAAGGGGTGGATGGATGAGCATGTGAGCTGTGTGAAGGGGACAACTGATGGCATTCCCCTAGACTTCTCTCACAATGGAGACTAGGATAGGTGGATGGGGACAGGGACTTGGGTCTACAGACCATGGTATCCTATGGCCTATAGAGGTGATGGCCCAAGCTTCTGTGGCCTGGTTCCTCCCTCACTTCCAAGACAAATGCAAGGTTTCTTGTGGTTGGCCTCAGTGTTCATGCAGTTCTTTTATGCATGTGCTGATGTTTTGGGTGTGGATCTCACATAGTTAGCCCAGCCCCCCCCCACCATGTACCGACCTGAAGCTGCATCACTTATGTGCTTAGAGTTGTACAACCCACAGCATCTGCTTTCAACTCCCTGTCCATGCACTTACAGTTTACTTGCATGTGGAAAGCTCTGTAAGGACCTCTGGGCCACGGGGCGGAGCAAACCGTGTCTTTGGATTCCACCTGTGAACAGCTTCAGATCCCAGCTGGGAAGACAGCAGTCAGGGATGGTGGTTCCCACTCTGGCTGTAGCATCAGCCTCCTCGGGCAAGAGGAAACATGGAACTCAGCATGTCCAGGAGGGTAGTCTGCCTTTCTTACAGACTTCCTGTTTGTTGCTATGGTTTAGGACCCAGCATGATTAGCCTCTTGCTGAAGGGTAGCAGGAGTCAGCCCTGGGTGAGTATGGATAGCTGCTGAGTTTTAGTTTCCTGGACTTGGCGAAGACATTCTCCTCTCTCCTTTGTAGCCAAGCTGGTCTCTACCTGGCAGGCTTAAGTGATCGTCCTGCCTCAGTCTCCCGAGCCATGGGACTACAGGTGTGCACTGTTAGACCTGGCTCCCTCCTCCTTCATCTTTGTTTCAAAGGTACAAAAATGAAGACTTTCACTAGATGTGGTGGTTCACAAGTATAATCCCAGCACTCCCAGAAGCTGAGGGTGGCCATGAGCTCAAGGCCAGTGAGTTCTAGACCAGCCTATGCTACAAAGTGAAACTGTCTCAAAACAAACAAAAAAGTGGCTTTATCTCTATATCTGTCACCTCTTTCTTCAGTGTTGAAATACCTGTCCAGGGGCACACAGAGAGTGATGAACATAGAAGTGGACCATTCTTACACAGAGGTAATTTCCTCACACTCTGCTCATAAGAGGACAGGGCTCTAAGCACTTCCAGCTCTGAAATGCAGCTATGGGGTGGGGGAATACTTGAGAGTCTTAAGTATCTTTGGCCGGCCTTGTGCAGTAACCAGAGAGAGCAAACTCTTGCTCATCCTGCTTCTATCTCTCAAGCAGGAGCCTCACTTGGTAACCACTACCATGTCTGTGCCTGTACGTATGCCTGAGCCTGAACCCGAGCCTGTGCCTGTGCCTGTGCCTGTGCCTGAACCCGAGCCTGTGCCTGTGCCTGAGCCTGAGCCTGAACCCGAGCCTGTGCCTGTGCCTGTGCCTGAGCCTGAACCCGAGCCTGTGCCTGTATCTGGGCCTGAGCCTGGGCCTGGGCCTCGGCCTGAGCCTGTGCCTGTGCCTGTGCCTGTGCCTGTGCCTGAGCCTGTGCCTGAGCCTGAGCCTGAGCCTGAGCCTGAGCCTGAGCCTGAGCCTGTGCCCAGCTTTGTGTAGTATTGGGGCTCTGGGACCCAGGGCTTATGGCATGCTAGGCCAGCACTCTAACTGAGCTACATCCCAGCTTGTTTTGCTTTGCTTTGAGGCAGCATCTCACTGCAGCCCTATAGCCCTGAACTCATCATGTAAATGACATTCTCCTCCCTCAACCTCCCAAGTTCTGGGATTGCAGGCACAAAACACCATACATACATCATGAGCAGCCCAACATGCATCTTTTCTCTTTTTCTTTTAAAGGTGTTTTATATGGAATTTAGGGCCTTGCATATGCTAGGCAAGTGCGATATCAATGAGCACTCTCCCCCTGTGCCCCCCAAAGTTCATCTTAAAGAGATTGGTGACAAGCAACAGGCCTATCATGCCCAGCATGCACTTTGCAGAGTGTACCCAAAGCAAAGGAAACTTCTTGAAAACTGCAGAAGCAAGTGTGAACTGACATTTCCCAGGCCTTGCCAGCCCGTGGGGTCAAATAAGGGCAATCATCACCCAGATCCATGTCTCCTGCCGGGCCAGGCAAAAGCTGCTTCTTGATAAGGTCTGCTGAGGACTCTTCGGGAGGGGCTGTAGGCACCAACGTGGAAACAGCGCTACAAAACTAGGGATGTAACATTTCTTCCAATGCTCTGCTTAGAGCCCAACAGGATCCAACCACCCTGTCTAGGAACAGACAGCTCCAAAGAGGAGGTAGCCCAGGCTCTCCTACCAATTTTTTTAGTGGGAAAGACTGTCAAATGGACTTGGGTTTCTTAAAGTTGAAGGCCAAGTTCACTATTTACTATGTGAGCTTAAGAACGTTGCTTAACTCATCTGTGCCTCTGAGAGATCTCAACAGCATACCCTGTGACTGAGATTGTTCTGAGCCACAATAATGTGAGCAACTTTTTGGGGTCGGGATCACAGCTGTCAAAGGGGCTCGTGTCAACAACAGGTGAAGGAACTGAAGAAGGCCTGGCTAGCTCACTTGCAGGGACGTACCCTCCTATCTGAAGCCAGCAGGCTGTCTCCTTCTTCCTTGATGGTCAGGTCCTGCCCACAGCAGGAGACAAATAAGATGCTGAGAGCACAGCAGAAGTAAAGCCCTGGGCATTAGGGAGTCAAGAGCTGCCTGGGAGCCTGGTGGGAAGATAAGCCTAGGAGTTGCAGGGTAGAGGGCCTGCCTCACAGAAGACTGGCAAGGCACGCGTTTCATTTGGCACTGGGCAGCGGGCCAAGGGAGGAAGAGGCACCACACAGTCCCTGCGGCTCAGACGTTCACAGCAAGGAGTGGTGGGCCAGCAGAGTCAGGCACCGGCTTATCTGCTCTCTGAGCACACTGCCTCTCCTGCCTCAGCTTCCTCTCTTGCAAATAGGATTCCAAAGGAGGTAATGGCTCCTTGGCCTGTCTCCCTTATGGCTGCACTGAAGAACCCAGGCCTGTGGGTGGTACTTTCAAAGCCAACTTCCCCGAGTACAAAGCAGACATTACACTTCCTTCCCTGGGTTTCTGAGTCGGATGGGACCTCAGAACCACAGTCACAGCACACGCACCCCTCCCCAACTCCCAGCCTGCAATGTCCAGATGTGCTCCCAGTGCTTTCCTGGAGCTGAGGGTGTGGCTGGCAGCCGCCATATACATTCAGGGATATGGTCAGCCATCCACGTTGGACAAGTGCTATGCAAAGCCATGGCCCCCAAGCCAGGGATCCTGGGAGATGGAGATGGGGTACACAAAGATGGCCCAGAAAGTAATGGCTTCACGGCTTCAGGATTGTAGGAAATAGTCTGGAGTTGGAGACTGCATGGATAGTACACACAGAAAGCAAAAGCTGGCAAAGCAACTTGGACTTTTACAAATGGGTGCAGTGAGTGGCATTATTCAGGTGGCATGTGTCACACAGAATTTTGTCACAGTGTAAAGGCACTGTGCTTTTCCCCACTGGCTGGGATCTGTCCTCCTGGTCTTTGAGGTTGTCTAATTTTTTTTTTTTTTTTTTTTTTTTTTTAAAGAAAAAGAAAGAAAAGGGAAAGAGTGGTGTCCTGTGCCAAGGCCCTTACTTAAAATGTTTGAGGAGGTGGAGAAGCTACAAGGTAGCATTACAAAGTGACATTCCTGTGATGTTTGTTTCTTTGGTTTGGTGGTTGTTGTTGGTGGTTTGGTTTAGGGTTTTTTTTGTTTTGTTTTGTTTTTTTGTTTTTTGTTTTTTGTTTAGTTTGGTTTGGTTTGGTGAGGGGAATTTGTTTTTGCTGGCCAGGAACTCATAGGGATCAACCTGGGGGATCAAAGGTGTATACCACCACACCTGAGGTCCTTTGTTTTTAGAAAAGACAGGACTCTGTAATTATTTCTCTCCTGGTGAGACTCCCTTCCCACCTCCCAATTTTCTTTCCTTTTGTTGTTGTTGTTTTTCAAAACAGAGTTTCTCTGTGTATTGGCTGTCCTGGACTCCCTTTGTAGACCAGGCTGACCTCGAACTCACAGAGCTCCATCTGCCTCTGCCTCCCAAGTGCTGGGATTAAAGGCGTGCGCCACCATGCCTGGCTCCCATTTCCCAATTTTCAATATGGCATGTGCTACCTTGTGGGGCAGATCCACTTTGTGCTTCTCCCTTTCTGGGCTTTGCTCTGGCTCCCTTCTCACATCCCACAGCTGGATCCTCAAGACACTATTTGTTCTTCCCTCCTTTGAAACTGAGGCGTCTGAGCCGCCTTAGCGGTGGAATAAGTGAGAGACAGTCAGAATTCACTGAGCTTCCTCTTGTCACCAGGCTGACAGCATCAGCTCACTTCTAGGGAGGACAGGATGACAACAGAGCCAAGAGCTGATAATACTCAGGACACTTTGGTCCAACTGTTCTGTCCAGCTCTGCTACACAGTCATGGCCCAATAGCTTCTGCTATTTGTTCTGGGAGGCAAGCTTCCCTTTTTATTTTTACTTTCTGAGATTTAATCTCACTACATAGTACTTGCTGGCCTCAAACTTAGAAATCCATCTGCTCTGCCTCCCTAATAATGTGACCAAAGGCATGTGCCACCATGCTTTCTTCTTTATTCCTAAAAAAGAAAAGACTGAGAAGGTGGCTCAGAGGGTAAAATGCTTGCTGTAAAGTGTGAAAAACTGGGTTCACACTCCCCAAAACTAATGTCAAACTGAGCATGATTGTGGGTTATAATCCCAGTGGGGCTGAGAGAGGAGGAACCCTGGAAACTCTCACCAGCTAGCTGGAGATCCTGTCTCAAACAAGGTGGGAAGCCAGGACCAACACATGAACACCATGGCCCATCAACCCCACACACATAAACACACACATGCTCATACAAGTCTAGTGAGTCAAGCAGGATTCTGTAGTGCATACCAGGTAAGCCAAACTCAAGCTAGACACATGCTCCACCCCAGCTTTGTGCTTTCAGACTTGTGGGCAGGTGAATCTTCTTCATGGACTCTTGATGGTTGTTGTTTTTCTCTGAGTTCATTGATTTCATGCTATGGTTTCAAGTGTCTGCTCTGCCATCTGCTTTGCCTTCTAGATGTCTGTACGTCCTGGGGGGCGGCATTAGCCAGGTAACAGTGCTGTTGAGGTTCTGGGTGCATCCCAACATCTTGCCAGGTTTCTTTGCTTCTGTTGGTATCCTTTTCTTTTATTTATTTATTTATTTATTTATTTATTTATTTATTTATTTTTATTTATTTATTTTGCCACTTTGCTGTGGCCTGAGGGACCAGTTTTCAGGAAGAGGCTTGTGGTCCCTTCTCCAGTCACTCATGTGATTTCCTCCCCAGGCTTGCCACTTGCCACGAGGCTCTCAAGCAAGTTCCTGTCTTCTTACTGTCAGCCAGCCCTTCCAGTCACTGCTTATTCTGACACAGGAGCCAGCTCACTCATCTGGCCTTTAGTATGGTTGGGAAAGCCAGGCATAGTGGCTCATAGCAGGGATCCCAGCACCAGGAAACTGAGGCAAAGGATTAGCAAATAGTTCAAAGCTAGCCTTAGCTACTAGTGAGCCTCAGCCCTAATCTAGCAGAGCTGGCTGGACTGAGGCAGCCTTCCTGTTAACTCTTCAATGCCCCATGCCCCAAGCAGATCCTGCCCAGCCAAGGCAGTGTCCACTCAACCAATGCTGCTCTGTGACCTTGGAACAAGCCATGGAGCATCTCAATAGAGGCTGTCTGTCTTCTGGATTTATGGGCTTATTCTTCCTGTGATTTGTTGTCACTCATTTTGTCAAGTATGGACAGGAGTCTGAGATCTCCTTCAGATTGCTTCTCCAGTTTCAATCTCCCAAGCAGCATCTTCCAGAAGTTCACCCTGGGCTTCACTTCCCTCAAACAGTGTATTCTGAGGGTCTGGGCTGGATGGCCACCTCATGCAGGTGATGTGGGCGTGCAGGCCTGAGGCTGAGGACTGCTGACTCATTACCAGGGTATTTGCCTTCTAGTCAATAAAGGCACGCAACTGCTTATGTAAGTCTTTACAGAACTCAGCCAGTAGCAGTGTTGGAATTCCCAGGTGGGTGGGCAGATTTGATTAAGCCCCCATTCTATTGGTGAGGCCTCTGAGGCCCAGAGATGGGAATTGACTTGTTCCAGGTCACATAGTAAGTCTCAGACAAGCAGGGTTGAAGAATTAGTTATGCAGACTCTACATCTATGGCTTAGGACCTAGGTGGTCCATCTCTGAGGACAGAAAAATCTTTGTGCATGCCACCAGGAGACCCCTGGCCACTTCGGGGCCTCAGAAAGGGGACAGTCATTGCCCTTCTCTGAGGACTTCAGTTATAAACTTTACCTAGAGAAGATAGTCAAATTAAGAGGACTGTAACAAATGCTAGCCCTCCTAGGAGGTAAATGCTGCATTTATAGCCTCCAGCAGGGCTCCCATCTAGCCCAAGCAGCTGGGTGAGCGGTCAGTCCAGGTATGTGAGCGCCATAGAGAAGGCAGGCAGTTGGGGATGACACCTGCAGAGTGACTGGCTGGTTCCAGCCTTTCTGGGAGGAGCCCATATGTAGTTTGCTTCCTGTTGCTGTGACAAATCCATGACTAAAAGCAACCCAGAAGTGGAAGGGTTTGTTTCAGCTCACGATTTAGGTAATAGGCCATCACAAGGGAAGTCGGGGCAGGTACCTGGAGTGGAAGCCCTGAACAAGGCACTTGCTAGCTTACCCTGCCTCATGTTTAACCAGCTTTCTCATACAGCCCAGGCTCACCTGCTTAGGGATGGCCCACCCACCCCTCCTACTTCAATTATCAATAAAAATAATTTTTAAATGCCCCTAGACATGCCCACAGGCCACTCTGACTTAGGATATTCCTCAGTTGAGTTTCCTCTTCCCAGGTGACTCTACATTTACATCAAGTTGACAAAAAACTAAGCAGTACAGCCAGCCTTTGCTATCGAGAGTTCAGGGCTAGCCTGGAGTACATAAGTTTATTTTGCTTTTTGTTTTTGTTTTTGTTTTGTTTTGAGACAGGGTCTCTCTGTGTTCGCCTTAGCTGTCCTGGTCTCACTTTATAGATCAGGGTGGCCTTGAACTCACAGCGATCCACCTGCCTCTGCCTCCCGAGTGCTGGAACTAAAGGCATGCGCCACCACGCCCGGCCTTATTTTGCTTTTTGTTTTTTGTTTTTCGAGATAGTGTTTCTCTGTGTATCCCTGGCTGTCCTAGACTCACTTTGTAGACCAGGCTGGCCTCGAACTCATATTGATCCACTTGCCTTTGCCTCCAGAGTGCTGCGATTACAGGTGTGTACCACCATGCCCGGCCCATAAGATGTTTTTTAAAAAAAAAAACAGGCAAACTGAAGGGAACTGCTCTAAGGATGTAGCCCAGCTAGTAGAGTGCTGCCTATCATGTACAGAATTCTAGATTTGCCCCCAACACTGCATAGAACCCAGTATAGTGGCACATACCTGTAATCTCAACACTTGGGCAGTGGAGGCTGGAGGAGCCAGAGCCGCATCATTGTTGGCTATAGTAAGTTTGAGGTGAGACTGTACACGTGAGATCCAAGGAAGGGAGAGGGAGGGAAAGAAGAAAGAAAACATAAGGAATAAAAAAGATGGTCCTGGGTAAAATGTCTCCACACAAGCATGAGGACTGAATTTGGGATGGCCACCACCCACATAAATGCCAAGCAGGGGTGACAACCTGCTTGTAATCCCAGTGCTTGGGAGGGGCATCCCCAGAGTCAGCAGGCTACCCAGACCAGCAGAACAGGCAAGCTTCGGTTTCACGTGAGAGACCCTGCCTCCATGTCTAAAGAAGACACCAGACAGCCGGGCATGGTGGCTCACACCTTTAATCCCAGCATTTGGGAGGCAGAAGCAAGCAGATCTCTCTGAGTTCGAGGCCAACCAGGTCTACAAAGCGAGTCCAGGATAGCTAAGGCTACACAGAGAAACTCTGTCTTGAAAAACAAACAAACAAAACAAAAAACAAAAAAACTCCAGACATCCACCTCCAGCCTCCACACGTGTGCACCTGCTCCCACCATGTTCACACACATACATGTGGATATGCATACACATGCCCACACACTCACAACCACACATAAAGAAGCAGAAGAAATCAATGTGGCTTCAAGCCTTTCCACAGCATTCAGTGCCAGAGGACAAGAGAGCTGAGTCTTCAGAGTTGTGTAGAAAAGAGGAAGCCAAGAATACTACACCCAGTGAAGTTGTTCAAATTTATAGAGAACATGGAAAGGTCAGAGCAAATAGCACCCACAAGCCCTTTTTGGAAATAAGACTAAAGCTGCTCGGCACTGAAATCCAGCTAGCCATTTGAAAGGATGCTTTTTTTAGCGGCAAAACTCTGACTCGTACAAATATAAAATGAACACATGTCAAAAATTGTACTTAACTCGTTAAGTAATTAAGGAACGAATACTATAGGACAGCTGGTTCAGAAGAAAATTGGAACACGTATATAGAGGCAAAGAAAGAATGGTGGATAGATTCTCATATACAGAGAGTTGACCAATATCCACAGGGCAGCAAATGCTTGTGTTTCATAGGGCACCATTCATTTGTGTTTCTGTGACAAGATCCTCTGCATTGCTGCTAGATACTTGCCTAGCTTATGTGACTTACCTAGCTCTGGATTCCATCCCCAGCACAGAAGAAAGGGGAAGAAAATTAATCCAGAGACTGAGGGGTAGCTCTGTGGTCCAGTGCTTGTTTAGCACTTGGGAGCTGGGGTGGAAGGGGAGGAGGGATACAGGAAAGGGATGGGCATCCTTTTAGACCAAGAAATGATTCTGTTCTCAGTGAAGCACAGGTTCTTTTTTAATCTGTGCTGATTTAGGGTGGTTTGGTTTGGTTTGGTTTGGTTTTTTGGTCAACTTGACACAAGTCAGAGTCCTCTGGGAAGATGAAAGCTTAATTGATGGAATGCTTGCACCAGATTGGCCTGTGGGCCACTGTGTGAGCATTTTCTTGATTAATGAGTGATGTGGGAGGGCCCGGCCCACTGTGAGTAGTGCCACCCCTGGGCCCATGACCCTGGGCTGTATAGAAAAGTGGACTGAGTGAGTCACGTGGAGCAGGCCAATAAGCTGCACTCCTCTATGGCTTCCTCTTTCCTTCCTGCCTCCAGGTCACTGCTTTAGCTCTAGGCCTGGCTTCCTTGATGATGGGTTCTAAACCTGCTCTCGTTGCCTTGGTCAGTGTTTTAGCACAGGAGCAGACAGTAAACATCCTCCACAAAGGACCTCCTGCAGCTCATGCTAGCCTTAAACTCAAAATCCTGCTTCATTCAGTCTCCTGAGAGCTGGGATTACGGCACACAGCATCAAATCTGCCTTCCAGGGGTGTGTGTGTGTCTGCGTGTGTATACATGTGTGCATGCATGTGTGCATGCATGTGTGTGTCGACATCCCGTGTCTTCCTCAGTTGCTCAATCGCTTTCTGCCTTCTGTCTTTTTTAATTTACTAATTATTGTTGGGGATACACATGGCACAGCACATGAGTGGGCGGCTCAGAGGACAACGGTATTGAACTAGTTCTCTCTTATTTACTTGGTTGTGGGGATGGAACTCAGGTCACCAGGCTTGCACAGCTGACCCACCATCTTTTAAATATTTTTAGATTTTTTTTAAAAAATGTTTTGGGTTTTGGGTTTTTTGTTTGGTTGTTGGTTGGTTTTGGTTTTTTGTTTGTCTTGGTTTTTAGCTTTTTGAGATAGGGCTTTCTCTGTGCAGCCCTGGCTGTCCTGGACTCACTTTGTAGACCAGGCTGGCCTCCAACTCACAGAGATCCACCTGCCTCTGTCTCCCCAAGTGCTGGGATTAAAGACATGCACCATTGCACCTATGGTTAGTGATCCCCGGGAAATGGAGTTACAGGCAGTTGCAGGTGCTAAGAACTGAACTGTAGTCCTTTGCAGGAACAGGAAATGCTCCTAACCCCTGAGCCATCTCTCCAGCTGTTTTATTTACTTACTTACATACAAACTTATTTATTTAATACAGGGTCTCACTATGTATTCCTGGCTGATTTGGAACTTGTTCTGTAGATCAGGCTGGCCTGCAACTCATAGAGATCTGTCTGCCTCTGCTTCCCAAGTGCTGGATTTAAAGGCATGGGCTGCCACACCAGTTCTTGTTTTATTTTTTATGTTTTGGTTATGAGCCTGGCCTTTAAAGGCTGAGCCATCTCTCCAGCCCTTATTTTATTTTTTAAATCATGTGTTTGTATGAGTGTGGGATGTGCGTCTGAGGGCAAATGCCCAAGGACGTCAAAGGGCTTCAGAAAAAGCTGAAGGGACGGGCAACTACGCCTGCCTGATGTAGGTGGTGGGAAAGCAGCAAGTGCTCTTAGCCCCTCAGCCACCTCTCCAGTCTCATTATTTTGAGACAGGGTCTCTGAACCTAGAATGATCTGTTTTGTCTAGACTGGCACCCCCTCAGTTCTACCAGCTTTTAGCTAAGTGCTGGGGATCCGAATCCAGGTCTTTTTTTTTTTTTTTTTAAGATTTATTTATTTATATGAATGAATGCTCTATTTGCATGTACACCTGAAAACTGGTAGACGGCATCAGATCTCATTATAGATGGTTGTGAGCACCATGTGGTTGCTGGGAATTGAATTTAGGACCTCTGGAAGAGCAGACAGTGCTCTTAACCTCTGAGCCATCTCTCCAGCTCTCCAACTCTGGTCTTCATGCTTATATAAAAAGGACTTTACCCACTGAGGCGTCTCCTTGACCCACATTTCCAACTGTTTATTTATTTTTTGTTTTTGGAGACAGGGTTCCTCTGGAACTCAATCTGTAGATCAGGCTGACCTCAAACTCATAGAGATCCACCTGCCTCTGCCTCCTCAGCCTCCACCACCGCTGCCACCACCACCGGACATTTCCAACTCTTAACAAGATTCATAATAATTCTTAAGCATAGAGAGATCATTAATGAAACAATATATCTTGTGAAAAGATTGATCCGATATTCAGCAATTTGTATTTTGTTGTTGTTGAACCCAGAACTCAGACCTCTTAAACCAAAAGTGGTGGCATGTGTAATCCCAGCACTCAGGGAGCTGAGGCAGGAGGATGGCTTCAAGTTCACAGCCAGCTCCAGCTACATAGTGAGGTCCTGTCTCAAAACAACAGCAAAAAGTAGAAGGGACAGGCGTGAGATAGCACCTTCTTTCCCTGGTGCTGGAGACTGGAGCCTGGGTTTCACATGGAGGCTGATCTCTATGAGTTTGAGGACAGCCTGGGCTACATGGTGAGTTTCAGGACAGTGAGGCCCTGTCTCAGAGAGAGAGAGAAAGAGAGTGTGTGTTAATGTGCCACTCCGCCACAGGACAGTGGCTGTGGTGAGCATCTACTTTATGCTATAAGTACTAGATATTGGGAGTAGAGCTTGATAGTCTTTTGTTTGTTTGTTTGTTTGTTTTGTTTTGTTTTATTTTAAAGTTCTTTTTTGTTTGGTTGGTTTGGTTTTTCAAGACAGGATTTCTTTGTGTAGCCTTGGCTGTCTTGGACTCAATTTGTAGACCAGGCTGGCCTCGAACTCACAGAGACCTGCCTGCCACTGTCTCCCCAAGTGCTGGGATTAAAGGCGTGCACCATGACACCCACCTCCTTTTGTGTGTGTGTGTGGGTGGGTATATGTATGCTCATTCCTATGTGCTACAGTGTATATGTGGAGGTCAGAAGTCAACTGTTTAGAATGGAGTGCCTTGGCCTAGAGAGATGGCTCAGCAGTTAAGCACACTTCTGGCTCCTACAGAAGACCTGGTTCAGGGGCCAGCACCCACACAATGGTTCACAACTATCTTTAAATCCAGTTTCAGGCCGGGCATGGTGGTACTCACCTTTAATCCCAGCACTCGGGAGGCAGAAGCAGACGGATCTCTGTGAGTTCAAGGCCAGCCTGGTCTACAAAGTGAGTCTAAGACAGCCAAGGCTACACAGGGAAACCCTGTCTCAGAAAAACCAAAAAATAAATCCAGTCTCAGGGTAGCTGATATCCTCTTTTGACTTCTGTGGCACTAGGCACACATATGATACACATACATACATACAGGAAAAATACTTATACGCACAGCATAAAATAAATACATCCACCGGGCAGTGGTAGCATACGCCTTTAATCCTGCCTCTGGGGAGGCAGAGGCAGGTGGATCGCTTGAGTTCACGGCCAACCTGGTCTATAAAGTGAGTCCAGTACAGCCAAAGCTACACAGAGAAACCCTGTCTTGAAAAACCAACCAAACAAACAAATAAAAAATACATCCATAGTGAACTTTTTTTCAAGTTAAGTTTTGTTTATTTTATTTTATTTTTTTATTAATTTATTCATATTACATCTCAATGGTTATCCCATTCCTTATATCCTCCCATTCCTCCCTCCCTCCCATTTTCCCCTTACTCCCCTCCCCTATGACTGTGACTGAGGAGGACTTCCTCCCCCTTTATATGCTCATAGGGTATCAAGTCTCTTCTTGGTAGCCTGCTATCCTTCCTCTGAGTGCCCCCATCCAGGGGACGTGGTCAAATATGAGGCACCAGAGTACGTGTGAAAGTCATACCTCACTCTCCACTCAACTGTGGAGAATGTCCTGTCCGTTGGCTAGATCTGGGTAGGGGTTTGAAGTTTATAGCCTGTATTGTCCTTGGCTGGTGCCATAGTTTGAGCGGGACCCCTGGACCCAAATCTGCCTATCATAATATTCTTCTTGTAGGTTTCTAGGACCCTCTGGATCCTTCTACTTTGCCATTCTCCCATGTTTCTCTCATCTAGAGTCCCAGTAGGATGTCCTCCCCTCTGTCCCAGTTTCCTGGTAAGTGAAGACTTTGATGAGACATGCCCCTAATGAACTTTTAAAGAAGTTAAAAGTTCTCTTTTCAACGTGTGGACTCTGGGGATCTAACTTAGGTCCTCAGAGTTGGTGACAAATGCCTTTACCCACTGAGCCATCCTGCCAGTCACTGTTGTTTGTTTTTGAGTGTCCGTAGGTCAAGCTGACTGCTAGGATTACAAGATGTCTGCCCCACACCTGGTTTATGAAATGCTGAGAATTGGGTCCAAGGCTTCAAATTCATCCTTTCCAGGCCAACACTGTACCAACTGAGCTATAGCCCCAGCTTATATTTATTTGTTTTAAGGCAAAGTCTTGATATTTACTCTGGATGGCCTGAAACTCAAGGCAATTCTTCCGCCTCACCTTCATACACACGCACACACACACGCACACACACACGCACACCTAGGATGACTCCTATGAATACCTAGACCCCAGAGTCACTCCATTTTAAGCTGTATGAGTCATACAGTTTAATGTAAATAAGCTTTTCAGGAAGACAGTGTAAGAACCCAGAGCCTCTGAAGGTCACAGCTGAAGATAAGATGTCAGGTGTGAATGAGGCCCTGGGACATGGGGCTGCTGGACTTCCAGCTATTTGGAGCAAGATGAGGCTGTGATGTAGCTCAGTGGCTAAGCATTTACTTATCATGCTCAAGGCATTGGGTTTGGTCCCAAATTAAACACACACACACACACACACACACACACACACACACACACACACACACACACACACACACACACACACACCTCTGGCTGGGGTGGCTGAGGACTAGGAATTGCTGAAAAGGCAAGTTGGTTCCCAGGCATTCAGTCCTCTTAAAAGGAGGAGCCAGTGACCTGTCTTGTCAGAAATGCCTGCCCTAATGATGGGCTCTTAAGTCCAGGTAGGTGTCTTCTAGCTAGCACCCAGGCAAGTTGCAGAAGGTGCAGGACACCCAGCCGCTGAGGTCCTTCAGCCTCCTGCCCTCATGAGCAGAATCCCAGCTCCTACCCCAGGCCTTCAGCTTCACTCAGTCCCTCAGGCCTGAACCTCCTTCCTCCGTGCTCTAGAAGTGTTGTCTTCTCCATACGTTCTTCCTAGCTCCAGCCCCTCCACTTGATGCCCCACAGGCCTGGACTCCTGAGCAACATGGGAAGGTCCTGCCAGCTCCAACCCCTATGGGGCCTCAGGCTCAGCAGGCAGGAAGGCACACAGCCCCTTACTAGACAACCTCCACCAAGTTCCCAGAGCTGAGGGGTTTCTTCATCTGCACAGCATGGCCGTGAGGAGTGCCCTGACAGGAATGGAAGAGATAACCAGGGGAGGGTGAAGAGGAGCTAGCTGTTTTTAGTTTCAGTTTTGTTGAAAACAGGATGAGACCTGAGCTCAAAGGTGGGGTTGGGACTAAGTGATACAAAAGGCTGGGCATACACCTGAGGGTATAACAATCGGGATGTAATCTGAATAAATTATAAAATAAAAATAAAAACGCAAAAACAAAACAAGGCCGGGCATGGTGCCACACGCCTTTAATCCCAGCACTCAGAAGGCAGAGGCAGGTGGATCTTTGTGAGTTCAAGGCCAGCCTGGTCTACAAAGTGAGTCCAGGACAGCCAAGGCTACACAGAGAGACCCTGTCTCGAAAAACCAAAACCAAACCAAAACAAAAGGCCAGGCATTGGTGGCCCATGCCTGTAATCCCAATTCTGGGAAAGCTGAGACAGGAGAATCATACATTTGAGGCCAGCCTGGAATGGCTCCTGCCTCAATGCGAGACTTGGTGGTTCACAACTATGATCCTTAATTCTCCTAGACACTAAGACAGGAGGATAGCCCCAAGTTTAAGACCAGCCTGGGCTGCATGGTTCATTCCAGGCAAGCTTGGGCTACAGAGTTAGACAATTTCACCCCTTACTCATAAAAAGGGAAATGATAAGTGGGTTTAGATGGAAACATGGTTCAGTTATCTTTTGTGGGAAGACAGAGCTTCCTAGGGAAATAGTATCAGCTATTGGGACACCAGAAAACACCTAGCTCATGGAGGGTTCTTGACACCAGCTGGGCCTAAACACCAACGTCAGCAGGACTACCTTCCTCAGCCTCATCTCTTTCAGCCAGACCCCATGCTCTGTAGGAGATGTCACCCCAGCCAGGCATGGTGGCACACGCCTTTAAGCCCAGCACTGGGAAGGCAGAGGCAGAAGCATAGTTCGAGGCTTGCCTTGAAGAAAATAAATAAATAAAAGAGGTGTCACCCCATATAACCTCCACCATCTCCCCAAAGCTGCCTGAACCATGCCTTCTAAGCACCTCAAGAGAGCTTCTGATAAAGGAAGCCCAGGGCTAGCGCCAGCACAAGCATGCTTCCCAAGACTAGTGGGTGAACTGAGGTCACCCCCACACTTAGCAGGGCAGGTGAATGTCAGAACACCAGGGGAGGGCAGGGGCTGTCACCTTTTCAGTCTCAGGAAAGAGCGGCTTGAACCCTTCCCCTGTAGTGTGCTGTCTGCTGCACTGTGAAGGCGGCTCAGCGTTGCTGACACAGAGGTGACAGGCAGGGCCCTCGAGCTCTGGAGCTATGATTCATCTCTGCAGCAAATCATGAATCCCCCCTCCCCACCAGAAAAAATTCTTTTCTTTTCTTTCTTTCTGTTTTGTTTCTTTTGTTTTGTTTTTGTTTTTTTAATTTTTACTTTTTCAAGACAGGGTTCCTCTATGCAGCCTTGGCTGTCTTGGACTCACTTTGGAGACCAACTAACTCACAGAGATGTGCCTGCCTCTGCCTCCCCAAGCACTGGGGTTAAAGGTGTGCACGCCCAGCATTCAGGCAAAACCGTACCTGTCACAGTGTTTTTGAGATGGTCTCATGGAGCCCAAGTTGTCTGGAATTCTACATAGCTGTAGATGACCTTGAACTTCTAACTCTCCTGCCTCTACGTCCCAAGGGCTGGAATTACAGGCCAGCACCTGGTTTTATGCAATGCT
Source organism: Acomys russatus (assembly GCF_903995435.1). Lineage (NCBI taxonomy): Eukaryota > Metazoa > Chordata > Mammalia > Rodentia > Muridae > Acomys > Acomys russatus. Next base: position 35,375,060 of record NC_067143.1, on the reverse strand, counting down.
GGGGTAGAAACCAGAGCCACAGATATGCTAGGCAAACCCTCTACCTACTGACCTACATTTCTAGGCCCATGTTCACCGTGACTAAAGGCCTGCTCTCTGCCAGGCTTTTATCTCATCGGAGGTACAGTGTTGCCATGTTACAAATGAGGAAACTGAGGCAGAATTGTGTGGAGAATAGGTCACACCATGGCTGGGGATTTGGGGATTGCCAGGACCATTTGGCTCCTAAGTGTCCCACCTTCTCTGTCTCTCTGCCCCAGACCCAGTGCTAGGCAAGGTGGGAGTCAAGCAAAACCAGAAGACTGAGTCTCTGAAGAACATGGAAAGCTCCCTGCTGAGGTATTTGTCGCAGCCCCATGGGCATGGAGTAAGCAATTAGGTAATACGTAAGTCATGGAGGTGCTAGAGTGGCCTCCCATGAGCACCTCCACAGGACCTCGCTCTTTTTAAAGGTACCCAGCACTTTATTTTACAGTTGCCCCAGAACCTCGGATCCCCAGTCTTGTACACACAGTTTACTTGAAGTCTCTGCTAGAGAAGCCATGCTGTGATAGCTGCCCTAGCCAATGTCCCATTGCATGCTGGTATGTGTAGGAAGACGCCAGGCCCTAGCAGGCTGCTCATCCAGGACTGGCCCAGGCTCACCCAGCGCAGCTTCCCAGGAGTTGACTTCAGAAGCACCAGTAGGCTTTCTAGTCATGATAGTATTTTTCCCTTGGCCTCAGAGGTCAGTGAAGGATGCCAGCCTTGAGTGCTGAAGGGACACAGCTGTGCAGGGCAGATTGTCATCAAGGCAACTGAGTGAGCCTAGCTTAGCCTTTTGGAAGAAGCCTGACCCCGGCTTTTAAGGAGGCCCAAAGATTGAAAGGAAACGGGCCTTGATCTGGACTCAGTCCCCACCCTGCACTCCTAGGTGGCCTGACTTAGAACCTCCCCCACACTCCCCTCCCTCCTGGTGACCTGCAGAGAATCTGATTTTAGTCCCTGCGGGGGTGGGGGTGGTGGGGGTGATGGTGTCTGCAGCAATGATTGTATTTTGTCCCCTTCACGAGTTGGGGCCTCTAGGGTACGTGTGTGTGTGTGTGTGTGTGTGTGTGTGTGTGTGTGTGTGTGTCATGGCTCTGTGGGTAAAGGCACTTACTATATAAGTCTGAGACCTGAATTCAGATCCCCAGAAACCAGATAAAGGCCAGACACAGCAACACATGAGCCTGTAACTCCATCATATCCATAGGAAATGGGAGGCAGACACAGGAGGAACTCATGAAGCTTGAAAGCCAGCTAGTTTGGCTTACAAAGCCTCAAACAAGGTCAAAAATGAAGACTGACACCTGAAGGTTGTCATCTGACCTCCCCACCGGCAGGAAGACACCACAGACATACCTGGAGGGACTTACTGGCTGTAGCCTCTCACATCCGGCCAAGCTAGAGAAGCCATCGCCAGGTCTCTTGGAGTGCAGCACATATTCAGGAACATTCTTGGATGCCAAGTCCTGTTTCTTTGCATGTTGCTTTGGTTTTGCCTTGGGATTTTGGATACCACCGCCTTATTACGTAACCCTGGCTGTCCTGGCCCTCAATATATAGCCCAGGTTAACCTTGATCATGGACCAATATTCCTTGCTCCAGCCTCTTGAGTGTGGGACTGCAAGTGTGTGTCACTCCACCCAGTTCCTTTACTTCTAGGCAGACTTTCACATCAGAGGTTTTTTTTTGTTTTGTTTTTGTTTTTTAGTGATGTAAGAGCTCCTATATTTAGGACTAGCAACTTATTTTATATTTTGAGGCAAGATCTCATGTAGCCCAGGTTAACCTCAAACTCACTAATTAGCAGAGGATGACTTTGAACCCCTGATTCTCTTGCCTGTATTTCTCAAGGGCTGGGAATCAGTCAGGCTCCAGCACACGATCTGGCCACACAATCAAGCTTTAAGGAAGAAGCTACATCCCCAAACAGACCAGTTTTTCCTGATTATGAGATTCCAGTCTGCCTTAATCAACACAATAAGACCGTTGATTCTGCCTTAATCCTTAGGAAAACACCCACAAGAGGCTGGGTAGAGCTTGGTGGCAGAATTTTTCTATGGTTCCTGCAGAAGGCCATGGGTTCTATGTTTAATTAACCAGGTAGGGTCCATCTCCCTTTGCCCACTTTTTTTTTTTTTTAATTTTTGTACTGACCACAACTTCCCCTCCCCCAACTCCACCCAGATCCTCCCCACCCACCTAATTCCACACACCCTTTCTTTCTCTCTTTAGAAAACAAATAGGCAAACAAACCAAACCAAAACAAATATACAAGAAAAACAAAACAAAACAAGAAACACACAAAACCCACAAAATCAGCTGAGTTCTGTGGCACACACCTATAATCCCAGCACTTGGGGAGGCAGAGGCAGGTGGATCTCTGGGAGTTTATTTTGTGTTGACATCTGCTGGACATGGGGCCTGTTCTTAAATGTAGTAATTCTATCCAGTGAGACTCCATTGGGGAAAAAAATAATTTTTCCTTTGCAAGAAGGTGTCAGTTTCAGACAGGTTCTTGGTGAAGGGTGGGAGTCCATGCCCACTCTAGGCATGGCTGGGACCCTGGCTGGATGAACCTGTGCAGGGCCTGTGTGTGTTGCCACGGTCTCTGTGAGGTCATACGTGTGTCCTGTTGTGTCTGGAAGACACTGTTCCCTTGGTGCCATCCCTCCCCTCTGGCTCTTACAGTCTTTCTGCCCTCCTCTTCTGCACAGTTCCCTGATCCCCGAGTGTTCAAAGTCTCTCACTCTGCACCTTGTCCAGTCATGCGTCTCTGTGTTTCTTCCCGTTGACTGAAGCAGGAAGCTTCTCTGATGGTGGCTGAGCAGGGCGCTGGTCTATGGGTGCAGCAGGAAGTCATTAGGAGTCATTTTGCTGCTATGTTCTTTTAAAAGAACAATAGTATTTGGTTTTCCCCTAGGCCCGTAGCCCATCCAGTCTCAAGTTCTCGGCCACCCGAGCAGTGTCACGCATGAGTTCCATTTCACAGAGTGGGCCTTAAATTCCATCAGACAGTGGTTGGTTACTCCGTCAACATTTGTGTCACCATTGTTTAGGCATATCATGCGATTAGGTCCCCATTGTAGATCGCAGGGTTTGTAGCTGGGTTAGTGGGTATTTTCTCCTTGGCTAGCATGCAAAGTACCCTCCAGTACTCTAGTCAGTAGGAGTGGAGGCTCTAATTAGGCACCAGCTCAACTTCTCCATGTCCATTTATGTTTGTGTGTGTGTGTGTGTGTGTGTGTGTGTGTGTTGCTGTCTTCAGCAATGGGGCCTTACCATCAGTTTGTGGAGTGCAACCAATAGCCTTGGCAATATTCAGAGATGTTTGGGGTTTTCCATGGGGCCCTTTAGGCCAATGACTCAACAAGATGTAAACCATTTCCAGCACTGAAGATTTCACTTGGTAGCAAATAATAATGTCTCCCCTGTTACTTGGTGACTCTTTCTTACACATATGTATATATCTTTAAGAAGCTTCGGGCTGGAGAGATGGCTCAGAGGTTAAGAGCACTGGCTGCTCTTCCAGAGGTCCTGAGTTCAATTCCCAGCAACCACATGGTGGCTCACAACCATCTATGATGTGATCTGATGCCCTCATCTGGCCTGTGGGTGTACATGCAGGTAGAGCACTGTGTACATAATAAATAAATAAATCTTAAAAAAAAAAAAAAAAAAGAAGCTTCTACACCCATAGGTTTCCATATGATCTTCAAATGGCTTTAGTGTTAGTTGTCTCTCCCCATATCCTTCCCTTACCCCTCTCCCACCCCCCTCTTCCGCCCCCTTCCCACCCCTCTTCCACCCCCATCCTTCCCTTACCCCTCTCTTCACCCCTCCCCACTTAGTCTCATTTTTCAGACTTGGCTATCCACAATCTCATGGTGATCCCCTGCCTCAGCTTCCTAAGTGCTGCACTGACAGGCTTGCACCACCATGCCTGGCTTAGTCATTTTCCTTCTGTTCTGTTTCTTTGTTCACATCTTCCTAATCCTACTCTGAGGAGTGGAGGCTGCCCCTCCAAGGAGTCACACTAAATTTGTCTGTTGACAATGATTTTAGACCCAAGGTTACAATATCTCTTCCCATCACATCTCTCCTCTCGGTGAGTTTTGCCTAGCCTGTGCACAGGGCGAATTCACTGAACAGATTATCAGTTGTGGTGACTCATGCCAATAACCCCAGTCCTTGGAGCCCAGAGGCGAGTCGATCAGAAGTCAAAGGCTAGCCTCAGCCACAGAGTGAGTTCAGGACCACCTTGGGTCATACGAGAAGAGTCTCCGAATTACTGGGAGGAAAAGGAAGCCGTGTGCCTGTTGCTAACTGGACCACTAGTACTCAGGAAGCAGACACTGTCATTTCCTGAGTTCCTGCTTTTGTGTGCTTGTTGAACATGACCCTCAGCAACTGGAGGAAGCCATAGAAGGAAATGAGACAGAAAAAGATGTGATTTTTCAGGAGGTGGGCTCACTGACCCAGGCCTTCCAGCAGGCAAGTGCCCTAGCATGCCTGGTCCTAGTGCAAGGTCTCAGGAGAACAAGCCAACCCATGCAGCAGGGGGACATTAAATAACAACCAAACAGGGTCTCACTATGTAGCCCTAGCTGGCTTGGGACTCACTACGTAGGCAAGGCTACCCTCAAACTCACAGAGATACATCTGCCGTTGCCTGCCAAGGGCTACCAGGCCAGGCACCTACATTTTGAAAAGCTGGCCTAAGGTAACTATGGATGCAGACACACAACCGCCTCCTGCCCCTGCCAGTGTTTTTCAATGTAGGCTTAGCTGTCCTGGAACTTACTCTGTAGACCAGGCTGGCCTGGGACTCACAGAGATCCCTCTGCCTCCCAAGTGCTGGAATAAAAGGTATGTGCCACCACTACCACCACTGCCATGGCCAACTTGATGTTTTACTTTTTATGTATATGTGTGTTTTACATGCATATATGTCTGTATAGTAGATAAATGCATGCCCAAGGAGGCCAGAAGAGAGCCCCAGATCCCTTGGAACTAGAGTTATAGCGGGTTGTTTTACTTGCTGCTTGGGAGCTAGGAATCGAGTCCCAGTCCTCTGAAAGAGCAGCCCTTCTCTTAACCACTAGACTATCTTTCCAGTCCTTTTAGAGGCCACTTTTGAAGTGACATCGTCTACCCCTATCACCCCCCATGGCTTTCCTGTCTCAGCAGATCACCCTGCCATCCTCTCACTGAGGTCCGAACCAAGGAATGGTGTTTGGTTCTGAGTTGGGCTCCACCCCATGTCCAACCCTTCATTAGGTTCGGTCCAATTTATCTATGGCCACATCTACCTACCATTTGTATTCAAGGCCTGCTCACTGCTCAACTGGACACTGCAGCAGTCACTGCTGGCCAGTCTGTTGGTCACAGAACCCTGCCCACCATTTCTCCTTTCAGTGTCTTCCAGGAGAGCTGGGTGTGGTGGCACAGTCTTGAAATCTAGTACTCCTGCTATTGAGGTGGCTCGGCAGGCAGAGGTGCCCATCACCAAGCCCGAGAACCCAAGTTCAATCCTCAGAACCCACAAAGTGGAAGGAGAGGGGTGATTTCTGGAAGTTGTTCTTTAATTTCACACAAGCACCATAGCCCCTGCATGGACACTTGGCCGTGAAGGCATACCCTAATTAATAATTTATAAAAGGTGGAATCCCAACACTTGACACACAAAGGCCAAAGGATCTGAAGTTCAAGGTCATCTTGAGCTACGTGAAACCCTGCCTCAAAAGAACAGCCAAACAGGGAATTGGTAGATGGGAGACTTTTCCTTCTGAGACTCTCAAGAAAGTAATGCAGGCTTCTGTTCGTTCACCAAGTGGCAGACAGGCAGGTGCCACTGTGCCCTATTAGATATTTAATCTTTTTAAAGAAATTAAGACAGGAAGGCTTTGGCATTGGGCTATGAAGAGAAGCAATGGGGGCAGGGGCACAGCCAGCGAACAGTGCCAACAGGAGAGTTCACCATATGACAGAGGCAACTCTAACTACCGGGAGAAGACAGACTCTTATAATGGTGTCGGGGCAAGTGGTGATCCATATGGGGAGAGTAAAATTAGCTTATTCCCAACTCCAGGTGGGTTCGGGGCTCACATATGAATAACAAAAGTTTAACCCAGAGAGGAAAATATAGGAGAATATTCTTATGATCTCTTGGCAAGAAATAATCTTTTTAAAGTAAACTTGAAACTTGCCGTGTGCCCAAAGAAGGGCGAGCACTTTCTAAGTGTACAGGTTGATAAGATTTTGTAGAGTAAATCCAGCTGTACTCAGCAAACAATGTGACCAGCACCTCCCCCTTTGGGGACAGAAGATTGTCTCAGACATAGCAGTGTGGGTTGAACTCAGCTGGGTAGCTCAGTGAGAGGAGCTCAGTGGGAAGGAATATGCTTATCACAGTCAAGGTCATGTGTTCAATCCCAAGCATCTCTCCCAAAACAAAAGAGACCACAGCACTTGGAAGGTAGATGCAGGAGGATCAGGAGTTCAAGGTCATCCTTGCCTGTGTCAGCTGGTTCAAGGCTAGACTAGAATACAGGAGATTCTTTTTTCTTTTGAGTTTTTCAAGACAGGATTTCTCTGTGGAGCCTTAGCTGACTTGGACTTACTTTGTAGACCAGGCTGGCCTTGAACTCACAGAGATCTGCCTGCCTCTGCCTCCCAAGTGCTGGGATTGCAGGTGTGCACCACCATGTCTGGCCTTTTTTTTTTTTTTTTATGTATGTAAAACAGGATGTTTTACCTGCTTCAGCCTCCCAAGTATCTGGGATTGGCAGGCTGGAGCCACCCAGCTAAGCTCTGTGCACTTTCCAGTTTATTCTCACTTTCTATCCTTACTTCCGTGCCTCACCAAGGCAGAGACTGGGGCACGAGTCTCCTTACTGGCTCCCTCCCCTTGGACTCGCCACTTTGTACACAGGCCTCTGAGGCCGCTGCTGTAATCATAGTTCTTTCTTGCGCAAAAGCTCAATGGTTTCTGACCTGAAACAGAAACTCTTTCTCCTGGCTTCCTATTGAAGACTCAACTAATTTATAGGCTCTTGGGTCAGCCCTTTGAGGAAAGTCATATAGGCCACAGCTGGAATCCCCAAGGATTTCACAAACTGGTGCTGGTGACAACCAACAGAGATCGCTGACTCAGCTGGACATCTCTGTGTGGCCCTGCCATGAGGCCTGGGCTTGCTCACCACAACCAAGAGGCTTCAGAGAGCAAGTATGGGGGGAAGGTAGATACTTGACTTGAGGCCAACATCGCTTCCACCATATTTCATTCAACAAGCAGCCACTAGGCCAGCTCCACTGCAAGGGGGAGGAAATACGTTCCACCTCATGAGGGGGCAGAGACAAGGACTAGTGCCTAGGACAGGAACACTTGTGTGGCCATTCTTAGGTAGTGGACACTGGACTAAGTATTGTTTGTTTGTTTGTTTGTTTTCAAGACAAGGTTTCTCTGTGTAGCCCTGGCTGCCCTGGACTCACTCTGTAGACCAGGCTGGCCTTGAACTCAGAGAGATCTGCCTGCCTCTGTCTCCTGAGTGCTGGGATTAAAGGCATGCATCACCACTGCCCAACCCTATATTAGTATTTTAATGGGATTTGCTGTGACAGGATCCTAGAAGGTCTGGATGTGAGTCCCATTCCCGTATTTACCAGGACAGGGACCCTTGCTCTGTAGCTCTGGTTGGCCTGGAGCTTGAACTCCTTCAGCATCCGCCTCGCAAGTGCTGGCATCATGGGCATGGTCTTTCCTCCCCCGTCCCGCACCTCCAAGACATCTTTTAAAGTTGTTAGACTGCTAAACAGAGACAGGAACCTTCTCCCCCAAAGAACTGTCCCAGCCCGTACAGCAAGAGCCCCTCCCATGGTGAGGGAAGCTACTGCCCTCCCTCAGGCACTAGCACTCAGCACCCCAGAGGTCTGTCTCACTGAGCCCCTTCAGAGCAGTCTGAAGCAGGACAGTCCCCGACAGCAGCACATCTGTGGCCTCAGCATGGCAGCCAAAGTCTGAGAGTTCACAAAGGAGGGAAGCATGCTGGTGGGGACACGGGAGCTTTGCAGTGCTTTCTTCTCTCCTTGCCCTGTTTCCACACCTTCCTGGTCCTCAGGGGCCATTCAGGGAGTCACATCCTGCTACTCCTCTGGAGGACCCTGATTCAGCAGTGACATAGTAAGAGCAGATGAAAGGATGTGGGGAAACGATCACCTGTGCTGGTCACCATCCTTCTGTCCACCTGGCCCAGTTCCTCAGGGAGTCAGCCTCCAGTCCCCACCCCCACCCGCTGGGGGCCATGGCCTGAGCACCCTCAACATTTGTTACCTGTGATACCAGGAGACAGAGGTCTGGGCTTGGCTCTCAGGTCCCTGAGAGAGAGAGAGAAGGCTTCCCAGGACCGAGGAACAAGGAAGCTGACTAGATTCTGAGCAATAGGCCAGCCCCACCCTCCGCTGCTGCCTGTTTAGATAGGTGAAAGAAACCTGCTGGATTCTCAGCTGCAGTCCAAACCTTAGGCTCCCCATCACCTGGTTTCCAATAGAGTTATCAGGGCTGGGGCTGTAGAGACCTTGCCTCACATTCAAGGCTCTGGGGTCATGTTGGAGGGTGGACAATGGCTGGGTAGAGTATGGGTAGTGTTTATTGTGCTGTTCTGGTATGTGCTTGCATGTATGGTGAGTCAGGGTCTCACTATGTAGCGCTGCTGGTTGACATTAGACCAGGCTGGCCTGAGAGTCTGATTTTTTTAAAAATGCAAATTGTGGTTATTAAGAAAAAGTTTGACAGAGGAAAATAAAATCCCAGCCTCAAGCAGCATACAGCCCAGGTTTCTGGGGGTTTTATTTTTTGTTCTGTTTTTTGTTTTTTCAGTGCTGAGACTAGAACCCAGCACTTTGCACATGCAGGCAATGTGCTGGCTAATGAGTTCCTGCTCTAACGTAGTAGGAAAAGCAGCAGCTGGGGATACAATGCACGGCAGAAAGGAGCTCACGTCCACACACTGACAAAACCAAGAGACGAACAAAGAGCAGACAATGGGCATTGGCTTAGGCCTGGTAGAGAAAACAGGCCTAAACTCAAAGAAACTCAGGAGGCTGGGCCAGGAGAAATACAAGCTCATGGCCAAACTGGGCAATTTAGTGAGACCCTCTCTCAAAATAAAAATAACTAAATCATTAGAAACAATAACTTTTTTTTTAAAAAAAAAAACAGTTTCTGTGTAGCCTTGGCTGTCCTGGACTCACTCTGTAGACGAAGCTGGCCCCAAACTCACAGCGATTAGCCAGCCTCTGCCTCCCAAGTGCGGGGATTAAAGGTGTGTGCCACCATGCCTAGCTAACAACATCTTTCTTTCCTCTCACCCGGAGCCTCCCACTTTTCTCTGGAGATATGAGTAGGCACATGGGACTGAGGACCAGGGAATGGCCTGGGATACGGGGAGGGATGTTTCTCTTCTGCTTCTAACTGGGAACATTATGATTCTGCCTGTCCTGGTCCAAGAAGATGCTAAGAATCCTCTCTGGGAAAGACAGGAAAGAGAAAGGCCTCAGTCACATGCCATCAAGCACATAAACACATCAGGGAACTTGAGGCCCCCGGCAGGGAATGCTTGAGAACAATACCCTCCGCCATTTTGTTCTGTTGTATTGCCTCTGCCATCTGTGCCTGGGTAGTCAATCCAAGAGACAGGACACACGCGTCTCACCCATGTCATACTAGTACTGGGGACTCAGCCTGAGGCTAGAGGTTCAAATGGACATGAGGTGTCAGCTGGGCACTGTGCCTCCCAACATCTGTCCAGTGCTGCCCAGCTGACTCATGGGGCTCACAAAGTCTAATTTTATAAGGTCATTCAAGCACCCTGGGGCTTCACACTCTGCTTGTTGACATGTGGGGCTGGCATGGCATCTTCTGCCTGGCACGTGACACATGGGCACTTTTTCTTGGCCCCATCCTCTAGACACAAGACTTCTGGTCCGGGCCACAGCTCCCAGCCTCAAAACCAACAGGGTCTTGCTATGTATTCTGGGCTGGCCTGGATTCCCTCTGTAACTCAAGCTGACCTCATATTGACTGCAACCTCCTCCCTCAGCCTCTTAAGCACTGGGATCATAGGCAGGCATCACCACACCTAGGGCTCATGAGTAAATACTGATAGGGCAGCAGTGGCTGTCTGGAACACTGTGGACAAAGGGGTCCATCCCTCTTGAGGGGTTAGCAATGCCTGCCACAGGCTAGGATGGAGGAGTGATGGCTGTGTGCTGTGGATTTGCTTAAGGAGCATGCTCAAGTGGCCTGTTTCAGAGAACACTCAGGCAGTTCTCCTAATGCTCCTCAGGTGAGACGCCCCAGTAACCTATTTCTGTGAAGACAAGTCCTAGGGGGAAAAGTTACACTGTGGGGATTTCATGTTGGTTCAGACTTCCCACAGCCACTTCCTGCCCCAGATAAGGGCTAGGGCCCACACTGGGGCTTATCTGTGAAGTCACAATCATTTTCCTGAGGCTCAGTTCCGAGGACTCGTGTCATGGAGAACAGCACTCTGAGGTCACCTCTCTTCCTCGCAGTGTCCCGCTTCTCATTATCTCAGCCCACACCCACGGTCAGAGGTGACATGCAAATTCAGACCTGGTTATGTGGCTGCGCGGCAGGACTCGTGGCCCTCCCCGAGCACAGTCTGGGTTTGCTTTTCCTGTTTGTTTGGAGGTTCTGAGGAGTGCACTTGACACCTTTCTTCTCCTAGATAAGCGCTTTTGTCCCGAGACAGGGTTTCTCTGTGTAGCCCTGGCTGTCCTAAAACTTGCTCTGTAGACCAGGCTGTCCTCGAACTCACAGAGATCCACTTGCCTCTGCCTCCCGAGTGCCACCAGCAGCAGCACCATGAGTCTGTATTAAAAGCAGGAAACCCGGACTAGGGAGATGGCTCAGTCCTTAAAGTGTTGGCAAGGTGCAAGGTCTGTGTTCAAACTTCAGTACCAGGAAGTACAGGTGGTGTGACATGCCTGTAATCCCAATACTCAGGGGACAGAAGCCTGCTGATCCCCGGGGCTCTAAGCCAGCTTTGCCTAAGCAGGAGCCTCAGGTTCTGGTGAGAGATCTTGTCTTCAAAAAAACAAGCAATGATACCTCAGGCTAGCCTCTGGCCTCTACCTGCACCCAGTGTGTATGTCTGCGCATGCACACACACAAACACATGGAAACCAGAACACTAACCAGGTGTGGTAGCTCACCTGTAATCCTAGCACTTGAGAGTCGACAGAAAAATTACCTTGACTTTGAGACCAACCTAGACCAAGCAGTGACTTAAAAAAAAAGTTACACAGCGAAACCCTGTCTCACACTAAATTTCAGAACCTAAATTGCTTTAATAGTGGAATTTTAGGGTGTATAGCAGGTAAAGGGGGACCCATTTGAGGTTTTTTGTGTGCCATTCCTCAAATAAACCCAGGCTGGTGCACATGAAGGCTGGCTGCACCCCACCCCTGTCTCTGTTTGCTAAGCCCGGAGCAGGCCTCTCTGTTTCCTCATGAGACAGTCTTGTTTGGCTCTGATAGGTGGTTCCACTCCACCCTATTTCCCAAGCCTTCTGGGTCGTAGGGCTCCCCACCCAGGGCAGAGGACTAAGAGAAAAGGCTCATGTTAGAAGAGGTGTCATCCATGGTCTCAAAATTCCAGAGAGTAGTGCTGGGCATTGTGGCACACGCCTTTAATCCCAGCACCGGGAGGGAGAGGCAGGCGGATCACTGTGAGTTCGAGGCCAGCCTCGGCTACAAAGTGAGTCCAGGACAGCCAAGGCTATACAGAGAAACCCTGTCTCGGAGGAAACAAAAAACAAAAAACAAAATGAAAACAAACAAACAAACAAAACCACCCAAATTCCAGAGAGTAATTTGGGAAAGGGGAAGATATTCTGCAAACTTCTAGAAATTTTCTGACCAGGGAAATGTAATGTTTCTAATCTTACCTCCATCTGGCACATCTTTCCATATTCCTCCCCTCAAAGGCACTTAGCTTGTACTTAAGTGTCTTCAGAAACAGGGAGCTTATTTGGTTGAGCAGTAGAGTCTAGGCACCTTTTTGGTTTGTTGTGGTTTTTTGTTTTGAGACAGGGCCTCCCTGGCTAATCTGGAACTCCTAAGTAGACCAGACTAGCCACTCACTCAGAGTTCTGGTTGCCTCTGCCTCCCAAGTGGTGGTGGGAAGGAAGGCGGCACCGAGCCCTCAGCCCTGTTTTGTTGTTTGTTGTTGGGAGTCTCATAGGCTAACTTGGCCTCAAACTTTCGATGTAGCTGAGAGTGCCCTTGAACTTCTGATCTTCCTGGCCTTGTGCTAGGATGATAGCATGTGCCACCATGCCTACCTTCCAGGCATCTTTCTATTTCTTTGTGTTTCTATGTAGAAACAAGTTTTTTACAGTGAGATTTTTCTGCAGTGAAATTATTCATTCATCAAATATCGATGCATCAGCTACTGGGTGACTGGCATTAGGCATCCACTGGTGAGAAATGCTAGGAGAAAAGTGAGGCAAGCAAGGAAGCCTGGGTGCTATGTTTGCTTTTTAACATATCATAGTTAAAAATGGTGACATACAAGAAAAGTTCCAAAAGATATAAGGGGTGTTGGCACCTGGTTATAAAGAGAGTTAACTCAGGGGAGGGGGAGGCGTTCTGCAAATTCTAAAAGTTTCCTGAGGAGGGAAATTTAATGTTCCTAATCCTACCTCTGTCTGACACATTTTTCCATAATCCCTTTCTTAAAAGCCACCCCGTTTGGGCTGGAGAGATGGCTCAGAGGTTAAGAGGCCCTGAGTTCAATTCCCAGCAACCACATAGTGGCTCACAACCATCTATAATGTGATCTGATGCCCTCTTCTGGTGTACAGGTGTAAATGCAAGTCAAGCACTATATACATAATAGATAAATAAAAAAATAAATCTTAATAACAGAAAAGCCATCCAGCTTCCACTTGAATGTCTCCAGAAACAGGGAGCCACGCTGGGCTCAGAAAGGTGGCAACTACGCACCCTAGGTTATTGCTCAAGAAGATGGCAGCCAGCTCCATAGTAAACCTCCAGCAGATCTCTTTCTTTCACACAGGCAAAGTAGAGATGCAAAGGTCCAGTAGATAGATAAACAGCAGGGTCACCAGTGTGGCCCAGTGGCATGTGAGCAATGTGAATAGGGTGGGCACAGGAGGACAGTGGTGTCCTTACAAAAGATGCATATATATTAATGCGAGAAAGTAAATGTTAAAAAAAAAAAAAAAAGGTAAATGTTTTACGTAGGAAAAGTTTGGGTTCTAGTAGGGACCAAACCTCCATGCATGCAGCTGTACTAGGCTGTACTAGGCTGTACTAGGAACTGCAAATGAGGCCACTTAGCTCAGCGTTGCTAGTGTTTGCCATGTTCCTTGAGCTACAGGAATCCAGCTTCTACAGCCAACTGTGTTGGTACAGGAAGAATAAAGACACAAGCTGCCTGGCCTTGTTAGACAGTGGCAGTGGGCTGCCATGCTCAGCCCTGGGCCTGAAGTGGGGAGGACGACAGTGTCCTGCTGTGATGGACCTTCCAGCTGTGTGGCCCTTTTCTGGAGTCTCTTGCCTAGAGAGGCAGTGCAAGGGGCTGGGACTCAGCCTGATGTGTTCGGGTGACCTTCAGAGACAACAGCTCAACCTGGGCTGTTGCTTGGAGAGGTGGCGGCCAGCTCCTATAGTAATCTGCCACTGGGCCATCCATCTTGGGACGGGAACCAGGGATCTTCTCATTGCCAGGAAATCATGTGAAGCTCAGATCTGGCTGTGACTTGGGATCTAAGTTTGGCCAGATGCCCTGACCCCAGGCCTGCTTGGCTACCCCGTGTTTTTTGGGACATGGAGTTCTAGCTTCAGGTGCCAACAGGCCCAGAACAGGGAATAAGCAAAGGGTGGTAGGAACAGAGGAGGTGGGGAAGGAAGTGAGGCAGGATGGGACAGGGTGGGTGCTGCCATGGAACAATGGTGGTGAGTGTGTGTTTCTGTGTGAATGTGTGTGTGTGTGTATGAAATGTGTGTGTGTTGTGTATGTGTGTGTAATGTGGTGTGTGTGTGAGGTGTGTGTGTGTGTATGAGATGTGGTGTGTGTGTTGTGGATGTGTGTGTGAGGTGTGTGTGTGTGTGTGTGTGTGTGTGCGCGTGCGCGCGCGCGCGCGCGCTGAAGGCTAAGCAAGTGCCCCCACCCAGCCCCACACACTCCCATTGTCAGCACTGCCAGTGCAAGCTCTGTCTAGCCTGCTGAGGACTCTGCAAGATTCCCCAGAACCCTGAGTCTTCTGCCAGCACCTGACACAGAGTCATGTTACAGTCATGGGCACAGGCCATTATCTTCTAAATGGTATTTGTGGTGTGTGTGTGTGTTTGCTGCCTTTGATATGGATGAGAGGAGTCCTTGTCACATGGCCAGCTGTGGCATGCTTAGATCCAAGACTACTGGGAAAAAGTACCTTGGGAGTGTAGGGGCATGACCCCCTTGCTTTCCTTCTACCCTCTGCCTCAGGTCCCATACATTCCTGGTCTGGCCAGAGCGAGCTCTCTGTCAGGAACTAAGAGCAAAGACCATAGTTGGGTTTTTTGGTTCTGCCACCCACCAGCCCTGGTGGTCCCCAGAGTCAGACTGACAGCCTCAAATTGTGACATCATTTCTTTAACAGGTGACCTTCAGCAAGTTACTTAGTGCCCTTAAGACTGAGCAGGGTTTTTTGTCTTTTGGTTGCCAGGAGAAAGGTTTATTGGGGTTCTGGGGGTTGGGGCGAGAGCTGAGTCCGTGGTAGGCGAGCTGTGCCACTGAGCTACAGTGCATCCACAGCCCCCTTTTCACTCTGAGATAAGCTCTCTTGTTAAGTTGCCCACCCAAGAGTTCGCAAACGTTTTGCTTTACCTTCCCAAGTAGTTAAGATTTCGGATACCAGGCCAAGCTGAAGATTGAGTTTCCTGATCTGTAAAATTGGTTGTGCTTATTTTGCTGGCCTTTGGCGTGTATGAGCTGGGGCTATAGCTCCGTTGACGAAGTGTTTGCTTCGCACACATGAAGTCCTGGGTTTGATCCCTAGCATCATTTAAAACAGGCCTGGTTGGCTGGGCGGCAGTGATGGCTCATGCCTTTAAGCCCAGGACTCTGGAGGCAGAGGCAGGTAGATTGCTGTGAGTGCGAGGCAAGCCTGGTCTACAGAGTGAGTCCAGGACAGCCAAGGCTACACAGAGAAACCCTGTCTCAAAAAAACCAAAACCAAAACAAACTGAAACAAAACCAAAAAAAAAAGAAAAAAAAAAAAATCAAAATAAATAAATAAATAAATAAATAAACAAAACAGCCCTGGTAATGCAGGCTTGTAGGTAATGCTGCACTTCCTAGTGCTTAGGAAGTGGAGGCAGGGGAATCAGAAGTTCAAAGTCACTCTCATCTGCATAGAAAGTTCAAGGTGGGGCTAAGATAGATAAGACCTTACTTTAACATAAAATATAAAAAGGGTCTGTGAGCCACTAGGCTTGGTGCCTTGATGGTAAGAAAGCCACAGCAGTTTATTCTCGGTCCTCTCAGTGTGAGCACCTTACAACCTACTGTTGACACAGCATCTCACTGCCCAAGTCTGTGTTTGTGTATATGGTTGTGTTGGCATGGAGCAGTCCTTCTTAATTGCTGCTGGCGAACAAGGAGAGAACAGAGGCGGATTTAACGTGTAAATGATGTGTTGAAGCCAAGCGAGGGCCAAATGATGTAACAGCCCACTGTGCAGATGGGAGTGCTGCAGTAATTCAGACAGAAAAAAGAGGGGGAGAGCTGAGTCATCCCCAGCACATGGCAGCACCCGGAGGGCTGTCACACTCAGACGAGATCCGCTCTAGTCGGTCATCTTTCCACTAGTAGCAATTTGGTGTCAGCCAGCCAGATAAAATCACGTGGTTCCATTCAACTCACAGTTGCTTAGCATTTTGCTGGGTTTGCAGTTTTCATTCATTTGTTCATTCATTCATTCACTTTTATGATGCTGCACCTCAAACCTAGGGCCACACACAGGCTCAGCAAGGGCTCTACCACTGAGCAATGCCTGAACTCCATGTTTATGCATCATCTAACGCAGATGTATCACTAAATATGGTAACATGTAATATGAAAAATTGTAAAAATAGGTGTATGTGTGCATGTGTGTGTGTGCACACGCGCGCAAGCATGTGTGCTTTCAAAATGGAGCAATGAAGATTCAAGTGTGGAGATACATGATTATAGTCCTAGCACTAGGGAGGCAGGAGGGTCAAGAGTTCAAACCTAACTCCAGCCACACAGGGAACTCCAGGCCGGCCTGGACTAAAGTGAACCTTCACTCAAAAATTTCAGGGATAAATAAGATGCAAAGACAACAAAAACCCAAACAAACAAACAAAGAACCCTGGTGCTGAGCCGTGTAGAGGGATGACACTAAGGGCAGTGGTAGAAGCAAAATTGCTTTGTGTCTCCTTCCCTGTGTATTCTTTTTTGTTGTTGTTGTTTTGTTTTGTTTGTTTGTTGTTCCAGACAGGGTTTCTCTGTGTAGCCCTGCCTGTCCTGGACTCACTTTGTAGACCAGGCTGGCCTCAAACTCACAGTGATCCACCTGCCTCTGCCTCCCGAGTGCCCGGCTTTTCCCTGTGTATTCTGACCTTCCTGTCATTACTCACCTATTATCTCGCACTGACAGTCACACAGGAGCAAGAAGCAAGGTACGCAGCCTCAAAAGAGCCAACGGTAAGCTGGTCACAGCCTGTGACCCCAGAATGCAGGAAACCAGAGGGTCAGCAACTTAAGGTCATCTGTAGTTACTTATGATGTATGAGGCTAGCCTGGGCTACATAAACCAAAAATAAAACCTTGTGTATGTTGGCACTGGGGAGACATCATGATCTGTTTCCTGTTAAGGCAATGGTTGTCAACCTGTGGGTCTCGACCCTCTAGCAGATCAACTTTCACAGGCATCACATATCAGATATCCTGCACACCAGGTATTTGCATTACAATTCATAACTGAAAATTACCTTTATGAAGTAGCAATGAAAATAATTTTATGGTTGGGGGCAGTCACCACAAGGTGAGGTGGTTACCGCATTAGGAAGGTTGGCACTGCCTGTTAAGGCAATATGCAGAGTTCAAGTTAGAGCATGTTGACATTGGCAAGAGAAAGAGAGAGCCAGGCCAGGAAGGTGAGGAGCTGCTGTCCTTATGGGGCGAGGCCAGCAGGGGCCTCAGAGATTCCTGCCCAGGGGTGTACCTCTGACCTCAGGGGGGAAGGAGTGGAGAGGGTGCAAGTGGTTTGTCAAATGGCCTACCTGGGAGCCAGGACCTTCAAAGGCAGTGAAGACAGCCACATGAAGAGATTGGCCCCTCCCCTCCATAGGAAAACCTTGAGGTAGAAGGGTCCGCAGCCATATCGCCTCCTGAGCAAGCTAGCTGGAGGACACAGCACAGTTACAGCAGTCTTGGTGGCTGCTAGGCTGTGTGCTGAGCACTTTGTTAACATGATAAGCTGGTACTGTTAATACTGAGGGGGGTGGGTGAGGAAACAGCCCCTGGAGGGAACCTAAGCACGCTACACCATCTCCTGTCAAGTTCAGGGGGAAGGGCATTCAGTGATTCATTAGTGAACGTTATGGAAAAATAAGCGTGTACTGACTGAAACAACACAGGTGAGCAAGACTGATCCAGGGAAGTCAAGTGTGAACCACAGCTCTACCACCCACAGAGGCTTTCCAAGCAAGCGGAGTCTGATTCAGCCACAGCTCAGCCCTTATGCAGAGCCGTACAATCAGGTGGGCCGTCCCATTTCGTATTCCCCCGTCCAAATCCTGTGTCCTCTCTCTAATCATCTCTGGGCAAAGATCTCCAGACCTCAGTTTCAGAACCTATGAAGTGGGGACCATAGGAGCTGTGTGTGCGCACAGCAGCAAATGAGGCAATAGTTATAAGGCATGCACATGGTGTCCCATAACCAGCCATGAAGGCCGAGAGCTCTGGCTGTTAAATCAAAGGATCTGTGTTTGTCTCTTTCCAAAGATGCCCACAAGATATGGTGTTGGGAGTAGCACCTGTTCCCACCTAGTTGGCTGAGCGGTGGGATCACAAGCTCACTTAGCCTGCATACCTCACTTTCAACTGTGGCCCCACCCTTCTCAGATCGTCTCAGAGTCCACACACCTGCTTACAGACTGGTGAGAATGATTTGGTTTCTCCAAGCCAGTCCCCATGTCAAGTGGCGGTGGGGGAGGGATTCAGGGATGTTGTGAGTCCCTATTCCTGCCTCCCCACAGTAGACAAATGGACGTGTGTGTGTGTGTGTGTGTGTGTGAGAGAGAGAGAGAGAGAGAGAGAGAGAGAGAGAGAGAGAGAGAGAGGGGGGGTTTCTCGGTGTAGCCCCAGCTGTCCTAGAACTCACTCTGAAGACCAAGCAGGCCTTGAACTCACAGAGAGATCCACCTGCCTATGCCTCTGAGTGCTGGGATACTGCCACCACCACCACCACCACCCACCCTCAGATGGACCTTTTAAGGAGCAAATGAGTGTGTTTAAGGCCAGCATGGGCTACTTAGTGAGTTCCAGACAAACACTACCTACATAGTAAGACTAAAAAGAAATAAATGGGGGCAAATAAAACGGACAATTATAAAAATTGTCCTTTACAGGGAGCACTGAATTTGACATCTAGGCTCTGCCTGTCATGTGTTCCTGTGATCCTGTTCTTGTCACCTCTCTCATCTCTTCCCACTCCTACCCTGTCTCCCAAGTGTCTGCTCCCCAAGCGCTGTTCTTGGGGCTCTCTTCACCTCATCCTTCCTCTAGAACCTTACACCTTAGCTTCCTTTTTGAGACTTGGCTGAAAGATTGTTTGTGCTCATAGGCCTTCACTGACACCCAGGTCAGGCTTTCCCCCCAGGGAGTCCCACATTATTATGATTTTTTTTGGTAGTAGCTTTTTTATTTTTTTATTTTTTGTTTTTTGAGACAGGGTTTCTCTGTGTAGCCCTGGCTGTCCTGGACTCACTTTGTACCTCCTGAATGCTGGGATTAAAGCGAAGTAGGGCCTGGAATGCCATCCTGAGCGTGTGGCCTGTGGCTTGTTTAAGGAAGGTAGCTGAGCAAAACTGGTAAGCAAGCAACAATCATCTGCGACCTCTGCTTCCAGCCTCCTGTCTGAGTTCCTGCCTTGACCTCCCTCAGGGGTGGCCTGCAAAGCATAAAAGTTATCACAGGAACGAAACTAAGCTGAGAGATGGGTGGACCCTTACTCTGCCCAGGGCTCCTGAGGACCTTGAGATTTCTAGTGGCACCCGATTCCCTAGGCGAGGTCCCTGGGCCTGCCACTCACAGGTCTCCCTCCTGGGCCTCTCAGGTTTGTGTGCTGAGTGCAGCCCCTCAGGCGGGCAATTGCCTGTAAGGAGCAGGCTGGCACAGAACTCTGGGCTCTGCTCCCCAGGTGTACCTGCCATGTGGAGAAAGCGCCTCCCTTCCCCAGGTATTAGCTGACTTTTCCCCTTGCAGTGTTTGGTTTAAGGATTAAAGTTGGTGGAGGAACCTGTAATTTCCAGAGCCGGCTGTTTTTTTCTTGGCTATCCACACTGCACTCATTGTTTTATTCTCAAGCCCCTGATAATGTTGTTCCAGAGGGGTCTGCCTGATATCATCTGACAAGCCTAAGCTTCCCTGAGCTGGAGGATGGAGAGCTCCTCCAGGAAGCCCCAGCCCGCTGTTCTCTATGTCCCTGTGCCCTTTCTTAGCCCTGAACTTACCCACCCACTCCAATCCCCCTTTTCAGACAGGGTCTCATGTAGTCCAGGCTGATCTCAAACTTGGTTGTAGCCGAGGCTGGCCTCAACTCCTGATCCCCCTGCCTCTGCCTCCCAAGGCCTGCATCACACGTGAGTTTTATTTTAGAAGGGTCTCACTATGTAGTTCAAGCTGATCTCAAACCCAAACCAAGCCTCTCTGAGAGCTGGGGTCATAAATGTAACCCACCACACCAATCATATGTTTATTATTTATTTAGTTTATTTACTTATTTTTTTGGTTTTTCGAGACAGGGTTTCTCTGTGTAGCTGTGGCACCCTGGACTCACTTTGTAGACCAGGTTGGCCTTGAACTCACAGCCAGCCATCCGCCTGCCTCTGCCTCCCTAGTGCTGGGATTAAAAGTGAGTGCCACCACACCCGGCAGGTTGTTTATTTATTTTTAGTACTACAGCAACTCCCACTTACAGTCTAGTTAAGAAATGGGCTACTCCATAAGTGAATTTTCAGAACAATGCCTGTGAAGTATTAAAACTGTAAACAACCCAAATCAGCTTTATTAAAGTATAACTGACATACTATAAACTGCTTATATTTAAAGTATACAACTTAATATGTTTTGACACATGTACACACCCATGAAAATATCACCACAATCAAGATAAGGAACACGTCCATCATCACCAGGGCTTCCTCCCACCCCTGCCTACCCACTTCCCCAGGCAACCATAGAGCTGCTTTCTAAACACATGGCTAACTGTAAGGTGTCTCACCCATTTCCCCACTTTAGTCAACAGTGTGTGATCCTTGATTCACCTTGTCATTAACCTTCTGAAAGCGATATCTTTCGAGGTCTGAAGAAGTGAAGCATCTGAAGTTTGCTCTGAACACTAAATGGACCTACTGTCATATTGCCATACGTGGTGGCTTAGCACCTCCGAGCCATCTGGGTGTATGGTTCCCAAGTGACAACCCCTAAAGCCTGCAGGCTGGCACCTCCAACTCCACCGTGTGACCTTCCCACTCCTCACTGTGGATCCGAGGTCTCCCCAGGGAGTGATTTGGTCACCACAAGGGATTTGGTAATGTGTACGAACTGTGAGAGTGGCATCTGGTGCTGAGGGCAGAGAGGTGGCCAGTGCTCCGCAGCATGGGGACTAGACTGACCCAAGCTAGTGTTGAAGTAGAGAGCTCAACGGCAAGTGATGGTGGCTGGTTGGGAGCGTGAGGGGAGAGCAGCCGGCTGGTTGGAGCAGCGAGGTCACAAAGATGAAGGTAAGGATCCTGCCGGTCTCAGGTCAGAAGCAACTCTGGTCTCCTAAGAACAGCCCTAAGAGAACCAAGGCACCGGGGCCCAGCACCCAGCAGGTATTCAGCAATTGCCTGGCAAACAGGGCTGCACCCAAAGTATTCTGAAGTGCTTAATTGTGGGTAGCACTTGTTGGCACAGAAGGTGAAGCTGAAGGGACACAGCTGTGTCACACACAGCCAGCTGAAGAAAGCCATTAAACCATCAAGTGACTGGGGCGCAGAGGAGCCAGCGGTAAAAGGTAAGTGCAGACCCACCCCAGTGAGTGAGAAAATGAGAAGGGCTGGTCATTTGGGATCCAGGTCCAACGTGACCCGGTATGTCACCATCAGATCACTTCTAGCTTGAAGCTCCTCCCCCCACCTACGGACTCCAGTTGCCCTGTCACATAAAGGGTTTTTTCCTAAAGTGGTTTAGCCAGAACTGGAAAGCTACTGCGTGCTGTGACAAGAGCCTCGCCGTGGCACCCAAGGCCAGCAGGGAAGCAGCAATGGACCTTGGGCTCTCTGGAACGACATGGTGACGTATGAACACGCTTTATTCAGCTTTGCACGGCTTGAGGCTTTCATCGCTGTATTATAGAGCTGTGGAGACATTCCTGAACATTCAGAGAAAGAAAGCAGAAAGCTCTCCCATCCCTTCTCTCTCTCTCTCTCTCTCTCTCTCTCTCTCTCTCTCTCTCTCTCTCTCTCTCTCTCTGTGTGTGTGTGTGTGTGTGTGTGTGTGTAAGCTGATTTAAGCCAAGGGTGGCCGCTACTGAAGGCTTCTGGGTGCCTCAGGCTGGGGAGAGTTTGAAAGATAGAGACTCCCACAGCTCCCCAACGGGACTGACTGCATTCTATCACTAAAACACTCTATGGTTACTTATGGGCCAGCTCCAAGTCTAAGAATGAAGAGAGATCTGGCAGCTATGTGGCTGGCCCTTTCTCTTGCTGCTCCCCCCAACCCCCACCCCTGACCCCGCCCCCAGATGGCCCTGCTTCTCCCATCTCTAGACTCCAGTCCCTCAGAGTGCTAAGGGTTCTATAGAACTGGCAAGCGTCACCACAGAGGCCTCTCAGGAATTGAGTGGTGGAGGCAGCTGGGCTTCCTGGATGCTCAGGTTGATGGTAAGAGTGATAGAGGACAATACCTGCCTACAGGACTTGTTTCAGAGGGAGATAAGAGTCTCCCTCCAACCAGTCTGAGAAAAGACTTTCAGATTCTTGTCAGCAGAATTGTTGCAATGCAATCTATGTGGCCTTCCAAATGAGAGAGGGAGCATCTGTGGTTTAGGAGGGCAGCTGCTCACATGTTTGGTCCCTCCACACACTGGACTCCCTCCATGAGGCTCCACTGGGCAGCACTATTTAATGATTCTGCTCCCCACCCAAGGCGTCATCAGTAGCTGGGCGTGGTGGCACACGCCTTTAATACCGGCAGGTGGCTCGCTGTGAGTTCGGGGCCAGCCTGGTGTACAAAGAGAGTCAGGACAGCCAGGGCTCTGTGTAACAGAGAACACTGTCTTGGAAAACAAACAAGTTGTATCTGGGTGCAGCCTTCAGGGTGCTGGCTAGTTCTTCCCCTCTAAAGACCCACAGCGACTCCTCTGAGGCAGCCTTCAAGGAAGGGTGGAACCACAGGGCCTTTCATTCTAGGGTAACCTTTCTTTTAGGTCACAGGACAATTGGGAGGAGCACTGGAGGACTCCCTTGCTGGATAGGGCCAACCCTGTCCCTATTTCCCCTAAATGGGCGCTGTTGCTCATAGCCCGAGGAAAAACTGTGATTCACTTCCTGCCCCAGTCTCACCACAGGAGTATTGTTCTCTCAACTGTGTGTATGGCATGGTGCTGGTAGGGGTTACCCCATAATGGTCTCCACAGGTCCTGGCTCCAAGGGAAAGCCCCCAATCTGGGAGGAGCCAGAAAGACTTGTAGACTTATCTCTAACTTTTATACAGTGTTTTTAAGGATACTCAAATAATAACAGATTCAATTAACTCTATACATACACATTTCCATTTCAGAGGGGTAAATTGAGGCTCTGAGAATTTAAGGTTGGCATAATGCAAAATAGTGTCATCCAACTTTGCTGGGTGACTTTCCATATGAATGGCTTTAGGAATGTTTGTGTGTGGGGTGTGTGTGTGTGTTTCTTTTGGGGTTTTGAGACACAGTCTTCCCCCCCCCCCTTTTGAGACAGGGTTTCTCTGTGTAATAGCCCTGGCTATCCTGGAACTCTCTTTGTAAACCAGGAGACACAGTCTTGATATGTAGTCTTGGCTGCCTTAAATTTGTGGGCATTCTCCTGCCTCAGCCTTCCCAGTTCTGGGATTACAGAGAAGTGGCTCCATTCCTGCATCCTTAATATATTTAACCTCCCTGGACCTAAATTCCATCCTTTGAAAACAAACAAACAAACATAACCAAGGATTCAGAAAACTCATCTAGATAGCAGTGTGGTTAGGATAGTGCCTAGCTCCGAGTAGCACTTGGGGCACTTGTTTGTGACTGTGCAGGAACACACAGGAGAGGATTATGTAGCCAGGTTATCTCACAGAGAGCAAGAAGTGATGTGCAGAGGCTGCTGGCTTTCCCTTTTTCTCAGCTGAAGCAGAATGTCAAGCAGCACAGCCGTTTTCTAGGGCCCAGCGAGGGAAGGGCTCTGGCTGGTATAGTGTAAGAAGCTTGGTGTAAAGCGCTGCCAAATCCGAGGCCTGCTAAATTGTGTGACTTAAGGAAAATTATTTAAACTTTGTGTGCCTCAGTTTCCTTATCTGTAAAGTGGGATTAATAATGTCAGCCTGAACGGATTATGTGGATTAAAGTATGTACATAGGAGAAGATAGTGTGAACAGATTGGCCCAGTGCCTGGCTCGTTGTTGCAAAAGCGGGAGGGGGGGGGGCCCGGGGGACTGAAGGGTATATTTAAAAAAAAAAAAAAAAGACCAAACATAAAAGGAGGTGGGCTGTTTCTGTTTATCCACCTGTCTCTACAGACGCAAATAAAACTGTGACTCTTCTAGCAGGAGGCTGGAAAGCTGCTCTGCCGCCGTGAAGTCCGACCCGGGAGTGGAGTTACCGCAGGTCCGCCATCCCAGGGCGCTTCTCGCGACTATCCCCCAAACTCAGGGCTCGGGAGCGAGGATCACGGGGAAGGCAGGGCCAGCTTGGGTTCCCCCGCGACTCCCGGCCCTTCCCTCGACTTCTCGCCCGCCGGTTCCCTGTCTCGGTCTCCGAGACCGCCTGACCGGCAGTTCGAGGGGTCAAGAGCCGAACCCGGCGCCAACGAAAGGGCCTGGGGGTGGCGCGCAGGAACCGCGTTCCCCACCCGCCCCGCCGGCAGCTGCAGACAGGGCGCCCCGAGGCCACGGGGCCCGCCGTGTGGGGCGCTCGGAACGCCGGCTCGCCACGGGCGGCGAACGGGCCGGGCCGTGCGGGCTGCGGCCGCGGAGCGCGGAGGTGGCGCCGCGAGGGGGAGGGGCGCGGCGCGGAGGAGGAGGAGTCGGGGCCGCCGCCGCCGCCGCCGCCGCTGCCGCCGCCGTGACAGCGGCCCGAGTAAACAAGCCGCGCCGCCGCGGCCGGGCCGCTGCCCCCGCCCGCGCCCGAGCCCAGGCCGAGCCTTACCCTGGTCGCCGGCCGGGCCGTGGCCGCGCCGCCGCGCCTCCCCGCCTGCGCGCCGTGACGCCGCTGCCGGGCGCGGGGACCGCCCGAGCCAGGGCCCCCGCCGCCGGGCTCCGTGCTCGGCCGAGGGGCGCCCGAGCAGCCGCGGCGCTCGCCCGGAAAAGTTTCCCCGCCCGGCTCCCCAGGGTAAGCGGCGAGGGCGCGCGGCCCGGGGCCGGGGAGGCGGCGCGCCGGGGAGCCGGGCCCGGAGCCGGCTGGGGAGCGCGGAGCCAGGCGGCGTAGCCCCGGGCCTCGCCGGCTGCCCGGCTCTGGCCGCGGATTCCCGGCCGCCGCGGTGGGAGGACGGGAGCGGCGCAGACCACCTGAGCGCGGGGCTTGGGCCCGCGCCGGTACTTTTCCGCTGGGGCCGGGGCGAGCCCTCTGACCTCAGGAAGGGCCGGCAGGGCCCCTGCTGGGGCGGGCTAGGCAGAGCAGTCCTCGGGCGCTGGGTGCTCCCGCCTGCCCGCCGCCCTCCGTGGCCCCGGCGGCTGGGGCCTGGTGGGGCGCGCTCCTGCTAGGGCACCGGGTTCTCGGCCGGCCCGCACACCTGTGCGGCCGGAGCAGTCGGAGGCGGGATTCGCGGGCACGCGCAGGCTTGCTTGGAGAGGCTCTGGCTGCCTCCTGCCGAGGCCTGGCCGAGGCCCCCTGCTGCCCCCATCGGGTGGCTGACCGAGGGGCGGCCTGCTTGCCCGACAGGTCGGCCGGCAGACACTAGTCCGGTCAGTGCCTACTTTCCCACCGCCCCTGATTCTTGCGCCTGGAAGGGGGCAGTGGGGGGGGGGGGGCGGACTTTCATGTCTCTGGAGCGCTGGGATTCTCCTCCGTCTTGGGAAGTACCAAGGCAACGCAGGTGATGTGGCCCAGTGAGGGCCTGTGGCTGCTGGCTAGGTGTGGACGCAGCAACGGAGAGTGGTCAAGCAGATTAGATGTTTGTCTCCTATGTTGGGCTTCTATCTAAAATTTGTGTTTTTAAGAAGAGGATTCTATGGCTTAAAAAAAAAAAAAGTTTGAAAACCGCTGGGTTAATAGTTTTTAAACCACCAAGGAAACTGAGGCCCAGAAAGAGGAAATGACTTGTGTAAGACCAAAGGAGGGAACAGTAGTTAAGCAGAGACTAGGAGTTAGAATTTCATGGGAGTGTCTGGGTGCTTGTAACAGGACCTGCCTTGGGGGTCTCTGCTGGAAAGAGCAATCTGATTGGGTTTCCCAGCCGGCTTCAGTGACCAGAGCTCTGTGGCTGTCTCAGCCAGGTGTCTAGGTCCCAGGAAACAGCAGCCACTCCTAGGGGGGCGGGCGTGGGGGGGGAAGAGCGGTTCTGATCCCTGGGGTGGTCGGCTCTGTTAGCAGGTTCTAGGGAGGGAGAAAAGGACTTTGCCCAAGAAAACAGCTAAACAGTACCATAGCTCAGCCTGTAGGCAGGGCCCAGAGCTGAGTGCTGGGCAAGACTGACCCAGAGAGGCTAGAAATACCTCCAGCCTCCTGCTTTTGAGACAACTGGGACTCAGAGTGAGTCAGAGTCTGGGGTGGGGGTAGGGAGAAGTCTGTTCATTCACTGTCGTGTGTGTGTGTGTGTGTGTGTGTGTTTGTGCGTGCGCGCTGGGGGGAATCCTTCCTCTGTCTGATGATGAGGCAGGGCTGTTTGATGTCTGAAATCCATATCCTACCCTTGCAATAGGTGTTCCACTTGGGAAGGAACAGCTCTTCTTTTGTGTGGGGGTGTCCTGTCCTGTTCAGTTGTGCCTGAAGCTCAATTGCTTGCTTTTGGAGTGCTGCAAGGTAATTAAATAGTTGGTTAATCACCTTTAATGCCAAGCAGCTGTGGCTCCATCTACAGTTTGCTAGAACCTGGGCTAGACCCAGGCCAATCCAGCCATGCATAATTTGGAAGCCGCAAGTAGGTCTCACAGCTCTGAGCAGGAGTCTGTGTGGTGTCTAAACTCAAGAGGTTTTAGATGTGACAGGAGACCAGGTCCTGTTTCCCTGTGGTTTTTTTCCCTTTAGCTCTGGGGCACCTGATTGTTCATACACACTGGCTTTATCTCTCGGGGGACAGGGAACAGTAGCTCCCAGGCATGTCTTTAGAGCCCTTTGGACTCTGCCCTTCGGGAGTGGAGTCTGCCTCCGTGGATGGCTCCTGCCATCAGCTGTCAGGTTATTTTGGTGTAAACTGAAAATACTCTAGGACTGTGTGTGGAGTCCTCTCAGCCTGCAGGGTGAGATGGCAGCCTAAGGGAGGCCTGGGGTAGCTCAGGGCAGCTCCTGGACTGTGTGTGGTGTCCCCTCAGCCTGTGGGGTGAGATGGCAGGATGAGGGAGGCCTGGGGTAGCTCAGGGCAGCTCCTGGACTGTGTGTGATGTCCCCTCAGCCTGCGGGATGAGATGGCAGCCTGAGGGAGGCCTGGAGTAGCTCAGGGCAGCTCCTGGACTGTGTGTGGTGTCCCCTTAGCCTGCGGGGTGAGATGGCAGGATGAGGGAGGCCTGGGGTAGCTCAGGGCAGCTCCTGGAGGACCAAGGAGTGTCTGGTGCAAGCGGATGTGTTCTGCTTCCCGGGGCGGTATGTGCTGAGAGAACCTCATCTCACTGTCTGGCTGAATGGCTACTTCTGGACTGGACTGTAGGAATGGTAGGGGGATTGGGAGTCCTGGCACTGAGACAGGATACCTCCAGCAACCTACTGGAACCTCTCCTAGTTCCTACCTACCCCAGGAGCTTGGCTTGTGGCTAGTCAGGGACCTTTTATGGGGACAGTTATGTGGCCCTGGGCAGTGAGGTCTTGCTGTCTGTTTGCTGAAGGAGGAAAAACAACACTCAGGACTATTGATTGAGCCTCACCTTGGCTCTCCTGGCTCAGCAGCCGGTGTTTGCTCTGGCTTCCCGGCTCAGATTACGCAAGGTGGTGGGCCTGGAACAAGCAGCCCGGCTCTGACTCCTAAACCCAAACAGGACTGCACTAGCAGTAACAAAGTTGCCCAGGAAACAGCTTGGGCCCTGCCTCCAAAGATGGCTGTCATCTGGGCCTTAAAGGGAGGCGAGACCGACCTCCCTAATCATCCCTTGTGCCCAGAGCATGGTTGTGCAGCCTCCTTTCCAAGTCACCTACTCTTTCTTCCCAGGGACTGTGAGTCTTTTCAAATGACTCCCTACAGCTAACCTCTTTGCTAAACCAGTACACCATAATGAGTTGGGTAGACCCTGCTCATTTTTTAAAAGAGCCAACATTTTATTCTTTATAGACTATACCTGGGTGTTAGGAGAACACACAGCACAAGGAGAAAGTCACAGTCACTGCTCAGTTCTCACTGTCGCCAGGAGCCATTGTTAACATTTTAGTGTGTCTCCTTCCAGATTTTGTTTTGGTTATGTATAAATATGCATGCATACTTTTAAGAAAACAAAATGGAATCGCATACACATGCCATTTGGTAATGTATCTTTCTTTCTTAAGTTATTGTTTGTTTTTTATTTCGAGTGACTCAAGCCCTGATTGTATTCTTGATGGAGAAAGCCTTCTGAAGGGAGTTGGTGGGTCCATGTGTCCATCTGTCTGACCTTTAGGGGTATGGGCTAGATTTCTTTCAGAGACAACTTGGAAGTTTGTGGTGTATGTGTGTGTGTGTCTGTCTGTCTGTCTGTCTGTCTGTCTGTCTCTGTCTCTTTGTCTCTCTCTCTCTCTCTCTCTCTCTCTCTCTCTCTCTCTCTCTCTCTCTGGAGGCTGGGGAGTGTTGGATCTCTTGGAGCTGGAGTTACAAGCAGTTGTGAACCATCCAATACAAGTGCCAGGACCAGAACTCTGGTCCTCTGCTGAAGCAGTGTGTACTCTTTTTTTTGTTTGTGTGTTTTTTGAGACAGGGTTTCTCTTGTAATTCTGGCTGTCCTGGACTCTCTTTGTAGACCAGGCTGGCCGCGAACTCACAGCAGTCTGCCTGTCTCTGCCTCCTGAGTGCTGGGATTAAAGGCATATGCCATCCCACCTGGCTGAGACAGGGTCTTTTACCAAACCTGGAGCTTGAGGATTTGGTTAGGTTGTCCAGCTAGCAGGCCCCTAGCTGGAGTTACAGGCACGGCCCTACCTTTTTGTGTGGGTGCTGGGACTCTTGACTCAGGTTCTCACGCTTGGGTGAAAGTGACTGTCCCTTCTGAGCCGTCCTCCCAGACCCTTGGGTGTTGGTTTGTTTTGCCTATCTCCCCAAAACTCCTTCTAGGCCCTGACTAAGCCTTGGAGACAGGAAGGGCAGTATCAGTGTGTGACTGAGAAGGGACTGACTCTTTTCCTCTCTTCCTCTTGTTCCTCAGAGCCAGCCTGCATCCTGTCCCCCAGCCCTGCCCATCTAGGCCCCATGCCCCCACCAGTCAGCTCCGGGCCCCCGGCAGTGAGCAGGCACGTGGCAGCCGAGGTCCTGTGACCAGGCCAGGGAGACGGGAGCTCCGGGGTCCCAGTCATCTGCCCCCCCCATGGAGCTGAGGCCCTGGTTGCTATGGATGGTAGCAGCGGCAGGAGCCTTGGTCCTGCTAGCAGCTGATGCTCGTGGCCAAAAGGTCTTCACCAACACGTGGGCTGTGCACATCCCTGGGGGCCCAGCTGTGGCTGACAGCGTGGCACGGAAGCATGGTTTCCACAACCTGGGCCAGGTAGGTTTCTTACTTGGCCTGTTGGTGTAACTTCGGGACATTACATGGTGGTGGAGAGAGTGAGGGCAGAGGCTCTTGCACCACAAAGCAGAAATAGTTGAGCCTGTCTTCCAGGGCATCTGAGCAAGAGGCAGGTTTGAGTGGCTGGTGGGATGGGATCCATGGCATTGTCCTATCTGTGAACTCTCATCATAGGTTCCTTAGAAAACCCAGCACATCTCAATGGTGGTGTCCCTCTCGATCTCCTGCGTGTTCTTGTGGGTTCTGAGCAAGGAACAGATGCCCCCCCCCCACTTGCCTTTGGGAGCCTCTCCAGCAGCCTTGTCCACCCCCATCTCCGCCTCCCCCAAGGACTAGCAGATGGAGGCCCATCTCAGTCTCTCTGCTTTATTGCAGATCTTCGGTGACTATTACCACTTCTGGCATAGAGCAGTGACAAAGCGGTCCCCTGTCGCCTCACCGCCCGCGGCACAGCCGGCTACAGAGGGAGCCTCAAGTAAGTAAGGCCCTGGCCCTTCCGCCTGCCACCCCCTTCTGTTCTGAGCCTTCCCCCACTCTGCACCCCCACACACCCCTGTAGCGTCTTTCTCTCCTTTCTAGGTAAAGTGGCTGGAGCAGCAGGTAGCAAAGCGAAGGGGACCAAGAGGGACGTATATCAGGAGCCCACGGACCCCAAGTTCCCCCAGCAGTGGTACCTGGTATGTTCCTTGGGTTCTGTCCTCTTCTTACCGCTGTGAGGTCCTGTGGGTGCATTAGGCTCACATTGAGGATTCTTGTAATTCTTTCTCCTTCTAGCCCAGTGATTCTCACCCTTACTAATGCTGCAACCCTTTAATACAGTTCCCCATGTTGTGACCCCCAACCATAAAAATTATTTCATTGCTACTTCATTCCTGTAATATTGCAACTTTTACGAATTGTAAATATTTTTGGAGATAGAGGTTTGCCAAGGGGGTCACAGCCCACAGCTTGAGAACCATTGCTCTAGCCTGTCCTTTCTTCCCAGAGACTATACATTTCCAGTAGAATTAAAGGCGTGTGCCACCACCGCCCGGCTAGGAGTGGCATTTTTAAGTAATTTATTTTTATTTTATGTACATTGGTGTTTTGCCTGTTTGTATGTGTGTGTTGAGGGTGTCAGATTCCCTGGAACTGGAGTTACAGACAGTTGTGAGCTATCATGTGGGTGCTGGGAATTGAACCTGGGTCTTTTGGAAGAGCAGCCAGTGCTCCTAACTGCTGAGCCATCTCTCTAGTCCCCAGAAATGACATTTTAAGATGCTGGGATGGGTGGAGATAGAGGTTTTGAAGTGGAGTGGGTTCTCTGAGTCAACAGCCAATTATATCTGGTAATGAATGGGCTGGTGTCCCTGCAGTCTGGAGTCACTCAGCGAGACCTGAATGTGAAGGAGGCCTGGGCCCAGGGCTTCACGGGGCGCGGCATTGTGGTCTCCATCCTAGACGACGGCATCGAGAAGAACCATCCTGACTTGGCAGGCAATTATGTGAGGAACGGAGAGAGTGGTAGTGGTGATCCCTGGGGAGGGGCCTCTAGGGACTGTCTTGTCATGTCATGTCAGTGTGGTTAGGCAGCTCTGATGATGGCCATGTTCCTACCAGGATCCTGGAGCCAGTTTTGATGTCAATGACCAGGACCCTGACCCACAGCCTCGGTATACACAGATGAATGACAACAGGTGAGAAATGTTAAGTTCCTGGTCTCCCAGCCCTCCTCCTCCTTATCCATCAAGGACACAGGGTGAGTCTGAACATCACATGTCCCACCTAAAAACTGAAGTCTGGTAGATCCCTGTGAGTTTGAGTCCTGGTCTACACAGTGAGTTTCTGGCCAGCCAGGCTGCAGAGTAAGACCTTATCTTGCTGGGTGTGGTGGCACAAGCCCTTAATCCCAGCATTCGGGAGTCAGAAACAGACAGAGAGTTTGAGGCCAGCCTGGTCTATAGAGTTTCAGCACAGCCAGGGCTGTTACACAGAGAAAACCTTTCTCAAAAAAGCCAAAAAAGGGCCGGGCATGGTGGTGCACGCCTTTAATCCCAGCACTCGGGAGGCAGAGGCAGGCTGTGAGTTCGAGGCCAGCCTGGTCTACAAAGTGAGTCCAGGACAGCCAAGGCTACACAGAGAGACCCTGTCTCAAACCCCCCCCCCCCAAAAAGCCAAAAAAGACATCTCTAAACACCACACAGCTGAAGTCCTGGTCCCCAAAAGGGAGTTTTGGTCTTGGTTTTCAAGACATGGTTTCTATATGTAGCCCTGTCCTGGAATTTGCTCTGTAGACCATGCTGGCCTCAAACTCAGAGATCCACTGGTCTCCTCATGATTAAAGCCCTGTGCCACCACACCGGAGCCATGGGAGGTTTTGATCAGAGCAAAGAGGACCTCAGACCCCACAGGGAAGTGCTGTGCACACACGTGGATCCCTAGAGCTGCTCTCTGTGCACTCATGCTAACGCTGCACTCTTGGTCCTGGCAGGCACGGCACTCGGTGTGCAGGTGAAGTGGCAGCAGTGGCCAACAACGGTGTCTGTGGCGTGGGTGTGGCTTACAAACGCCCGAATTGGAGGTGGGTGTGAGCCTTTGCCCTAGGTCCACACTGCATGTGGGAGGGAGGGACCTCTCTGAGAAGTTTTCTCTGCCCACTCACCATCTTCCATGATGGATCCTTTGGCAGCATGCTAGTCTCTGGAGGGTTCTTAGCATATCGAAAAGCTGGAACCCCAGTGCTGATAGCATGGCAGGGTGGGGTGGGGGGCTTTAGCAGAAATCTCCCCAAATCATTATACAGCCTTCGCTTCCCTGTTCCTCTGAGGCCCAGGACTCTCTGTGGTGAAGAAAGCGCGGCATGGGGAGGAGGGCGTGTCCTCTTTGCTGTTCTTTGGGTCCTGTTCTTGAAAGGCAGCGGTAGATAATAGATCAGGGCTTTGCGTTTCCCAGCACTGGCCTCTCCTCTCTCTTGCTCCTCCCTGGGGTTCAGGCTGGGCCTGTGCCTGCGGGTGCCCTTGGCGGCTGGACCCACGCAGCATCCCTTTTCCCACCCCCCTCTGCGGCCAGGGGTGCGCATGTTGGATGGCGAGGTGACTGACGCAGTGGAGGCGCGTTCGCTGGGCTTGAATCCCAACCACATCCACATCTACAGCGCCAGCTGGGGCCCGGAGGATGACGGCAAGACTGTGGACGGGCCAGCCCGGCTCGCGGAGGAGGCCTTCTTTCGTGGAGTTAGCCAGGTGAAATGGGGGTCCTGGCCCAGCCCTGGAAATCAAGCTGGCTGAGTTTTGACTTTTCCCATTGCTCTCTTCCTTGTTTGTCTATTTTATTTGTCCTATTTATTTTGTTTTTGTTTTTTTTTTTTTGGTTTTTGTTTGCTTTTTTTTTGAGACAGGGTTTCTCTGTGTAGCCTTGGCTGTCCTGGACTCACTTTGTAGACCAGGCTGGCCTCGAACTCACAGCAATCCTCCTGCCTCTGCCTCCCAAGTGCTTATTTGTCCTATTTTTGTTTGTTTGTTTGTTTGGTTGGTTGGTTTTGTTGTGGTTGTGGTTGTGGTTTTGTTTTTGCCCCCAGCTGTCTAAGACAGGGTCTAGCTGTCCTGCACTCACTCTGTGGACTCCTGCTTCCACTGCTCCAGTTCCTGCCTGTTGGGGTTACAGGTGTGCCCCACCATGCCTGGGTCTTGTGTTTAATTTTTGTTTGTTTGTTTGTTTTTTGAGACTGTTTCTCTGTGTAGCCTTGACTATCCTGCACTGGATTTGTAGACTAGGCTGGCCTCGAACTCACAGTGATCTGCCTGCCTCTGCCTCCCAAGCGCTGAGATTAAAGGCGTGCGCCACCACCGCCAGGCTTTGTGTTTAATTTTATACAGACTAGAGAGATGTCCCAGTGGTTAAGAGCACTGGCTGCTCTTGCAGGGGACTTGGATGTGGTTCTCAGAACCCACATGGTGGCGCACAGCTGTCATTAACTCCAGTCCAGGCATCTGATGTCCTCTTTTGTCCTCAGAGGGCACCAGACACACATGCAGTACATGTACATACATACAGGCAAAACACTCATACAAATAAAATTTTTTTCTTCCTGTTTTTCGAGACAAGGTTTCTCTGTGTAGCTTTGGCTGTCCTGGACTCACTTTATAGACCAGACTGGCTTTGAACTCACAGAGATCCACCTGCCTCTGCCTCCCAAGTGCTGGGGATAAAGGCGTGCACCACCACACCCAGCTATAAAAGTAACTAAATATGGGGGCTGGAGAAATGGCTCAGAGATTAAGATTACTGGCTGTTCTTCCAAAGGTCCTGAGTTCAATTCCCAGCAACCACATGATGGCTCACAACCATCTATAATGAGATCTGGTGCCCTCTTCTGGCTGCAGGTGTACACGCAGTACAGAACACCATATATACAATAAATAAATTAAAAAACAAAAAAAAACAAAAAACTAAATGTTTCTAAAGCATTAAGGAGTTTGGGACTGACAGTATACCTTTGAGGTCCTGATCTTTCTTTCTTTCTTTCTTTCTTTCTTTTCTTTGGTTTGTTTGTTTTTTGAGATAGGGCTTCTCTGTGTAGCCTTGGCTGTCCTGGACTCACTTTGTAGACCAGGTTGGCCTCAAACTCACAATGGTCCACCTACCTCTGCTCCCAAAGTGCTGGGATTAAAGGCATATACCACCCAGCCTGATTTTTCTTAACTTTATTTATTTTTATTTTATGTATGTAAATAATAACAATGTATAATATATACATATATATATTATATACACTACACATGTGCCTGTTCGATTCCTTGGAACGGATTATGGGTTTTTGTGAGCCACCATGTGGGTGCCAAGAAGCAAACCCAGGTCCTCTGCAAGAGCAACAGGTCCCCTTAATGGCTGAGCTATCTGTCCAGCCCTGATTTAGTTTTTAAATTGGGGCAAAGGTTTTTAGTGTTATAGTAAACTCAGGTATCACATATTAACTGCCAAGGTGGCTTACTAGATAAGCCATCTGTACACAGGCCTAATGACCTGAGTTCAAGCCCCGGCACCCTTGTACATGTGGAAGGAGAGAGCCAGCTCCACACTGTCGTTCTGACAGACAGCATGGGAACCGGGGCATGCATGACCATATACCTGTCATACGATTTTTTTTTTTTTTTTAGTATAAATTAAGAAATAGGGAGGACTAAAAAGCACCCTTTATCCCATTCTTTGGGGATCTTCACTCTAAGCATTTTGGTGTGAGCCTGGTCTGGTTTAATTTTGTGCAGACCTAATATGCATACATAGTGATCTACAAGGGATCTTTTGGTGGCCCCAAGAAGTGAACTTAGAGTCCCCGCAGAGGGAGGCTCCCATCTTTCCAGTCTTTTTTTTTTTTTTTTTTTTTTCTTTTCTTAATTTGGTTTTTCAAGTCAGGGTTTCTGTGTGTAGCCTTGGCTGTCCTAGACCAGGCTGGCCTTGAACTCACAGAGATCCGCCTGCCTCTGCCTCCCGAGCGCTGGGATTAAAGGTGTGTGCCCCCAGGCCCGGCTTCTGTCCTGTCTTCTATAGCATCTTCCTGCTGTGCCTCCTTGTCCTCTGCCCCATCCTGAGTAACCTTAGCCTGCTTTGTTCACAGGGCCGTGGGGGGCTGGGCTCCATCTTTGTCTGGGCCTCAGGGAACGGGGGCCGGGAACATGACAGCTGCAACTGTGACGGCTACACCAACAGCATCTACACACTGTCCATCAGCAGCGCCACACAGTTTGGCAACGTGCCCTGGTACAGCGAGGCCTGCTCTTCCACACTGGCCACCACCTACAGCAGTGGCAACCAGAACGAGAAGCAGATTGTGAGTCTCCCCAGGGCCAGGAAGGGAGGCTCCTTGCTGTCCAGGGCTCCATTAGGTCTCATCTGCTCTCATCCCTGGTGGCTGGAGAAGAGTGACTTGGGCCTTGTGTAATGTGCACTGTGAGCTGGGGAATTCCCCCAGACTCCTGAGGGCTGCAAAGCCATCTCTGAACCCCTGAGAAGTATAGACTCTTCCTGAAATCATGCCTTGCACTCTAACCTCTAATCGGTCCTCCCCTTATTCCCTGAGAAAGCCCTAGAAGTAGCTGTGCACGTTAGCAAGGTAGAAGCTGGAACCCAAGTGTCCTGACCTGTTCACCATACTCTCTGGGGTACCCAGGGCCCACAGGCATAAGGACAGGCATCTGGGCTCCTTTACCCCTCCCATCAGCCATCAAGTCTCAACACCATTGTTCCCTGGCAGGTGACAACTGACCTGAGGCAGAAGTGCACAGAATCTCACACAGGTACCTCGGCTTCTGCCCCTTTGGCAGCTGGCATCATTGCTCTCACCCTGGAGGCCAAGTAAGTGGACAAGCAGCAACCTGTCCCCACCAGCTCACTCTATAAAGCAGCTGTTTTCTCCAGCCACATTCCAAAAAGCCTGATCCCCAGTCGTTCCCTCCTTTGCAGTAAGAACCTCACCTGGCGGGACATGCAGCACCTGGTGGTACAGACCTCCAAGCCAGCCCACCTCAACGCGAATGACTGGGCCACCAATGGTGTGGGCCGCAAAGGTGAGGGCAGGTGGACCCAGAGGTGTAGGCTCTGAGGTGGATGGGTGCCCTCCTACCTCCCTGTTGACCCTTCCCTGCCTCCACAGTGAGCCATTCCTATGGCTACGGGCTGTTGGATGCAGGTGCCATGGTGGCCCTGGCCCAGAACTGGACAACAGTGGCCGCCCAGCGGAAGTGCATCATTGAAATCCTGGTGGAGCCTAAGTAAAGATTGGACCCTGGGTGGGAGGGAACAAATAGGGCCCGAGTTTCTGGAGAACCCACTGGTCACTTCTGGCCTACTGACTTACATGGTGCTTTCTGCACAGGGACATTGGCAAACGGCTAGAAGTGCGCAAGTCTGTGACAGCGTGCCTCGGCGAGCCCAACCACATCACCCGGCTGGAACATGCTCAGGCACGGCTCACCCTGTCTTACAATCGCCGTGGTGACCTGGCTATCCACCTCATCAGCCCCATGGGCACCCGCTCCACCCTGTTGGCCGCCAGGTGCTCTCCATGTTCACTCCTTACTCTGATTTCCTAGTTCATCCCCTCATTTATGCCCAAGACTCTTGGAACCACCGGTCGCACTTGGGGAGGGACGGCTACGTCCTTTGGGACTACCTCATCACAGGATTCCTTGGCTTAGACCCATTTATCCTGCCAGTTGTGCGTGCCCCTTTGTGAAAGAGCCCCGTTTAAGAACATCTGGAAAACAGCCTTCCTGAGAGGCATTTCCGGTTTAGCAGACTGCCACCTGGGGAGAATGGCGTATATCCCACATGTCCTGGGCTAGGTGTCCCTGACCTGGGGTCCCCCTAAAACCTCAGGTGGCTCTATGAAACTCTCTTCCTCCAGACCACACGACTACTCTGCTGACGGGTTTAATGACTGGGCTTTCATGACAACTCATTCCTGGGATGAGGACCCCTCTGGCGAATGGGTCCTAGAGATTGAAAATACCAGCGAGGCCAACAACTATGGTACTGGAGGCGCTGGGGAGTGGGGGATGGGACTCGAGTGTTGGCGTGGTGCTCCCACCCCTTGACCCTTTTCTCTTACCAACTCTGGAATAGGGACGCTGACCAAGTTCACTCTCGTGCTATATGGCACAGCCTCTGAGGGGCTCTCTACTCCTCCTGAAAGTAGCGGCTGCAAGACCCTCACATCCAGCCAGGCCTGCGTGGGTCAGTACTGGTGTGGTTGAGGCTGGGAATGTTGTGGGGGTGTGGGATTGGGACAGTGGGGTTAGACGGCTGAAGAAAAAGGCTTCTGTGACTGTGCTTTGGACTGTACGTCTGTGGAACCACCATGGCCCTTGGGTAGAGAACTCAGTGGCTTAGAGGCCACGGCCACTTGACTAATGCTCTCCCTCCTCTCCCGTGCCCGCAGTGTGTGAGGAAGGCTTCTCACTGCACCAGAAAAGCTGTGTCCAGCACTGCCCACCAGCCTTCACACCGCAAGTCCTCGACACACACTACAGCACTGAGAATGACATGGAAGTCATCCGTGCCAGTGTCTGTACCCCCTGTCATGCCTCTTGTGCCACGTGCCAGGGCCCAGCTCCCACAGACTGCCTCAGCTGCCTCAGCCATGCCTCCCTGGACCCTGTGGAACAGACCTGCTCCCACCAGAGCCAGAGCAGCCGAGAGTCTCGGCCTCAGCAGCAGCCTCCTGCGCTGCACCCGGAAGTGGAAGTGGAGCCGCGGCTGCAGGCCGGGCTGCTGCCCTCTCACTTGCCTGAGGTAGTGGCGGGCCTCAGCTGCGTTACCATCGTACTGGTCTTCGGCAGTGTCTTCCTGTTCCTGCAGCTGCGGTCAGGGCTTAGCTTCCGAGGAGTCAAAGTATACACCATGGACCGAGGCCTGGTTTCCTACAAGGGGCTTCCCCCTGAAGCCTGGCAGGAGGAGTGCCCATCTGACTCAGAAGAGGATGAGGGCCGGGGCGAGAGGACCGCCTTTATCAAAGACCAGAGCGCCCTTTGATGAGCCCACTGCCCACCCCATCAGATTGATCCCTTCCTTGGGCACTTTTTAATTCACCAAAGTATTTTTTTAATCTTGGGACTGGGTTTGGACCCTAGCTGGGAGGTGAGAGGGGCAGAGACTGCTTCCTACCCCACCCTTGGGCCTACCTGTTTGCCTGAGGTGGGGCCCCAGGAGCCTCAGGCCCTGCCACTCATCCCTGTGGAGAAAGGATTAAAATCTGGGCGGCTTCCATGGTGCAGCTGGAGTTCCTGCTGAGTGAAGAGGGGCAGCCTTTCTCTGGGTCCCTGACCAGGCTGCAGCCCTGCCCTTTCCTGCCCCTCAGAAAGCAATAATGGTCCCCATCCCGGCAACAGGGAGGCTGGCTAGGAGGTACTTGAAGAAGGCAGCCGCCCCTCCAAGGGCTTTTGCATCCCCGACCCTCTGGCTCATGGATGAGCCGCTGCAGAAGCTGCAGTCATAGAAAGGGACCAAAGCAAAGCAGGCACGTTCCAGTATGCCCACACTCATGTGCGCTCAGCCTGCCTCTCTGCACTCCAGGCCTCCACCTCAGCCGGTAGCCAGGCTGAGCTAGGCTGGCACCCAGCACAGGCCAAGCGAAAGCTCTGGAGGCCTTACGCTGGTGTCCTGACCATCCTTTCTATGGCACCCTTCCCCCCCCCCCCCACCCCCGCCATACCAGGGCCCTGTTTTCTGAGCCCGGGGCTGCCTGGGCTGTTGGCAGTCACAGTACCGGAGCCCCTGGGTGAGTGGTGGGGAGGGACGGTGGCCCAGCCGGCTCCTCCCGCCTCCCACCCGATGCTGCTTTCCCCTGTGGGGATCTCAGGAGCTGTTTGAGGATCTATTTTCACTTTGTGATTATTCACTTTAGATGCTGACTTTTTTTTTTTCTTTTTCTTTTTGTATTTTTAATGGGGGTTGCAGCTGGACCATTCACCTCCTCAACACCCATGTCCACCCTGCCCTTTCCGTGGCGGCACAGCCCCAAGGTGTAGGGGCTGTGGCATATTGCTGAGGCATAGGGAATTACTAAGCCCCAAGGCGTGAAGAGGCAGGCTGGCCCGGTGGGCTCTAGAAAAGAGGTCATGGTGGAGGGGTAGGCTGATGTCATCTGTTTCAAATGGGGTTGTGCCAAGGGTTTATGGGTTGCTGGCTCTCCAAGTGCCAGCGGTGGGCAGGTGGCGGCACCAAGCCCTTTCTAACACTGTGCCCTGGTGGAGAAAGCATTGGCCTATGATGCCCCCGCCCCAAACCCCCTCTTCTGATGTGCCTTTTGCACCCCTCCCATTAGGACAATCAGTCCCCTCCCACCTGAGACCCCTTTTTCTTTTCCCTAGCCCTTCCTGGTACCCAGCCTGCCTGCCCGGGGTGCCCCTTGCTCTCCTGCCCACTCCTTGAGGCCATCCAGGCTGGTTTTGTAAGATGCTGGGTTGGTGCACAGTGATTTTTTTTTTTCCTTGTAATTTAAACCGGCCTGGCATTGTTGGTTCTATTTAATGGACACAGGATAATGTTAGAAGTTTTAAAGTGATTAAACGTGCAGACTATGCAAACCTAGCCTGGTCTCCGTGTGCTGCTATGGCTCTTCTCGGGGTCCTTGACTGTTAATCTAGGGCATGGGTGGGCATGGGGCCTGTTTGGCTTAGTGGTGTCTTGACTGCCTACAGGCAGGCCTAAGTCAGAAGGCTGAGACTCTAAAGAGTCTAGCGCCTCCAGAGCTGAGCAGGTGCACAGCGCCCTGGGCAAGAGCTCAGCAGCTGGAGATGAGCCTAGAGGGTGAGGCAGGTGCAGTGACCAGCTACCAGCTGCAGAGCGGCGGTCTAAGGGGGCCCCTGAATGGACTGAGGTGACTTGTTTGCTGGTTTAGGGGT
The DNA here is from genome assembly GCF_903995435.1 of Acomys russatus. Lineage (NCBI taxonomy): Eukaryota > Metazoa > Chordata > Mammalia > Rodentia > Muridae > Acomys > Acomys russatus. Next base: position 35,335,265 of record NC_067143.1, on the reverse strand, counting down.
GTTCATTTTGTCATCTTGACATAAGCTAGTGTCACCCTGGAAGAGAAGCTTCAGTGGAGAAACTGTCTCCATCAGATTGCCCTGTGGGCAAGTTTGTGGTACGCCGTCCTGATAAAGGCTGAGGTAGAAAGGCACAGCACATTGTGGGTAGATACCCCTGGGCAAGGGTCCTGATAGGCCAGTAAACAGTGTCCTCCCACGTTACCAGTTAAGCTTCTCCCCTGACTTCCCTTAATAGTAGACCCTAATCCCTAAGTCAGATAAACCCTTTCCTCCCCAAATTGCTTTTGGTGTTTATCACAACTGGGCATGCTCGCCTTTAATCCCCCGCACTTGGGAGGCAGAGGCAGGCAGATAACTTAGTTCAAGGCCAGCCTGGTCTACATAGGAAGCTCCAGGAGAGACAGGACTCAAAAAAGAAAAAAAGAAAGAGAACTAGGACTATGTCGTTTGAGGAAGCCTGAGTCCCCCTCGGGGAAGTGTCTACCCTGAGCTGGCCCAGGCTTCCACTGAGACTAAAAGCCCAAAAGCCCCTCCTGGGGCACAGAGATAAAATGGAGCTACAGGAATGTGTGCCTGAGAAGCAGGTCTCTGCTTAGGATTTTTATTTGGAAAATTTATATGCAAATGGAGGCAGGCGCCTTAGGGAATCTAGAGGAGAGAACAGGACTAGGCTTCCTTCACCTCCTGGCACCCCAGGACTCAAATTTGTCCCCGGACTCTGCGCACCCACCCCGGATGCCCCTGGTCCCAACACCTTGCCTGGGGACCTCACCTTGGGTCCACTGCCACTGCATTTAGGGATTCCTTCCCCAGTTTCGCAGGATGTCTCAGGACCCTGGGGAGTGCCTGGCGCACAGGCCTCTCTCCGCAGGCCCATTCTTTGCCGGCCTCCTCCTCCCTTCCGTTTCCGTGGCTGAAGTGAAGCTGTGGGCTGTGGCCCAGGGCACGCAGAGTGGGAAGCGGGGTGGAGGGTGTGCGTGTGTGCTGTGCGCTCGGTTCCCCATAGTGGACCCGCCCCACGGCCTGAGGCAACTGAAACCACGGAGGAGGAGGAAGCGGGGCAATCAGGAACTGGCCGTGAGTCGGTCCGCTGCCATCTGCCCTCGGAGCAGCGCGGAGAGGTAACTCCACCTTCCAGGTCCAAGAGGGTTATAAGGGGAATGGGGAGGGGGCGGCAGGGGGTGGGCACCGGAAAGAAGCCAGGCGGGTGTTCTGGGAACCTGAAACCTGATGGGGTGGAGCTAGGAGCTTGGGAAGGGAAGGAAAACTCTGGAAGGAGTAGTTCAGTGGCTCCCTGAAGCGGCAGTCCAGCATTCTTAGCCCCGTTGAGGGCCCTGGTGCAGGATCTGGCAACATCCAGGAATGGTGTGGGTCCTGGGACGATCTCCAGTCTGATTCCTAGCTCTAGGTCCTCACCTGGCCCGTCCCCAGCCCACCCAGGCTGCTGTCTGTGCCTATTGGTGTTCTGCTGGGCAGGACCCCACCCATGTCCTGCCTGTAGCCCTCTTCGACGACGTTAGCCTCTTTGTCCCGCCCTTCCATCACCAGCAGCTGCCTGGTCTCCACTGAATGCCCTGGTTTCTGTCCCCAGGGCACTATTATGGGCTTCTCTTCAGAGCTGTGCAGCCCCCAGGGCCACGGGGCAGTGCAGCAGATGCAGGAAGCTGAACTCCGCTTATTGGAGGGCATGAGGAAGTGGATGGCCCAGAGAGTCAAGAGCGACCGGGAATATGCCGGGCTGCTTCACCACATGTCCCTGCAGGACAGCGGAGGCCAGAGCTGGAGTGGTGGTGGCCCCGACAGCCTAGTCAGCCAGGTGAGCTTCTGGGGAAGGGAGTGGCGGCGGCGGGGTGAGGGTGGGGGGCGAGGGGAGGGGGGCTTAGCGGGCAGGGGGGGGGTGATGGTGGTGGGAGGGAAAGGGGCAGAATCTCTCCCCTCCCCCAGAGGTGGGGTTGGAGATGTGGCAAGGCCAGGCTTAAGAGCCATTGTCATATTCTTCCTGCTTTCCCCGTCCCACAATGTACCACAGTCCTGGGCAGAGATAACGAGCCAGACGGAGAATTTGAGCCGGGTGCTGCGGCAGCATGCGGAAGATCTGAACTCGGGCCCCTTGAGCAAGCTGAGTGTGCTGATCCGGGAGCGGCAGCACCTGAGAAAGACTTATAACGAACAGTGGCAGCAGCTGCAGCAGGAGCTCACCAAGGTGGGGGTGCACCCGGAGGAGGACTGTCGCAATGAGGCGTAAATTTTGCACAAGAGTGCCTAGGGAAGCAGAAGTCACTGACCACAGGCCTAGCTCCAGGATGGCCTGTGTGGGCCCCGCTGCTGCTTCCCCCTTCCTCCCCCAACTTGGGCTAATCTGCTACAGGGCCTGTGGGTGCATTATCAGTGCCTGAACAGAACGCTGTGAGCCCAGAGTGGGCAAGGCTAGCTACGGATTGCCTCAGAGGAACTCAGATCAGGGCGGCTCTGGGGTTGCCTTTAGATTTGAGTGGCTCCTCCCAGGGCCCCAGAGGTAGAGTCCTGCCTAGGTTTGAATTCCAGCAGCTCTTCAGCTACAGACTGAGTTATGGGCAGCTGCTTTGTCTCTGGGTGCTTCTGTCTCCCATTCACTGGTCATTCTCGGTACCACACCCCTCATTGCCACAGAGCCGGGTTTTACCATGGACCCACAGCGCCCCCTTGTGGTCAACCTTCACGTACTTTCCTATCTTCGTTCTAATTCAAGGGCTTCCTTGCCCATCTGTGGTAACACAGCCCCCCTCATTTGTCCTCCCAACATTTAGGAGTCTATGGTTTTGATTTTGGTTTGCTTTGGTTGTTTGAGACAGGGTTTTTCTCTGTAGGATTCTGCCAGCCTAGGATTCTATGTTTCAGTGGCAGAGTGGAGTAATTTCTGTAGAGACTCTATGACCTACATGCCTGAAATACTTACTTAGATGACCCTTTAAAACTGGCCAAGTCTAGCTGGGCAGTGGTGGCGCACGCCTTTAGTCCCAGCACTCAGGAGGCAGAGGCAGGTGGATCTCTGTGAGTTCGAGGCCAGCCTGGTCTATAAAGTGAGTTCAGGACAGCCAAAGCTCCCCAGAGAAACCCTGTCGTGGAAAAGAGAAAAGAATGCTTACTGCTCTCTCAGCAGATCAGAGTTCAGACCCCAGAACCTACATCAAACAAAGCTTACAAATGCCTATAGCTTTAGTTCCCAAGGATCTAATAGCCCCTTCTGGCTTTGGTGGGCGCGTACGCGCGCGCGCGTGCGCGCGCGCACACACACACACACACACACACACACACACACATACACACACACACAAAATTAAACAAGTCTTTAAAATAATAGTCCAATATGAAGTTGAGTGTTAGTGCTCATGTTTGTAATCCCAGCCAGCACTCCAGAGATAGGACTGTGACAAGTCCAAGGCCAGCCTGGGCTACAGAGTAGGTCCTGGGTAAACAGTGAGACCTTACCTCAAAAAAATCAGGAAAAAGAAAAGAATTTCAATATGATACACTGTGAACACACTATGAAACCAAGCCTATGGCACTTTTGATCTTAGAGTCATATGAATACACGCATCTGAGGCTGCCACCAGGAAGGATGTTTGGGGCCTGTCCCAAATTCCTTCCTGCCTTCTTCAGGAGCTCCCTGACCTGGTCCTTAGCAGCCAGTTTCCCTAGAAGTCTCCAGACTCTTCCAGAAGGATGGGTTTGGCTAACCTGACTACTTGGTGATGGCACCTTTCCTAGGTTACCTCAGATAGGACTCTGCCAAGGGTCTGCCTCCTCACAGTGACTTCCCTTTCCTTCCAGACCCACAGCCAGGACATTGAAAAGCTAAAGAGCCAGTACCGGACCCTGGTACGCGATAGTGCCCAGGCCAGGCGCAAGTACCAGGAAGCCAGCAAAGGTTTGGGGCTTTCCTTCCTGGCAGGGAGAAAACCCAGTCCAGTAGACCTGTCCTCTGGTGCCCAGGGGGTGGGAGTTGCTACTTGGGCCTCTGGGATACCAACCCCACCCCCTGAGCATGTGTATGTGCACATTTACACACACACACACACACACACACACACACACACACACACACCTCTCTTATCTCCCACCTGCCAGACAAGGATCGGGACAAGGCCAAAGACAAGTACGTGCGCAGCCTGTGGAAGCTCTTTGCCCACCACAACCGCTACGTGCTGGGTGTGAGAGCCGCACAGCTGCACCACCAGCACCACCACCAATTCATGCTGCCTGGCTTGCTGCAGTCACTACAGGACCTGCATGAGGAAATGGCGGGTATCCTGTAAGCACCACAGTCGCAGTGCATTCTACCCAATAGTAAAGCATAAGCCTGAAACTGGGTGGTGTGTGTGTGTGTGTGTGTGTATGTGTGTGTGTGTGTGTGTATGTGTTGCTAAGCCTTGGAGATACAGACGTGGGGAGCAGCAGCCATGTTTATTGGGGACCTAGTTCCTAGGTATTTCATGTGTACCAGGCACTACCTAGGATGCCAGCCACCAGGAGGAATAGCTGGGGCCTCTGATACCACTGCCAGGATATACCTATAATCCTATCAGGAAGTATAAGACCAGGCAGGCCTTAAAGGTCATTTGCTTAAGGTCATTCACTCGCACATGAGCTGAAGTGGTGGGGCGGGAGGGGTCATCCAACCTAGAATTACTGCTGGACCGGTGTCCTAGGCTGTGCTGGCCTCCGTGCCCAGCCTGAGGCCCTCTGACTCAGTGCTTCTATGGGGTCGGGGGGTGGGGGGTCTGCAGGAAGGACATCCTGCAGGAATACCTGGAGATTAGCAGTCTGGTGCAGGAGGACGTGGCATCCATTCACCGGGAGTTGGCTGCAGCTGCTGCCCGTATCCAACCTGAGTTTGAGTACCTAGGTTTCTTGCGACAGTATGGGTAAGCTGCCCCTTACCCTGGAACCGCCTCGGCTCCGGCACTCCTGACCTACCCGCTGAAGGACCTCGCCCACCCGCAGGTCCGCCCCTGATGTCCCACCTTGTGTCACTTTTGATGAGTCACTTCTTGAAGAGGGCGAACAGCTGGAGCCCGGGGAGCTGCAGCTGAATGAGCTGACCTTGGAGAGCGTGCAACACACGTGTGTGGTGGTTTGGCAGCCATCCCGTGTGGACGTGGGCGGGGAATCCCTTGGCGAGGTGGCCGGGCTAGGTTGCCTCTGTTGGGATGCGCATGGGAGGAGCACAGCGTTCACTACTCTGCCCTTGGCTGCAGGCTGACTTCTGTGACAGATGAACTGGCTATGGCCACCAAAGAGGTGCTGAGCCGGCAGGAGATGGTCAGTCAGCTGCAGAGTGAGCTCCGGAGTGAGGAGGAGAACACCCACCCCAGGGAGAGGTGAGCAGGCTCCACCTGCGGCAGCCTCCTGGCTCCCCTCCACGGGGTGTGCAAACTCCACATTGAGTCTCTCTCTGCCCTCCCCTTACCCTACTCCCCGCCTGCAGAGTTCAGCTTCTGGGCAAAAGGCAGGTGCTACAAGAGGCAACCCAAGGGTTGCAGGTAGCGCTGTGCAGCCAGGACAAGCTTCAGGCCCAACAAGAGCTGCTGAGGAGCAAGATGGAGCAGCTGGGCACTGGTGAGGCCCCGGCCGTGCCGCTTCTTCAGGATGACCGTCACTCCACCTCCTCCACGGTGAGATGTCCTCGCCATCGCGATGCCCTCCTCCCTTGCCGGCCCCAAGTGCGGGGGCTGCGCTCCTCATTCTTACCCTCCCCTCCCTAAGCCTGGCCACCTGCTGACGTCTGTCCCTGGCCCCAGGAGCAGGAGCGAGAGGGGGGAAGGACACCCACACTGGAGATCCTTAAAAGCCACTTCTCTGGAATCTTCCGTCCCAAGTTCTCTGTGAGTAGGTACCAAGGCTGGGCCTCTACCCTCTGCCCGTTTAGTTAGGCCAGGCCAGGAGTCTCAGAATACTCCTCAGTCCTCCCCATCCTAGACAGAAAGAAAGCCCTGCCTGTCCGGACTGTTTCCACGGGGCGGCGGGGGCGGGAGGGAGGCTGAGGGACGGGGGTAGGGGGTAGGCTGAGGGAAGGAGGGAGGGGGGAGGTTGGGGGGGAGCATCCTTTCATTCCTTGGGGTTCCAGGCTACAGATACCTCTGAGTCCTGCCAACCTCCACATCCTCTCTTCACCCTGTATGCTGCAGGGACACGCAACTCTGGCTACTCCATTGTTCTGCCTGCTCCTGGGAGTGGCAGGGAGGCCCAAGGTTCAGAGGAGAACCATACTAACTTGGTTAGGATCTGCTAGCCTAAGCTTCGCTTGAACCGGCCCCTGTGGTGCCACATGGCTAGCTATAAGGATGGGAGCGTCCGAGAAAGAGAAACCCCCACACTAGCCAGCCCAGTGACTCCCACATGCTCCTCCCAGATCCCCCCACCACTGCAGCTGGTTCCTGAGGTGCAGAAGCCCCTCCATGAGCAGCTGTGGTATCATGGGGCAATCCCTCGGGCAGAGGTTGCTGAGCTGCTGACACACTCTGGGGACTTCCTGGTTCGGGAGAGCCAGGGCAAGCAGGAGTACGTGCTGTCCGTGATGTGGGATGGCCAGCCCCGACACTTCATCATCCAGTCCTCAGATGTGAGTGGGGCTGGCACCTTGAGCCTTCTGGACCCCACTCCTTCCTTCTCCTGACCCTCTCCAGGGACATGATCTCCAGTTCGATGACCTTGAGAGGGTAGGGAGTGGCTGCTGCGCCTCCTCCCTCTGTGGGACCACAGGGTAGTTCTATGTCCCTGAGTCTCTCTGCCCCAAAGAAGGGTAGCGGGTGTCATGGTGGCCCTCCACCACCTCCCTCTACCTTGGGTCCTAAGTAATCCCTGTCCCCGCCCTGCTGCTCTTCCTGGCCTCTCCCTGGGTCCCTCCCCCAAGGAAGCTGCTGACCTCAAATCTCCCCTACACCCCCAACCCCTGCCTCACAGAACCTGTACCGGCTGGAAGGGGACGGCTTTCCTAGCATCCCTTTGCTCATCACCCACCTGATGTCCTCCCAGCAGCCCCTTACAAAGAGGAGTGGTGTTGTGCTGTACAGGGCGGTACCCAAGGTGAGCACTATAGCCGGCCCCGGCCATGTTGAGCTTGGGAATTACAGGTCTGTGGCCCCTCGGTTGACATTCAGGGTGTGTGAAGTGAGCATTACCCCCACAATGTGGCCAGCCTCCTTCTCGGTTTGGGATGCCTTCCTGCCATGTATATATGTGTGTGTGTGTATGTATGTATATATGTGTGTGTGTGTATGTGTATATATGTATGTGTGTGTATGTATGTATGTATGTGTGTGTGTGTATGTATGTATGTATGTGTGTGTATGTATGTATGTGTGTGTGTGTGTGTATGTATGTATGTATAGGCCTGGTGCCCAATTTATCAACCCTATCAGCCACTGTGACACACTGAGGCTCCAACACAGACACAGATAGCGTCAGCAGGAGAGCTCTGCCCACGGCCCCTTCTGTTTGCCGACTCTGACTCCTCCTCGGCTTCTCTCCGCAGGACAAGTGGGTGCTGAACCATGAGGACCTGGTGCTGGGCGAGCAGATTGGACGGGTAGGTGTACCCCGCCACCCTGGGCTTCCCCAGCCTCCTGGAGTCCACCTGTCACCTCCTCACTAGCTCCTTCCAGGCCCCTCACCAAGCCCCACCTTGGGGCTCACTTCCAGAGTCCTACGCGGGGTCTCCCTGGCTCTATGCAACTGCAGCCTGTACCCTTTGATTCCTTTCTCAGAAAATAATGAATACCAACTTGTAGGCGCCAGAAGCCAGCACCCGGCCCTGGCCCTTTGCCCAAGGGGTTCTTACCTAGCACCTCCCATACCGCCAAATACCTGTCACTTTCCAATCAGAATGCTTTTCCAACCCACAGAAAAGTGACTTCTGGATCGGCCATCCCATGTCACTTCCCAGGGAGGGTGGCACTGATAACTTTTGTATCCCTAGTAGGGGGAAACTTTGTAGAGAGCCCGGGTAACAGGTTGGCATCAACAGGGGGGACATGATGGGTTGTAACCTGGGGTTAAGAACGGGCAGCAGTACCAGGAAGCTGTGGTAGGACCCCAGGACTGTTTCAGGGGAACTTTGGAGAGGTGTTCAGTGGGCGCCTTCGAGCAGACAATACCCCGGTGGCCATAAAGTCTTGTCGAGAGACACTCCCACCTGACCTCAAGGCCAAGTTTCTGCAAGAAGCGAGGTGGGTGATAGAAGAAGTGCAACCAAAGCTTCCTTGTATGAGAGGCTTCCTCTGTGCACTGCCTGCCATTTGTCCCACCCCCACCCCCAGTCCTCTCATACCCAAGTAGCACCCATAATGCAATCGGGTACTGACCAGGACCCCACCTGCAGTCACAATCATATCCAAGGCTGCTGGCTTTTCGGGGCCCGTACTCTTCTCCCCTGTAGCTTTCTGTCTTCTCTGAGGTTCCTTTTGAGAGGTGGGGGATATGGGCAGCTGCAGAAGGCTCTGGCTACGGATCACGGATCACACATAGCCTAAGCAGCAGTGTTCCACAGGATCCTGAAACAGTACAGTCACCCCAACATTGTGCGTCTCATCGGGGTCTGCACACAGAAACAGCCGATCTACATTGTCATGGAACTGGTTCAAGGTGAGCAGAGTTGCTGGTCCCCAGCCCAGCCGCCCCCAACCCCTCCCTAGCCCCCCACCCTCCCCAACTCCCCACCCTCTACCTCCTCCGTGAGAGCTCAGCTTGCCAGGTGTCTTCCGCTAAGCTCAAGGCTGCCCTCACCTCCAGGGGGCGACTTTCTCACCTTCCTGAGGACAGAGGGAGCCCGCCTGCGGGTGAAGACTCTGCTGCAGATGGTGGGGGATGCAGCTGCTGGCATGGAGTATTTGGAAAGCAAGTGCTGTATCCACCGGTGAGCGGGCTGCAGGTCCCGGCAGACCCCCGTCATGGCGGCCACCAGGTGTCGGCTCCCCTGGCTGAATGGGTCTCTAGCACATTGTGTGTGAGAGTTAAACTGTGTCTGCGTGTGTGCAGGTGCCACGAGTGTCTTTGTGTGTAGAGGCCAGAGGCCAGTGTTAGCTGCCGTCCTATTTTACCACTTTAAATATGGAGACCCAGAGTTCGTGGATTTGGGGAAGGTGGCTGGTAGGTGAGCTCTCAGGAGCCACCTCTCTTCAATGCCCCAGTGCCAGGGCAACAGACAAGCATTGCCAGCCTTTTCTGTGAGAGCTAGGGATTTGAACTCGGGTCCTCATGTTCACACATCAGGCACTTTACTAGCTGAGCCACAGTCTAGAGTGCTTGACCCAGCTGGGCAAGTGACGCTGGCTGAAGGAGACCAGCTTCTGCCCTGCTCACCCACCCAGGGACCTGGCTGCTCGGAACTGCCTGGTGACAGAGAAGAATGCCCTGAAGATCAGTGACTTCGGGATGTCCCGGGAGGAAGCCGATGGCATCTACGCGGCTTCGGGGGGGCTTCGACAAGTCCCTGTTAAGTGGACTGCCCCGGAAGCCCTCAACTATGGTACCTGATTCTCACCTACTCTGGCCTGCAAGGCCGATTGGCTGGGCAGGGGTGGACTCTGGCCCCCTGGATGTGCATGGTCTCCCCATGCTGCCTCGTCTCCTCTGCAGGCCGCTACTCCTCAGAGAGTGATGTGTGGAGCTTTGGCATTTTGCTGTGGGAGACCTTCAGCCTAGGGGCCTCACCCTACCCCAACCTCACCAATCAGCAGACTCGGGAGTTTGTGGAAAAGGGTAAGGCCACAGATTCGTGGTAGGGCCTCAGGGCCGAGCTCCTAAGATGTATCTTCCACAAAACCTCCTACTAAGTAAGAAGAGCCTGTAGTTAGCGCAGGTGGCAAGCCTGTTTATGCTTGGTAGGTTAGAGATTAGAACCTAGGCCTGTGTCCTGGGATTCTTGGGAGACAAGAGTGGTGTCCCCTGTACCCCTCTTTTTAAAAAGATTTATTTATTTTACCTATGAGTACTCTAGCTGCATGTACACCTGCAGGCCAGAAGAGGGCGTGAGATCACATCATAGGTGGTTGTGAGCCACCATGTGGTTGCTGAGAATTGAACTCAGGACCTCTGGAAGAGCAGACGGAGCTCTTAACTTCTGAGCCACCTCTCCAGCCCCAAGAGTGGTTCCTTAAGGGTGGTGAAATGGGAGGACTCTGACCCCTTCTCATGTTTGGTGCATTGCACCTGTCCTCATAGGGCATCGTCTGCCTTGCCCAGAGCTGTGCCCCGACGCAGTCTTCAGGCTTATGGAGCAGTGCTGGGCCTATGAGCCTGGACAGAGGCCTAGCTTCAGCAACATTTACCAGGAGCTGCAAAGCATCCGCAAGCGACACCGGTGAGGCCCGGAGGGCCCCTTTGCTGGCCAATAGCCCGTGCAGACAAGAGTGGACCTCCTCAGTAGCTCCCTCTCACTGTTGGACAGTGGGTTCCAACCACCAGCAACAGGGCTGCTGTCGGAGTGCAGCCCCGGGGAAGCTCTCCATTCCTGCTTCTGTCCAACTTCCTCTCTCAGGTGGAAAAATAAAACCAGTCGTGTCCACCGGGTAATCTTGACATATGCGCTCCTCTGGAGGCCAGGGGCCAGTTCTTAGGAGAAGATAGGCATTGGCGTCATGGTGGCTGTAAGAAGAGGAAGGGCAGAGAGCTCACATCCGGTAGAGGTGACATGATTTGGTTTAATATGAAACAAGAGCCAGGAAGCGTAGGGTGATATACAAGCTTTGACCAGATGATGGCGCTGTTCCCTAGAACAGGATCACAGCACAAAGCTACCCAGGGGCTGATTGTAAAGTTGATCTCTTCCGGGAACCTGTGGAGATTAAAAAGTGGGTTGATGTACAGGCTGGCAACTGAGGTTTGAAAGTCACAGAATTATAAATATTAGAGAGTAGCTGATGCTGTGGATGTGAATTCGGGGGATGGGAAAACAGGTAAAGTAACTTCCCCACAAGGGAGAAATGCTCTTCTAAGGAGAGAGACCAAGATGAATGCCTGAGCAAGACTGAGGGCTCATCCAGAACCTTGCGAGGTCCCCTAGGTCCTACTGAAGTCTCTAGTTGTCTGAAACCGTCTCTGGAAACAGGCAAGGTCAGGAAGATAGGCAGTATGTGGCTAAAAGCAACACACACACCACAGAGACTGGGTAGCTTAGAAGCCAAACTAATGAGGACAATGAAATACCCAGTCCACCAGAGCCTCCCCACCTCACCCCTACCCCGCCCTCCGCCAGACACAGACAGCAAACACGCACGCACGCACACACAGAGGCACGCATGCACGCACGCACACACGCACACGCACGTGCACACGCACACACACACAGGCACGTATGCACATACGCATTCTTGGTCAAACATGGTGGTTCACATCTGTGTCATCCATTTTCGTCTTTTGTTTTGGAGACAGGGTCTCTCTGTGTAGCCTTGGCTGTCCTAGACTTGATCTGTAGACCAGGCTGGCCTTGAACTCACAGCGATCTGCCTGCCTCTGCCTCCCGGGTGCTGGGATTGAAGGCGTGTGCCACCATGCCTGGCATGTCATCCATTTTCAAAGAGATAAAAGTAAGCTTTTGTAGAGGCTGGGCACGCATGCATCTCGGTTGATAGAGTGCTTGCCTAGGATGCAAGAGGGCCTGGGTTCTGTCATTAATATCACACACAAATTCCTAATACTTGGGAGGTAGAGGTGAGTGAGTTCTCTTGTGAGTTCAAGGCCAGCCTCTGCTACATAAAGAGTGTTGGGCCAGCCTGAGTAACATGATACTCTGTCATAGATGACGACGACGACGACGACGACGATGATGATGATGATGATGGGTTGGGGGTCTAGAATCCAGAAGAGCCACTACTAAGGAACAAGGCAATCAGACGCCTTTAATGTCAGCACTCAGAAGGTAGAAGCAGGTGGATCTCTGTGAGTTCAAAGCCAGCCTGGTCTACAGAAAGAGTTCCAGGACAGCTAGCTCTACATAGAGTGACCTTGTCTAAAAAAAAAAAAAAGAAAGAAAGAAAGAAAGAAAAAGGAAAAAGAAAGGAAGAAAGAAAAAAAAAAAAAAAAAAAAAAAAAAGAGCCAGGTATGGCACACACCTTTAATCCCAGCACACAGGAGGCAGAGGCAGGGGGATCACTGTGAGTTCGAAAGTCTGTTTCAAATAAAGAAAAAGAGAAAGAAAGGAAATGTTCTCTCTCTCTCTCTCTCTCTCTCTCTCTCTCTCTCTCTCTCTCTCACACACACACACACACATTTATTTTTTTGAGACAGGATCTCACTATGTAGCCAAACCCAATACGTAGACCAGGCTGGCCTTGACTCCCAGAGTTCAAGGAAAGTGCTTCCTTAGTGCTGAGATTAAAGGTGTACCCCATCACACTTGGCTCTGAGACCCACTCTTACCATGAGTGAGAAAGGCCTGAACGGACACGTCGCTGTGCCCAGTGAATCCACAAGCGTGGCTCATTTGATAGGCACCGGGGGGGGGGGGGGTGCCACACTGACCTCGAAGGGAGGGAAGGCCAGGCCATCAGTTGCGGAACTCCTGACACCCCGTCTCCAAGCCGTTCTGCTATGGCTGCAATCTTGCGTGCATGCGTGCGTATAAAGGAGGGAGATGCAGAGAAAGTGAGGGCGTGCTGCAGAAAGTCAACGAGCCGGGTTCCTGCCATCTGGCTCTGGGGGAGGCTACCGATTCAGAGCACTGTGGCCCACCTGGAGCCGTAACGGTGGTCTCGGGGGCTCAGGTAATGAACTGGACACCTCCAGCACACTGCATACTTTACTTCCCAGGCTGAGGGAGGGGGGCGGGGAGGGATTGCTTCCTGTATTCTTGGGATAATTTGGGGACTCCAGCAGAAAGGCCACCACGGGACTATGCTAAGAGACCACTAAAGTGAAATGTCATTCTACCCATACAGGCAGCTTTTCCGTTCTCATTGGGAGGAATAAAAGACCAAGATCTGGGCCACAGTTGACATTTCCTTTAGGCAGCCAAGTGGGACATCCAGCAGCCACACCCTCTCAGCTGTGGAGCATGCTCCTGAGACAAGGAGCTACGCTGTCAGCACAGCCCTGCTGTCCTTCACAGACAAGGGGCAAGGTGAGAGGCCGAGGTCTCTGGAGTGAGTGAGCTACGTCTGCAGTTATGGCTCCAGGCCTGGCCAAGTGCCTGATAGCAGAAAAGGAAGAGGAGAAGAGAAGAGCTATTGGAAACAGAAGGGCCTATAAGATCTCCTTTTATTAGCCTGTAGCGGCCAGTGAAAATGACTCACTGGCTGTTAGCAGTTGGTCTGGTATGTACTATGTAATCTGATGCTAACTACTGGCTCCCAAGACCAGGTGGCTGCCCTGAGCCTTGCCTTCCTGGGGCCTACACCTGGGCAAGGCAAGGAAGGGGCAGAGTGAGGGCTTGTGCTCTCTGAGGAGAGGAGGATCTTGGGAAGGAGAAGCAGCCGGTACCTGAGGAGGAAGGAGGAGGAGGATTACCACGGAGTAGCAAAGAAATGGCCCAGATGAACAACCTTAGCAAGTGTTTGAGATTACGGATGGAAGGTAAATCAAATAGAAATTACTAGAAGCAGATGGCACGGGATTAAGGCTGGGGCATAAATGAACATAGCTTAGGAGGGAATATCTGCCTGGACCCAGGTGAAAATAGGCTGTTCTAAACTACATCAGGAGCCTGTCTTTTTATTTATTTATTTATTCTGTTTTCTCGAGACAGGGTTTCTCTGTGTAGCCTTGGCTGTCCTAAACTCGCTTTGTAGACCAGGCTGGCCTCGAGCTTGCAGCAATCCACCTGCCTCTGCACCCTGAGTGCTAGGATTAAAGCAAATATCTTTCTTTATTGATTGTAAAATTGGATTTAATAATTATAAGCCTAATAATAAACATTTATTAGGCCATACTTTTTTCTTTTTCAAGACAGGGTTTCTCTGTGAAGCTCTGGCTGTCCTGGACTCACTCTGTAGACCATGCTGGCCTTGAACTCACAGTGATCTGCCTGCCTCTGCCTCCTAAGTACTGGGATTAAAGGTGTGCGCCACCACACCCGGCTAGGCCATACTTTTAAATTAACAGCAATGCATGGCCTATGACACACACCAGCTGTTACAAGCCAGAGAATTCTTTGCTCAGACTAAAGACACTAGTGTACAAGGACATCCTGAATGCCTTTTTGGTCACTTCACTACATCCATAGGAAGAAAATCAGATTGTCTGCATGAGCTTGAGCTATAGGACCTCCTTGAAGCACTGTTGTCCCCTGGGTCCTCTCAGATTTGCCCCCAGTGGACAGGCTTATGCAGGGGCCCTGTGATAGCTGATCTTCGCTGTCAGCTTGGTCGGACTGTGAATCACCTGAGAGACTGGTGAACACACCTCAGGTGTGAGGAGCATGTCCCTGAGAAGAGTGACTGAGAGAAGACCTACCCTTAATGAGGGGATCGACATTCCATGGACTAGGGTTCCAGACCCTAAAGCAGGACGAGAGGAAAACCAAGCTGGGTACAGTGGCTCATGTCTGTGATCCCAGCGCTTAGGAGGTGGAGGCAGGAGGATCAGGAATTCACACCATATGAAACCCTGTCTCAAAAAAACAAAAGAAAGAGGGCTGGAGAGATGGCTCAGGAATTAAGAGCACTGGCTGTTCTTCCAGAGGTCCTGAGTTCAATTCCCAGCAACCACATGGTGGCTCACAACCATCTATAATGAGATCTGGTACCCTCTTCTGTCATGCAGGTGCATACATGGGCAGAATACTATATAAATAATCAATAAATAAATCTTTAAATGCATTTTTTAAAAATTGGAAACTGAGTAATCCCAGCACTTGGGAAGCAGAAGCAGGTGGATCTCTGTGAGTTCGAGGCCAACCTGGTGTACAAAGCAAGTCTAGGACAGCCAGGGCTACACAGAGAAACCCTGTCTCAAAGGACAAAAAACAAACAAACAACAAAAAGACTTAAAAAGTAGAAACAGGAGCTAGAGAGCTGGCTCAGCTGCTAGAAGTACTTGCTGCTCTTACGGAGGACCTGGGGTCCAGCCCCAGCACCCACATGGCAGCTCACTCAAGGTACCAGGGACCTGAGGCTCCTGGGAAGCGAAGACCTAAAGTTCTACATAGAAAACCTCATCGAACAGGCAAAGAGGAGGGCTGTAGGGCTTCACAGACGCCCGTCAGGAAGACACCTCACTGCATGGGCTCCTGAGATGCAGCCAATGGGCCGGCAGTCTGGTGCCTGGTGCCACAAGTCTCAACCTGTGTAGGAAGAACTTAAGTGGAGCATGGGTCTGACAGGGATGGTGTGAAAAAGGAGCCTTTGCGTCAGGAGCATGAGTGGGAGCCAACAACCGACAGCCGCTGCTCAGAATGACTACTGCTTTCTGCAAAAACTGAAGCTATACCCGGGCCTGAAACTAAACGGGACCACAACACTGATATGAGGCCAAAGAAACTCAGTCAGCGTTTCTGGACTCATCTAAATGGCAGAGTGGCCACAAGATTCCCAGGAGGCATCGTCTGGACACTTAAACCCACATGGTTCTGGTGACTGTAGACTGTTCTTCCCCGGGCATGACACAGCAGTCGGTCAGCATATGCACAGAAAATGGAGGCTCTGTTATACATTTGCTTTGCGTTGTGGAGATAGTTTTGCTGTACAGCCCTGGCTGGCCTGAAACTCACCTATACCAAATTGGCTTTAAAAAATGCAGATAGACTGAGCCTGGTGGTGCACACCTTTAATCCCAGCACTCAGAAGCAGAGGCCTGCTGGTCTAAAAACTGCTCTGAAAAGAATTCTCAGCTGGACCCTCAGAAGGTTGAAGGAGGGGCTGGAGAGATGGCTCAGTGGTTAAGAGCACTTGATTGCTCTTCCAGAGGTCCTGAGTTTGATTCCCAGCAACCACATGGTGGCTCACAACCATCTGCAATGGGATTTGATTGCCTCTTCTGGTGTGCATGAAGACAGCACTCATACATAAAATGAATAAATACATCTTAAAAAACAAAACAAAACAGAAGGTTGAAGTGGCAGGGGTAGCACTTCAGGAAACAGCTATGGCAGGGAACTTGTCATTACTGTCTGGGTGAGGCTGGACCAGAATCTAACCGAAGTCTTAGCCAGGTGTACTGTGACTCTCCCCCAGGCCAGAGGAGGCCAGCCGACTGGAGAAAGATCCTCCCCCTCACCCCCTTTGTAGAGACTACACCCCGCTGCCATTTTACATCCTCCTTTCTTGTTTCAGTGGAGTGAAGCTTCCTTCTGGTCGCTTCCTTCTTGGAGGCCACTGGAACCACAAAACTGCTTGGTGATGGCTTAGTGTCCTGTCTCAGTGGAGGGAGACATGGTTCCTTTTCACTGTTTTGTGGAACTAGGGCTCCTGAGAGCTACCACACAGCTGATCTCACTTTTGTCAGCTGTAAGCAATCGACTCCCTGGATCTATTTGCCTCCCTTTTTTTTTTTTTTTTTTTTTTTAAGATTTATTTATTTATTATGTATACAGAGCTCTGCCTACATGTACACCTGCAGGCCAGAAGAAGGCATCAGATCACATTATAGATGGTTGTGAGCCACCACGTGGTTGCTGGGAATCGAACTCAGGACCACTGGAAGAGCAGACAGTCTCCTGACCACTGAGCCATCTCTCCAGCCCTGTTTGCTTGTCTTTTAAAGATTTATTTATTTATTACATATACTGTGGTCTGCCTGCATGTATGCCTGTACACCAGAAGGGGGCACCAGATCTCATTATAGATGGTTGTGAGCCACCATGTGGTTCCTGGGAATTGAACTCAGGACCTCTGAGCCATCTTTCCAGCCCACCCTCAAGGTTTGTAATTTAGGCCAGGCAGTGGTAGCACACATCTTTAATCCCAGCACTCAGGAAGCAGAGGCAGGTGGAGCTCTGAGCACAAGGCCAGCCTGGTCTGCAGTACTAATTCCAGGACAGCCAAGGTTACACAGAGAAACCCTGTCTGTGGAAAACCAGACCAAACCAACCAAACAACCAAACAAAAAAGACTTGTAAATTATACCTGAATTAAGAGAGAGAGAGAGAGAGAGAGAGAGAGAGAGAGAGAGAGAGAGAGACTAAGACTAAGAGAAAAACAAGAGCCTTCGAAAATAATGTTTTTCACACACACACACACACCAAAAAAATCAATAGAAAAGTTAGGAAATAAATCTCCCTGATCATGTGGTAAGCACAAACAGCCACGGAGGATTACACACTGGTAGAGATGTACATCTTAGCATCAGGTATTCCAGCTGGTACATATAACTAGAAAAATGGCCCAGAAGACAGTACAAGAAATGAGAGTTAAATAATGAGATTGTGTTTTATATCTAGTTAATCAACTAAAGAATTGTTCCAGCTGTACTTAACTGCTGCTTTTCGACAGGTGAGCAGGTACTGTCTTTTCCAGGAGCTGAGGAGGCCAAGAACCATCCGTCGTATCAGGGCTTATCTTTTGCTCAGGAACACTCACTGCTGCAAATCTGTCCAAAGATAATGTCTCAGTCTGCGTGAGCTGCTGTAATAAACTGCCATAAGCTAGGTAGCTTATGAATAACAGTTTACTTCTTACACTCCTGGAGAGTGTGAGACAAGGACATCTAGAGGGTGAACACTGTGTGTGTGTGTGTGTGTGTGTGTGTGTGTGTGTGTGTGTGTGTATGAAGGATCACTTTCTGGTATATAGATGGCTCCTAGCTGTGTGTCTTCACATAGTGAAAGAGAAATAGCTTATTTATTCCTGGAGTGCTTTAGACTCTCTCTCTCTCTCTCTCTCTCTCTCTCTCTCTCTCTCTCTCTCTCTCTCTCTCTCTCTCTCTCTCTGTGTGTGTGTGTGTGTGTGTGTGTGTGTACCTTTACCCATGGAAGCCACCTCACTGGCTCCTGGGCAGCTTTTACTTTATTGAGACAGAGTCTCATTATGCAGCCCTGGCTGGCCTGGAACTCACCAAGACCTGCCTGTCTCTTCCTCTGACTGCGGAGGGGCCAGGTTCTGTGGTGCTTTATAGGGACAGGATAATCTCTACTTTCAGGAGCTAATCTTAATCTCACCAGAGCGCCACCTACAGATATGGTCAGATCCGGGGACAGAATTTCTAGATGTGAACCCGTGGTCAGGGAGAGTCTACATCAGATGGTAATATTTGTTTTGCTACGTAGCCCAAGCTGGTGTCCATTTGCTGGGATCCTCTTGCCTCAACAGCTGGGCTTTCAGTCGGGCACCACCAGCCCAGTTATAGGCGATAATTTTTAGTAATCTTTCTTTTGAAATAGGGTCTCAATGTGTAGCCCAGGATAGCTTCCAATACTATCTTGGATTTATAGGCGTGTGCCACCACAATCGACCAATCTTTTTGTTTTCCTATGAAGGTATGGCTGTCCTAGAACTCAGTATCTGCTTTTCAGGTGCTGGGATTAGGTATGCGCTCATATGCCTGGCCAAACATTACACCACACCCACCCAGGGTTTCTTTGTGTAGCTTTGGCTGTCCCGGACTCGCTTTTTAGACCAGGCTGGCCTCGAACTCACAGGAACCCACTTGCCTCTGCCTCCCTGAGTGCTAGGATTACGGATGTGCGCCACCGCGACCGGCAAAACATTAATCTTAAATGGAAGAAAAACGTGGAATTTGTGGACATGTTCATTGCAGTATGGTGTCTAACGGTGGCAAAGTAGAAACTTGGTCGCCCAATAAAGGAGTAACCTTTAACAGTATGGTTTGCCTTTCGCCCTCAGTGGCAGGAACGCACAGCACCCAGAGGGAGCCAGCATCCCTTTGCCTAAGTAGTCTGGCGGGAAGGCCACAACGCATCGCAGGGTTCTGCCCTTTCTGCTTCTGCCTAATTCGTACTGTTGGAAAACCGAGGAAAGGAAAGTCGCGCGGGCCTGCGGCGGCTCGGCCGAGCGCGCCCTGCCCTGTCAACGGCTGCGCAGAGGCTCACGGCAGCCATAGTGGACCCCGGCGCCGACCCAGCGGGAAGGCACCGCGGGAACACAGCAGAGACGCCGGAAGGCTACCGAGCCCGGTGCTAGGGGGCGCTGCGGAGCCCGGCTGGGGGGCGAGGCGGCGGCAGGGCCCAGCACAGGGGGGACGCTGCGCGCGGTCCCCTGCGCCCTTCCTCCCGCCCTGCGCGCCGCTCGGCCCCGCGGCCGCTGGAGACGAGAGTTCGGGAGCGCAGGGAGCGCGCGGTGGCCCTGGCCCCCGCGGGAGCGCGGCTGCGGGGCCGAGCCGGAGCGGTGGGTGGGAAGGCGTCTGTCTTAGCCTGCGCAACTGCCCGCGCGCGGGCCGCGGTCCCCGGTGATGCGAGTGGCGGCGGCTCGGCCGGCCGGGTCCCGAGCGGCGCGGAGGCCGGCGGCGAACGGTAACGGGCCAGGCGGGGCGTGGGCGAGGACTCCAGCCTGCAAGCCGGCGGGCGTAACGGTCCCCGGGTGCGGGCTGAGCCCCGAGGGCCGGAGGGGGCTGGGCGGGCTTGTGGGAAGGCGGGGGGCGGGGGGGAGAGGGAAGAAACGGACCCCGCAGCAGGTGACTGCCCCACGGTGACCCAGCTCTTGCTCCCCAGCTCCGCCCTCTTTGGCCGGGACCCAATCTCCAGGGGCTAAAAATATTGGCCGGAGGCTCCTGAGTGGAATCAGATCGCGCTAAGTAGGACGCAGGCTGGGGTGACAGCTCTTCAGTACCAGGGCCGGAAGAGCAGACTCCAGAACGCGGTCCCGCCCACGCACGTTCAGCCCCTAGCGTCCTCTCTCCTCCCTTCAGGCAAGTGGGGACCCGTGGCAACCGGCACTGTGGATCCTCTCTAGTTGCCGGTTACCGAGCAGTTGTGCTCGGCTTCCCCTACCCTGGGGACTTTGGGTCTAGCTGCTGGCTTCTCAGGAGTCCCTTAAAGCACTCTGGAAGCCAGGACTGGAAGTTTTGCACTGCAGGAATCAGTACTGACAGGGACAAGACTAGAACTGGGTTGTATCCGAAACATGAGCACATTTCTTCTTTAAGAAGAAATCTTCCTGAGACAGGATCTGGGCCAGGCACTGTTTTTGCTGAGTTCCAGTCTGACCCAGGAGGTTAAAGGGTTGCCTGTCTCTCCAGCCTGTGATTACTGTGATTATCCTCTAAGCCAAACAAAATAGAAGCCCTGGTATTTATTCATCTGAACCCAGGGAGCCTGGCTCTGCCAGCAGTGTCCTGAGCTGTTTGTAATCAGCGGGTTTGTAATCTGTTATCCCTGGATTTGTGTGTGTGTACGTACGTACTACATTTACGGCCACAGAAAAAAACGTGGCGATCAGAGGACAGTCAGTGGTGGTTGTTTTTCTCCTTTTACCATGTGAGTCAGTGAATTAACTTAATTGTCAGGCCTGGCTCTGCAAGTGCCTCTCTGCCTACTGAGCTGTCTTACCTGACACACACACACACCCCTTCTGCTGGGTTTTACAGCTTGGACTGAGGGGAGACAGAACTTCCGTTCTATAGGATCAGGCCCAGATATCTGTGCTACTTGTGTGTTGGGAGTCTTCACCAAGATTTGGTTCTTGGAAACTTGCTTGCTTTTTACCTGGAGTCAGGCAAGTAGGCTCTGCTTGGGAATCCAAAGGGCATTCGGCAGGAAGGCCAACAAGAGGATTTTGCACGCCAGAATTAAAGATGGTGTGTCTCCTTCCAGGTGCGTGCAGGGGGGTCAGCATGAGGTTGAAAAAGCAGGTGACAGTGTGTGGGGCCGCCATCTTCTGTGTGGCAGCCTTCTCACTCTACCTCATGCTGGACCGAGTGCAGCATGACCCAGCCCGACACCAGAGTGGCAGCAACTTCCCCAGGGTGAGTCACACTTTCTTCTCGTCTTCAAAAGCAAGTCAGCTGGGCTTGGGTCATCTGTCAGCACAGGACAAGAGCATCCTCCTTGCCCATGGTCTTAGAGAGCAGACCCAGAGCCTCATACATGCACGCAGCATTTGTGATCTACAGCCGACTTGTGGAATCTGTAGCCCAGGAATACTCCGAGGCAGATTTTCTTTCTTTTGGAGACAGATGCCCAAGGGCTGGTGCATGGTAAACATTTGCTCTACCACTGGACTATGCTCCTAGCCACAACAGGAAGTGAAAAGCAACAGTGGTGAGGAAGAAGAAGAAGAAGGGGGGAGGGGGAGGAGGAGTGGCCTTGTATATTGCTAGTCTGACTTGTGTTCCTGACAGACACTGCTAACTGACTGCGGTGTTTCTTTTCCATTAAGCTGAATGCAGTCCTCAGCACTATACTTAAGACAGGAAGTACAGGTCACTGAGCACAGGCATGTGAGATGAAATGTGTGCCTTCCGGGAGCTTGAGGGTGATGCTGCTTCCGAGCCAAGCAGATGGGAGTCTGCAGGGGTGATGGTCGGAGCACTCCATCCCTGTAGGCCCATGGCCTGACATGGCCTGCGGGAAGGGGAGTCATAGTCAGACCAGCCTGGCATCAGGCAGCGGCCCCTAAGCAGGAGTGCTTCCTGTGACAGGGAACTTTCTGTTCTTTTTTTTTTTTTTTTTTTTTTTTTTTTTGGCAGAGCCAAATTTCTGTGCTCCAGAACCGGATCGAACAGTTGGAACAATTGTTAGAGGAGAACCATGAGATCATCAGCCATATCAAGGACTCTGTGCTGGAGCTGACAGCCAACGTGGAGGGCCCCCCAGCCCTGCTGCCCTACCACACGGCCAACGGCTCCTGGGCTGTGCTCCCAGAGCCTCGGCCCAGCTTCTTCTCAGTCTCCCCCCAGGACTGCCAGTTTGCTTTGGGGGGCCGGGCTCAGAAGCCAGAGCTGCAGGTAAAGGTTGGAGCTGGCAGGGTCCTTCTGCCACGCAGGTGGCCACTGAGCCACCACGTCTCTCTCTGACAGATGTTGACTGTGTCCGAGGATTTGCCATTTGACAATGTGGACGGTGGCGTGTGGAGGCAAGGCTTTGACATCTCCTACAGCCCCAGTGACTGGGATACTGAAGACCTGCAGGTGTTTGTGGTGCCCCACTCACACAACGACCCAGGTGAAGGTCCAGGAGGCCCCAACATCAGAGTGTGAGGCAGGTGTTCTAGTGACAGACCAAAGAGCGGGGCTGCTGCTGAAGTAGGTGGCATATTCAAGGGACCTTGTATTGGCTCCCCTAGGCTGGATCAAGACTTTTGACAAGTACTATACAGAACAAACCCAACACATCCTCAACAGCATGGTGTCCAAGCTGCAGGAAGATCCCCGACGGCGCTTTCTCTGGGCAGAGGTCTCCTTCTTCGCCAAGTGGTGGGATAACATCAGTGCCCAAAAAAGGGCAGCAGTTCGAAGGTCAGTGGTCCTTGGGGAGGTGTGGGAGGGTTGCTATCTAAGCCCTGGCTGGGTGGGTCAATCTTGTCCCATTCTGTGGGTGCCAGGCTGGCAGGAAGATACAGATAGAGCTGTGACAGGGACCAGGAGTGAGGATTTGAAGGTCTTTTATTGTGAGGAGAAATCAGAATGCTCAGAGCCTAAGTGCAGAAGCATGAGACTTTCTGCCTCTGAGCACAGAAGCAGACCAGGACAGTGTCGGGTGAGCTGGAGAGGGAGGAGGGTGCATAGGCGTTCTCTCTTGGTTATCAGCCACGTCACGTGGGTGAGCTGGCTGGAGGAGGCCAGTGCATGCAGCTCTTGTCATCCTCTGCCTACCAGGACCAAGCGAAGGGTCCCTGCCCCATCCTGAGTGTGTCTTCATCCTTAGGCTGGTGGGAAATGGGCAGCTGGAGATTGCAACGGGCGGCTGGGTGATGCCAGATGAGGCCAACTCCCATTACTTTGCCTTGGTTGACCAGCTCATCGAGGGACACCAGTGGCTGGAGAGAAACCTCGGTAAGTTCTGGCTGGTTCCGAATGTTGTGGCAAGATGCTGTGAGGCATAGGGATTGGCAGGGAGTTGTTCCTTTCTCGGCTTATGCAGCCTGTCTGATGGGCAAGGCAGGAGCTGGCCTCCCAGGCCCAAGGAGGTACTCTGGGCCTTTGACTTCTGTGCTGTGCCTAGGTGCAACCCCTCGCTCGGGCTGGGCAGTGGACCCCTTTGGACACAGTTCCACCATGCCTTACCTGCTGCGCCGTGCCAACCTGACCAGCATGCTGATTCAGAGGGTGCATTATGCCATCAAGAAGCACTTTGCTGCCACTCACAGCCTGGAGTTCATGTGGAGGCAGACATGGGGTAAGGCCAAGTAAGGGCGTGGCTGTCCTTTTTCTTGTTTGTTTTTCAAGACAGGGTTTCTCTGTATAGCCCTGGCTGTCCTGGAACTCACTCTGTAGACCAGGCTGGCCTTGAACGCACATAGATCCGCCTGCTTCTGCCTCCTGAGTGCTGAGATCAAAGGTGTGCGCCACTACTGCCTGGCCTGGGCATGAGTATTATAGCAATGTAGTCTTCAGTGCAGAGGAGAAGGTTCATTAGAAACCAGACCCCTGTGGTCCCTAAGGGCAGAGTACCTGAAGCAACCCTCTCAGGTTGGGAGAGAGTCACAGTGACCTCTGCTGCCTTCTGTGGGCAGCTGGGTTTTTGGGAGCCCCATGTCCTAGTCCCCGCTACAGTCTTGAGTGTCAGTGTCTCTCAGGGCTGCTGAGGACATGAAGGTACGCCCTCCTGATGTCTCTGCCCAGCTCCTAAGGCTGCCTGCCTGTGGTTCACCCTATGGCATGTCTCCTGTAGATCCAGAGTCCAGCACAGACATCTTTTGCCACATGATGCCCTTCTACAGCTACGACGTCCCCCATACCTGCGGCCCGGACCCCAAGATCTGCTGCCAGTTTGACTTCAAACGTCTGCCTGGTGGGCGAATCAATTGCCCTTGGAAGGTGCCGCCCCGCCCTATTACCGAGGCCAACGTGGCAGAGAGGTAGGTATCTGCTGTCAGCCCTGCTTGGGCAAAGGTGCTGGGTCTAGGTTTTGAGCTGCAGTCTCATTGTGTAGTCCCAACAGGCTCAAATACTGTCCTTCTGCCCCTGTCTCCTGACAATGGGGTCACGGGTCTTTGCTACCAGACCCAGCTGGTGTTGACTTTTCACCTCTCAGAGGAGCTAGCGGAAACGTGGCTGTGCCACGTAGGGCTGCATGATGCTGAAAATACCTGGGGAAAGGGTAGACTCTGGTGGGGAGCTTAGGCCACGTGTCTGCAGTGGTGGCTCCTTAGCGCCTCCCTGGAAACGGTGCTAAGGAAACATCTTCCCCAGAATGCTTTTTTGTTTGTTTGTTTTTTGAGACAGGGTTTCTCTGTGTAAACTTGGCTGTCCTGGACTTGTTTTGTAGACCAGGCTGACCATGAACTCAGAAATGCTCCTGCCTCTGCTGGGATTAAAGGCGTGTTCCACCACCACCCAGCTCCCAGAATGCTTTGACTTTCCTTTTACAAACTCCCCTTCCCCCCGCCTTTTTTTTTTTCTCCTTGAGACAAGATCTCTCATATTCCAGGCTGGCTAGCCTCAAACATGTCCCCGGTTCTTGAGTGCTAGGGTTACAAGCATGACTCACCACACCTGGTTTATGAGAATGCTGGGGTTTATGTCCACGCCAGGGTCTTGTGAATGCTGGGCAAGCACTCTACCAACTGAGCTACATCCCCAGCCCTAAATGATCCTTTTTTAATTTTTTGAGACAAAATGTCACTACATAGCTTGGGCTGTCCTGTAATTTACCGTGTAGACCAGGCTGGCCTCAAACTCACAGTGATCTGTCTGCCTCTGCTTCGCAGGTGCTGGGACTAAAGGTGTGCGCCACTATGCTAGGCACCTGCCTTAAAGAGTTCTTACATTGATACCATTTCTTCTCTCTCTCCCTCTCTCTCTCTCTCTCTCTCTCTCTCTCTCTCTCTTTTCCTTTTTTCCAAGACAGGGTTTCTCTGTGTATCTTTGCCTGTCCTGGAACTCTTTCTGTAGACCAGGCTGGCCTTGAACTCACAGCGATTCACTTGCCTCCGACTCCCACGTGCTGGGATTACAGGCCTGTGCCACCGCACCCTGCAGTACCATGTCTTGCAAACTCCCAGCTGCTGTCCTTCATTTGACTCCAGGTCCCTGGGTCAGCTCCAGGTTAGGCAATGGGCCAAATCTTGTTCAGCTCCATCCAGTCCTGCCAGAGAGCCTCTAGCCTCTGAGAAAAAAAGACCTGTCCCTTTTAAGAGAATAGTAAGGGACCTCAAAGATGTCACTCTGGCTAACATTAGACCCCTACAAAAGTGTGGCAAGCACTGAAAAGGCTACTTTTCTTTTCTTTCTTTCTTTTTTTTTTTTTTTTTTTTTTTCTTTTTAGTTTTTTTCGAGACAAGGTCTTGTCATGTATCTGTGGCCTACCTGGAACTGACTCTGTAGCTCAGGCTGACCTCAGACTTGCAACAGTCCTCCTGCCTCAGTTTTTTATGACACTGTACCTGGCAGGAGAAAGGTTCTAATGGCATGTGATAAGGCCCCATTGGATAGATAATATAGATTAAAATTTTGGTCTCATACAGTTTAAGCTAAGTTCCATTCTTCAGTGTGTGGGGGTCAGGGTGGGGGGAGCTTTAGGCTGAGTCTCATGTAGCCAAAGCTGTCCTTGAACTTGCTATGTAGATAAGGGTGGGCTTGAATTACTGATGACCACAAAAGTGCTAGGATTACAGGCATGGGCTAGTACATCAAGTAGGCTTTCTCTGTGTGGACCTGGCTGTCCTCGAACTTGGAGTCTTCTTGCCTCAGCTTCCTAAGTACTGGGATTGCAAGTCTGAAGGAGAGATAAACCTGTTTTTTGTTTAGATCACAAGTGGGGGATGAGAAAAAGACTTGTGAAGAGAGCAGGTGATGTTTATCCTCTTAGAAGTTGAACCACCAGCCGGGTGTGGTAGCACATGCCATTAATCCCAACACTCGGGAGGCAGAGGCAAGTGAATCATTGTGAGTTCAAGGCCAGCCTGGTCTGAAAGTGAGTCCAGGACAGCCAAGGCTACACAGAGAAACCTGGTCTCAAGAGAAAAAAAAAAAAGAAAAGTCAAACCACAGTGTGTGGGAGATTGGTTGTTAACCAGCTGAAAAACACACTTGAACAAATTCTGAGAGGAGATATAAATGTGAGCCAAAAACAGGAGGCGGGGCCTTTGGAGACTTGGGATAGTTTTGGCTGTTCATCACTCCAATTTCAGACGCTCCTAGAGAGAACTGCTTGAGGGAAGGCTTCGGGGCTCAGGCTCTGGCTGAGGTTCTGGCAAGAGAATCGTTCCTCAGAACCAATATCCTTACGGTTTCATTATTGTATTCTTTAATCTTCTTTTCCTATTGTTTAGGTTAGTTGGGTTATAACTGAGGTACTCTCGGTTAATGGTGGCGCACACCTTTAATCCCAGCACTCGGGAGGCAGAAGCTGGTAGATCACTGTGAGTTCAAGGCCAACCTGGTCTACAAAGCAAGTCCAGGACAGCTAGGGCTACACAGAGAAACCCTGTCTCAAACCCCACCCCCCACCCCCAAAAAAGAAAGAAAGAAAATAGAGCCTACACAAGTCTGTGCCACCATGCCTAGCTTTTTGTGGGATTTTCTTTCTTTGTCTTTTGTTGAGACAGGGTTTCATGATGTCACTCTGGCTGGCCTGGAATTCACTGTATAGATCAAACTGGCCTCAGACTCGCAGAGATCTGCCTGCCTCTGCCTCCCTCCTGAGTGCTGCAGTTAAAAGCAGGTGCCACAAGGCACAGTTTGTATGTGTGTGGGCCCACGTTTGTGGGTACTTAGGCAGGTCTGTGAGTGCATATGGAGACCCAAAGTTGCCATCAGAACTCTTCCTTGGTCTCTTTCCACCTTATTCATTGAAAAAGTTTCTCTGTTGAGCCCACCCAGAGCTTACCTCCAGTATGGGCGGGTCCAGCGATGCAGCTTGCTCTGGGAATCCTGTCTCCACTTTTTGGGCTCTGAGGTGACAGTGCGGCCACCATGCCCACTGGTATTTACATGTTGAGTTGGGGGCAGGGTGTCTAAACTCTAGTCCTCACGCTT
Source organism: Acomys russatus (assembly GCF_903995435.1). Classification (NCBI taxonomy): domain Eukaryota; kingdom Metazoa; phylum Chordata; class Mammalia; order Rodentia; family Muridae; genus Acomys; species Acomys russatus. The sequence goes on along the minus strand of NC_067143.1, from coordinate 35,308,258 downwards.
GGGTGGCAAGTATTTAACCACCGAGCTACCTCCCCGGCCCCCTTACTGGGCTTTTAAAGCCTGAGACTTCATATTGGGCCCGTAACCATCCATGTTTTTAGGGCAGCCCTGCTCCTCGACCAGTACCGAAAGAAGTCCCGTCTGTTCCGGAGCAACGTCCTCCTTGTACCACTGGGCGATGACTTCCGATACGACAAGCCCCAGGAGTGGGATGCCCAGTTTTTCAACTACCAACGGCTCTTTGACTTCCTCAATAGCAAGCCCGAGCTCCATGTACAGGTACGGGGTGTGCGCAGCCAGACCTGTGCTACAGTGCTACAGCCTGGCCCTTCCCTTAAGAGCCAGTCTTGGGCAAGGTTCCTGTGTGTCTCAGAATTCATTCCCAGGCTCGCCAGGTCTTGCCAGGCCCAGAAGAGTAGGACACAAACATTTGCTGCTTTTTGCTAGACAGAGTTGCCACCCCTGTCTGCACTTGCAGCATTGTGGGATGGATACTGTGGCCAGAGATCCCAGGAGGCTCTGTAAGTGATGGTAGCTTGTTTTGGGTCCCTACAGGCGCAGTTCGGGACCCTCTCTGAGTATTTTGATGCCCTGTATAAGAGGACAGGAGTGGAGCCTGGGGCCCGGCCTCCAGAGTTTCCTGTGCTGACTGGGGATTTCTTCTCCTATGCTGACCGGGAGGACCACTACTGGACAGGCTATTACACTTCCCGGCCTTTCTACAAGAGCTTAGACCGGGTCCTAGAAGCCCACCTGCGGTGAGGCCTGCCCACCTCCCTGTGCTCAGTTAGGGTTAACCTCTGAAGTGAAGGAAGGGCTGGGTAGTGAGAGAGGACCCCTTGAGTGGGTGGGTGACACCTGGGAGCAAGGGCAAACCGAACAGGAAGGCTCTGACTTCTTTCTCTGGGTAGTGGGGCAGAGGTTCTATTCAGCTTGGCTGTAGCTCACGCCCGCCGGTCTGGACCAGCTGGCCAGTACCCACTGTCTGATTTTGCTCTTCTGACGGAAGCTCGGCGCACTCTGGGGCTCTTCCAGCACCATGATGCCATCACCGGGACAGCCAAGGAGGCGGTAGTGGTAGACTATGGGGTCAGGTAGGAAGCCACCCCTTCTTCCTTCACCGTTAAAAAAAGAGAGGAATTGTGGGTGATTGGGAGGGGCAGGCTAGTCCTGCTGGCGTGGCAGGCAGCTTCCCTGTGCCCATCTTCTCTGAGCTTTCTCTCCTGCCCACCATAGGCTGCTGCGCTCCCTGGTCAGCTTAAAGCAGGTCATCATCAATGCTGCTCACTATCTGGTGCTGAGGGACAAGGAGACCTACCACTCTGACCCTGCGGCCCCCTTCCTCCAAATGGTGGGCCCCCCCCCCCACTCCTGCATCTGCTTAAGAGACTCTCTGGTGTGGGTGGGAACTGTCTTCAGAGCTGCCATTGGTGGATACTGTTCCTTTTTTCCCCTTCCTCGTTTTTTGGTGTGGATGGATGCAAGTCCCAGGCGTAAGGTTCCACACGAAGGTCCATAGCCCGGACAGGTTGGGGTAGGGTGGAGACTGAGCCCAGTCGTCATCCTGTTTGCCCACACCATTGCAGGATGACAGCCGTTTAAGTCACGATGCCCTGCCAGAGCGCACAGTGATCCAGCTGGATTCCTCACCCAGGTGAGCCAGGCCTGGCTAGGTTCACAGAGGCACCCTCCACCTCACCCCCACACGATCCTGGGATCCCGGTGCAGGGGGCCCTTTTGTTCTGTGCTGCAGCCGAAGCAAGCCCACCTTCCACCCACAGGTTTGTGGTGCTATTCAACCCACTGGAACAGGAACGGCTCAGTGTGGTGTCCCTGCTGGTCAACTCGCCACGGATTCGAGTCCTTTCAGAGGAGGGTCAGCCCCTGTCTGTGCAGATCAGTTTGCACTGGAGCTCGGCCACTACCATAGTCCCCAATGTCTACCAGGTGAGGCAGGGCTCAGCCCTCAGTGCTCATCAGTACCTCTCCTGGGACCTCACTCCCCACAAACACCTGCTCCCGGCTCCTCTGCTATGCTTTGCTTACTTCCCTAGGATGGAGGCAGATGGCCAGGGGAGAGGCGCTGCCCAAAGGACGGTCACTCTTGGGATCTGAGTGGCAAGGGCACTGTGGCAACAATTATAGTAAAGATGGCAGCAGCAGTGCCCTCGGCTGCTCATTTCGCAGTGTTCACTGTTTACCTCGGTGTGCTGGGGTCTTATGTGTTGCCCAGCTTAGTCTCCAGTTCCTGGACTCAAGCTGCTCTTGATTTATTGTGCTGACTTATGTGTTTCACCTGTAACATGGACAAAAAGTAAAGGTTCAGATGTAGTTCACGATAGGCTGTGTTCTAGGTGCTTAAATACTCATTGAGAAAAAAATGTTAGCTGGGTGTGGTAGTGCACACCTGTAATCCCAGCATTCAGGGAGGCAGGGGCAGATGAATCTCTGTGAGTTTGAGGCCATCCTGGTCTACAAAATGAGTCCAGACAGCCATGGCTACACAGGGAAACCCAGTATCAAAATAAAATAAAAAATAAAAAGTTAACCAGGCTTTGGTGTCTTACACCTTTAATCCCAGCATTTGGGAGGCAGAGGCAGATCTCTGTAAATTTGAGGCTAGCCTCATCTGCAGAGTGAATTCCAGGACAGCCAGGGCTATACAGAGAAACTCTGTCTGGAAAAAAACCAAAAAAAGACGGGTGGGGGGCGGGGAGGGCGCACAGGGAGCGCTGGAGAGATGGCTCAGAGGTTAAGAGCACTGGCTGCTCTTCCAGAGGCCCTGAGTTCGATTCCCAGAAACCTCATGGTGGTTCACAACCATCTATAATGTGACTTGAAGTCTCTTCTGCCCTACAGGTGTACATGCAGGCAGAACACTGTTTATATAATAAATAAATAAATAAATCTTTAAAAAAAAAAAAAAAAGAAAACGATTAAGACAAAGGCCTTATTGTGTAGTTCCGGCTGGCTTCAAACATGCGACCCTCTGCCTCAGCACCCTGACTGCTGAGGTACAAAGATGTGCCATCTGTCACCCTGAGTGCCGTTTAGATTCCTATGGTGTACACAGTGATGAAACTGAGGCCAGGAGAGGTTAACTTTCTTTTTTGTTTGTTTGTTCGATTTTTCAAGACAGGGTCTCTCTGTAGCCTTGGCTGTCCTGGACTCAATTTGTAGGCCAAGCTGGCCTTGAACTCACAGCGATCTGCCTGCCTCTGCCTCCTGAGTGCTGAGGTTAAGTTTCTTGCCTGAGGTCACTCAGACAGTGTCTGTGAAGCCGGCTTCAGACCCTAGGCTCTCAGCTGAGTGCTGCTACCTTTTGCTGACAGGAGTGGAGACTGATGCTGCAACTCCAACCCAGGATCCCCAGATAGACAGGGTCTCTCAGATAGAAATGCTGGGGTCTACGCTTAGCTTCAAGGAACAGAGTGCAGAGGTCAGGGAACAAGCACTGTCTGGGCTGATGCCTTTCCCCGCCCCTGTGCCCACAGGTGTCCGTGCCCATCCGCCTGCCAGCCCTGGGCCTGGGTGTGCTTCAGCTGCAGCCAGACCTGGATGGGCCCTACACACTGCCATCCTCCGTTCGTGTCTACCTGAACGGCGTGAAGCTGTCCATCAGCAGACAAACACCATTCCCTCTCCGTGTCATGGACTCCAACCCCAGTGACTTCGCCATCAGCAATCGCTACATGCAGGTCTGGTTCTCCGGCCTTACTGGGCTCCTCAAGGTAAAGGGCCAGATACATAAATTATATAAATCTTAAAAACAAAACAAAACAAAACAAAAAAACCAACCCAAGGCTTATTCCCCAACACTGCAGAAAACCCAGCATTAGGAGGTGGAGGCAGGAGGATCAGAAGTTAAGGCCAGCTTTAGCCGGGCAGGTGGTGGCACACACCTTTAATCCCAGCACTCCGGAGGCAGAGGCAGGTGAATCTCTGTGAGTTCCAGGCTAACCTGGTCTACAGATCAAGTCCAGGACAGCCAAGGCTACACAGAGAAACCCTGTCTTGAAAAAAAAAAACACACACACACAAAACCAAATAAAACATGGGCGGGAAGAAGGAGGGAAAGGGTAGAGCCTCACCTTCCCCTACTTCTGCTAGCACAATCGGGGAGCAAGCCCTTTTGGGGGCATCTGAGATCCCAACTGTAGCACTGGGCTTGGCTCTTTGGGGGAAGTCAGTCCGTGCCCTCCCAGGGGGAGACCTGACATGCTGGTGTGGGGCCAGGGGTCAGGGCTGTGTTTCTTGGCAGAGCATCCGAAGGGTGGATGAGGAGCAGGAACAGCAGATGGACATGAGGGTTCTCATCTATGGTACCCGCACATCCAAAGATAAGAGCGGTGCCTACCTCTTCCTGCCTGATGGCGAGGCTAAGGTACCTGAGGTGCCTCACAGAACCTGGTGGCTCCTGTGGGTGGGGAGAGCCTGGGAGCGGCCTGCCATTCCTTCCGTGGTTGCTGTGTCTTCCCTGTGTTTTCACTGACTTGTGGAGGGTGATGGGCGGTGGCTTTGGCCTGCTCGGCACAGGTGCTCAGGCCAGAGCACTGGGACCAGGGTTTCTGTTGCCCTGCCCCCGGATTGGTACCACTGCTTTGTACTCTGCACTGTGGCTTCAGTGGCCACTTGCTCTTTTTCCAGCCCTACATCCCCAAGCAACCTCCTGTGCTGCATGTCACCGAAGGCCCTTTCTTCTCAGAGGTGGCTGCATATTATGAGCACTTTCACCAAGTGGTTCGGCTTTATAACCTGCCAGGTGAGCCCTGCAAGGCGCCAGCTCCACAGGCTGCCAGCTGTCCTTCCGCACCGTTGCTGCTGCTGACAATCAGCTGTCATTGGACTTAGGGTTGCTTGATTCTCTTGAGGAAAAAAATCCATCCAGCAGTGCCCTGGGGGCTCCCAGGAGGTGGGTGGGCGGAACCTTCCCTGAATACTCTCTCAGGCTCTGCTCACCTCACTTCTGGCTGTCCTTGTGTCCAGGGGTAGAGGGGCTGTCTCTGGACATGTCATTCCTGGTGGACATCAGGGACCATGTGAACAAAGAGCTGGCCCTGCGCATCCACACGGACATTGACAGCCACGGTACTTTCTTCACAGACCTCAATGGCTTTCAGGTAATTTTTGGGCCCCATGGAACAGAGCTTGTACTGCTTTTGGCTTCCAGTACAGGTGCTATGGGGGGTGGGGGTGGGGTGTGTGTGCCAAGGCCTGGTGGCAAGTACAGGGCTAGTGCGACGGCTCAATGGGTGAAGGCTCTTGCTTAAGACCGGCAGCCTGAGCTCAATTCCTGGAGTCCTCATAAGGGTGGAAGGAGAGAACCCATCCCGCGGAGTGGCCCTTTGACCTCCGCATGTGTGCCATGGCACATACACCCATACACACACAGTACATGCGCGCGCACACACACACACACACACACACACACACACACACACACACACACACACACAAGTAAAAAGAAATAGCAGGTGGTGGTGATAGTGGTGGTACACACCTTTAATCCCAGCACTCACGGAGACAGAGGCAGGCAGATCTCTGAGTTTGAAGCCAGCCTGGTCTCCAAAGTGAGTTCCAGGACAGCCAGGGCTACATAGAGAAACCCTGTCTCCAAACAAACAAAAAATGAAAACAAAACAAAACAAAAATAGCCAAGAATGCCTTCACGCTGAGAACCCTTCAGAACACAAATCAGACAGCATTCCAGGGTGGCCTTGAACTCCTCCTTGCAGGTACAGCCCCGGCAGTATCTAAAGAAGTTGCCCCTGCAGGCTAATTTTTACCCCATGCCAGTCATGGCCTACATCCAGGATGCACAGAGGCGCCTCACACTACACACTGCACAGGCCCTTGGCGTCTCCAGCCTGGGTGATGGTGAGTAGGATCCAGCCTTCCAGTTGCTCTAGCCGGTCCACTTTGTTGGCTCCCCACCCTGCCCTCCCCCCACCCCCCTCACGGCCCTTTCCAGATCCCCTCACTCCAGGGCTTGAAATGGAGGTGAGCATCCACAGCTCCTGTCAGGCACACTGGGGCATCCTGTCCTTTGGTGGAAGCAGTGGGGGTGTTGAAGGGTGACTTTCAGCTGAGGTGTGCAGCCCCCCTTTTTTCTTTCCTCCTCCTCCTTTTTTTGTTTTTGTTTTGTTTTTTATGGTTTTCGAGATAGGGTCTCTCAGTATAGCCCTGGCTGTCCTGGAACTTATTCTGTAGACCAAGCTGGCCTCGAACTGAGAGATCCCCCTGCCTCTACTTTCCAAGTGCTGGAACTAAAGGCATGTGCCACCACTGCCCAGCAAGGGGCAGTTCTTAAGTGGTTATAGTGTATTATTTAAGAAAGGAGAAAGACACATTTTTCTCCTATTAATGGTCAGAAAAAGAAAGGATGACGTTCTTACAAATCAAAGATTTTTTTTTCCAGGACAGGGTTTCTCTGTGTAGCCTTGGCTGTCCTGGAATCACTCTGTAGACCAGGCTGGCCTTGAACTCACAGAGATCCACCTGCCTCCCGAGTGCTGGGAGTAAAGGTGTGCGCTACCACTGCCCGGCTTACAAATCAAAAATTTCTAGGTCTAGTAGCACAGACATGCAACCTCAGCTCCCTGGAGGCTGAGAAGGAGGGTCCAAAACTCAAGGTCAATCCGGGAAATTTAGGAAGACTTGGTCTGAAGAGAAAAAGTGAAAAGACAGATGGTTTAAGACTTAGCCAGAGCCGGGCATGGTGGCGCACGCCTTTAATCCCAGCACTCGGGAGGCAGAGGCAGGCGGATCGCTGTGAGTTCGAGGCCAGCCTGGTCTACAAAGCGAGTCCAGGACAGCCAAGGCTACACAGAGAAACCCTGTCTTGAAAAACCAAAAAAAAAAAAAAAAAAAACACTTAGCCAGATGTGAAGTTCCATCCTCAGCACTGGAGAGAGCGAAGGGGCCAGCTGAGAGCACTCCCACCACCAATGACTGCCAGAGCCTTGGGACAAAGTGATCAGTAACTTATCTCAGGCCCTGGAGGCCTTCTGTCTGTGGGATCTTGAGCAAGTGAGGGCTGAAAGTGCAGGATTAAGGCTATGCCACAATGATGGGTATTGTGGCTTTCCGACCCTCTTCTGGGAGTATTTGGAGCTGGCCGGCCTCAAAACTCCTGAATGTAGCCCATTGTCCTTGCTGAGTCAGCCAGCTGCCACTCGGGGACACAGTGTGTTAAGAAATGATTAGCTTCTATGCAAGGAACCTTAGAGGTGGAGGTAGCTTCTTGTGTTTTCTCAGAGTGCAGAGCTAGAGAAAATAGGGAAATAAAAGGAAGGGCTGAGGAGATGAAAAGGAGCCGTGTGGGCTGCTGTGGTGAAAGCCGGTTCATCACATCCATCAGCTTTGCAGCGAGGCCCATCTCCCAAGCATATTCCAGACTGAAACAGAGCTGGTGCTCTTCTGACTGGAGGCCTTGCTGAGCCTCCACCTCACATGCCTGTCCTCACCATGGCCCTCCTCTGACAACCAAGGCCAGCCATTCCAGTCTGCACTGCTGGGCAGCATGTGTCAGTCATGAGTCTGCCCACCCTGAGAAAGCCCGCCTCAGCGGCAGTATTGCAGGCAGGCCTTTCTCTGTTTCCTGGCTACTGATTACTGTGACCTGTATGGCTGGTCCCCAAGAGGTTTCCTGCTGGGCCCAGGGCCCAAGTTCTACTCCTGAGTTACAGAGGTGAACTGCCCAGGTCAGTGCTCCCCTTTCTACGACCCCTGTTTCTTCACCTACAGAAGTAAGGCAAGACACCCACACTCCACTCTCCCGGTGCTCGGAGTCCACTGTCCTCTCTTCTGAGTGACTCGGCTTGTCTGCCTCACTGGCTTTTTCTCTGAGGACCTGGGGTGGAGAGTCCACTCCTAAGGCCTGTGTCTGCTTAGACATGGGTTTGGCGAGCTGGCGCTTCCTGTTCTCTTCCTCAGGTCAGCTGGAGGTGATCCTGGACCGAAGGCTGATGCAGGATGACAACCGGGGTCTAGGCCAAGGCCTCAAAGACAACAAGGTCACCTGCAACCACTTCCGCCTCCTGCTAGAACGGCGAACCACGAGCCATGAGGTAAAGTCTGCATCCACTGTTTAGTGAACTAGCAGAGGTTCAGCCCTGTGGGCAACCCTGGGGGGTTTAGAGGGCGAGGGACAGACAGTGCAGCTTAGTTCCTGCGTTGAGGCAGGAGGCTACCTGGCATCTTGCTAACCCATTTCATGCAGTTTGGCAGTCCCTCCCCCAGCCACAGCCTGTCACCTGACCTCCCCGTCATGTTCATCCTGTCTCTTTGCTGCCCTCATCTTCTCTCCCTCAGCCTGAGACTCTCCTAACCATAACACAGCCCTGCTCATCTCAGCTTTCTTTGCCTCACCAGCCTGGCTTATTCTCCAAACTGGCAGCCATGTTTAGGGGCTTGGTCTTTTCCAGAAACTCGATCAGGAGCCCAAAGGTAAGGGTCAGCGAGGGCTTTGGTGGCCCAGGGTGAGCAGGCTAGCACTGTAGTTGGAGTCGGCCGTGGGCTCTACCAGTGAGCAGGGTAGGAGAGCTAGCTGCTCTCAGCGGAAGAGTATAAGGCAGCAGTGGGGTCTCCGGGCCTGCGGAGCCAAGGCAACACGGACTGAAGAGGTGAAGGGGGGTTTCCTGAGCCAGCAGCCACCAGGCTCAGCTCTGATGAGTGGGAACCATGCACAAAGTAGAAGGCAGGAGGGACAGTACGGAAGTGGGACTACTGGTAACCTTAGAGTGTGCTGACCAGCATGGCAGCCACCATCAACATGTGCTGGCCATGTGTTGTTTTGGGTACTTGGGATTGAACCCAGGGCTTTGCACATGTTAGGCAAGTGCTCTATCATTAAGCTAACTCTCCAGTCCAGCTTTGGTTTTGGGGTGTTTGCTGTGTGTGTGTGTGTGTGTGTGTGTGTGGTAAGGTCTTAGGTAGCTTGGGCTGCCCTCTCAATGTAGCTTCAGGGTTATCCTTGGTTAACCTTGATTTTGGTCCCACTGTTGCCTAGGCTGGCCTTGAACTCCTGACTTTGAGTGAGCCTCCAGTCTCAGCCTCCTGAGTAGCTAAGCCCACAGGTATATGCCACCATGCCCAGCTACATATGGCTATTTATTTACCTTTTTCTTTTTAAGACATGGTCTCATGTAGCTCAGACTAGCCTTCATCCTCTTACCTCTATTTCCCAAGGGTTAGAATTAGAGGTCTATACTACCATGCTAGGCTTTTTTTTTTTTAAATAATAGCTACTTGAATGAATTAATATGAAGTACATTCAGGTTTTCACTCACACCGGCCACATTCCTTGGCCGAGTATGTGGCTGTGTCTTTAACTCTGGTGTTCAGGAGATAGAGACGGTGGGTCTCTATGAGATTGAACCCTGGTCTGCACGGAGAGTTCCAGGGCAGCCACTACTACATGGTGAGAGAGACTCCTTTTCCAAAAAATTAAAGAATAAAAAAAAAAAACTCCAGGGGCCAGGCATGGTGGCACATGCCTTTAATCCCAGCACTCAGAAGAGAAGGCAGAGGCAGGTGGATCGCTGTGAGTTCGAGGCCAGCCTGGTCTACAAGGAGAATCCAGGATAGCCAGGGATACACAGAGAAACTCTGTCTCGGAAAAAAAAAAAATTACAGGGAACTGGAGAGATGGCTCAGTGGTTAAGAACATTGATTGTTTTTCCAGAGGACCGGGGTTTGACCCCAACACCCATAGGACAGCTCAGTTCCTATCATGGGATCTAGTGTCTTCTTTTGGCCTCGAAGAGCACTGCATACAGGAAGCGCACAGACATATATGTAGACAAAACTCTCATACACATAAAACAGTAATGATAAATTGTTTGTTTGTTTTTTTAATTACATTTAAGCCTCCGGTAGTTCCAGGTGGTCAGTATCTAGCACAGATGGCAGGACAGATGGTGTTTCCGTTGTTTCAGAAAACTCCAAGTGGGGTTAGAGTGTGTTGGGTGGGGCACGGCAGATGGCAGAGTCTGGAGACTAGGAAAGACCTGAGTAGGGAGGGACACAGTCAGAATCTGCCCTCGGCTATCAGGACCCAAAGGAGAAGGTGCTTCTGTGGGAAGATGAACTAGGGATGGCAGTTTCAGGTGCTGAAATGAGACGGCATTGGAGCGCTGTCTGTGTTGAAGACCTTGCAGAAGCAAAGTGGAAGAGGAGTGGCCCTGCCTGGCTCGAAGGCCAAGGGAGGCTGTAGCTAGGGCGTTCAGGTAGTGCCGGGGACAGGCGAGCATGCTCCACTGTGGAGAAAAGGCTGTGCAATCCTGTGAATGCGTCGTTGTCCTAGGAGCCACCTGAGGAATAGTCTTAGCACCTCGGGCTCATGGGCCTGAGCAGCTGGCTGACATGTTGGAAGTGGCATCTACCGTGGGACAGTTAAAGCACTGTCACTATCAGAAGCCTGTCCACAGTGAAGCCTGCCTGCCTGTCTGTCTGTCTGTCTGTCTGCTCCTCTCTGTGTGGGGTGACGGCATTGATGAGACTGCATTTTTCACGAGAGTGTCAAAGAAGCCACAAAAACAAACACAGAAGTGGGCCTAGTAACATGACTTGAGTGGCACTAGAAGTCGCCACCTGTGAGGGGTTGGAGGTATAGGGCCTGGAGCAGGCAGCCGGAGTCCCAGTGAGCTAGGAAAGATGTTCTGGAAGGAGCTGGCCTGCCTCCCTTCACCCTTCAGCCTGGCTCTGCTCCCTCACTTACGTCTTGGGTCCATCTTGCAGGCCCAACATGAGCGCACTACCAGCTATCCGTCCCTGCTCAGCCACCTGACTTCCATGTACCTCAACACGCCTCCACTCGTCCTGCCCGTGGCCAAGAGGCAGGCCACCAGCCCTGCACTGCGTTCCTTCCACCCTCTGGCCTCTCCCCTGCCCTGTGACTTCCATCTGCTCAATCTGCGCACGCTCCCAGCTGAGGTAAGTGTCCCAGGGAGTACTAACCCTCACCACCAGCTTCCCCTCTCCCACCTCTGCTCTGCCCAGCCTCACCTTTGCCTTCGTGGCAGAAGTGTCACTGACCCTCCATCTCCCACCCCCTCGCCGCCCCCCCCCCATGCCCCCGACTGTCTTCCAGGAGGACAACTCACCCTCAGCCGATGCTGCTCTCATCTTACACCGCAAGGGTTTTGACTGTGGCCTGGAGGCCAAGAACCTGGCCTTCAACTGTACCACAAGCCAAGGCAAGGTGAGCAGGCCTTGTGAGCGGGAGGCAGCGGCCCCGTCGGGACAGCAATGCTGGGCCTTCTGCGGTAGCAGGGTGGAGAGCTTCCAGGGAGGCTGTGTAGGGGTGGGGGTGGGGAGGTATTGGCATAGGATAGAGGAGAAGGTGTAGCCTCAGAGCCCTCCAGAGACAAAGGGGAGGTTGTTGAGGTGGGAAGGAGCAGTTTCAGATATGGCATGGGACTAGAAAACTCAGGTTTCCTGAGACGGGACCTGAGACATGAAAACTGGCTGCACTTTTGAAAGCACTGCTCATGGTGTCAGCTTGCACCTTGCTTGCCCTGGTGACTCAGAAGTAAAGCTAGACATAGCCCTTGTTTTCTTTTTCTTTCTTTCTTTTTTTCTTTTTCTTTTTTCTTTTTTTTTTTTTTGGTTTTTCAAGACATGATCTCTCTGTAGCCTTGGCTTCCCTGGACTCACTTTGTAGACTAGGCTGGCCTCAAACTCACAGCAATCCTCCTGCCTCTGCCTCCCAAGTGCTGGGATTAAAGTCACACACCACTGCACCTGCCTTCTTTTTTTTTTTTTTTTTAAGATTTATTGTATTTATTATGTATACAGTGCACTGTCTGCAGGCCAGATGAGGGCATTAGATCACATTATAGATGGTTGTGAGCCACCATGTGGTTTCTGGGAATTGAACTCAGGACCTTTGGAAGAACAGACAGTGTTCTTAACCGCTGAGCCATCTCTCCTGTCCAGTCCTTGTTTTCCTTTTCTTTCTTTCTTTCTTTTTTTTTTTTTTTTTTTTTTTTTTTTTGAGGGGGCGTTTTCGAGACAGGGTTTCTCAATGTAGCCCTAGCTGTCCTGGACTTGCTTTTTAGACCAGGCTGGCCCTCAACTCACAGTGATCCGCCTACCTCTGCCTCCTGAGTGCTGGGATTAAAGGCGTGCGCCACTACGCCTGGCCCCCAGACCTTGTTTTCAAACAGCTTGGTAAGAGTTCCTACCCTGAGCGACCTGGATGAGCTGTGGGCTTGAGCAGATGGTGGCAGAGCCCTGTCTGAGGCATGTTGTTGCTCCTGAGAGGACTGTAGCTCCCAGCAGCTCATTCCCTCTTGTTTTTTATATTTATTTATTTAGCCTATTTTTATTTTTGAGACAAGGTCTCATGTAGCAGCCTTACTCTGTAGCCAAAGCTGAGTTGAACTCCTGAGCCACCTGTCTTTGCCTTCCAAGAGTTGGAGTCCTGTTTCACCATCTTAGCTCTATTTATTATAAGAATCTGAGCTGGGTGTGGTGGCCACGCCTTTAATCCCAGTGGTACACTCCTGTAATCCCAGCACTCAGGAGGCAGAGGCAGGGGCAGAGGGGCAGAGGGCAGAGGGTAGAGGCAGGCGGATCTCTGTGAGTTCGAGGCCAGCCTGGTCTGGCCTACAAAGAGAGTCCAAAGGCAGGATTGCTGTGAGTTCAAGGCAGCCTAGGCTACTGTGTGAGACCCTGTCTGAAAAAAAAAAGGCTAGGGAGGGGGGCAGGGTGGGGTGGGCCCACTCGACAGTGATGGCACATGCCTTTAATCCCAGCACTCGGGAGTTAGAGTCAGGAAGATCTCTGAGTCCAGGATAGCCAGGGCTACAAAAACAAACACAACAAAACAAAAAGACCCAAACAGGTAGGCATTTGGTGTGTGGAAGAACTCCGCCAGTGTTGGCAGTGCCCAGCCCAGCCTGTCTCCTCTCTCCCCACAGCTCGCCCTGGGGAGCCTCTTCCATGGCCTGGATGTGGCATTCTTGCAGCCAACCTCTTTGACTTTGCTGTACCCTCTGGCCTCACCTTCCAACAGCACTGACATCTCTCTGGAGCCCATGGAGATCAGCACCTTTCGCCTGCGCCTGGGTTAGGGTAGGCCTCCTTGTGGCATGAAGAAAAACTTCCCCCACAGAGACCGCCTCCTAACACCAAGATTGGGTTGGACAAGCCACACACACCCCGTTCTGCCTCACAGCTGTGACAGACTGAGCTCTGCCCTTACATTATCTATTGCTGCTTCTCTGTTTGGGACAACCCGCACGCCAGTGGTGGGCAGGTGCCCGTGAGACAGGGGGAAGGGCCGCTTTCCTTGCGTTGTGAGTAGGTGTCCAGCTGGGCGCAGGCTCGGGCTCAGGCCCAAAATGGAATGTAGGAAGAGTGGGGACAAACAAGAGGTCAAGAGGGCTGAGGAGAACAGCCCAGCGACAGGTGACTGCAGGTATGAGCTAGCTCTAGGGGGATCCCATGGTGACATGCACCCCACATGTCCTGGTATGAGGCACAGGAGCAGTGGTTCTGGGAGAAAGGGGATAGAGACCCACTATCGGGGGGAGTTGAGGACTGGAAGGAGCCCCTGTTTCTCCTAAGAGCCTAAAGGCTTCCTGGTTCTGCTCTGGCTCCGCTCTAAGTGCCGCTGGGCCTGTATGCACTGGCTCGGGCCTGCTCGGTGGCAGGAAGAGTATCACCGAGACTCTAAAGGCTGGAGGCCATAGAAGACTCCAGGTACCCCCCACACTGGTTCTAAGCTGGTCACTTGGTGTTGGTTTGCAGCAAGAGTGGGGCGTGCTTCTTTAGCTCACACACCACTCTCCCCACAAGCTCCCATTGTGCGGTTCCTGGCAGAGCTCCTTTCCGAGCAGGGAAACAGCTTCCAAGACCCCTGTGCCTGGGCATCTTGCTTCCCAGCATCTGCGCTGGGCCCAGCGGCAGGTTGAGAAGGTTTATCATTGGTGCATCTGCAGAAGGTACCCTCCCAGTGTGTGGGCTAGGGAGACGGAGACAAAATTAAGAGGCTATATGCTTCAATAAGCCTTCATTTTATCTTCACTTAACAGAGAATGTATCTGTAAGTGACAAAAAGAGAGTTGGTAAAAGTGAAACTCCATCCCGTATGGAAACTTAGTAAGCCAAGGCTAGAAAGAAGCACCGCAGCCTAGATACAGGGCTCTGTCACCTAAAGAATAGAACAGTGCAGGCGTTCTCCCGAGAGCCAGGCACTAGCTGGGGGAGTGCTGTGATTCAGAGTGTCCCAGTATCACTAACGCATACAGCAGACGGAGACGAAGAAGAATTACAATTGCCACTGATTTTAAACCATGAGCTACCTAAGAAACCTGTGTCAAGAAGGCCCAGCAAGGCATTCTGTGAGTTGCCGTGTAAAGACTGATTCTCCCCAAATCAGCCCATAAAATCGATATAATTCCCATGAGATTGGATACTTCTTGGAATTCTGCAAGTTCTGACATTTGTCTAGAAGAGTGAATGAGGCCAGGAAGTACTTCTGAATGGCAGTGGTGACACTACGGTGGGCAAAGGGCACTATTCTTTTTTTTTTTTTTTTTTTTAGGCAGGGTTTCTCTGTGGAGCCTTGGCTGTTCTGGACTCACGTTGTAGACCAGGATGACCTCAAACTCACAGTGATCCGCCTGCCTCTGCCTCCCGAGTGCTGGAATTAAAGGCGTGTGCCACCATGCCCCAGGAGGGCACTTATCTTAACAGAGTTCTCAGGGGACTTGGACTCCGCCAAAGTGAATTCAGTCACCGTGATTGATAGATCAGACACACTGATGGGCCAATATGGAGAATTCAGACAGACCTAGGCACACAGAAATTTAGTATATGATTTCAAGTGCAGGGGACGGGGGCATGGATTATTTCATAAATAGTGCTTTGAGGCAACTAGCCGTCTGTTAGAACGCTACCTCAGTTTACAAAACACTGGGGCTAGAGGGGAAAAGCAAAAGAAAATAAAATTATTCAAGAAACGTATGTATGATGTATGTAGTTTGATGTGTGTGAGCCTCACTATGTAGCTCTGCTGTCCTTGACCTCACTATGTAGACCCAGCTGGCTGGAAGTCACAGGCCCCATCTGCCTCTGCCTCCTGAACGCTGCTATAAAAGACGTGTGCCATTACACCTGGCAAGAAAAAAATACCTGTATATCTGATGTGGGAAGGTCTTTTCTAGACATAACGTGACACTTTAAAACACAATGGGGGGGGAGGGTGGGGCAGGGGGCCACGCCTTTAATCCCAGTACTTGGGAGGCAGAGGCTGGTGGATTGCTCTGAGTTCGAGGCCAGCCTGGTCTACAAAGCGAGTCCAGGACAGCCAAGGCTACACAGAGACCCTGTCTCGAAAAATCAAAAAACAAACACAGTGGGGTAAAGATTTTTAAAAACTAGGTTTTGCCACAAAAATCTTGAAAGCATGCTATAGGAAACAGGTTAAAATACAGCTGCATGGGTGGGAAAGTGTCTCCAGTGTGTACAATCCCTGTGAGAGAAAAGCTGACACCTCAGAGACTGTCCCTAGGGTCTGCTCGGCAGTACCCAAAGATCCAGTAGTGACAGGGCTGAGTTCTTGCTGGGCCTCCAGAGTCTGTGCAGCCAGGCTCGGGCCACGTGGACTCCTGTGTTTCAGTGAAAGGAATAAGGAGTGGGACGCACTTAGCTCCACAGTACGAGCATAAACATGGCAGGAAAGACTAGGAAGCCTCTGCCACAGCAAGTGTTACTGGCTAGTCGATGGTTTGTAACCGAAGGATAGGGGAAACCGTGAACCCCTGGGGATTAGCAGAACAAAGGATGCTCCTTGGAGGTCTTAGATGGGCAGTGAAGTTCTTTGACGAAACAAATAGCCATCATATGCACACACTTTGGTGTGTGTGGGGGTGGTGGTGTCTTGCAGTGTATCCCTGGCTGATGCAGACTTGCCATAGAACTTTGGCCTAGAATTTGTAATGTGCTTGCCTGCCTATGCTGCCCACATGTTGGGCTCACAAGTGTGCACCATCATGCCCTGCTGGTGTTCACATATTTAAATAGTACTTAGAGCAGTACTGTTCAAATTGTCCAGCCAGCAGAATTGCTTCTGGAGAATGCAGGCTAGGGCTGCGGTGATGTGTGGGGCAGAGCCATTGTAACTAGATCAAGTAACGAAAGTGGAATGGGAGGGTACAAGTGATGGCATAACAGTTGAGTTATAATCTGAATAAATTAATTAAAAAAGAAAAGAAAAGCTTGCTGGAGAGCACAGGAGGAAAGAAACCAATTCCTGGAACAGCCTGAACCAATCTCTGGGAGTAAAGGCCAAAGAATTTCCTTTGTTTGTTTTGCTCTGTTTTTTTGTTTGTTTTGGTTTGCTTTTGGTTTTATGAGGCAGGGTTTCTCTGTGTAGCCTTGACTGTCCTGGACTTGCTTTGTAGACCAGGCTGGCCTGGAACTCACAGTGATCCACCTGCCTCTGCCCCACCCTCACACCCACCCACCCCCCACCCACCCCCGAGTGCTGGGATTAAAGGTATGCACCACCACCACCCAGCATTATTTGTTTGTTTGTTTAAGACAGGGTTTCTCTGTGTAACAGCTCTGACTGTCCTAGATTTGCTTTGTAGATCAGGCTGGCCTCAAACCCACAGAGATCCACCACCAGCCTCTTGCCTCCCAAGTGCTGGGGATTACAGGTACACCAGCATTCCTGACTCAAATTGTTCTTAGTATCAACCCAGTGAGTGCAGACTATTTAAAGCAAGCAGCAGCAGCAGCGCTTGTCTGCAGAGCCCCAGCAATGAGGACTTGGCTGTGTGAGGCTAACAATCTGCTGTGGAACCAGGATACACAAAACAACCTCATTCCTCAGAAGGGGAAGAACTTCCTCACTGAGACACAGCCGATTCCACGAAGAGGAAGTGGCTAGCTGGGGACAGAGAAAGGCAGGCAGAGGTGAGAAGCTTCATTGGCTTGTAGGGGGAGCCAGGCCTAGACAGGGTTGGAGATCTGCCTGCCCCAGGGTATGAAGGGAGGCAGGAATTCCTGGACAGAGCATCTCTAGCCTGCACTGGAACTGTTTAGCTTGCTGTCACAGCTAGTTAAACGGTCCCCGTGAAACCAGGCACTTATGATCCACCTACTCTGGAGGCAGATGCGCGGGAGTCTGTTGAGCCTAGGAGTTTAGAAGCAGCTTACGCAACACGGAGACTCTATCTCAAACAAACAAAAAGGCACTGGCTGTCAAACTAAACTGCCTTCCGTGTCCCCCCTCCCCCAACACAAAGAGGAAGAAGAATAAATTATGTAGTGGAGGTTGAGGCTTGCAGTTCCGCTGGGGGTGGGGGGTGTCTCTGAAAAATCATCTTTCCTGATGAAAATGTGCATAAAAGTCAAGTTTCACACAGAGATTGGGCGGGAGAGAGACTGGATGGATCATCCAGCAAGCCAGTTTTGTTTAGAACCAGTGGAAAGTAAAATTCAAATCCTAAGAGTTGCTTGGAGCAGCCAGGTCTGTCTCTGCACCTGACTATGGACCTCCCTGAATAGTTAGGGTAAGTGTGCACACAGGAAGCCCAAGGAAGGCTGGTGGGCAATGTAACACAGTGGGAGATTAGAGATGGCAGTGGGCCAGAAAGTCCCTTGCAGGAGGAAACACTTGGTCTCTCTAAACGTTGCATACTATAGTTTGAATGTGTGTGTCCCTCAAGTTCAGAGAGATACTCTTAGGAGGTGAGACCCATGAGAGGTGATTAGGTTCTACAGGGTTCCCTCTAGTGGGCGTGGGTGCCGTGTGTGTGTGTGTGTGTGTGTGTGTGTGTGTGTGTGTGTGTGTGTGTGTGTGTGAGAGAGAGTAGGGGTAGGGGTGTGTGGAGAAAGAGGCAAGTTAGTTTACCCTGGGGAAGGAAGAATCTGTGCTGGGCTCAGGGGAAAGCTTCCTTCAGGCAGAGGTGGTTCTGGCAGCTCTGGCCAGCAGCCACGGGACAGAATGTCTTCATACATTTTCATGCTCTGTAGAACAGCACGAGAAGCAACACCCTGACTCTTCGGTCAACGTCACTGAGCTTTCAAAAAAAAAAAAAAGGTATGGTCCAAAGTAATGAAGCTCACTGTGCCCAGGAGATAAATTATGTCCCTCCCAAAGGTTCAAAGAAAGGAAAGCAGAAAACCCAAATGCTCCTATGGGCCCCAATCTGCCTCTTTCCTGTTTGCTCTGAACATCGGAGCCTAAAAATGAACACCCAGGCTTGTCTCTTAGAGATACTGTGGGGGTGGGGGGAGGGCGACCGAACAGCCGAAGATAACCACGTGAGCAGAAAGCAGCCAGACTAAAGAAGCATAAAAGACTGATGCACGCCGCTCCGAGGGCAACAGTCAAGCAGGAAGGACCAGCCTTGGGAGGCCAACAGGCTTAGAGTAAGAGCCAGACTGGGCTGTGGTGGCGCAGGCTTTTAATCCCAGCACTTGGGAGCCAGAAGCAGGCGGATCGCTGTGAGTTCGAGGCCAGCCTGGTCTACAAAGGGAGAACAGGACAGCCAAGGCTACACAGAGACACCCTGTATTGGGGGAAAACAAAAACAAAAACAAACAAAAAACCGAGCCAGAAAAGGTTGAGGAATGACCGCCCTGTAGTGTGGGGAGTGTGTACATGTGGTCAGGCAAACTGCTTTGCTGGGAAATTCAGTGCAGCTCAACATTAGCTTCAGTGTAAAAACTGTACAGATTTTTGCATGGCTGATGAGAGTTGAGAAGCCTTAAGGGGAGCCCGGGTACGGTTGAGCTTTGTGTAACCCCAGCAGAGGCAGGAGGATTGTTGATTGGCTGCTTGAGACCCTTTCCCTCTCCAAATTAAATAAATAAAAAGAAGCTGGTGAAGGCGAGATAACTCAGTGGTTAAAGATACCAGCCCGCCAAACCTAATGAACTGGGTTCTATATCCCAGAACCACAGATGAAGGGCGGAAACTCAACTCCCCTCAAGTTGTCGTCTGATTGCCACACCCACACTGTGGTTCAACTGCGCGTGCACACACAAACACAAAAATATAACCAAAAAAAGAAATATCGTCAGCAGTTTATGGGCCATTACGCCTCACCCCCGAAACAAAAAACTAAAAAACGGGAGGCAGAGACAGGCGGATCTCTGTGAGTTCGAGGCCAGCCTGGTCATAGAGTCCAGAACAGCTAAAGCTACACAGAGAAACCCTGTCTTGAAAAACAAAACAAAATAATAGTAATAATTAAAAAGTTAACTGGGAGGCATTGTGCCTCCTCGAGACTCCACCCACCTCCAAGGGCGGGGCAACGTCAGGGCCACTTCCGAGTACCCCGGAACCTCTTGCTGCTTAGCAACCCAGGAAGCCAGCAATGTTTTAGGGTCATAGGCTATGAATAACTGAGCACCCGCTGCAGTTGGTGTTGGGTAACTGAGGTTTTCTAGGACTTTTCACGTTACTGGGATGTCTCTCCTTCCCAGCCAGTTGCCAGTAAAGTGATTGCATTCCTTCCCAGTATACCTATCTGCCATCCCAACTACCGTCAAGGAACTTTCCAGATTCCTCTTCTGCATCATCTGACCTTCATAAGGACACAAGCCAGTGCTGTGATAAGGGTGCCACGCTCCAAGCGTTGATGCTCTTAACCCAAAAGAGCCGATAGAAGGGGCAATAGTTGGAAATTAGTATCTAGCATGTGAAGCCTCAGGGGACCAGGGAAGGAGGACCAGCCATGTGAGCCTTTACCCTAAGTGCTTTATTTTCCACACATTTTAATCCAATGCTTATGCGATCTTAAGTCCCTTAGGGGCCAGAAGTCCCACCGTGCAAAATAGCAAACAGACTCAAGACTTGGGAAAAGGCTGGGAGTGTATGCGCGCACGCGCCGATTTCCGTATTTGGGCTCCGCTGAGAAGGAATGTGAGAAATGAGGGGGTTCTGAAATGCTGCGGTAAGAATCCCATCTCATCTGGGCCTTGCTGGAACCATGCCACAGGACTGCACCAAGCACCATTCAAAGAGTCAGGCCTCGCTCCAGGAACAGCTGTTTAAGTGCCTCTTCCAGTTGCTGGTTCGTTCCCAGAAGTCCCTTCACCACCTGTGCTGCCCACTCGAAATATTCCTGGACTCGATCTTCTGACCATCCTGCACATGAGTGGGGAGAGGAAACCTGATCGCGTGATGCCAACTCCGGCATTGTCTTTTGCCCGTTTCCCGGCGTGCTTTGGCACAAGGCGATAAGATGAGCTGCAATGGCCTGATCTGACAGTTTCTCCCTGACCCAGCAACTCTGTTCCCACCTTATGGTAGAAGATTGTTCTAGGAGGTTTAGTCTGAGGCATTAAGAGCACTCCCCCGCCCCTCCCCCCTTATTTCTGGGAACTAGACCAACCTGTTTTTTCAGAAGCGGAACCTCTCTTCCCCCTCCCCTCATAGCCAGGAGGGAAGCGTACCTCTAGGGGTGCAGCGATTCAGGTCCCTCAAATTGTACAGCTTGTCTGCCAGCTTCACCAGTTTGGCCCCTGGGCTGCTGTGGGGTGCGTGTTCCACCTGTAGCCGCTTTCTTTCCAGTTTGGGTAGAGTCTTGTCATCTGTTACCTCCTCCACCAAGCGCCGAACCTGTGCTCCAAAGTGCAGCTCAACCTCATCCAGGGTAGTGTCTGTGTCTTCTACGGTGTCGTGGAGCAGGGCGGCCTGGGGATAGGCTCCCATTCGGTTAGTGGTAGCAGCCTACCAGCTAAAGGGCGCCCCGTTGTTCAACAGTATTCTTGATCTCCCCCACACCGGCCCCCTAGCAGTGAAGGGTAAAGTTACCTGTAATACCACAATGTCAGTGACTCCCGCCTCATGGGTTAGGATCCGGGCTACACCTGACAGGGGCAAAGCAGAAGTCAGACTAGAGGAAGCCAGATGTAGTACCTCACCAGCTGGGTGACCTTGGGAAGTCCCTTACCTTCTTGGAATACAGACTATACTAAGGGGACAATCCTGCCTACTGCCCCGGGTGAGGCTTACACGCACAACGCATAAAAAGTGCTTGACACAAAGCTTGGGACTCAAGGTAGGCGCTCAATAATTTATGCACCCTTGGTGTTCCCGTCCCAGAAAGTCCCCACCCGCCACGCGCCGCGAGAACTGCTTCCCAACCGGCGCGCCCACCGATGGGGTGATTGATGTAGGGAGTCCCTTCGGGATCTTTCCGTCGCTGCTGTCGGTGTTTGTGAGCGGCGAAGTCAGCAGCCTCCAGCAGCTGAGCTGCCTCCGAGCCCATCGCGCGGTGGCACGAGGGACTGAAGCTTGAGTCCGAACGGATCTCCTACAGCGCCCTCTGGCGCATCGGAGGCTCGGAGACCCAAGCTAATTCTAACAAGCTGTAATTTATTCTCCTCAGGGATGCACGCACCAGCTCGCATGACATGCATGTGTGCGCTTGCGGCTTGCGTGTGGCGTGGAGAGGCTATTGGGCTCCACCTTAGTTCTGGAGACAAGGTCTCTCCTTGAACCTGTAGCCCAGGTGTTTAGCAAGACTTGCTACCCAAGGAGTTGCACAGATTTTCCTGTCTCCGCCTCACCAGCACAGCAAGCACAGGTTGTCACCCCAAGCTTTTTATCAGGCTGTTGGGTTAACGTCCTTGTGCAGCAAGCGCTTTACCCGGTCTCAATAGAGGTTCCGGAAAGGCTGAGGTCCCGGGCACAGAAAAACGCCTTTAGCAATCACAGCGGCTGGTACAGCGCACTCTGCTCTGAGAACCAGCAGTCTGTACAGAAAAGGGAGATAAAGCAAGAACAACATGATGGCTTCAGGGAATACTGAGTGTGGAGCAGGAAGGCCCAGGTGGCCAAGGGACAGTGGAGAAAGCCCATTTCATCTGGCCTGGGAGTCAGAGATAGCTACTTCCAGGAGAAAGGGGAGATCTACCTCCTGTCAGCACCCAGAACATTCTCAAAGTGCTCCAAACATAGTTCTCCCCACAGGGCCAGTCCCTGTTACCATGGGCATCTGAACCTTCCAGTTGGGCCCTAGAGAATTGGGTCCTGCCTGCCTAACTGCTTCAGATTGGGCTCCTGGGAGGCAGCACTGTTGCTACAGAAACGTTTGCACTGGTCTCTTGTACTGTAAGGGAGCCTGCTTCAGCTCCCAGCCTTCTGCTGTGCGTCTCATCCCTGTCGGCTCAGGAGCATAATGCTGTGTAACGTGGGTCGGCTGGAATAACACTTCACTCTTTACTTGCCAGTGAGCGCTGGGTCTTCTGGGGAAACCCCCTGCCTCAGTGTTGGCAGCTCTGAAGTATGAGGGGTAAGTCAGCAAGACCTTGGGATCTCCCCAAAGGGAAGAATGGCTCAACGTCTCCCCCCCCCCTCTCCCTCTCCCTCTCTCTCCTAGCAATCCTACCCTCTGAGCATTTCCTTTCTTCTGCTTAGGAAATCGTAGGCAATTTGGAGCCAAAGGCCTCACATTTCCCAGCAGACAGTAGGAATCCAGTCACTCACTGTCTCCCTAGAAGCCTGTGATGGAGAACTTTTCCACCCCCGCGAGTCTTGGGACATTAATTTCAGGCTCCATATTGCCTGTGGCCATGGCTTAGGACACACACTGGATTCCTAGGACTGAGACTGAGGCAAAGGTGACTTCTCATGGGCCCCCAGCGAAGGAGCCCAGGGTCTCTCCTGACAGGCCTGTGTGTGGGGCTACTTTTCAGTTGGACAAACCTTGCCCAGCCAACCGACCTATCAGGTACAATACTTCCCCTATCCTCTGAGGGGGATTTGGACTACTGGGAGAGCAAGCTGATGGTGACGGGTGAAGCTTCCGCTCCTCTTCCGGGAGAGACCTGGATCTCATTTTGCACTTTGAATAGGGTGGAGGGAATGTGAATAATCCTCCCCCACCTCCCACCCCCCGCCTCTATAAACTTCTTGCTTCTCCCCAGCACTGGCTCACCACCCCCATTTGTGCCAGACCACACGGGACGCCGAAGGCCGCCACTACCCCGGTTTCTTCTGTCCTCGCCTCTCTGATACTCCCGAGGAAGCCTACTGTTGCCACCTGCAGGCTGCCGGGGCTTCCTGCTGTACCCTGGATGAATTTGAGGGCCTTTACCAAGTAAACTTGTCTACTCTCCAGCCCCCACCCATCTTCAGGTGAGAACTCCAGTCCCAGATGCACACGCCACTGACGGGATGCTTCAGTGTCTGTCTTGGGCTCTGGTTTTGAACTCGGCTGCGGGAGGCTTGTTACTGAGCGGTTTGGACTGTGTCAGTAGAGAGGATCTTGTAGTCCATGGACACATTGTAGTAGGGTGTTTAATTCTGAATCTAACCGCGCTTGTCTTTAAGGTACTTGCAAACTCCCAAATGTTTGCACAATATGTGCATACACTCTGTATTAATCACGTGCTTTCCCCGGACTTGCTGGGCTTTGTAAGCCCTGACTTGTCGCAGCCAGCGTACGATCTTGCTTTCTCCTCTCTCCCACAGGGGGCCAGGCCCGCTCCTAGCACTGGGCCTCTACAGTCTACTGCTGATGGCACTGATGACCGCAGATTTCGTGCACTTCTGCCGTGGTCGGGGACAGAGAGAAAGACTGAACTCTAGTGGCCGCCGTCTTTCCTTTCGGGCTTCCACCGCGCGCCCTCTACAGGTCCCAGTAGGAATAGATTAGGAGCGGCTGAAGCGTCCTTCCTGCGCAGGCGCAACGCGGCCGAGCACCCCGCCCCTACACAGACGCAACCTCTTCTTTCTTGGCCTCGCCTTCTTTAGCGTAACTCTGACGCCTAGCTGGGGCGGGGCAGCCATCGGCGTCTTCCCCAGCCCAGGCTCACCTTTGCTCCGGAGGCTGCGCCTGCGCTGCCCCTGGAGCTTGGCTTCATAATGACTGTGAGTGCTCCTGGAACCCCCGAGCCCCGACCTTCCGTCCCTGGGGTGTGTAATGATCCTCCAATGGCATCTCCCCTTCGCACATGCGCCTTCTCACCTGGCCGCGGTCGCCTTCTTCTAGCCCTCCAAGGCGCTCGCCCACGACTCCTCTCCCAGCCACGCTGCTATGCCCACCGCCTTTCTCTCCACAGGCCAGCCCCGCCGAGCAGCTGCGGAAGGAGGGCAACGAACTGTTCAAATGCGGAGATTACGAGGGAGCGCTGACCGCCTACACCCAGGCCCTGAGTCTCGGTGCGACGCCCCAGGACCAGGCCATTCTGCACCGGAACCGGGCTGCTTGCCACCTCAAGCTGGTGAGGGGGGTCGGGTTGCTCTAACCTGGTTCTACCTGGGCCTGGGATTGCCCATAGCCGCCGCTGTTTGCGCACCAGCTGGGCATTTCCTTGCCAACGCACTTGCCAGAGGTTTTTGGGCATCAGTGGTGGGGGATCGGGTGGCTCAGGAGACCAAGGGTGCCTTTGCTACTCTATTAGTTCCTCTCAGGCTCCCCACCTTTCTCTTACAGGAAGATTACAATAAAGCAGAATCGGAGGCATCTAAAGGTAGGGAGGGTGTGTGGGCCCTCGCATGGAGTTATGGGTCTTCTTTGGTGGGCAAGGACTCTGGGACCACCGGGCCATCTCTTTCTTTCTCCTCCTCCCTTGGTCCCAGACACTCCTCTTTCTACTTGCTTTCCCACGTCTTCGGCCTTTCCTTTTCTGCAGCTGCCCTCACCTTTTCTGAGGCTGAAGCACCGAGCACCACATTCGTAACCCCCCACCTTCCTCTGGCCCCTCAAGATCTTTCCCTCCTGCTCTTGCCTGGAGACGGTGGCCTCATGGGTGCTGACAGAGCTCCTGTTTGTGCTCAGCCATTGAAAAGGACGGTGGGGACGTCAAAGCGCTTTATCGCCGAAGCCAAGCCCTCGAGAAGTTGGGCCGCCTAGACCAGGCCGTCCTTGACCTGAAGAGATGTGTGAGCCTAGAACCGAAGAACAAAGTTTTCCAGGAGTCCCTGAGGAACATTGGGGGCCAGATTCAGGAGAAGGTATGTGAAAGACCAAGAGAAGTTGGTCACTGCCTGGGTCTGGGTCAAGAGTGTGGGCACAGTGTTCCAGACATTAACAGAGCTCAGCCCGTTGGAGGAAATCAAACTAAAAGCATGGTTGTTTGGTGTATGTAAAAGTTTCTACCCATGGCAGAGAGTGAGGCAGATATGTAAAGGGTGTGGCTGTGTGTGTGTAGGCTCTTCCAGCCACAGGAGGGAGGTGTGAATTGGTGTGACTCCCCTTAGGCCGGCACGTCGAAGTTGTAAATGGAACAGCTGGTGATCTTGTTAGCTCAGATTGACCTGAGACTCACTACATACCTGAAGCTGGCCTTGAACCTCTGATGCTCCTGCTTCCAATAACATTTTGTTGTTGTTCTTCAAGACAGAGTTTCTCTGTGTAGCCTTGGCTGTCTTGGTCTCACTTTGTAGACCAGGTTGGCCTCGAACTCACAGAGATCCACCTGCCTCTGCTTCTGGAGAGCTGGGATTACAGGCATGTGCCACCGCATCTGGCTCCGAAACATATTTCTGGTTTTGCTTCTTTTAGAGAGGGGTCTTATGAGACCCAGGCTGGTCCTGGATTTGCAGTGTACCTGTGGATGGCCTTGACTTCCTGCCTACACCTCCCAAGTGTTGGAGTTTCAGGCATCTGGCTTTTATTTTAGTCTTGTTTATAGTAAGAGAAACTTGGAACTTGCCTAAATGCCCAGCAAGGAGAGAAAAACTAAACAGACTAGGTCAATGCTGTCCTTTCTAAGATCCCTGCTGGGGTTCTTCTGTTTGGTGATGGAAAAGCAGAATACGCAGTGATACATACAGCTCCATCCCTGAGCTAGCAATCCTTGCAGTACATCATGTCTGGGCACATTTGGGTAAATAAGCGTAAGTACAATGAAAAATATTAAAGTTGTACATTAAAAAACCTGTTAAAAGCCAGGCAGCGGTGGTGTACACCTTTAATCCCAATACTTGGGAGTCAGAGGCAGGTGGATCTCTGTGAGTTCAAGACCAGCTTGATCTACATTTAAAAAGAGAGAGCGAAAGTGTGCTTGTGTGTGTATTGTACTTATCAAAATGATAACATTGGAAAAAGAAAATGGAGCCGGGCATGGTGGCGCACGGCTTTAATCCAGTGCTCAGGAGGCAGAGGCAGGTCAGCCTGGTCTACAAAGCAAGTCCAGAACAGCCAGGGCTACACAGAGAAACCCTGTCTCAAAAAACCAAAAACCAAAAACCAAAAAACAAAAAGAAAGAAAGAAAAGAAGAAAAGAATGGAAGTAAAAAGGCTTTCCAAAAAAATACTTTGATTTAACACACACACACACACACACACACACACACACACACAGCATCAAACAGCACGTTAGCAGCTTCCTCACAGGCTTCTTGGCCTCTTGTAAGCCATCAAGTACAGTGCCACAGCAGCGTGTTTGTGCTGTACGGCTGTAGCATAACTGACCCTACTGGGAGTGGGTTTCCTCGTGCCTAACAAGATGCCTCCTCTTCCGGAGGCTCTTCCTTCAGCATCAGCAGGCCCTGTTGCCCAAGCAGGACGTAGTTCAGAGAGCAAAACAGCCCCGGGAAGTTTAAGAGGAGATGCCTGGCAAGTCTGTTCCTGCCTGCCGTGGTTGCTAGCTGTTGACTCTGAGCTTCTGAGCCTCCCAGGGAGGAGAGCCAGGGAGAACTCATAGGAAAGACAAGATGTCTGATGAAGAAAGGAGATTTAGTCTGTGCTTTGTCGCCTTGTCACAGGTGCGGTACATGTCCTCGACAGATGCCAAAGTAGAACAGATGTTTCAGATACTCTTGGACCCCAAAGAGAAAGGCACAGAGAAGAAGCAGAAGGTACGGGTCCTGCAGTGGGCCATTAGAGCTCCTGCGCACACACCCCTATGCTCACCAGTGTGGGCCTCAGGTCGTGCCTCGGACGCTTGGGGATTGGGTCTTTAGAGTGAAGCAAGGAAGTAGTGTTTACAGAGCACCTTGGTGGCCACTTTGGAACCAGGAGGTGGCGTACAGTGTGACTGAGGTGCTGTCCTTGCTCTCGAAGCCCTGCTGGGGACCCTGCTCTAACCATAGCTGTCCTTTCTACCCAAGGAGAGGGGAGCTGAAGTCCCACGAGGTTGAGTTTACGGCTGGCACCTCTCAGATGCTAAGGAGAAGTGGTGGGGTCCAGAGCTCAGGGCTAGCCCTGCCCTTGGATGTTTGCAGTGTCCACATCCGAATGCGCGCTTCCTTTGCCGTAGGCTTCTCAGAACCTTGTGGTACTGGCCCGAGAGGATGCTGGAGCCGAGAAGATCTTCCGGAGCAATGGAGTTCAGCTCTTGCAGCAGCTGCTGGACACGGGAGAGACGGACCTCATGCTGGCCGCCCTGCGCACACTGGTTGGCATTTGCTCCGAGCACCAGTCACGGGTAGGTGGTGTGGAGAGGGCTGTGTGTCTGCCCATTAATTCCCCACCTACCTTTTCCATTCCTCCTCTTGTTCCCAAAACAGCCTAGAGCGGAGATGGGAGATACACAGCTAGAGGGGACTCACACACCGTAGGATGGAGTAGGGCCAGAAAGGACAAACGTAGCCCCCTCACACCCTGAGCATCACTCTCTCAAAGCCACTTTACAGGGATACCTGGTCACTGGGCCACCCAGGCTTCTCAGAAAGGGGCTTTGTCTGTGTTCTAAGCGTCGGGCTCTCCTTTTCCTCTGGAGAGGAGAGATAACAGTGATGTCATCAACAGCCTTAGAGACAGTGACCTGATGAGCAACATGGACTGTTGTCCTGGTACAGACAGTGTGGCAGGAATGGCCCGCGGCCTTGCCTGTGCTGGCTGGACCCAGGAGATAGGGACTTGGTCTCTGGTTGATGAGTATGTTTTTATGTGTATAGATGCATATATTTAGAGTCAGGGTCCTCTTACAGAGTCTAGGTGCCCTGAACTCATGGCCCCTCTGGGACGGCAGCATGTGCTGCCATGCTGGGCTCCTTCATTGCTTTTAGAGGAAGCTCCAGTCCCAAGAAGGGTAGACGGTGACATTGTCAGTGAACTCCACTGAGGCCAAGCCTGGACCATATTACCAATAGTCAAAGCGTGCTGTCCCATAGCAAGCTCTAGCTCACACAGGTTTGTGGGAGCTGGGATGAGCTCACCAGGCCTCCTGGGTTCTTGGGCTTACCAGAGAGAGCTGGAGAGGCCTTGCAGGTCTGCCCAGGCATGGTCACACCCTCAGGGGTATACAGACCTCAGTTCTGGGTTTGGGAAGGAGCTGGCATCAAATCAGGAGACTCTGTCTGAGGTGCGCTTCCTTCTGGAGGAGACATGAGACCAAATAGCCACTCCTGGGGCTGTCTTCTCTTGAGCTATAGAGAGCTCTGGAATGTCTCCTTCTCTTCCTCCTCCTCCTCTCCCCCTCCTCCTCCCCCTCTTCTTCTTCCTCCTGTTCCTCCTCCTCCTCATTTTCAGCCACTGTCTCAATATGTGGCCTTGGCTATCCTAGAACTAGCTGCTATCCGGTCTCTGTCTGGGCTTGCAAATGATGCCACCACTACCAAAATGGGATGCTTTCTTTAGATCTTTTCTACCAGGAAGCATGGCTTGACCCCAGGTCACACCATGAGACAGACCTACTTTCCTTTTCACCCAGGTGTTTGCTCCCTTTCCGGCCAAGCTCACTGACTTACCGTTAGGCATCAGCGTCGTCGCCCTTTACCAACCAGAGCTCTGTCCATCTGTTCCACCCTAGACAGTGGCCACCCTGAGTGTCCTGGGAACGCGGAGAGTAGTCTCCATCCTGGGTGTTGAAAACCAGGCCGTGTCGCTGGCAGCCTGCCAACTGCTGCAGGTGATGTTTGATGCCCTCAAGGAAGGCGTCAAGAAAGGCTTCCGAGGCAAAGAAGGCGCCATCATCGTGGGTGAGTGGAAGCAGGTCTGGGCCTTCAGATGGTTTTGTCCTGGAGGGGTAGAGGAGGCTGGACCCGCCCAGCCAGTCTTTGAGGATGAGGTTTGCAGCTCCAGGTTGTTCAGGGATGTGGCCTAGTGGTGATAGGGTACCCTAGAGTTTTTGTTTCGTTTT
Source organism: Acomys russatus (assembly GCF_903995435.1). NCBI lineage: Eukaryota > Metazoa > Chordata > Mammalia > Rodentia > Muridae > Acomys > Acomys russatus. Next base: position 35,279,251 of record NC_067143.1, on the reverse strand, counting down.
GCTGAGACAAAATCTCCCTGTGGAAGTGAGGCTGGCTTAGAACTTGCCATGTAGCTCTTCGACTCTCAATCTGTTTGCCTCAGTCTCCCAAGTACTGACGTCATAGGTTTGTGTCTCTGCCCCCCTCCCCAGATTTTCCTTTGGAATCTAATAACCAAGGTGGTGAGGAGAAAGCTGGGCTCAGCTCAGAACCCAGCGGGGAAGCCTCCTTTGTCCGGCTCTCTCTGTCTCTTGAGGAGTTCAATAGTCACACAGGGCTGGGTCACAGTAGAGCCCACTAATGTAACTTTTCCTGTTGTGCTGTTTTGTCTTTGTGTGGAAGACTGAACCCATAGTGTCTCGGACATTGATCACTAGTGTGTACTGTTGCCAGATCCTGCCCGGGAGCTCAAGGTCCTCATCAGTAACCTCTTAGAGCTATTGACTGAGGCGGGGGTCTCCGGCCAAGGACGTGACAATGCCTTGACCCTCCTCATTAAAATGGTACCCCGGAAATCTCCGAAGGACCCCAACAATAGCCTCACACTCTGGGTCATCGATCAAGGTAAGGTGGAGCAGTTTAGAAAACTTGCTTCTGTAGAAGTGACAAGATGTGCTGTCCCGAGCTGTCCTCCTGTGGCCCTGGGAGCCCCTGTGAGGAGCTCTGAGACCCACCTGTGTGTGTCATGTGTGTGAGTGTACAAATGCATGTACATCGTATAGTCCTTAAGAAGGCCAGTAGAAAGGCTGTGTCACTTTTGATGTCTCGGCTTGTGCGTGTGCACATGTTTGTGTGCGTGGCCTACCTGTGTTCTGCGGAAGTCAGGAAAACAAGCAGAGGTTGGAAGCTGGGCATGGCAGAGGCAGGTGGATCTCTGCCTTAAAAAACAAACAAAACAAAACAAAACAACAACAACAACAACAATAATAATAATATAATAAATAAGCAGAGGTTGGCTTTTTCCTTCTACTATGTGGGTTCCAGGGATTAAACTCAGGTCGTCAAAGTTGGTGGCAAGCACCTTTACCTGCTGAGCCATCTGACTGGCCTGTTTGAAGTTTCTCTCAGTATATATGTGTCACTACTATGCTTGGAGAGAAAAAGACACCTAAATCATAGCATAGCAATTTACACTTCTCGTTTTCCAAAAGATAAGGAAGGACTTGCAAGGGCCCTGCCCAGCAGCCCCCTGCAGTGACCCTTTGACCCCGCTTTTGCCTTCCCTGTGGACTCACACTTGCCATGCCCTGTTTGAACTCTGACCTTCCTGGCTGAGAGAGGTGTCCTTGCTTTTCTCTGCACCTCCTGGGATGTTTCTACCTTTAGGGAGTTGGCCCCAGTGCTCTATTGTCTAAATGGGGTATCTTTCCAGGTCTGAAAAAGATTCTGGAGGTGGGGGGCTCCCTGCAGGATGCTGCCGGGGAGCTCACGGTGACGGCAAACAGCCGCATGAGTGCCTCCATCCTCCTCAGCAAGCTGTTCGATGACCTGAAGTGTGATGCCGAGAGGGAAAACTTCCACCGACTCTGTGAGAGCTACATCAGGTGAGGGAATGTGCTTCCCCCCCACGGCCAGGGGTGCCAGTGGGAGAGCTGACTGGCTTTCGGCATGGAGGGAGGACTAGTAAGCTAAAGCCATCCCAGAGCCCCCACCCCACGTCTTGGTTACTTTTCTACTGCTGTGAAGAGACACCGTGACCAAGGCAACTTATAAAAGAGTCAGTTAAAAAAAAAAAAAAAAAGAGTCTGTTGGGGTCTTACAGTTTCAGAGGGTGAATAGAATTCATAGCCAGCATGGCAGAGAGCATGGCAGCCAGTAGGCAGAGAGAGAGAGAGAAGTAACTCAGAACCTCAGAGCCTCAAAGCTCACCCGGTGACACGCCTCCCCCACCAAGGCCACACCTCCTAATCCTTCTCAAACAGTTCCACCAACTACAGACCAGCCATTCAAATCTGTGACCAGACCCCATCATTTTGAGATGGGAATCTTGCTATGTAGCCCAGGCTGGCCTTGAACTCCTGAGCTCCAGAGTAGCCAGGACATGTAGTTGTATGCCACTGTGTCTGGCCCAAAACCTCCTGCTCGCTCCAAAGTGGCTGTACCAGGAAAACTGTTTCAAGTTGATTTGCCGATACCGCAACTCAATGTGTCACGTACAACAAATGAGTGAGGTACTTACTGGGTTTCTCTTATAACCCATGAACTAACCATGACAGTCCACCCTTGAGGAGCTGACAGCTGAGGGGAAGTGACTGACAGTGACTTTCAGTGAGGTGAGTTAAAGCAGTACAGGAAAGGAATGGGGCAAGGCGATGCGTGTGAGAATAACCTGTCTGGGGGTATGTCACCAGCTAGGCTCAAGCGGAGGGGAGTTAACGGAAATCGGGAATTGCTGCTGTGGTGGCATGGTCAAGTCTTCCCCCTTGGCAGCTTTTCTTGCTGTTTCTGCCCAAGTTGCACCAAGTGCCCACCCACTAAGGGGAGGTGGGGAGAAGAGGCCCCTTACGTGTGCTTTGGCATGACCGCTCTAACTCTGTGCCCCTTAGGAGCTGGTTTGAGGGCCACGGGCTGGCCGGGAAGCTGCGAGCCATCCAGACAGTGTCCTGCCTTCTGCAGGGCCCATGCGACGCTGGCAACCGGGCCTTGGAGCTGAGCGGTGTCATGGAGAGCGTGATCGCTCTGTGCGCCTCCGAGCGGGAGGAAGAGCAGCTGGTGGCGGTGGAGGCGCTGATCCACGCAGCTGGCAAAGCCAAGCGGGCCTCATTCATCACTGCCAATGGTGTCTCGCTGCTCAAGGACCTCTACAAGTCCAGCGACAGGGACAGCATCCGCATCAGAGCGCTAGTGGTGAGGTGGGAGGCCTGGCTGGGCAGCCAGACCTGGGTACTGGTCAGTTGGTGTCTTCTGGGGGCAGTCTCAGCACTTGAGGTGGAAGTACACACAGGACCTTGCTAGGGTTACAGGTGTGGGCCTGGCTCCTGTCACTGCAGGGCTAACGGTCAAGTTGAAGATGACCCAGGTACAAAGGGTGTCTGCAGGGAGCCTCATACTGTCCCCTTGCTGGTTGGAAGGCCTATGGAAATGCAACAACTGTATGTTTGGGCCCTCTCTAGGCATCCATGAACCAGAAGTAGTCATCATTGTAGGGTTGGGTTCTCCTCTTGCCATTGTCCCAGTTTGTTTTCTATTGCTGTGACAGACATCACAAACTTGGAGAGGAAGGATTTATTTCATATGACAGCTTACATCGAAAGGGGAAGGCAGGGCAGGAACTTGGGGCAGGAACCTGGAAGCAGGAACTGAAGCAGATTCCATGAAGGAACGCTGCTCACTGCCTTGCTCCTCATGACTTGCTCAGGTTGCTTTCTTGTACACCTCAGAACCACCTTCCCAGAGATGGCACCAACCACCAGTGGCCTGGGCCTTACCACAGGCTAACCCGCTGCAGGCAATTCCTCAACTGATATTCCTTCTTCCTAGATGACTCCAGCTTGTTTAAAGTTAACCAAGAAAGCAGCTAGCACAGGCAGTTAGACCTGAGTTTCTTCTGACTTGTAAGAATTTAGGCCATGGCTAAAGTACTTTTTGTTTTCCTTGGAGCCAGGGTCTTATGTAGCCCAGGCTGGCCCCAAACTCATTATAGACCCGAGGCTGGCCTTAAAGTTTTGATCATTCTGCCTTTGCCTTCCAAGGGCTAAGGTTCTAGGTGTGAACCACTATGTCTGGGACAAAGTGCTTTCTGTGTGACAGGGCAGGGACAGAAGATGTCTCAGTATAGAATGGGAGTGAGTGAGAAGGGGCAGAGGCTCAGGGTACGAGGGTGGCTGCCTCAGTGGGTGACTGCTGCCTAACAGTCCATGTGTCATCCGTGTGGAGGTTGTTGATTAATGTCCGTGGTCCTCCAAGAGCCATGACAGAGCGCCCAGGAGGGACCTCAGGCCAGGTAGGAGAGGCAAGCCATTGCCTCCATCCTAGGCACCAAACAACTGGCCTTGTCCTCTTCCTCCAGGGACTCTGTAAGCTCGGGTCAGCTGGAGGGACTGACTTTAGCATGAAGCAGTTTGCTGAAGGCTCTACGCTCAAACTGGCCAAGCAGTGCCGAAAGTGAGTTCGTATTTCTCCATTTCTGGGACAGACCTTAAGAGAGGGTGTGGAACTGGAGAGATGCTCGGTGGGTGAGAGGGTGAGGGGCCTGGGTTAGAATCCCGGGCACCCCTATTAAAAAGCTGGGTATAGTTACCCACGGGCCTCTGGCTGTGGGGGGGCAGGGATAGAAGGAACAGCAGGGCTTGCCCACTGCCAGCCTAGGGTCAGCTGCAGAGGGAGATCCTCCTCCGAGGGAGTAAGACAGGGCAGGGCACTGACATCATCCTCTGGGGCATGCACGCACATGTAATTTCTAAAGGGTGTGGGTGGAAGGTGGGGCTTCCTGTTTCCTGGTGTCTATCCCAGGCAGGACCCACTTTCCCTTAGACAAATCCTCCTAGATCCTCACTCACAGGGAGACCCAAGCCTCTGGCTCACCTCTATGTCCAGGCTTTCCTTCTTTCCCCCACTATTTGCTGCTGTACTTTAGTGTTTTGGTTTGGTTTTGAGATAGGGTCTTATCACTAAGCCCAGGCTAGCCTTGAACTTGTGACCCTCCTGCCTCTGCCTCCCTGAGTACTGAGTTTACAGTACCAGCATGCTTGGCTCCCACTTCACACCTCTGATGGTCATCTACTGTCATACATGTCCCCTAGGTGGCTGTGCAACGACCAGATTGATGCGGGCACTCGGCGTTGGGCGGTGGAAGGCCTGGCTTACCTCACCTTTGACGCCGATGTAAAGGAAGAGTTTGTGGAGGACGAGGCTGCGCTAAAGGCCCTGTTCCAGCTTAGCAGGGTAGCTCCGGGGGTTCCCGCTCTCAGCCTAGGGGCAGGATCTAGGATAAGAGCTTAAGGGGTAGGTCTCACCGGCGTCACTTGTGGGGAGCTGGCTGCACTGCCTGGCCTCAGGTGCCTACAGTGTCTGGAAACGCAGTTGCCTTGACTGAGTTAAGGAGCCAGGGTTGAGAGCTCTGAGTCGGGGGTTGGGGCAGGTTCCTAGTGTCCCCCTAGGTTCCAGGTGGGGCCAGGAGGGTAGGACGGAGGCTCAGCTCGGCTGCACCACACTGGGACTGCTGTGCTGAACGCCCCTCTCTCCCGGCAGTCGGAGGAGAGGTCAGTGCTCTTTGCAGTAGCCTCGGCACTGGTCAACTGCACCAACAGCTACGACTACGAAGAGCCTGACCCCAAGATGGTAGAACTTGCTAAGTATGCCAAGCAGCATGTTCCTGAGCAGCACCCCAAGGTACGGGTCTGCGGGGAGGGCCTAGGGGTCCCGACCGTTGCTGGCGGCAGTTGAGCTGGGCAATCGGTCCTCATCAGAAAGCTTTCCTTTAAGCTGCCTATTTCCAAGATCCGTCATGGCTACTCGGTTCTCCCGTGCTCATCAGTCTCTGCTATGAAAAGAGCCCACATTTCCCTATCCGGTCAGCCAGGGCCCCCTCCTGAATCTCCTCCTCTTGCAGGACAAACCAAGCTTCGTGCGGGCACGTGTGAAGAAGCTGCTAGCAGCAGGTGTGGTGTCTGCCATGACGTGTATGGTGAAGGCAGAGAGCCCTGTGCTGACGAACTCCTGCAGGGAGCTACTCTCCAGGTAAGCCAGCTTGCTGCTCCTAACTCCTGTCTCAGCCTGCAGCGTGCATACAGGAGTGGATGCTGTGCCCTGTGAGTTACAGGGGCTTGGCTGGTATCCTTGGCTTAGCTTAAGAATGAAATGTCTGTCTGCCTGCCTGCCTGCCTGCCTGCCTGCCAGAGCCTTGGGCCCCACCTGCCCACCATGCCTTCTACCTGCAGGGTCTTCCTGGCTTTGGTGGAAGAGGTGGAGGATCGAGGTACTGTCGTTGCCCAGGGAGGGGGCAAGGTAAGCTGGTTTCTGACCCCTTCCTCATCTCAAGCCACCTATAAAACATGACTCGGTGGCTGCTGGCCTTGGAGGATACTATCTGTGACCAGCAGGAACTTCTGCCAGTGGAGTGTGATGCTGATGTGGACAGGCTCCTCAGAGTCCCTCAGCCCATAAAAAATCCCAAGTTTGTCTCCTTTTCCGTCTGTGGCCCCAGGGCGCAGCGCAACCCATGGTTAGCATCTTAATAGGTGGTTGAGGGCGGTTTGGGTAGTTTTAACGAGAGAGCTCAGAGTGAGGTAGAGTCTGAGCAGGGAGCATTCTCAGGCCCAAGGAGACAGTGGGAAGGCGCAGTCGGGAGCGATGGCTTGGACCTTGTGCTCTAAGGCCTAGACTGGGCATTGACAGGGCTGGGACCTCTCTGACAGGCTCTGCTCCCGCTGGCGCTGGAAGGCACCGATGTCGGGCAGACAAAGGCAGCCCAGGCTCTTGCCAAGCTCACCATCACCTCCAACCCAGAGATGACCTTTCCTGGGGAGCGGGTACGTGTCTCCTTGCACCTTGCTTCCATCTTATACCCTGATGCCCCCTGACCCCGGGCTCCCTCTCAGTATCAACGAGAAATGGCAATTTTGCTGAGTCTTGAGGTAGGGGACAGCCGTAGAGAGTACCACTGTCTCGGGTGGGCTCCCTGCTGTGGGTCAGCGGGGTTGTGGGGGGCCACTGCAACGAGCACTGACAGGCGGGATGTGTGTCACAGATCTACGAAGTGGTCCGGCCCCTTGTCTCTCTGCTGCACCTCAGCTGCTCGGGCCTGCAGAACTTTGAGGCCCTCATGGCCCTGACGAACCTGGCAGGGATCAGCGAGAGGCTCCGGTGAGGTCCCTCGGGAACTTGGCATGGGGGTTTAGGCGAGGCCCGATTGCTCACTCTACAGCTTGGAACACAGTTCCTAGTCATTCTTTGTGCCTCACAGTGACTCCTCTGCAGCACATAGCAAGAGTCACGCCAAGGGTGGTACCAGGGTGGCATAGGGTGAGGACACCACAGGCTCTGCAGTCAGACTGCCTGGGGTTCAAATCTGCCAGCAGATACAGAATCCAAGCGGTTAGGTTCTGGGGCCTCCACTTCCTCCTCCTCTCCCCAGGCTGCTGACACTCATCGGCTCACTATATAAGTCTTTAAGTGATTCTGCCTCAGTTTCCCCTCTGTGAGCTAAGTATGTAACTCCGGAGGTGGTGGCATGGAGAGTTCACTCGAGAAAATGCATATGAAAGGCTTTAGCAGGCAGGAGTGGGTGTGGTGGCTCATGCCAAGAGAGGTCAAGGGAGGAAGGGTGCTATGAGTTCTAAGCCAGGCTGGGCTATAAACTGTCTCAAAAGCCCTCCCACCCCTACCCAAAAGCCCTTAGTGCCTAGGTCCCTGCCCCTAGCAGCAATCAGTGTGTATCATCTGTTCTTACTAATTGTGACCCCCGAACACATTACTCACCACCCAGCCCAGTAGCCCTTTTGGCAAAGTTAGGGTAACCACCTCTGCACTTTCACCGTGGAGGAAGGCGAGCATTAAGTAAGATGAGTCACGCCTCACGGGGTTATATGAGTGTTAGGTGAAACAGTTCAAGCAGCTCGGTCAGGGTCAGGTCAGCACTCAAACGATGGATGCTCGCAGAGCCATCACCACAACCCCCCTGCTCTGATCATCTCCAGCATACCTAACAGCCACAGACGGCCAGAAGGCCCTGCAGTTTATAGCTCGCCCAGGAAGGTCTTTGGACCACGTGGGGTGAGCGTGGCAGGTTATGGACATGGGGACTCTGACCGTGCAGACCCTTGCAACTTTGTCCCCTAGACAGAAGATCTTGAAGGAGAAGGCTGTGCCCATGATTGAGGGCTACATGTTCGAGGAGCACGAAATGATCCGCCGGGCAGCTACCGAGTGCATGTGTAACTTGGCCATGAGCAAAGAGGTAAGGGTTAGTCTAGCTGGTCCCCAGGACAGGGATGCGAATGGCCCCGGGCCCCGCTGGCACGGTCCTTTCCTCCATCTGATCACAGGTGCAGGATCTCTTTGAAGCGCAGGGCAATGACCGGTTGAAGCTGCTGGTGCTATACAGCGGGGAGGACGATGAGCTGCTGCGGAGAGCTGCTGCTGGCGGCCTGGCCATGCTCACCTCCATGCGGCCCTCACTCTGCAGCCGCATCCCACAAGTGGTCAGTGCCTGCCCTCGGTCGGGAAGGACCCCTACATAGTGGTATCGCTGCTCTGTGGGGGAGGTCCTAGGCTATCGATGTGTTTTCTGGCGGGGTTGAGCCTGTGGCTGCGTCTTCACACGCACCATTTCTTACAGACCACACACTGGCTGGAGATCTTGCAGGCCCTGCTGCTAAGCCCCAACCAGGAGCTGCAACACCGGGGCACCGTGGTAGTGCTGAACATGGTGGAGGCCTCGAAGGAGATCGCCAGCACCCTGATGGAGAGTGAGGTGCTGGAGATCCTGTCAGTATTGGCCAAGGGTGAAGAGGGCCCAGTTGCCAGGGCTGCTGCAGCCTGTCTGGGGAAAGCCATGGAATATAACCTCATCCAACCCAACCAGGATGGAGAGTGAGGACTGGCCTGGAGCCCACAGCTCATGCATCCGCCACCCACTGCAGCTCAGAGAGCCGGGACAGGAACGGCGTGGCCAATGAGGACTCAGATGCTGGATGCTGGCCTCTCCTCCTCAGTTGCACTTTGGTGTTCTCTGTTCTGAGGGATCACACGCCACACAGCCCTGCCCTGGCAGCACTCACACGGGCCCTCTGTCTGTACTGTAGAGCTAGGAATGGGGCAAGTGCACCGCAGCTGAAACCTGTGGGTTACCAGCATCAAGAAGGAAGGGCACAGCAGCATCCTCACCAGCTGTGAGCATCACTGGAGCCTGCCAGCAGGCACGTCCCGCTAATAAATGGAGTGGAACTGAGGTGTGTGTTATGTAGCAGGGGTTGCTGAGGGTGGGAGGCTCCAGAGGAACAGTACGTGGGCATCAGCAAAGTGTGCTGCAAAATCCTGTCTCTGCAAGAGAAGGAAGCCAGCCCTTGTGGTGGTGCACCCCTGTAATCCCAGCACTCGGAAGGCAGAGGCAGGAGGATCTTTGTCAGTTTGAGGCCAGCCTGGTCTACAAAGTGAGTCCAGGACAGCCAAGGCTACACACAGAGTAACCCTGTCTCAAAAAACAAAAAAATTCAGGACAGCCAGGCGCGCGCGCGCGCGCACACACACACAAACACACACACGCCTTATAGTGGGTAGATCAGGCTGACTTCAAACCGACGAGTCATTAGAGTGGTGGGAATCACAAGAGAGCCACCATACCCAACCTGAGTTCTGTCTTAGTCCTGGTCGAAGGGTGAGCCTAGGAAACTGATCAAATTCCAGTGTGGTTGAGATCAGCGGTTTTTAGTAGAGTCTTATATGCTGGCCCTTGGATACATTTGTCCCGATATTGTGCGTTCTCTGTGATCTCCACTCAGGCAGTGTTTGGCACTTGGGGTTGGTGTGCGCTTCCCTCGGGTAATACATTTTTCCTGTAGCTGTCTGTACCTAGTTGGAGAAGAAGCAAGGCTCAAACAGGTTCCCCTTCTAATTGGGGACGCCGCCCTCTTAGAGGCTGGAGTCCAAAGCTTGGGGCTCATTGGCTCAGAAGGAGTAAATGACAGAGCCTGGGCCAATCAGTGAAGGCACTAATACTACCGCTTCCTGTCTGGGCCGCAGTTCTGCTCTTGTTCAGGAGGGAACCACCTCCCTCCTTGCTCGAAGGGAATGGAGAGTGACAAGGCTTGGCCTCCTTCCGCCATTTCCCTCGGGTTTTCATGAGGGTTCCTTCAGTGGGTCCAAGCGCGTACGCTGGTGTCCGCGCTCACCGGAAGCTTCGGCGCACTCCCTGGAGTGGTCCGCATTGGCTCGGCGGACGACAGGTAACAGGGCGCATGTGAGTACGTCACGGCGCCCCCCCCCAGCGGTGACGTCACCTCTCACGTCTGCGATTGGCTGCGAAAAGCCAATGACCGCCTTGTGCGGCCCTTTAAACGCGGTCTGTTCCGGGTCAGTTCGCTGCTACGAGCTGGCCAGTTTTCTACATTTCCCCATGGGTGAGGGTACAGGGGCAAGGGGAAGGTCAAAGGTTACCTTGGTTGGGGGTCCAGGAGCTGTGGTTCAGACCTGACTTAAGATACTTAACAGTGGAAAATTCTGATCCAGTCCAATGAAGTGGCTGTTGGAACCGTGCGACTGTCTGTCTCCCCAACTCACCGTAAGCTCCCTGGGGCCCACTGCCACCCCATTAAGCCAAAGGAAGGGCGCGCGGGTAAAGGGTTGTTGAAAGAATGAACGACCGAGGAAGGTCCAGTGGAAAGTGTTCAAATGTCTCTGAAACCTGGTAAGAGATGCATTTAATAAGCTAAAACTACGTCGTCCCTTAAACTTTGATTTGTATTTATTGCAAACAATTCTGCAAAGTAGATACAAGCAGCGCTGCCCCCGCCCCCCCAGCCTTGTGCGGTAGGATTCAGCTGCACAGGCCGGCGCGCAGAGGTTTCAGGGCGGCAGGTAATGCTCTCCTTCCACTGCCTGTTGGGAAGAGTTTTATAAATTACACATGGGACTCGGCTCAGCTGCGCCCCTGTTCTGCGATTAGGAATCTACAGAAGGAGGGAGCCAATTTCCAGACTGGGAGCTAACGTTCTCGAGGCTAGGAAGTTGGAGCCAGGGGCCTCAGATCCTAGTCTTGCACCAAATCTCCCACTAAAATACCCCACAGATCCGTTGTGGTGTTAGAAATAACAGAGACAAAGCAGCACACTTGGTTTTCTTCAGTCCCAGGTGGACCTGCCCTTTCCACCTTGGCTGAAGTCTGACCTCACCTTATTACTCATTTCGCTGGTCTTTTTGTTGTTTTGAGACAAGGTAGCCTTGAGATTATGTAGCCTTGGCTGACCTGTAACTTGCTGGGTAGACCTGGCTGATCTTGAACTTACAGAGACCTGACCTGCCTCTGCCTCCCAAGTACTGGGACTGAAAGTGTGCGACACCACACCCTGGCCTAAATTGGTTAGTCTTACAAGACTTAGCTCACAGGAAATTAAGAAGGAAAGAGAAAAGTGTCCCTCCCTGCTCTTGGAATGCAGCCACAGGACTTTGAGTAAAGAAAGGGTTTACTGTGTGTGTGTGTAAACCATGTTCAAAATAGTATTACAAGGTGCAAGGAGATAAAAAGACTTGAGTTCCAGGCCAGGTATGTAGAGGCCATGGCACACGCCTTTGATCCCAGCATGTGGGAGGCAGATCTCTGTGAGTTTGAAGCCAGTCTACACTACCCAGTGAGTTCCAGGACAGTCAGGGTTTGCATAGTAAGACTCTGTCTCAAAATTTAAAAAAAAGGATGAGGGAGCTCAGTGGATAAGAGCACGGCTGTTCTTGCAGAAGACCTGGGTTCAATTCCTAGCACCCACATGATGGCTCACAACCATCCTGACTCCAGTACCAAGGGATCTCATGCCCTTTTCTAACCTTTAGGAACATTAGACACAAACATGGTACACAGGCATGTACACAAACACACAGGACAAAAACACCCACACAGAGGAAACAAAACTCTTTATTTTATGTGGATGGTGTTTGGCCTGCATATAGGTCTGTGTGAGGGAGTTAGAGACAGTTGTGAGCTGCCATGCGGGTGCTGGGAATTGAAACTAGGTCCTCTAGAAGAGCAGCCAGTACTCTTAACCACTGAGCCATCTCCTCTCCAGCCCAAAATAATAAATCTTAAAAAAAAAAAAAAAATTCTTAAGACGGGCGTGGTGGCACACGCCTTTCATCCCAGCACTCGGGAGGCAGAGGCAGGTGGATTGCTTTGAGTTCGAGGCCAGCCTGGTCTACAAAGTGAGTCTGGGACAGCCAAGATAATATAGAGAAAAACTTCTTGCCCTGAATACAAGTTTTATAGTGTTTGATAGAAAAGACACATACTTAATATTTTTTTACACTGGCCGACTGGCTTTGAGCCAGAAGTAGGAGAATCACCCAGCTCACTGCAGCACAACCTTTTGCCAAAGCTCGACTTAGCAGACAACAGTGGGATGGGCATCGTTTGCCCCTGTGATTAGAAAGGGATCCAGATGGTATCCAGTCTCTATTTTACAGACAATACAGCGACAGTCCCTTGAAGGCCAGACTCCACTGTGTTCCTGAGGTGTCCTGTTTGCAAGAATCTCCTCAGGTGGCAGCCTTAACCTTCCATGCTGTAGCCCACACCCCAGCCAGGTGGCCACTCACAAGAGGGCTCTGCCAGAACATGGCCAAGGAACGACACGGAACCTGGTTTGGCTTCGGTTTCTGTGGCTTTGGGCAAGCGCCGGGCTCTGGGAACGGGTGCCATGCGGTGCACTGTCCCGAACCACTGAGTGCCAGTGATGACATTTGCCGAGTGAGCGCAAGCTGGAGCTACACTGCCCTCGTGACCCGTAAGTGCCCTCAGAAGCCCCTCTCTGGGCCTGTCCCCTGTACACCTGCCCAGCCCTTTTGAACATGCCTGTACATTAGTAAGTAACCTACAGCTTTCGTCTCGCAACCTCGCTGCCCCTCCTCCTCTACCCACACAGGTGGAGGCCGGGTGGAGCTGTCAGGTTCCGTGAGCATCGCTGCAGATGGCTGCAGGGACGCATGGGCTTCAGAGGGACTCCTGGTGGTGCTGCGTGAGAAGGCCAGGTCCAGCACAGAACTGCAGGCCTGGACACCAGGCTCCTCGATGCAGGGGGAGCCCCTCTGGGCCCAGGACCTGGTTTCTGGGGCAGAGGCCCAAGGGGAAGATGAACCCGGCAGTGAGGCTAGGGCGGGGACCCTGCCACTCCTGCCCCACGCCCGTGCATACGTGAACCCACGGCCACCCTTCTGTCAGCCTCTGGCCCCAGAGCTGCGGGTGCGCCAGCTGGAGCTGGGGGCCGAGCATGTACTGTTGCTGTGCGAAGCTGGCCAAGTCTTCTCCTGGGGTGGAGGCAGGTGAGAACCGGCTGGGTGTGGTCAGATGAAGCTCACGGGGGTGGGGTGGTCTCTTAAATATACCTGTAGCTGATTAGAGACTCCCTTGATCAGACACGGACAGCTGGGCCACGGGACGCTGGAGGCAGAGCCGGAGCCAAGGCTGCTGGAGGCACTGCAAGGCCTGCGGATGACTGAGGTGGCCGCAGGTGGCTGGCACTCTGTGTGTCTGAGTGGTGAGAGACCTGGGGCTTCTCCAAACAAGCTGGTGATCTTGGCCCCTCCTTCCTTTCATTCTGCTCTTGTGGGTGGTCTAGCACAGGCCTCATCCCAGGCTCAGGCCAGCCTAAGTCATTCCCGGCTCTTCAGTGTTTCCGGATTTCACATGTTGCCTCCACCCGCCCTCATACCTTGAGTGCTTCAGTTACTGTCTTTCTGTTACTGGGCTTTCCAACCACTCCTATCCATCTGCTAGGCACAGGTTTGCTTTCTAAAATACTCCAGAAGGGAAGGACACTTAGCCAAGGGAACTGGTGGAAGACAGCTCAAGCACAAAGAGTAAAGATGGCTGCATATGCCTAGGTAGCTGTGATGGATTGGGGAGAGGTGTGATGCTGTGTTGGTCACAGCATGTGGCCCAGGGTGTTTCATGTCCATGTGGTGGTTGGGCTCTCTAGGCACTGCTGTCTCTTAGGCTCTTGGAGCAGAAAGAGAGGGTAGAGAGAAGCTGCTGGTTTTTAAAAATATGGGTGGAGTGTCTATGCAGGGTGTCCAGAGAAGCCAGGTTACTGGGTCTCCTGGAGCTTGAGTTATAAGATACACACACACACACACACACACACACACACACACACACACACACAGAGAGAGAGAGAGAGAGAGAGAGAGAGAGAGAGAGAGAGAGAGAGAGAAATTCAATGTTTGTGTATTTAATTTTAGATCACAAAGGACATTCATTTTGAGTTTCAGCCTACCTTTTGCAAGTGGCTTTTAAATTTAAATCACTGTAATTCTTATGTGCCTGCCTCTGCCTCCCAAGTGTTGGGATTAAAGGCATGTGTTGCTATTAATTTAAAAGTAGGGTCTAATAAGTATTTATTGGCCTATAATTATTACGGCAGTAATTTCTTTTCTTTCTTTTTTTTTTTTTTTTTTAAGATTATTATTTGTACACAGTGCTCTGCCTGCACATACACCTGCAGGCCAGAAGAGGGCATTAGATCACACTATAGATGGTTGTGAGCCACCATGTGGTTGTTGGGAATTGAACTCAGGACCTCTGGAGGAGCAATCAGTGCTCTTAATCTCTGAGCCATCTCTCGTGTCCTATGGCAGTATTTTCTAACCCACCAGCAACCAATAAAAACACAGACACCTGTTATATTTTAAAGTTGCCTTGCTTCACCTGGGTCAGGGCAGATATTAATCCCCGAAACTACCTCCCTTATCTCCCTACCAAAATCCCATGCCATCTGCTTCTAATAATTTCTCTCGGGCTACCTCCCATCTATAACCCCAAATACTTGCTAACGTTCATCATCTGGGCCAAATCCTCCATCCACACTGGCCATGTGCTTCTTCACCTCACCCATGGTGGCCTCCTTCTTTCTTGTCTTTACTCTCCTCTCCTCCCATGATCCTCTTCCGGTCTCTGCCTACTTCCTTTCCCAAGAACCTCTCTGTCCCAGTCCCAGCATTCAGGAAGAGGATGGAGACTTTGAGAGAGGCACATAGTGATGCTGTTTGGAAAAGAAAGAGGGTGTTGTATGGGCAAGGAATCTAAAACAGGGAAACTGCTGGGACTTGGCACAGGGACATCTCTGCTTGGAGGGGTACCCGGGTAGGGTAGCCTTCACTTGACCCTAGGAACAGGTAGTGGGGATGTTTGGAGGAAGTGGGGTGGATGGAAGAGTTTCAGTGTGCTTCATGGGTCCTCTTGGTCTCTTGCAGAAACTGGGGATGTTTATATCTGGGGCTGGAATGAGTCGGGGCAGCTGGCCCTGCCTACAAGGAGCACAGCAGGGGAAAGGACAGCAGTGAGGGAAGAAGGTACGGCCAGCCTCGAGGATGTCATGCCTGCTTCTGTACTGTGCTCAGGAGCACGGGTCACCCGGGGAACCAGTGGGCACTCCTGGCTGTGGGGAGGCTGACGCCAGTTTTGGCACTGCACAACCTGTAGGTCTGCTGAGTAAGAGTTGGGCACCAGTTCTGGAGCTAAAAAATTATTGTTTATAGAGCCATTGCAGGAAGACAGTGTGTGGAGGAGCTTCTCGTGCCCATAAGTGTTAAACATGGTAATCATTCTAAAGCCACAGGCTTGAATGACGCAGCCGAAGAGGAAGCAGCTCAGGCTGGTGATGGAGCTCCTGCCCCCTTCATAGCCATCCAGCCCTTCCCAGCTCTACTGGATCTTCCCCTGGGCTCAGATGCAGTCAAGGCCAGCTGCGGATCCCGACACACAGCTGTGGTGACACGTGAGTGGGCCTGGCTCAGGGTGGAACAGTGCTCCATCTCACTCTTTAGCTGGAGACCGTACTTTGCCTTGGCTGCCTTTTTTTAATCTCTGATGAGTCTCACTCTATTATACAAGCTTGTACTGAAGTCAGTTGATATTTAGGAAGATAACTCTTTTTCAGCCAGATCCTTTACCCTCCCCCCCCCCCCCAATGTGATAGCAAGCACATATCAGAGTTATAACATGGTGTCTATAGTTTGTGCCAGGCCAAGTAGTATCTTTTTGTTTTTCGAGACAGAGTTTCTCTTGTAGCCCTGGCTGTCCTGGACTCCCTTTGTAGACCAGGCTGGCCTGGAACTCAGTGATCCGCCTGCCTCCGCCTTCCACGTGCTGGGACTAAAGGCATGTGCCACACGCCCAGCTCTACTTGGCAGCAGCAGAAGTTGGCAGCTACTTACTGTCGTTTTGGTTGCAGGAACAGGAGAACTCTACACCTGGGGCTGGGGTAAGTAAAAAGGAGTTGTGACCATTAAACCAAGGGGAAGAACCTGAGAAGATAGAAGAGATGACAAAAGCCACACAAAGTATAGCCAGGCGTGGTGGCGCACACCTTTAATCCCAGCACTCTTTTGAGTTCGAGGCCAGCCTGGTCTACAAAGTGAGTCCAGGACAGCCCGGACTACACAGAGAAACCCTGTCTGGAAAACCGAAAGAAAAAAAAGCCACACAAAGTAGAGGGAGCAGGGGTTTCAGCCAGATCAGTGTGAGGGGAGGGGGCCGGGGAGGGAAGGACTGAAAAGCCAAGTGTCTCTCCTTTTGATGAGAGAACAGAGAGGCACTTAGAAGGCCCGAGGCCAAACAGAAATAAGATGACACAGGTGAAGGAGGTAGCCTGATCATCTTGACACAGGCCTCAGGGAAACCTAGAGGAGCCATTGTTCTCTGGGGACCCCAAGGTTTGTTTGGGCTTGGAAGCTTTCTGCAGTCCTTGAGGGAAAGTAGTAGCAAGGTCTACCAGACAACGGGGTTCATTTCATTCTAGGTAAATATGGACAGCTTGGCCACAAGGACAGCATCAGCTTGGACCGACCCTGCCGTGTGGAATACTTTGCAAAAAAGCAACTCGAAGTAAGGGCTGTCACCTGTGGACCCTGGAATACGTATGTCTATGCAGTGGAGAGAGAGAAAGTCTGACAGATGTCAGTCAGGTGGATGCCCAGGCTGCTGCTTATGGTGCGTGGGTGAGAATGAGCTCTTGCAAATTCTTCTCTTTTGCTCTCACAGATGCATAGAAACAAGTAAGTTTTATAACAGGGTCATAGAGATTGCCCCTGCCTCCTAAGTGCATGACTTTTAAAAGAATCTCTAAACAAAGGATCAAGATAAATCTTACAGCCAGCCTGGTGGCAGACACCTTTAATACCAGCACTTGGAGGCAGATGTTTGTGAGTTTGAGGCCAGCCAGGGCTATTACACAGAGAAACCCTGTTTCCAGATAAATCTTATGAAAGATGTATGAGATATTTGAATATGTATATAAATGCTTATTTTTGGAGCAGTGCCAGGGATCAAAAAAACCCAAGGCCTTCCATGTACTAAGCAAGTATCAATAAATATACCCTGCAAAATGAGAAGACTCCAAACATGAAAATATGTAGCTAAGGTGGTATAACCTGAATGAGAATAAAGAGTGGATCCAAACTGTTCTGAGAACAGACTCTTAATTTTTTCTCCTGTGTCCTTTTATGAGTTTAATCTATAGACCAAACCAATGAAACATAAAATAACGTAGTATTTAAAATAATACAACGTAGTATTAAAAGGTAACTATATACATTTTATTTTAATATATTTAAAAATAACATGTGAGTAACAACATAGTATTTCAAAGGTAACTATATACATTTTATTATAGTTAAAAATAATATATATGTGAATAAACAGACAGCATGCTGACACAGACCAAGTTTTAAACAATCATTTAATGTGTTGACAGATGGCACAGGCAGAGAAAGAATAAATAATAGATAGTGCTTTGGGAAGAGTAGTGATGGACTGGGTAGGTAAAAAGCCTCATTGTGGATGTGATTACAGGAATGACTCCCTTATAGATGTGCAAATTTGCTGAGTTTTTGACAGAAACGGCCCATCTCACCTAGATAGCCTCGCCATTTAGTTGTCAACTATAGGGAATAAAACTAGGTATAGTGAACACAGGGATGAGAGACTGGAGGAGAACTGGTCAGACAAATGTGTGTTTATACACACAGATCTCAAAGAGATTGCACTATATAAACAACTGTTACTGCTACTCTTTGGCAGCAGGTCAAGACATCTCAAATGCTGAAACACAAGAAATGCTCATTGGGATAGTACAGAGCCCAGGCCTCTGGATAAGATTAAAGCTGCCATAGCTACAGCATTAACTGAATGTTCCCTAAACAAAAACAACAACATAAAAAGATGTTCATTGCTAATTTCAAGTCTACATGCCACAATTCTTCATGTCTCTTATCCCCAAACTGGACATAATCATTTTCTCATTTTCCAATATAGTAGCGATCATTCTTTAAGTATAATTATGGGGTAGAGAAAACAGTTTAGGTATCAGATATTAAAATTGGTACTAAAGTGTCATAAACTAGGTTTTAAGGTGTCTCCATGAACTCACTACACTCATATCTAAGTTAGGCCCATGGAAACAGAACCTGCCCAAGGTTGTTTCAAATATATCTAAACTGATGAAAAACTTGAAAGTCACCCCTGGTATAAGTCAGTCCAGTGTAGGCACAGGGAGCCAGAGCGAGGCTAACTCAGGGGTTCTCAGGACTGGATGTTGGTTGAATTGAGGATTCGGGAAGCAGCATCAGATCTGGAAGCCTTTGAAAGTTCTCGCTGTTGAAGAATACGCAACATCAGCGACAGCACTATTGTGTGTACCCCTCTGCTTGTAAATATGGTTACTGGTTAGCACAAAGCCCCCAGGGCAGTTTCCCTAAGAGTTCCTACCATAGTTGTGTTAGGGACGGACTGAGGAACTCTAGCACCATTCTGTTAGTCACAAGCTTAGTCCATGCACATGAGCCCCGTTCCTATCCTCAGCCAGTCCAATCTTAAAACCTCTCCAAGAGAAATGCCTTATAGTTGGCAAAGTTACTCCTGTGGCTGTTTTGCAGGAGACCAACAAGTTTTGTTTGGAGTTTTGCTTTTTCCCTCTTCCTGGTAGGGATAGGGCCCTGGGGCCTGCCTTACACATGCTAAGGCTTTTTGGTTTTTATTTTTGCTAACGCTTTGGTTGCTTGACCCCTTTGTAAAACAAGGGACAAACCACTTATCTACCAATCCCTGGGGCTGAGGGCTTTGTAACCTGCTGGCGATTTGATCTCATGCTGGAGTATATGGTGAAAAAGCAAAAGATCAAGCAAGAGAAGCTATTGAGGAAGACAGGTGTTAGTAGACGTCAGCTGAGGGAGTGGCTGTGGTGCTGCCCCACAGACTTTGTTAACCAGAGCTGCTGGTAATCAGAAGAAAACTTCCAGGCTTAGCCAGAGACAGATGAATGTATAGGTACATTTAAGCCTCAAACAAAAAATGGGCTTTGGCTGAGCAAGCAAAAAAGGGAAAGCTAAATCTCTTGTTCTGCAATCAGCCAACTAGAGCTACAGACACCCATTTCTAAGAGAAACACCACTACCAGGGTCATTGGGAAGAAAGGCTAGAACATGAAGTTTGCACATTCCTAACTGGCCGTGCTCTCATCATGTCCCAGTCTCCTTCCCTGTTACCAAGAGAGGAGGCAGTCCAAGTTTTAACAAGGGAAGGGGCAGCCTTTAGCTCTCACTGTTAAGATACTGGGGGACGAGAAAACAGATGGTTAAGGAAAAGGCACTGTAGTTAAGTGTCAGTAAATTCTGAGCCGAATAATTGAAGGTAAAGACCATTGTAAAAAAGCATTTTCAGTCTTCACACACATATTAGCAACTCACTGTGGTATAAATAAGTAGAGTTGAGGAAATAAGCACAGGCCAGCCTATGTAGACAGACAGGACAGTTCATCCCTGAAGGTTAGTAAGGTATATACTCCAGGAAACAATCAGCACACAGGCCAAGAGCCTCAGTATAAGCAGCACACAGCTGGGGTTCCCATCCCCATTTGATGGGGCCTTTATTTATAGCACATTCTAGGCCTTTGGTATCACACTTGGGGATGGGATGGGGAGCAGGTATTCTTTTCTAATTTCTTTCTTTTTGTAAATAGGTAAAGGAAAAAAAAAACTTTGTATAATCTTAGGTGGAACTGAGAATCCAATTCAAGTCTGAACATGTTTTCTTGCTATCCAGCATGTCAGTAAGTAGACACCAAATACTCAATTTTAAAAGCCCATAATAGGAATTCTTGCTTCCTTTGTTTTAAAAAGGTTCTATGTTGGTACAGCTGAGATTATGGGTTAGTGTAATTCTGTGCCCAGAAAGGAATGAAGCCAGCAGATGACAGATGAGTTTGGAAAGGGGACATGCAGGGGTGGCCATACAGACCTGAAGCCCAACAGTGGAGCTGTCAGAGAGGGCTGGGTCCTTCTAAGAACAAAGAATTAAGACAATTACCAAGAACTCCACCAAGAGAGCACCAGGGCGGTAATTAGCAGGTTACCTCCTGCAGCCAGGGAATGGTTCAGCTTAAGCAGAAGGATCCAAGTCAAATGTCTAATTGCTGACACCAACTTCCTGTACACCCCCTTAAGCCACCCACACCCTACCATGATCAAGGCAGGAAAGGGATTCTCAGCCCTCAGGTCTCTTCCTGACTGAATATCCTGGGTGCCCTTGGGAAGATACCCGCTCTGCCAACTGTGTGCTCCCCAGAGACTGGTAGATATGAGAAAAGGTGAATTACCGAAAACTCAGAATAGGTGCTGGCAACAGACTTAATGCTGCAGTTGTGCTGGAGAGGTGTCGAGCCAGGGTACCCACCACTCAGGATGCTGCCATTGAGCTCCATATTCTCCTTGTTGGCCCTAAGCCGGGCAGCTCTAGGTGTTTTCTTTCCAGAACACATAGAAGTGACTGCTGACTACAGAGAAGAAAGAAACCCATGTTATCTGTCATTTAGAATGAATATACTCACACACGAAACCCTGACGCCACATTTATACTATTCATGTGTACAATCCGACACTTCTGGCTTAAATAATGTTGCAGTTAGGTACGATGGTGGACACCTTTAATCCCAACAGAAGCAGGTGATCTCTTGAGATTCTGGTCTATATAGTGAGTTCCACGATAGCCAGAGCTACAAAATGAGACCCTGTCTCAAAACAAAACAAGAAACAGGTGCAGTTTTAGCTGTGTGTGTGCCTGCCTTGCAATGCCTCTGCCTCCCAAATAGGAGGATTACGGGTATACACTATCAAATCCAGCCTAAAATAAATTCCTTATTTGTATATCTTTTTTTGTTTGTTTGCATTTGAGGCATGATCTCATGTAGCCAGGTGTGTACCTATGTTACATGCATACCCATATAACCAGGGTCATTCCTCATGTAAAAAGAGGTCATTAAGGGAAAAGATTAAAAAGCCCTGGTCTAGGCTGGGCATGGTGCACACCTTTTATCCCAGCACTCAGGAGGCAGAGGCAGGAGGATCGATGTGAGTTCGAGGCCAGCCTGATCTACAAAGCAAGCCCAGGATAGCCGAGGCTACACAGAGAAACCCTGTCTCAGAAAAACAAAATGGCCCTGGTCTAATGATAATCTGGCTCTGGCCTAATTCTCAGAATCTCAATGATCCCCAAACTGTTATTTTAGAAACTAGACCGAGGAAAACAGGTAACAAACGGGGATGCGCTTGTACAGAATATACTGACCTTGCTGCCAGAAGGAGGTAATCGAGACACAGGTGAATGGTACACTGTTCCACCAAGGACAGGCCGAATGCTGCTATTGGGTGTGGCACTGGACATGGTGGTGGTGTTCATCTAAGAGTAGATACAGTATTGGTGTGAGGTTAACAACACCAGCCTTTCCAGCAACCCAGCTCTACCCTGCACATCAGTGAGCATGAAGTGTCAAGGAAATGAGCTTCCACAGTAAAGGTAGCTGTGCACAATACTGCACAGCCTTAAGAAATGCTTCAGCCGGGCGTGGTGGCGCACCCCTGTAATCCCCACACTCGGGAGGCAGAGGCAGGTGGAGGAGAAGCACATGGCAGGCATGGAGACTTTGCCCAATTGATAATTAGCAAGTACATGGGATTATGGATGGGAGGTAGCTTGATAGAAATTATTAGAAGCAGATAGCATGGGATACCTGCCCCGTCCCAGATCAACTAAGGCTATTTTAAAATATAAAAGGTGTCAGTGCTGTAATAATTATAGGCCTAATAATAAACATCATTAGGCCATACTGGTAAAATAACTGCAACAGAGGGCAATAAAAAGAACAGCAACAGCATGAAGATAGAGTTACCTTGCGTACTTTTCCAGGCTTGTTAGGAGTAAGTCCTGGTCTCTTGCTCGGTGTCCGGGGAGCACTGCCATATAGCATCTCTGTCTCTGTCTGTTTCTTGTTCTTTAGTTGCTGTATGAAACAATGATAGGGCCAGAAGGCCCAGGTAAGAGCCCCTGAACCCTGAGATCTATTGCAGTCTACCTGTTCTTCAATCAACCCTGATGGTTATGCAGATGCAGGACCACTCTAATTGCTATCCTCTTTTCCTAATTTGTGTGCACAACTTACCCTTTCCTGTTTGGCTCGCTCTTTCTCCAAACGATGTAATTCCCACTGTTCTGTAACATAGTCCATGAATTTCTGCCCATTCACCACAAATGCTGTTGACTGTTCTTGTTCCCACTTTTCAATTCGTGCTTTCAACTCTTCTTCCAGCTGGCCGGAAAACAAGGATAAGTTATTTACTTCAAATCTCTGGTGCTAATCTCAAAAGAAGTAATTATCCTAAAGAAGGACTCTTCCCAGAGTGTCATCAACCTTCTGACAGCTGGACCCACACAGATGCAGGATGGAGCAAATGGAAATCAGACTAGAAGACTCATTTGGATACACACTAAGGAGGAAAAGAAGGTAAAAACCCAGTCTAAAGATGGAGGTTTTGATGACTAAAGTTGGCAGCACTGGGGTTTCAATTTGGAATCATCTCCCCCCACCCCCAAGAAGACAAGGTTTCTCTGTGTAGCCTTGGCTGTCTTGGACTTACTCTGTAGACCAAGTTGGCTTCAAACTCACAGCGATCCACCTGCTTCTGCCTCCCAAGTGCTGCAATTAAAGGCGTGTGCCACCACACCCAGCTTGGAATCACCTCTTAACTAGCCCTAAAGGTGGGTAAGGTGAACTTCTTAATACCTCAATCCACTCATCTTTACACATGGCAATATTATTAACTATGGAAATACTGGACAATGATATGAGTTAACCCAAATGTCATGGACTAGTATCTGGCAAAAGTCAATAAAAGCTATTTAATGCTATTACAAATAAAAGACAAGCCAGACGTGGTGGCGCACGCCTTTAATCCCAGTACTCGGGAGGCAGAGGCAGGCGATCACTGTTGTTAGTTCAAGGCCAGCCTGGTTTACAAAGGAAGTCCAGGACAGCCAAGGCTACACAGGGAAACCCTGTCTCAAAAAATCAACAAAACAAAATAGAATAATAAAGTACATAGCACTTCTGTAAAAGTTTGCCTTATGCCAAAGGCACAATTGAAGTCTTAACAGTCCAGACGCCTCATTGTTATTACCTAGAAATGGCTTTAAGGTGGTTAAGTGGGTTCAAATAAGGTCATTAGGGCAGGCCCTAATCCGATAGGATGTGCAGCAGTTAGGATGGAGACCCAGAGAAAGACCACATGAAGACACAGGAACAGCGGGTGGCCATCTCTAAGTCACGCACACACTCAGAAGAGACCCCAGCCTATCAAGGACACCTTGAGCTCATTAAACAGATACATGCTGTGGTTTTAATCTCTGGGATGTAGTTGAGCAGCTCGAGCAAACTCATACACTCTGATGAAGAACTGCTGCACTAAAGGTCCAATACATGCTGTCCTTCCTATGTTTACAAGAACAAAGAATATGGTGTCTTACAACCAAGTTACCTTAGGGAGTGTTTTCTGGAGCTTTGTTCGTTCTTTTTCTTCTTTTAGAAGATTTCCCCCTCTGTTTGTAAATCGACTTGGATCTGAAGCTTTTCTCTGTGAAAAATACACTTAATAGAGTAAATCCTTGAGGCATGGGGCAATGACTCAGTAAAGTACCTGCCGTGTAAGAGCTGCATTTGGCAGCGCATGTTTGTGATCCCGGGCTCATAGGTTGGGGATGTTGGGACAAGATCCTGAGGCTTGATGGCCAACCAGTCTAATTTATGAGCTCCAAGTTCAGTGAAAGATGCCAAGAAATAAGATGGAAGCCAGCCTAGTCTACACAGTGAGTCCCAGGGCAGACAGAACCTCCTTTCAAAAGGTGGAAAGGGATTGAAGATACCTGATGTTAATCTCTGGCTTGCACATGTACACATGTGCACCCACACATACACCCCCCACACACATAAAACATCAAGATCAGAAACCTACTAGGGACAACAATTACTTCTGCCAAGGGTCCTCATCAGATAACTTTAAGATGCTTTTACAGGTTTTGTATTAGTATCTAGTCCAACATGAGAAATGGTAATTTTCCGTGCCATGGGCCATATATAATAAGGTCATCCACTGGGGTTCAGGAAAACTAGCATTTCCTTTCAAACAAAACTTATTAGCATTACATATTACATTTACATATACATAATAGTTTCATATTCCCATGCACATGTGTGATATATTTTGTTTATATTCACCCTCCTATTACTCTATTACCACCTTCCTGCTGGTTTCCTTCCGACTGCCAACTATCCCCATTCTACTTACTGTGTTTTGGAGTGGGGTGACCCAATGAGCTTTTAACAAGGGTTGTTTACAGGATCATGAGTGAAGGGTTTTTGTTTGTTTTTAGAGACAGGATTTCTCTGTGTGGCCCTGGCTGTCCTGGAACTCTCTCTGTAGAGCAGGCTGGCTTTGAACTCAGAGATCTCCACTAACCTCTACATCCTGGGAGTGCTGGGATTAAAGGTATATGCCACCACCACCCAGCCAAGTTATTTACGTAGCATGGGTAATTTTCCAGTAGCTACACTACTTAAGAAGAGTAGGTCAACTGGGCAATGACAGCTTACAGCCTTGATCCCAGCACTCTAGAGGTAGAGACAGACAGACCTCTGAGTTCCAGGATAACCAGTGCTCCACAAAAAACAAAAAAAAACCCTTTCTAGAGAACAAAGAAGCACACAGCCATAATAAAAGTAGTAAGTGCTCTCTTGGAATGTGAGAGGACAAAGTTAAAAGCTAAGCATGTTGTCACAAGCCTTTTACCCCAAGTACTTAGTGGGCAGAGGCAGGCAGATCTCAAGAGTTCCAGGCCATCTGGAGCTGGAATGAGACCTTGTTTGAGACAGAGTTTCTCTGTGTAGCTCTGGCACTCAGAGATCCGCCTGCCTCTGCATCCTAAGTGTTGGGATTAAAGAAAGGCCTGCACCACCACTGCTGGGGGTGAGACCTTGTTTGTTTAAAAAAAAAAAAAAAAAAGGAATAGAGGCTATCTGGAGGGGATAGAAGGAGGCCTGCCCTCTGCATTCAGGAACTAGTGTAGTGCCTTTACTTGTCCATTAACTTCTGCCCACTTACACTTAGCACACGTGAAGGCCTGGGTTAAATCCCCAGCATTGCCAGAAAATGTTGGGCTGGATGTAGCTAAGCTGTAGAACATGCAAAAGACCCTGAGTTCAAGCACACACACACACAAGTCTGTCTTTCTTTTTAACTTTTCATTTTTGTTACTTTCTATTGTGTATAAGCTTATGTGGGTGCATCAACCAGGGAATCTGTTGTACATCCATCTGATCATGACTTCTCTTTGCTTTCAGCCTGAAGCCTCGTGGTAAGCCTGTCTCTCTCACTTCAGTCTGATTTCTCTATTTGTTTCTGTTTTGTCTTGTGTTTTCCTTTCACTTTAAGCCAAGGCTAGGCTAGAACTCATAACAATCCTTCAGTTTCCCAAGTGCTGGGATTACAGGTATGGGTCACCCACCATACCTGGCATGCTTTCATGATGTTCACGTCACTCTAGAGAAAAACAGGTAACACTGGGCTATTACCTCAAACTCTAGGAAAAGTTTCCAGCTCTCTTCCCATTTCTGGACACCTTCAAACAGCTCCTTGTGAACCTCATAGTAGTTTTTTAACCGTATGACCTCAGTATCATGAAGATGGAGCAGGTTCTCTGTGTAGTCCTCTGTAATAGACAAGTTTAGTAGTTTTTGTTTGTTTGTTTTTAAGACAGTTTCTCTGTATAACAGTTCTGGCTGTCCTAGGACTTGCTCTGAAGACCATGGTGGGCTCAAACTCACAAAGCTCTGCCTGGGATTAAAGGCATGCACCATTACAGCCTGGCTGTTGTTTTTGTTTTGTTTTGTTTGTTTGGATTTTTTGAGACAGGGTTTCTCTGTGTAGCCTTGGCTGTCCTGGACTCACTTCGTAGACCAGGCTGGCCTCAAACTCACAGAGATCTACCTGCCTCTGCCTCCCTGAATACTGGGATTAAATAAAGGCATATGCCACCATGCCTAGCTAGTTTAGTGGTTAGAAACTTTTTTTCCTCTACTGCAACAATTCTCCGCCTATGGGTCATCGACTCTTTGAGGGTCAAACAACCCTTTTCCCCAGGAGGGGTCACATAGCAGACGTCCTGCATATCAGATATTTACATGACGATTCAAAACAGAAGCAAATTATAGTTATGAAGTAGCAACAAAATAATTTAATGTTTGGGGGTCACCATAACATGAGGAAATGTATTAAAGGATCACAGTGTTAGAAAGTAAGACCTGGGCTGGAGAGATAGATGGCTTAGAGCTTGAGAGCACTGTCTGCTCTTCCAGAGGTCCTGAGTTCAATTCCCCGCAACCACATGGTGGCTCACAACCTTCTATAATGTGATCCGATGCCCTCTTCTGGCCTGCAGGTGTACATGCAGGCAGAGCACCGTATACATAATCTTTAAAAAGGAAAATAAGAAATACTGCTCTAGTGTTTGGTATTCCAAGTACCTAACCCTACAGTATGGAAAGTTTTCTCCTTTATAATAAAGTAAAAATAAATCTTAAAGGAAAAGAGGAATACAAGCCAGGTTTGTCACAGTAGCTGGGATGGACTCAAATGTGTCTAAAACAATGAACATTTCTCAGAATGTGTTGTCTCTTCCTTCTGTTTTTCATACTCTTCCTTTATGCCTTGCACAGCCAGTAGAAGACTGGGCTACATAAAATCTCTAAACAGTGGTTATTTTGTTAGGATACTTTCACCTCTCGGATCCATCAGTTTAAGACACTTTGGAACTCCTATTTCTTGACTCTCTGAGCTCAGACAAAGACTTAAGCATTTAGCTGTTATACCTCAGCGGCTTAAATTTTGTGCTTTAGTGTCCTTTTCTTGTGGCATGAAAACTAAGTCAGGGCTGTATCTGCTCAAAAGGGGAAATCAGAACCTCCTGGTGAGGGTCTGAGCTTGTGAAGACTCTGGGGTGGCCACATGAAGAGCATCACCTCTGTACTAACCAGAATAGTAGGGGGCAAAAGCCCGCCTCTGCTCCTGGCTATAAAAGCACTGGTCCCAGAACTGAGCCAGCTCTACTCGAATTGTCTCAATCACTTGCTTTATGTTTTGCATTTTCAGTCCTTCTAGCCGATCCACTTCTAACAGCAGCTAAAAGAAAAAGACAAGGTTTAAGTAAAATTATAACACAAAGCTATACAAGTACATATCAACATGCTTTATAACAGCATTTTAAGAGCCAGAAATCCAAAAATGTGCCCCAAAATGACCATGTTTTTGCTGATCCAAAGGAGTAGCTAGTAAGGACAGTCACTAGACTGGACCCAGAAATGCTCAGAGAGCACTATTTACCCAGCATCCATGGCTTTTCTTACCGCATTCCTGATTTTGGCTTTTGACCCAGTCATGGCTGCCACAGGTTCTCTCTCTTCCTCAGGTACCTGTAGCCTATCCCAGAGCTCTCGGATTTGAGCCCGGAGTGCCTCACACTCTGCTTCGTTTTGTGATTTTCTCGTTTCCAGCTGTAAGAAGGAAAGGCAGTGGCTACACCAGAACAGCAAAGGCTGTCTTCCTAGTCTCTCAGAGGAAAATGTCTGGACCCTGAGGAGAAAGCCCTTTTTGAGATTCATATATATTCATGTTCATATCTTCTCTATGCAGCACAAGCTTCCTGAATGCTGGATCACAGTTTAGGTGTGTGCTATCGTACTTTTACATTAAGTGAAAAGAGATGTTTTTATGCCATCTAAACATATGCTGTAAGACTGTCATTGCCATGCTGTGGTTTTAAGATGGGGTCTCATTATGTAGCCCTGGCTGGCTTGGAATTCAGAGATTTCATTTGCCACTGCCTACTGAGTGCTAGGTTTAGAGGCATGTGCCACCATGCCCAACTTAGAATTGAAATTTGGAATATTTTTATATTATTATTAAACATTAGGCTAATTAAAATAGCTAATACCATTTCAATTTAATATTCTAAGAATATTTATTACATTCTTATTCACACAAAAAGTAGCTTGGGTTCTTTTTCTAAATTAAAAAGAAAAGGTCAGGGCTGTGGGTAGGGCTCAATGATGTGTTTGTCTAGGATGTATGAGACTTAAAGGTTTGAATTCAATCTCTACCACTAAAATAGTTCTGTCAGTAAGGGGCTTCCCATTCAAGCATAAGGACTTGATTGTAGGTTGAATGCCCAGAACCTACATAAAAAGCTGAGCCTCATAGGGCATGCTTGTACGGCTCACTGGTTGGCAGGCCTAGAGGGTGAGAGAGCACTAGTCCCATTGAAAACTTCTCAACAAAGTGTACAGTTCCTAGTCATGACACTGTCCGTCCTGCCTGACTCTCTCCCATTCACGCCCCCCCCCACCCCCCCCATCAAACAAGCAAACAGTATATGGTGTATTGTTCTTTGTCTTCACTTATCTCTTAACTCACAGTGGCCCCTTATTTAAGACTAAAGAAAAGGCTGTCGGGTTTTTTCCTAATTGGTGAGTACTACTGAGATGCTACACCATAATTTGAGCAGATATTACCTGTTGCAGCAGCTTCTGTAGTGTTGTAATATTCTCCAGTGATAAACAAAAGGCACTTTCATCTTCACACACTACATCTTTTTCAAAGCTTGTATCTGGAGTGTGTTCTAATTCTTCCATACACAATATGATTTTTCTCTTAAGGTTCACAAATTGTTCGTGCCTAGATTCCTAAAAATAAAAAGACAAAACAAAAACAAAATTAAAGATATCTAGAGGCCAGGCCGGGCATGGTGGCACATGCCTTTAATCCCAGCACTCGGGAGGCAGAGGCAGGCAGATCGTAGGACAGCCAAGGCTACACAGAGAAACCCTGTTATGAGGAGAAAAAAAAAGAAAGCTAGAGGCCAAATAAAGAATGAATGCAGGCAGCATACCTTTGTCTCCCTCAACGTGGCCACACGTTGTCGGAACAGGTTCAGCTCCTCTACGGTAGGGAGAGAGGTGCTGTCCACATCAGAGGGAGGCATACAGAGAATTTCACAGAGCTCTTGATCTTGTTCTTGAAGTAGCTTAAGCTCCTGCTTTCTCTCCTTTTTTTGTTTTCTCATCAATTCTACTTGAGTGCGCAAATCTTTTTCTAGTTGCAAGATAGTTGTTTCTTTTTCTTCCTGTATAAAATAACATGTGACTATTAAAGGTCCACGGATGGGAAAGAAGGACAGTGGGAGAAAACATGAACGATGAATGTTTAAGTTTACAAACAAGGGGGCTGGAGAGATGGTTCAGCAGCTAAGAGCACTGGCTGCTCTCCCAGAGGTCCTGAGTTCAATTCCCAGCAACCACAGGGTGGCTCACAGCCATCTGTAAGGAGCTCTGGCGCCCTCTCCTGGCGGGCAGGCACGCATGAAGGCAGAGTGTTGTATACATAATAAGTAAATCTTAAAAAAAAAAAACTTACAAACAAAGCAATTCGGGCCAGGCATGGCTATGCACACCTTTAATTCTAGCACTTAGAAAGGAGACAAGTTCAAGGCCAGTGTGGTCTTGAACTTGAAGATCACCTAAGCGTTCCAGCAGGGAAAGGCAATCAGACTATTTCTCTTGACTGTACAATGTGGCCAAGGAAGACCTTAATCCTGATGTTCCTGCCTTTGTGTCTCAGGTACTGAGATTACAGACATGGGTCACCAAGTCAAATTTCCTTTTCCATTTTTGATTTTGTTTTTTTTTACTAGTTTAAAAATACCCCTATATACCACCTTTGCCATTTTTTTTTTTTTTTACCTTTGCCATTCTTTAAGTGTATAGTGCAGTGTCTCCAACTTAACAACAGATTTATTTCGTGATTTTTCATCTTTAGAATGGGACAAAAGCAATATGCACTAGGCAGAATCTATTTCAAGAACACACCCAATTTTTTACATTTAGCACAGTACTCAAAACTTATACAAACTACACCATACCTTAAAAAAAAAAAAAAAAAAAAAAAGATGGTCTCACTGGCCTTGAACTTGTTATCTTCCTGCCTCCAGTTTCCACATGTTGAGATGGCAGGCCTACACTATCACACCAAACAACAATTATGTGTGTACAACCTTCTATTTTGTTTTGTTTTTTCAAGATAGGATTTTCTCTTATAGACCTGGCTATCCTGGACTTGCTTTGTAGACCAGGCAGGCCTCAAACACAGAGATCTGCCTGCCTCTGCCTCCCAAGTGCTGGGATTGAAGGCGTGCGCCACCACACCCGGCAATGTGTACAACCTTTTTTACAGTGTCAGACAACTCTGACATCTACATAGTTCATAGCTGAGGGCAAGGCTGTCAAGACGGCTTGGAGGGAAAGGCTTGCTGTCAAACCTGACAATCAGAGTTTGATCCCAAGAGCCCACAAAAGGTAAAAAGAACAACCAATTCCTGCAAAGTGTCCTCTGACCTCTACATACCAATGGCATTTGCACACTCACACATCCACAATAAACTCAAAAACAAAAACCACCCTGGGGCGATGGTACACACCTTTAATCCCAGCAGAAGCAGGTGGCTCTCTGAGTTCCAGGACAGCCTGGTCTACAGAGTGAGTTCCAGGACAGCCACGGATACAGAGAAACCCTATGTAAAAACAAACAAACAGCCGGGCATGGTGGCGCACGCCTTTAATCCCAGCACTCGGGAGGCAGAGGCAGGCGGATCGATGTGAGTTTGAGGCCAGCCTGGACTACAAAGCGAGTCCAGGACAGCCAAGGCTACACAGAGAGACCCTGTCTTGAAAAACAAAACAAAAAACAAACAAACAAAAAAACATAAACAAAAAAACCCCACCAAAACCAAACAAAAAAACCCACCACCACCAACAACAACAACAAAAAAGCCAGTACAGTGACACAAGCCTTTAATCTCAGTATTTGAGAGGCAGAAGCAGGCAGATCTTTGTTAGTTTCAGGCCAGCTTGGTCTAAAAAGCAAGTCCAGGACAACAAACAAAAAAAACCCACCACTAACAACAAAGCTTTTCTTTTAAGAACTTTACAGTTTCTTTAAACCTAAATAGTTTTTTTGTTGTTGTTTGGTTGGTTTTTTCTTTTTTAAAGATTTATTTATTTATTGTTATATATGAGTGTTCTATCTGCATGCACACCTACATGTCAGAAGAGGGCATCAGATCACATTATAGATGGTTGTGAGTCACCATGTGGTTGCTGGGAATTGAACTCAGGACCTCTGAAAGAGCACAGTGTTCTTAACTTCTGAGCCATCTCTCCAGCCCGGTTTTTTCTTTTCTTTTCTTTATTTTTGGTTTTCGGTTTTCTGAGACATGGTTTCTCTGTGTAGCCTTGGCTGTCCTGGATTCACTTTGTAGACCAAGCTGGCCTTGAACTCACAAGTGATCTGCCTGCCTCTGCCTTACAATTTTGTTTTAATCCATAGGTTGAACATCTGTATATGAAAGTGCCAAACTCTAGGCTAATGTGTTTTGTGTATGTGTACAATATCCAAGTGTAAGCTACAATTTTCAGTAACTTAACAAATTTTAAATTTAGCTTTGTTAGGATGTACGTCTAAGTTACAAAACAATTGCAAATGCTGCTGTGTAATCATCATGATCACCGACATCCAGAACTCATTGTATCTCGCAAAACAGAAACTATTCATTTGGCAAAAGGTCCTCATTCCATGCTCCTACCCACTCCAGTCTATTCTATTTCCTGGCTCCATGAATATGACTCTTTTAACTACCAGGGCATGTTTGTAACAGGTGTACAAGGACCAGAAAGCTTACTTTGGTTAGCTAGATGATGGTATTATCTAATTCTTATTAACTGAAATACTTACACTAATAATCCTATGAACATCACTTTACCAGTTCAGTAGATCCTGCTCTGTAGCTAGTGGATAAACAAGGGACTAGAGTGAATAGTAATTATATGTTCTACAAATATATAGTTCCATTTAGCATTGTTAAAAACTGCCATATTTCCAAGGAAGATAGATATAGATAGTATGCCAGTGTACACCCAACTTCTCATGTACTTAACTTCACTTTGAACATTTAAAAACAAAAACAAAAGAAGACTGAAGCGAAACTTTATATAGCAAATCAATGTCATTCATGTTAATCTCAAGAAACTGCTCTAGTGACATGGTCTGCTTGAATGCTCTGGACTGCCCAGGATGAACTGTCCTTACCCTTTGAAGGCAGTCTGGCGGCTAGATTTACTCCGTCTACAGACCAGGGGGCTAGCTGTGCTGTCACAGTAAAGGGCCAGGAGAACCATCATCATCACCTTTTAAAGATCCCTCCGTGTCCCAACTTTTCGGAAGTAACTATTCTGGCTGGTTCATGGTTTGCAGCTTTTGAGTAAGAAAAGAACAACAAAGTTTGAATTCTGTTTGGTACCCTGTCTTTGTATTACGAGGTATCCTTGCCTCCTATGTACCCCACTTTATTCTGTGGGGGTGGATGGGAGCATGCACATACATACGAACAAATGGATGGAAGACAGAGATCAACTCTGGGTATCATCCTTCGTCCACTTTGTGTTTTGTTCTAAAGCATGCTTGTAAGGGTATGAGCTTTTCTCTTGCATGCCTTTAAATGAACTACATTTGAGCCTGAGGCCCACTGAGGCCAGAAGAGAGTTCTGGGTCCCCTGGAACTGGAGGAGTTCAGGACAGTTCTAAAATATCACATGTGCTGGGACCTGAACCCAGCCCCTATGCAAGAGCAGCAAGTACTCTTAACTGCTGAACCATTTCTCCAGCCTCTACCTTGTCTTTCAGGGTTTTGCTTTGTTTTGTTTTTGGAGGAAAGGTCTCTTATTGGTTTGAAGCTTTCAGATTTGACTAGGCTGGCTAGCCAGTAAGCCTCAGAGAGCCACCTGTCTCTGACTCCCCAGTCCTGAGGTTACAAGCATATGCCACCATACCTGGCTCACCCCACCCCACCCCAGGGATATGAGACTTGAATTCAGGTTCTCATGCCTGTGAGCAAAGGCCTTAACCAATTAACCCATTTCTTCACGTTCTCCCATCCTCCTCTTTCTAAAGATTTATTTATTTATTATTTATACAATATCCTGCCTGCCCATATACCTGCAGGCCAGAAGAGGGCATCAGATCACATCATAGATGGCTGTGAGCCACCATGTAGTTGCTGGGAATTGAACTCAGGACCTTTGGAAAAGCAGATGGTGCTCTAAACCTCTTAGCCATCTCTCTCAGCCCCTCTCCTCTTTCTAATAAAGACCATCTATGGTCTACCTTTTCCTCAATATTAACCTAAAAACATTTTTATGCTCTATAAAACAGAAATACAGCAAGAAGTTGTTGATAGCCTATTAGCTATGTCACGTCAATAGGGTAACTCCACCTTTCACATTTCTCATGTCTAGCCCTTCTCCTATAAGAAAGCTTCTGCCAGATGTGGTGCGCACGCCTAACATCCCAGCACTCGGGAGACCGAGGCAGGTGGATCACTGTGAGTTCGAGGCTAGCCTGGTCTACAAAGCGAGTCCAGGACAGCTAAGGCTACACAGAGAAACCCTGTCTCCAAAACAAACAAACAAACAAACAAACAAAACAAAACAAAAAGAAACCTTTCCATATGCAGTCCTAAGTTAAAACTTATTCCTAACTAGAGAAAGCTGGACGGGAGGCAGAGGCAGGTGGATCACTGTGAGTTTGAGGCCATCCTGGTCTACAAAGCAAGTCCAGTACAGTCAAGGCTACATGGAGAAACCCTGTCTCAAAACAAAACAAAACAAAATAAAATATTCCTGAATCTTAGACCTAAACAGTCTCCCAAGCACTCTGTACCACTACATACATGATATGGCTTCACTTGTAACTCACTGCACAGGCCGCTCAGCTCTTTCTGACAGACGGATATGCTTTTGAGAAGCCTTTCCCTCAGGCTCTCCTCTTCAGCAATCATCCTATCCAGAAGATCCTACAAGAGAGAAAACAGTTGGTAAAGGTTTGGAGCCACTAGGAATGAGACAAAACAAAAAATCCCACAAAATAAAACCAACTAGCATTAATATCAAAACTCTCATAATTTCAAATTTTGCAGAAAGGCCTTTAAATTTATAAATCAAACCAGGAAGGGCCTATGATATCCTAGTATAAATAAATAGGTATTATTTCTTTTTAAAATTTATTTTTATGTGTGTTCACGATGTGGGGTTAAGGAATGTAAAGGCCATGGAAAGAGTGTAGAGGAGAGAAGACAACTTTTTTTTTCTCGAAACAGGGTCTTTGTTAGCCTTGGCTATCCTGGACTCACTTTGTAGACCAGGCTGGCCTCGAACTCACAACGATCTACCTGCCTCAGCCTCCCAAGTGCTGGGATTAAAGGCGTGCGGCACCACGCCCAGTGAGAGAAGACAACTTTATACAGTCATTTCCCCCATTACCTTATACAGGTTCTGGTGACTGAGCTCAGGTCTTAAGGCTTGCATCATGGAGCTGCAGGTGCCTTTTCTGACTAAGCCACTCCTCCAAGATCCCAAATATCAATCTGTCTGCTATCTCAAATAAGGTAGCAACATCCCTACTGTTCTCACTACTCACTACAGAGACCGGTACCAGTCAACTCACCTTGATATGCTTCTTCACAACCTCAGTTCTTTGTAATCGCTGTTCCTCTGGAATCCCAATTAATTCCCATATTTCCCGAAGGTGAGTCAGTGCTTTCTGGAGGCATACAATGGACTCCTCTGCTAGCACCTCACTGAAAATCAATATGAAGCCATTTTGCTTGTAAGATGCAACATTACTGCCTCAAGACTAAAAGCACTATTTTCAGGAATTAAATCGAATAGTTTCCCAGAGGCCTTGAGAGTAAATTAAACTCAGAGTAAGCACACAAGTTTAATAAATGCCTAGCCATTCTCTGTGTCTCCTAAATGCTACACTAGCAAAATTACATTCATCTGAATAAGACCCAATGACTTTGGTCAATGATTTTATGTATGGCAGTACAATACTCAATTACAAATGCTTTTATAAAAGAAAAACCAGACAAAATAACTAACATAAGAGCTTGCTGGTAAGAAGCCCCTAAAAACAGCTCGCAAAAAGCTAAGCATGGTAGCTTATGCCTATAAAGCCTGCCCTTGAGAGGCTGGAACCTTTTTTAAGTATTTACCACTTATACAGTATTCTGGCTACAGCCAGAAGAGGGCTCCAGATCTCATTATAGATGGTTGTGAGTCACCATGTGGTTGCTAGGGATTGAACTCAGGACCTTGTAAGAATAGCCAGTGGGGGGCTGGAGAGACCACTCAGCGGTTAAGAGCACTGACTGCTCTTCCAGAGGTCCTGAGTTCAATTTCCAGCAACCACATGGTGGCTCACAACCATCTATAATGTGATCTAATGCCCTCTTCTGGCCTGCAGGCATACATGCAGGCAGAGCACTGTATATGTAATAAGTAAATAAATAAATAAATAAATAAATAAATGTAAAAAAAAAAAAAAAAGCCAGTGGGAGCTGGAGTGACGGCTCAGAGGTTAAGAGCATTGTCTGCTCTTCCAGAGGTCCTGAGTTCAATTCCCAGCAACCACATACCATTTAAAATGAGATCTGGTGCCCTCTTCTGGCCTTCAGGTGTACATGCAGGCAGAACACTGTATACATAATAAGTAAGTAAATAAACAAGTGTTAAAAAAAAAAAAAAAGAATAGCTGGTGCTTTTAACCTCTGAGCCTTATCTCCAGTCCAATAGACTGAACCTTAAATCTAAGGTCTCTTCTGCCTTGGCCTCCAAAGTGCTAGGATTACCAGTGTGTACCACAAGCCAGGCCATGGTGGTGCACACCTTTAATCTCAGCACTCAGAAGATATCTGTGAGTTCTAGGCCACCCAAACAAATGTGTGACCACAACACTGAGCTTGATTCTTAAATTACAACCACTAAGTCAAAGGCTAAACTTAAAAGACATCATCATGGGCTAGAGACGGCTCAGCGGTTAAGAGCACTGGCTGCCAGGTTCAATTCCCAGCGCCCACATATGGCAGCTCACAATTCTCCTGCTCAGGGGAGCTGGCACCCTCACACAGACACACATGCAGGCAAAATACCAATGCACATTAAAACAAAAGACATCGTCACAAATTTTCACATTCTTGATACGCTTGCTGTATAAATTGGCACATTCATTTAAAAATGTTGGGCTGGACATGATGGTACATGTCTGCAACCCTAACACTTAGGAAGCTGATTCAGGATAGTGAGCCCCAGGCCAGCCTGGTCTACAAATCGTGTTCCAGGACAGCATACACAAAGACCCTATTTTGGTTTTGGTTTTTTGTAAGTGCTTGGAGGGGCTGCAGAGATGGCTCAATAGTTAACGAACACTGGCTCTTCTTCAGGAGGACCCAGGTTCTGGTCCCACATCCACATGGTGTTCACCAACCATCTGTAACTCCAATTCTAGGGTATCTAATGCCCTCCTTTGACCTATGAGGGTCCTGGGCACACAAGTATACCCATACAAATTGAAATAAATAAAAATTTAAAAAGTGGTTAGGGGATCTAGGAATCATGGCAAGAGCTACTTTGTCTAAAAAGGGGGAAAAAAAAAAAGGAAGAGCGTGATGGCATACGCCCGCCTTTGATCCCAGCTTTCAGGAGGCAGAGGCGGGAGGATTGCTATGAGTTCGAGGACAGGCTGGTCTACAAAGCTAGTCCAGGATAGCCAAGACTACATAGAGAAACCCTGTCCTGGAAAAAAAAAAAAAAAAAAACAAACCAAAAAACCCACAAACAAACAAAAAACAAAAAGAAAGAAGGAAGCAAAGAAAGAAGAAGGAAGGAAGAAGGAAGGAAGGAAGAGCGAGCAAGCTGGGTATTGATGCCATTAAACCCAGCACTTGGGAGGCAGAGGCAGGCAGATCTCTGTGAGGTAGGCCAGCCTGGTCTACAAAAGGAGTCCAGAACAGCAAGGGTTCTGTTACACAGAGAAACCCTGTCTTGGAAAAAAAAAAATTATATAGAAAGATTTAGTCATAGCGATCTTAAAACTGGATTAGTACATTCCTACAAGATAGTACAATGAAAAGGAACAAGTTACACACAACATTGCTAAAGCTCAAAACATGCTGGGCTGGCAGAGTGGCTCAACACGCGAAGACTAACAGCCTGAGTTGCATCCTTGCAACCCACAGGATAGGGAAAACAGACTCCTGTATGTTGGCCTCTGAACTTCACGCATGCACTGTAGCATGGGCATGCCACCTTTACAAAATAACTGATAAATTAAAAAAAAAAACCCATAATATGTTGAACTATGGCTAGGTAAAAGGACTCAAGCACAGTGATCCCTTTCCATGAGATTTCCCCTGAGGCAGGGTTTTCCTGTAGCCAAGAATAACCTTGAATCTGGACTCTCTGACCTCTGCTTCCAGCTTATGTGCCACCAACCTCAGCAGTATCTTTGAAAATATTTTACTTTAGGATTAATCTCCTTAGCCAGTCAGTCCCATACACCTTTAATCCTAGTATTTGGGAGGTCTATAGAGCCAGCTCCAGCACACGCAGGGCTGCACATGCACATAAGCCCTGTCTAGAAAAACCAAAACAAACCGTGCATACTTCTTGTGCATCCCAGAGGACTGGAGTTCAGTTCCCAGCACCTATATCAAGCAGATCACAATCATGTGTGACTCCACTTCCAGAAAACCTGGCACATCTGGCCCCTGTTAGTGACTGAACCATACATAAACATACATGTAATTAAAAGTGAAATCCTTAGGCTGGGCGTGATGGTGCATGCCTTTAATTCCAGCATTTGGAAGGCAGAGGCCGGAGGACCTCTGTGAGTTCAAGGCCACCCTGGTCTACAAATAGCCAGGACTACAAAAGAAACCCTGTCTCAGAAAAACCAAAACTAAAATAAAAAATAAAAAAAAAGTAAAATCCTTTACTATTCAGTGAATTGGAGGTCAGCCTAGGCTACATGGAACCCTTACTTTTCGCTCTCCTTTTTTTTTTTTTTTTTTTTTTTTTGGTTTTTCGAGTGAATTTCTCTATCTGGCCTTGGCTGTCCTAGACTCACTTTGTAGACTAGGCTGGCCTTAAACTCACAGAGATCTGCCTGCCTCTGCCTCCCAAGTGCTGGGATTAAAGGTGTGCACCATCACGCCCGGCTCTCTTTTAATAATTTGCTTAATTTTATTTCATATGGATTGGTGTGAGGGTGTCAGATCCCCTGGAACTGGAGTTACAGTTGTGAGCTGCTGTGTGGGTGCTGGGGATTGAACCCTGTTCCTGGTTCTCTGGAAGAGTACCCAGTGCTCTTAACTGCTGAGCCATCTCTCCAGCCCAAGAACCCTTCCTTAATAAAACCTAAAATTCTTTGTTGTTGTTTTTGTTTTTCTGTGTAGCCCTGGCTGTCCTCTGCCCTGGACTTGCTTGTAGACCAGGCTAGTCTCACACTCATAGATCCGCCTGCCTCTGCCTCCCTGAGTGCTGGGGTCACAGGCATATGCCACCACACCCAGCTTAACACAAAATTCTTGTATAACTTCTCTTGGATAAATCCTAGTAGTGGAATTGCTGGGTTGTATGGGAACTGATGAGATTGCACACCAATATGGTTTCACTTCACAAGCAGTATAGAAGGGTCTAGTTTCTCACCAATTTCTGTTCCCCCTCCTCCCCTCCAGTCAGGGTTTTTGTGTAGCCCTGGCTGCCCTAGAATTTACTCTGTAGACCAGGTAGTCTTGAACTTTGACATCTGCCTGCCTGCCAGGTGATGGGATTAAAGGTGAGCACCACAGAAACTTGGCTGTTAACATTCTTTGTAGCCATCTTGGTGGCTATGAAGTGGTATCTCAACAAGACCTTGTCTCAATAACAAAGAAAAAGCAAAAGGTGCTTTAACAACCCATACTTGGCTGGGTGTGGTGGTGCACGCTTTTAATCCCAGCACTTGGGAGGCAGAGGTAGGCGATCGCTGTGAGATCAAGGCCAGCCTGGTCTAAAAAGCAGGTCCAGGACAGCCAAGGCTACATAGAGAGGCCCTGTCTTGAAAAACAAACAAAGCAAAACAAAAAACCATACTGGAAGACTTTATGTAGGCTTAATTTTCTCAACAATTATATTTTATTATGAACTTACAAACCTCAGTTATAACCCGACTTACCTAAACAAAAGGAAAAGAAGATTAAAGAACACAATAATGAAATCTTAAGGTTCTTCTGCTGGAACCTGTCTCAACCGGACCCAGGAGCCCGGGAGCCCTGAAGCCTTCCTTCCAGTGGTTCTCTCTAGGAGCGTCTCAAAGTGGAGCAATGAACAGACAGCTAAAACTATCACCAGTCTCCAGAGAAACCGCCCCCTCTCCTCTCTTGGGTTCCTCTATATATCTCCTCCCGCCCCCCCCCCAGTCTGGTCATGGGATTTCTTCAGCCGGCAACAACCAAGCTCCTGCACAAGGTGGTTCGTCTTCTAGATTAACATCACCTGTTCTCTCACAAGTCCATTCCCCATCCCACTCTTGGAATCATATCAAAAAACATGTTTATCTCTCCTTCAACTTTATATTGCTTTTCCTTTCCTTTTTAAGAGAAATAGGGTATCTTAAGAGCTAGTCTGGCTAGAACTCAGAACCTCCTGCCTCTATCTCCCAAGAAAGTAGTGGAAGTATAGGTGTGTGCCACCACAGCCAGCTGTTTGGGTTTCCATCTCTTTATATAGTGAAGGATGCCTGGAACTCTCCTGTTCTGGGGTTTCTGAATTTCTAGACTACAGGTGAGGGTCACTACATTCAAACACACTTTGAATACAAATTTCCTTTCAGTGTCAGTTAGGATTTTACTAGTCTTCATAATGCACCATTAATCCCAGAAGAGTTTAAGTGTAATGTCACTCAGATGAGATTATCTGGATCCTTAGCCCTGTACTCAACTTATTTTCACAATACTATTTATTAGTCGTTTCCATTCTATTCCCAGTCTCTTGAGGACAAGTATCTGGAGGCAAAAAAATATTATCAAAAGATTCTTTAAAATCTCAAAGACTTGGGAGATAGTCAGTTTGACCAGTAACTACAAGCTAATACTAGAATCTCGGTGCTTCAACCACTGCGTCCAGAAGGCATTTATATAGTCCGAACACAAGGGCCTTATGCACTGATACTATTTTAGAAGTGCGAAAACTGGTATTCAGCCTGTTGCCCAAAAAAGTAAGTTCTGGTCGGATTTCAAACTAGTCACTCCCAAGCAATGCCTGGGAATCTTAAAACGACCGGAAAAGAATTGTTAACTTGCAAGGAAATCGAGGCATCTTCCTATCTTTCCAATTCAAGTAACACATTAACACAGAAGAGCAGCCACGAGTAAAAACAATACACGGCTTTCTGAAACACTCTCAATACGAAGCCCAGGCTAGTCTTAAACTAGTTTCCTAGTGTAAGCTCGAGTCAAAAAAGAAAAAAAAAATATATATATATATATATATTTCCCCCCCCCTCGAGTCAATCTTGTTCCAGCGTCCGGAACAACAGGATTACGGATTTGATTAGAGAAATGAGAAGTCGGCTCTATTACAGGCTCAGCATTTATTCGGAGCGCCTGGTGCCAGAAGGTGCACCTGCGACGCGGCGGGAGAGCCAGGATCTGAGGCTGCTGCGGCCGCGGGTTTCGCACTGGCGCTCGGCCGCCAGCTGCGCCAGGACCTGAGACGAACCCTCCTGGGCCTCGAGGAACCCTGGCAACCCCCGCTGTCCCGGCCGCTGCTCGCCCCGCCAGTCGCCTCGGGCCCAGCTGCCCTCCGGAGGAGCCCCGCTTACAGCGCCCCCAGCCTCACACTGAGGACTGAGCCGGGGCGTACCCAAGGCTCTCGAACCCTGCACCAGGTTCGCACCTCAAGAGTGGCTCCCTCCCCTTAAGAGACTCGCACCTTCTCCTCATGGCGGACGTTTCAAGCTGTCAAGAATCGAGGCTCTTCCCCTCCACCTCACGCGGGACGGAGGACGGCAATCAGCCACGGCAGCCTTCACTCTCAGACACCGCTCTGCAGCCGTTGGGCCCCGCGGAATTCAAACCCAGCAGAAGGCGGAGCTGCCCGACAATTGGTTCCTGTTTCCGTCCGTCATGGAGTCCCGCCCTCGCCCCGCCCCTCTTGCAAAGAGACTTCGGTCCAAGGCTCAGGGTACAGATTACGCCCTGGGCGTGGGAAGCGTTTGCACATATACGCATGCGCACACATAGCCCCAGCTTCAACAATTCCTCTATCGCCTCAAGGGGGGGGGGGCGAGTTCGATGATGTCACCCGATCCCCACCCGGTCGGCGCCGTTGGATTTCAAATTTTTCCGCTTTCTCAGAGGTAACTGGGGAGACTGCCAGAACAGCTCAACCGCTCGCTATGTCCCAAGAGGAGCAGGGATTATCAAGAAAGTTTAGAAGGCAAAGAATAAACCAGGTTCTTGGGCCTGGTACCTTTGTAGGCAAGTTTATCACATTTAATCATTAGGACACACCTGTTGATAATGAAGAAAAACTCGAAAAGATCTGCTTTTCTACAACGTAAGAGGTTGATGCAGGATGGTGAGCCAGTCTCGGCTACATGAAACAAACAAACAAAAACTGAATAACTTACTTGCCCAATTAAGCTGTGACCAAATAGGGGTAACCAAGGCTTTTTCTTATAAATTACAGAAATTTAGGTAACATAGGAAAACCTTACAATTCGAACATGACATCTAAGAGCTTGTGTCCTTCCTTCCCACTGAGCATTAGCTGCTCCCTGGGGCACCTGTATCACATTTCCCAATGATTTACTATTACCTAATAGCCCAGTGTGGCAGCCTCTCTGAAACATTTTGCTACTCAGACTAAAATGTGTAAGTAAAGCTGAGATGTTTTGTTGTTTTGTTTTGTTTTGGTTTTTGCTACCTTCTTTGAAATGATTTGTATAAATGTAATTAGTGAAAACTCCCTTTCCCAAGAGGTTGTATTTAAGCCGGGCATGCTGGGGCACCTGTAATTCCAGCACTCAGAAGGCAGAGGCAGGAGGTCTCTGTGAATTGGAGGCCAGCCTGGTCTACAGGTCCAGGACAGCCAAGGCTACACAGAGAACCCTTGTGTCAGAAAAACCAAAGAGAGGAGGAAGTGGAGGAAGAGGAGGGAGGGAGGGAGACAGGGAGACTACTGTCTTCTCCACCGAGCTTTGCTCAGAGTACCCCTGTTCAGCAGTGGTGGTTAGTAATGTGCTTTTAAACCCCTCGGCTCCATCTGTAGGTCCAAAACAAACACTAAATCCGACTTATACAAAATTATAACTGAAACTATCATGGTTTTCTATATTGGCCAACTGTACAATCTATAAGAATCTTATTATTTGCTTTTTTATAATAAAATTTAGGTTTATTACATTTATTTGTGTATAGATGGGGGTGGTAGTGTATGGAGACCAGAGGGCAGCTTACAGGATGCAGTTCTCACTACCTGAGTCTAGGCCCTAGACTCTAGGGCAGCAGTCCTCAAAGTGTGGGTCGTGACTCCTTTGGGGGTAAGGGCCCTTTCACAGGGATGGGATAGCAGGTATCCTACATATCAGATATTTGATTCATAACAGTAGTAAAATTACAGTTATGAAGGAGCAATGAAAATAATTTTATGGTTGGGGGTCAGAACATGAGGAACTGAATTATAGCATTAGGAAGGTCGAGAAGCACTGAATTTAGGTTCTCAAGGCACCTGTAATTAGTGAACCATCCATCCCCCTAGGCCATCATGCAGGACTGAACATAGTGGCCCACACCTTTGATCTCAGCACTCAAGGAAGCAGAGTTAAAGGCTAGCCTGGTAAAGAGAGATTCTAGGCCAGCCAGGGTTAGATAGGCCCTGTGTCAAACAAATAGGAAAAAAAAACCCCACCACTTTATTTTACTTTGTTGTTGAGGGCTTTTTGTTTTTTGTTTTTGAGACAGGGTTTCTCTATGTAGCCTTTGCTGTCCTCAAGCTCGCTCTGTAAACCAGGCTGGCCTCGAACTCACAAGAGATCTACCTGCTGAGTGCTCAAAGATGTGTACCACCACCGCCTGGCTAGAACCTTTATTTTTTTATTTTTGTTTTTGTTTTTTTTTTTTTTCATTTTGATTTTTGAGATAGAGTTTCTCTCTGTGTATCCCTGGTTGTCCTGGACTCATTTTGTAGACCAGGCTGGCCTTAAACTCATAGAGATCCTCCTGCCTCTGCCTCCCAAGCGCTGGGATTAAAGGCATGCGCCACCACAGCAGCATTAGTCACCTAAAGATGAGGCAGCCCAACTGTCTACCAGTAGATGAATGGATGACGAGGATGCTCACCATACATGGAATAGTCTTCAACATTAGGACGTCCTAGCATGTGTTACAACATGGCTGAGCCTAAGAATACCAGTGGACAAGCAGCATATAGGTCTGCTCACATGCAGGAGTTAAACTCACAGAAGCAGGAAGCAGAATGTTAGTTGCCAGGGACTGCAGAGATGGGAAATGAGGTGTTATTTATGGGTATAACATTGAATCCACCCTCCTTCTTTTACACTTGAGGGTGCATTAGTGCAAAGCAGGCTAGTGACGTTTACTAGGGAAAACTGGAGCAGGTCCAGAGCGATCAATCAGAGTCCAGGCCACGAAGTTTATGAGGCTCCACTGTGTAAAAAAGGGATTGTGTGCTGCATTTGAGAACAGAGGCTTTATTTACAATACTATTCAAATGGGATTTAACAAGGGATACCTCTGCCCTCATCCCTTAGGAGCATGAACAATAGATACTTCATAAACAAAAGAGGAGCATCCTGGTGGACAGGACATGAATGCTCTCCAAAGCCCCAAAGTCCCCAGCTCTGAATAGTATAGCTGGGGAGGTAGGGGGTTCTAGCAGGTGGATGTCAAACACCAGCATCCCACTGGGGGTCCACAATCAGGAATGACTTCA
Organism: Acomys russatus; assembly: GCF_903995435.1. NCBI lineage: Eukaryota > Metazoa > Chordata > Mammalia > Rodentia > Muridae > Acomys > Acomys russatus. The sequence goes on along the minus strand of NC_067143.1, from coordinate 35,235,313 downwards.
ACACTGGCCAGGAAAACTTCAGGCTTTCACCTCACTCATGGCTTCCATGAGGCGAGCACTGTTTGTAACGGCTGTTGTCAGGAAAATGAATCTGTACCCTAAGAGTCAAGAGAAGCAGAAGTAACTAAACAGACCTCACATCCCAGCAGACCAAGCCCACCAGTCCCACAGTGCCCCAGGATCAGAACGCAGGGTTACAGGCCCAGACACATCTGTACAACAGAGTAAGATCCTGTCCCCAACAAGTGGGGAGAAAACTAGAAAAGTAGAAATATCACTAACAGTCTCTTGGGCACTGCGATGTATGGGACCTGGGAGGCCTGCGCTCCCCACCTCCTGCCGTGGCTGTCACAGCAAGGGTGCACGATGGTGCCTCAGCCAGAAGGAAAGTCTTCCTGCTGAGGGCATGCTGTCTCCCAGAACCCATGCGGCCCAGCTCTCGCCTTTTTGTTCTCTTACCTTTCTCTCTGCCCAGGAAGCGCAGGGCTGATAACTCTGAGAATGTGCAGCCCCCCAAGAACACCACCAAGATGAGGCGCAGTGACTCACTGGAAGCCTTGTCTTCCTTGGCCATGTCTATGAGGATCAGAGCAGACTCCCCAGCATCACTTACACGCTGGTCCAGGGTCATGTGTCCAGCCCACTCCTCCCTGACACCCTAGGGCACTAGCAACGCCACCATGCCACACACCTGTGAACGCACACTCACTGCAGTTTAGCAGGCGCACCACTTCATCAAGGCCCTGCCAGCTGCGCCGCTCCAGCACCTAGGGAGGGGTGAACACTGGTCTCAAGTCTTCTGACACTAAGTTAGGAAAGAAAGGAAGAGCAGCGAGACACAGGCTCTTGCTAGTTACTTGGGAAGTGGAGACTGAGATGGGCCAAGGACCCAGAAGAAGCTTAAAGAGTGCAGGAGGAAGAGAAGCAGAAGTGAGTCTTTCGCACCTGCTCAATGATTCGGCAGCTCAGGGGCACATAGGCGCCACTGAAGACATAAGCCATGTCTCGGGGCACTTTCAGGTCATATTCCCCATCCACGCGTGGGATCTAGAGAGCAAAGATCCTACATTAGGCAGGTGATAGCCCAGCACTTTAACCTTGTAAAGGTCTCACAAAAATAGCACACCCTGAGCAACAGTTCATACTTTTACTAGTGAGAGCCAGCAAAGGTCCTGACAAGAAGTCCATAACCAAGACGAGCATTGAATTAAATACCTGCCTCTTCTCTGCAGGAGTTCCTCTGCTCCCTGGGAAGGTGCTGGAGGGGCTCTTCTCTCTAGCCCCTTCCCAGGGAGCCTGGAACCCATATTTCTCAGTATTCTCTGGCATGACAAGTGCTGTTACATGTTAATCAAACAGTGTTTCTTTATGTTTTGTCTCATTATTAAATTAAGCTCACGCTGCAAAGTTTCCTTCATAGAAATGCAATGACATGGGACTCTTGCAGAGGACCTGAGTTCAATTCCCAGCACCTACAGAACAACCCACAACTGCAGTTCCAGAAAAATCTAACTTTCTTCTGGCTGCCTCATGCACTGGGCTGACATTTGGCCCACACATGAATGCAAGGAAACACTTATCACATAAAGTAATATTTTTAAATGGAAGGACAGAAAACAGGAAGATGGCTCAGTGGGTAAAATTACTTGCTACACAAGTCTGAGTTCAATTTGTCAGAACCCATGAGCACAAGTGATTTGACCCCAGTGCCCTATGGGAAATTAGGAGGCAGAGACAGGAGAACCCCCAGAAGCTAGTGTGCAAGCTAGACTGGCCTATACAGAGAAAAAACAACTAAGCCTTCATCTCCAACAAGGCAGAAGGTAAGGACAGACACCTGAAGTTTCCTCTGACTTCTACATGTGTGCTATAGCATTCACACACATGCATTCATGCATGCACATACACACACACTGTACAGACACAAGAAAGAAATGCAATGTCATACAGGTTAACATGGATTCAAAGTACACTATAAAGAAACAAACAGCTAGGGCAGTGGTGGTGCACACCTGTAATCCCAGCACTCAGGAGGCAGAAGCAGGCAGATCTCTGTGAGTTTGAGGCCAGCCTGGTCTACAAAGTGAGTTCCAGGATAGCCAGGGCTACACAGAGAAACCCTGTCTCAAAAAAACCAAAGGGAGAAAAAAAAGAAACAGTGTTTCCCATCCAACCTTGATCTACATACCAAGTTCAGCTTTTTGCTGATGGCACGAAAATTGCTCCTCTTGGCCAGAGAACTGAAGGCATCAGTGATTTTTCCTAGGGAAGAAATCTGTGCTGGGTTCCATCTAAGACCCACAGATCCACAGCGCCATGTAGGGCGGGAAAGAATGATACACCCACAGCCAGCCTTGCCTTCCTCATCACTGAAATCAGCCCACTCAGGGCAGCTACAAGGTAACCTTAATTTCTAGGGTAGGCATCAGCTTTAGAATAAAACCAGCCAGATATACTGAGGGACAAGCCATTTAATTGCTCTAAGCTCTACCCAGATCTAGCCAATGGACAGGACATTCTCCACAGTTGAGTGGAGAGTGGGGACTGACTTTCACACACTTTGGTGCCCCATATTTGACCACGTCTGCTTGATGGGGAGGCCTGGTGGCACTCAGAGGAAGGATAGCAGGCTACCAAGAAGAGACTTGATACCCTATGAGCATATATAGGGGGAGGAAGTCCCTTTCAGTCATAGACATAGGGGAGGGGAGTAGGGGGAAAATGGGAGGGAGGGAGGAATGGGAGGATACAAGGGATGGGATAACAATTGAGATGGGATATGAATAAATAAATAAAAAATATTTTTTAAAAAAGATTTCAAAATGAAAAAAAATCTGCCAGTAAATTTGATAATAATTAGAAAAATCATTTGAAGAGATTTTTTTTTCTTTTTTTACTAAAGCAAGTCAAGGAAATGTATCATCTCTGATACGAAATGACAATTTTGAAAGTTTGTAAGTTAAAATTTTATGCAGGGCAATAATTACTTAATAAATTAAAATTATGCTACCAAAAAAATTGCTCTAAGCTTCCGTTTCCTTAGAAGAAACACAAGGGGAAGAATCCCTTCCTCTTGGAGGATTAGGTGAGAACTCACGTCCAAGGTCAGCATGTGCTGAGTCTGCGGTATGTAGAACCTGCTTCAACTAGCAGAAGAAGCCATCGCAGTGACACCAACCTCCCGATCCTCTCTGTCGCAGAGGGCTCTCCCTGCTGCCATGAAAGGGACAGTTCCCGGGGGTGGGAGATGGAGGCTCACCTGCAGCTTTGTCAGTCACCAGCTTGCTCACTTTGTTCTCTACTGCTGTGAGGGTGTCCCCCGGAGCCTGCTCTGTTAGAAGCCCGGCTCGCCGCAGATTGGAGAAGGTTAGCAGGTGCTCAGACCCATAGCTCTAAAGGAATTTCCAGTCAGTTATTTACTGAGTGCCCACCCAACAACCGCACAGTCAATGACACAGACGGCAGGGGAGGAATGCGTAGCTGTACTCTGCAGTGTCTATTCAAAGAGCTCACATGTGTGACAGTATCAAAGAGCCATAAGAAGTAGCAGAAACTACTTAGAATGGAAGAATGGGATTGGCTAGATGACTCAGCAGCCAAAGGTGCCAAACATGATGACCGGAGTTTGGTCCCCGGGGACCCAAAAATGGTGGAAGAAGAAAACCATCTCCTGTTTTTCTCTAACCTCCACAGGCACGCACTCCAGAACATGCGGGGATGGACACACACACACACACACACACACACACACACACACACACACACACACACACACACACACACAGACACACACACACACACACACACTATCAGTAAGCAGTTTTGAGATTTTTCTTTAGAGTTTATGTTAATGAGTATTTTGCCTGAATGTGTATGTACCAAGTGTATGCTCTCAGAGGTCAAAAAAAGTTGTTCAGTTTCCTGAAACTGGAGTTACAAATGGTTGTGAATCAATGTTTGAATGAGTAGATGAACATAGGAAAAAAATAATAACAGGATTTAAAAATATTTTTTTAATTTATTTATCTATCTATCTGCATGTACATGCCAGAAGAGGGTATCAGATCCATTAAAGATGGTTGTGAGTCACCATGTGGTTGTTGGGAATTGAATTCAGGATCTCTGGAAGAGCAGACAGGGCTCTTAAACACAGAGCCATCTCTCCAGACCAATAAATGTAATTTTTAAATGGAAAAAAGGAGTGTATTTTTCCCTCCTTACCTGCAGATACTGTGTTTTCAGGGATCGGTAATCCTTGGGGATCAAACCTAAGAGTAAGGGAAACAAGGCAGGGATGTGAGGGATAAAGGCCAGCTGAGGCCCCCAGAGGGGTACAGCCAAACCAACCAACCCACCATAACCCGAGAGAAGAACTGTTACCCTTGCATAGGATACAGCTCCGAACGCACTGCTTAATTTAATTTGCTGACTGAGAGATAAAGCCTAGGTGTCCTGCTCTAAGGATGGGCCGTGAGCCACTGGGACTAAGGAAGGCACACTCAACAATCATAGTCTCAAACCCATTGAGAGAATCTCAAAGATGCGACAAGAGAAGACAGGTCTTCCTGTGCGTTCCAGCTAAGGGATGGGAACTGATTTACAGGCCCTGAGAAGCAGAAGGAGTGAAGAACTCCAGAGGTCTCCAGTGTGTAAGAAGCTGGGCTCCCGACTACAAGGAAGGGGATGCAGAAGCACAAAATGTGTCTCCAGGTAGAGAGCAGCACGGTTCACCATCTACTGAAAGCGTCAACAGTAAAAGCATGTGGCCATGAAAGTGAACAATTGGAGCTTTATGCAGTGCTTATGAAACAAACAAACAAACAAACCGCTTTGTCTCAGTCTTCCAGTCCGCTTTTTATCAGGAAGCCTTACTGAAGAGAGGTCAAATTGAATGAGAAGAGAAATGCCACTGCACACCTAAGGGATGACGGGCACCATGGAGTACACTGAAGGTGGTCCTGTTTCCAGCTACACAATAAGCTCCCTGAGACCTGCTGATGACCCACCTCACTCATTTTAAAGGAGAAAGAATCCAGTAAATGACAAAAAATAAAGTAATAAAAATAAAAATCCTAGCTGGTTGTGGTGGCGCACGCCTGTAATCCCAGCACTGGGGAGGCAGAGGCAGGTGGATCTCTGAGTTCGAGGCCAGCCTGGTCTACAAAGTGAGTCCAGGACAGTCAAGGCTACACAGAGAAATGCTGTCTCAAAAAATCAAAAACTTAAAAATAAATAAATAAATAAAAATCCTGTTTGTTGAGGTTTGCCTCTTAAATCCATTAATTCTTTTATCCCAGGGCATACGTATTTCTCAATCTGGCATTCCTGGCTTGGTCTTCAGGGCTTACCATTCTCAGTGATGGACAAAAGGCACATGAGGCGAAGGCTTTCTATAGGTGACACCTGCACAGGAAGGAAGGGGTCAGGGAGGACTGACGGCTCAGGGCTCTGCCTTGGCAGCCCCACCTCCAGCCCCACAGCCGCCTGCACATGTGCTCACCTGCCTGTCTATGTGCTCTTCAATGTAGCTGGTGCTCTCCCGGATGTTGAAGCCCTCCAGCAGTGCTGCAAGAAACCAGAGAACAGCATTACTGGAGATCGGTTTGGCTGGTATGTGTCTGTCTCCCTATCTCTTTCTCCATCCTTGGGCAGAACTAAGGGACCCCCAGCATTCCACATGGGCAGCATCCTCAGTTGAGAGGGTAAAAAGCATCTTTTTGGGGGGCTGGGAGTCAGGGGATGGGGGGAACAAGAGGAAGAGTTGGTGAGGCTCCCGCAGTTACCATGCTCCGTCTTGATTAGCTCCTGGAAGTCCTGCTTCGTTTTCTTCTTCATGATTGATTCACAGGCCCCGATATCTGCAGAAGGGACAAACCCCTGACTTTCCTGGCTCTAGGATAATCCTTGATGGCCAGAACAAGAACCTCATAAAGGAAAATCCATCAGCACCTTTTCCTGCCTTAAATTAGATGAGACTGTCTGCCAAGAGAACAACGGTCTCCTCTTGGAAGAAAGCCATGGCACAGCAGCACTCCCCCAGAGGGCACACAGTCACCTTCCCTCATGTCCAGCCAGCACCTACGGAGACTCAGAAGGCGGTGCTCCTGTTTCAGTCCCTTGAGCTCTTGGGACACGAAGTTCTTCATCTGCTTTATGTCCATGCCTCTCCTGCGCTGTGGAGATGTCCCCATAGGTCAGCACCTCATAGGAAGCCTCCACTCTCCCTCAGCTGCTCCCCATCCACGAGCAGGCACAGGAGGCCTACCATAGCGTTGGAAAGGGAACACTGAGGAAACCAACAGAGGCACAGGCCTCGGAGCCTTACATCATACTGAGCCTGCAAATTCCGGGCCTTCTGGCTCAAGAAGCCAAAGACATTGGAGAAATGCTCATTCCGGATCTCACTGAACACCTGCAAGCAGAGGAGGGGAAGCACTTACTATGTCAGGTCTGTGACAGCCCCTGCCTGCCTCATGAGCAGAGTGACGGTACAGCAAATGGTGCGCTAGCCAAAGAATGACCAGACAGAGCTGCTATCAGAAGGGGTGTCAGGCACAGCCACTGTGCTCTGGATCCAGTCTTTTCCGCCATTTATTGATTTTTGGATTTTGAGACAGTCTTATATAGCTGAGGCTGGCCGTAAACTCTTGATCCATCTTCCAAAAGATAAAACTACAGGTGGGAGCCATCATTCTGGTTTGGGTCTGATCCTAATTGATGGGGGTAAACATCCCAGGAACATGGCCTCGCCCTCAGCCTTTTGTAGCAGTGGTCCTGAGTAAACCCTCGGATCCACCCACACCCTCACCTTGTCCTCAGCATTGAGTAGCACCTTCAGGCTCTTGTCAGAGGATGTGACTTCTGGGCCGAAGTCCACACTCCCTTTGAAGGCAGAGGAAGCAGCTGTCAGGATCCACCCAGGCCTTCTCCCACTCATTCCTTAATTCTGCTAAAGGTCTCCCAGTGTCACCAGGCTCCCCCCCAAGTACTGCCCTACCAGAGGAGTCACCAGAGGATGGGTCATTTCCCCTTTGCCAAGATGCAGAGAATCATGGCACTTACCACACTTGATTCGGAAGGTGTCATCCACCAAGCCCTCGTAAACTACTTGGGAGCAAAGTGCTGTCACAAAGTCCATGTCTGAAACCAAGACCACAACCATGAAGGCTCCCAAGACCCAGCATTTTATTCAGTTTGCTCAATATCAACTCAAGAACTTCCCACCTGTGCCACTGTTCACACCAATATACGAGTCACAGGCCTAACTTTAGGATCCCACCTCTGCCTGCATATTTGCCCTATTCCTGCCTTCTAGGACCCAAAGACAAGGGAGTGCCGGGCAATGTTTACCTCTGTCCAGGAGAAAGATGTGTCCAATCTCTGGCCTTCGACCTTTGGTTTCACTGTCTTCTTCCTCCTCCAGTTTTCTCCACAGATCATATGACATCTACCGGAGCCCAAGACCACCTCAGTTTTGTGTCCAGGTCCTCTTGAAGCCCTATACTTAGAGGCCTACCCTTCTGTGGCATAGCCTGCCTTATCCTCCAGAAGGGAGTTAACTGTGAGGAATGCGGGCCTGTTCTACTCCTATTTGCTTCTATCCTCTCATACCAGCGAGGAAAATGTTCCCCTGCCCCAAAGAGAAAAAGACTTCAGAATGTGGCCTAGACGCTCTCGCTTATCTGTTGGCCACACAGACCTTGCTCTCTAGGGAACCATCCTGGGACATAAAAGCACAGGAAAGAATATCCTTTTTGTCACAGATGCCCAGGGATAATCTTTGTTGGGTAAAGAGAGAGAAAAACAGGCTTTAAGGACAGGATCTCTGTTTGCACTCTTACCTTGGCACACCTGCCAATGCCATAGCAGTTAGGAAAGGGTCCATAGAGAGTGCTGAGAAGGTGCAAGGCCTGAGCTACAGTGTTGATCCAACGCTGATCACCTTCCTGCAGCGAGCACATGGGCCACAAAGAACCATGTCAACTCATCAGTGCAGAATGGCTAGTCCTAGATGCCCTGGGATGGGGTGGCAGTGTCTGAGGAATGCTGGAGAGGTTCATTTTACAGACTCTGTGATGGTTGACCCTGACGTCAGCCTGATGGAGCGGAAGCACCTAGGAGAGCAGCAAAGCTAAGCTCTGGTATACCTATGAGGGTGCTTCCAGAGAGGACTACAACTGATCTGCCTTGCAGCTGATCAGACCACCCATGACCAAGTCCCCAGGCAGAACAAGCCTGCCAGGCATTCTCTCTCTCTTTTCCTGGCCATCATGAGTTGTTTTGCTGTGCCCTCTCAGCCATGCCTGATTGGAACCCCTGACATCATGAGTTACAATAATAAGTCTTTCTTCTCTTTTTTTTTTTTTTTTTTTTTTTTTTTTTTTTTTTTTTTTTTTTTTTTTTTTTTAGTCTTTCTTCTCTTAAGAGGGCATGGTGGTGCACGCCTTTAATCCTAGCACTTGGGAGGTAGAGGCGATCGGATCTCTGTGCGTTTGAGGACAACCTGGTCTACAGAGTTCCAGGACAGCCAGGGCTATACAGAGAAATCCTGTCTCAAAAAACCAAAACCCACACAAACAAAAACAAAAAGAGCTTTCTCAGGTGTCTGACCACAGCAATAGCTGCCTGAGAGCCCTGACCAAAGTTCTGTCTAAAACAACCTGTAGCCTTCAACTGTAAAATCAATGTCACTTATGATAAGTTGTATGTGTTAGAAAAAGGTGTCAATACTTCTAGTCCACTGGACCCAATACATATCTCTTGATACCAAGACTCAAGGGTCCAGCATTACCAGGAAGTAATCCCTGAAGAATTCTGGCAGTTCCATGCTCAGCAGATCCACATCGAGAGGCAGCAGAGAAAAGGCCCATTCATCACAGCTCACATCTGAAAGGACAGAGAACATCAGCCTTCAGGCACAAGGTACTTGGCTCCATGCTAAATGAAGGTCTGCTACAGTCATACAACAAATACTTGAGTGCCTGCTATATGCCAGTGATCACATTTAGCTCCGGAGATTCTGTAAAAAACAGCGTGTCTTCAAGGAGCATCTAATACCATCATGGAAGGAGATGCGTACACAGCGGCCCACAATGCAATGTGGAAAGTGGTGGTTTAGAACAAGTGCTGAGCAAACACTCATCTGAATTCACGATTCAACAGGTAAAACTGAAATTCATCTACACACAGGACTGTGTTAAGCCCTTGGAGACAGTGGTGAAGACCGTGGACTCCCCTAGTCTTCTGGAACTTATCATCCAGTGGTGGACAGATACAGCAGACAACTTATGACACAGTACTCGTTGTAGTTGTACTCTCCCAAAGAACAAAATAGCAAGCCCTGGGCCTGTGACGTACGTATGTGCTCTGTGTACATGAGCCCCTGTTTGTTTCCATCACAAAACAAATAAGGAAACTACGAGCACAAAGATGACATGGATTAACCACAGCTATGGGGAAAAGAATGTCTTCCGGCCTGGTCTAGGCTGTGGAGTGAGTGCAAAGGCAGCCTAGGTAACTCAGTGAGACTCTGACTCAATATAAGAAAGTAAAAGAGACTGGGCATGGTAATGCACACCCTGTATCGCAGCACTTGGAAGGCGGAGGTAGACATATTTCTGTGAGTTCAAAGCCAGCTAGTGAGACATAGAGACCCTTGTCTCCAAAAAATAGTAAATAAACAGGAAGTTTAAAAAAAGATCCATATAATAGCTCAGTGGTAGAGCCCTTGTCTAGCATGTCCAAGGCCCTTTATATAATACCCAGTATTTCAAATAGCTAAATAAAGCTATGCCTGATGCCATAGGCCTATTAGACCAGCTACCCAGGAAAATGGGGGTAATATTACAATCCCAAGGCCTGCCTGTAAAGCAGGCAAGCATAGGAGATAGTTTAGCCTCAGACTCTATTTGGTTTTGCTTATTGCAGCCCCCCTTGAAATAAAGCACGTGGTAGCCTAGCTCCTTGGCTTGCTTGCATGCACTATGCATACACACTCCTCTCCTAACAGTGTACGGAGCAACCTCCTCTCATCTCTGAACAATATTAGAGGTTTCTCCATCCCTAGTAACAAATTTAGACAGTTTTTATTCGTGTATTCCCAATATATTAGGTACAAAGAATGGAAAGGCTGATGTGGCCTGAACTGTATCCTCAAGTGACCTCTTAGGAACCCTGCCCTCTTTACCATCTTATGCCTGTGAATGATTTGGCATACATATGATTAAAATTAGACAAATTGTAGGGATATGGGCAGTAGAAAAAGTGAATATATGATCTAATATATCAATCAAAATGGAGAATAACCCCAACTGTGGCTCTCAATAACCAGCCCTTCCTTTCTTTTTCTTTAAGTTTTTTTGAGACAGGGTTTCTCTGTGTAGCCCTGCCTGTCCTGGACTCACTTTGTAGACCAGGCTGGGTCTACAAGTCTTGAGTGCTGGACTGAAAGGTGTGGGCCACCACGCCTAGCCATGCCCTTCCTTCCTTTAGACCCCATGAAAAGAGATCACAAGGCAGGCATGGTAGTGCACACCTTTAATCCCAGCATTCCAAAGCAGAGGCAGGAGGACCTCTGTGAATCTGAGGCCATGGTTATACATGGTGAGTTCTAGAACAGCCAAGACTATAGAGAAAGACCCTGTCTCAAAGAGAGAAAGCGATTGATCACTAGCCTGGGACCTTGAGTACTCTCACTCCTGTAGCTGGCTAACAATCTTGATGTGTACCCCTTTATAATCTGTATTAACACTAAATCTCAAATTAAGTTATCGTGCTTATTTTGCAGATATGCGTCGGCCCTTATTTTCAATCCTTTGGATAAGAGGCCAAGAAAGGCTGGGACTCCCCGCCCAGACCCAGGCCACCAGTAACACCTGAGCTACAAAAGGAGACAGCAGTGACAGTCAGGCAAGCTTAGAACCTGAGTAAGGTTTGAGTGGGTTAACTTCTCACGGAAGAGGGCAACCTAAGCCAGAGGAAAAGCAAGCACAAAGCCCTGTGATTAGATGGTAACAAGTTAAGGAAAGGAGAGGCTGAAGGGAGAGGAAGGAGTCACACTGTGGGAGACACAGTAGCCCATGCTGAGGAGTCTGGGGCCACCTGTCTGTGGGAAGCTGAGAGGCAGCAGCTGGGCAGTCTGTCCTCTAGCCCCAGCTTCCCATGCTGTCCTCATCTGGGTCCTCCTCCCAATCTCATCCCCAGGAACCGCTCACTAGACCAACAGGGGTGAGCCCCAGAGAAGGAGCTGGGAAGTGGGAAACAGGAGATCGTTCTTTCTTCATATGTTCTCTGTCCCTTCACTCACATTCGGTTCCTCTCACCTCCATAGATTCCCTCTTCCTCAAGCACCATCTCACATGCATAAAACTGAAAGAGAAAAGCCAATTAGCTGATTGGGAAAAAATGATTACTAACAACTTGATTCTGTCCGTTCCTTGTCTTTTCTGATGCGGGATGTCACAATAATCTTGACTGTCAACCTGACTGGACTGAGAGACTTCCAAAGATTGGTAAAGCACTGTGCCAGGGGAATCTGTGAGGGTATTTCCTGAGATGGCTAGGTCGTGACCTAAATACACTAACCACGTGGTGCAACTGCAGAGGCCATGGGTGGCCTGGGATACGCTCTCTTGTTTTGGCTTGTTCTTTTGTTTTCTGAGAGGGTTTCTCTGTGCAGTTGTTCTGGAACTCACCCTATAGGCCAGGCTGGCCTCAAACTCCGAGCTCTGCCTCTGCCTCACTACACCCAGCCAAGGGATGTGTTCTTGAAGTGGACTGTGGGACCCTGGTCACTTCCTGTCTGTTTCTTGGCTGCCATGAAGGAAACAAACAGCTTTAAAGCAATGGGCACAGAGCTGGTGTGGTGGCGCACGCCTTTAATCCCAGCACCACAGAGGCAGAGGCAGGCGGATCTCTGTGAGTTCCAGGTCAGCCAGCACTATATGTCAAAACCACAACCACAACCACAACAACCACCTACAGCCCTAGCCAGCCATGGACTGAAACCTCTAAAATTCCACAGCAAAGTAAATCTTTCTTCTTTTAAATTTTCTCATGAGTTTATCTGCCACAACGAGGAAAAGTTTGAACAGGTAGTAGAGATCAAATCCAGGCCCCAGGGCAAAGTGGCGACACCCATCTGTAACCCCAGCACTCAGGAGGCTGGGGTAGGAGGATTGGGTGCTCAAGGCAGATAGTGCTGAACAGTTCTAAGCCATCCTAGACTAGTTAGTGACATTCTGTCTCACAAACTAACAGGACCAGTGAGATGGCTCAGTGGGCAAATGTGCTTGCTGCCAAGACTGACAACCTGAGTTTGATCCCTGAGTTGATCTACCAACATGGTAGAAGGAGAGAAATGACTCCCAAAAGTTGGCCTCTGAACTCAACTTGAGCACCATGGCATTTGCTACCATCTTGTGCATGAGTGACATACAAACAGTAAGTAGATTTTAAAAACACCTGTGGCCACCAGGCAGTGATGACATCCAGCACTCAGGAGGCAGAGGCAGGCTGGTCTTTGAGTTGAGGCCAGCCTGGTCTACAGATCGAGTTCCAGGACAGTCAAAGCTACACAGAGAAATCCTGTCTCAAAAATCCAAAAGGAAGAAGAAGAAAAAAAAAAAAAAAACCCCACAAAACAACCAAACAAACCACAAGCTAGGAAAGCATTCCACTGCAAAGCTACGCCCTGGGCCCTACTCTTCCCGCCTCTTTGGAATTCAGGGTCTGAATAAGGTTCAGTACATCCTCCAAGAGCTCAGTGTTGAATTAAACTCCTCTGTGAGATATTAAAAGAGTGCCAAGTTAATCTAATTATGGTGTCCGGAGCAAAGTCTTTAGAATTCACCACGTTTGCGTAGGTTATCAGCCAGCGTGGAGGCTCCATGATTGAATATTGGTGGCTTTACAAAAGAAGGCAGGGGTGAGGACACAGCCTTGTGCTCTCTGTCTTTCTCCACAGGACGGCTTGCATCAGCCCAGGACTCTGCAGGCAAGACAGCCATCACCATCCATGCCCCTTCAATTCTGAGCCTACAGAACGCAGACATAAGTGATGCACTACAGTCTCATGGACTTCATGGCAGTACCAGAAATAACCTGAGGCAGTCAATGGGTGAGGATATTAATCTCAGAATCCATGAAACAGGACACCCAAACTCATCAACCTACAGTGGAACACTGCAACCACCTTGCCTCAAATTTCATCAGTTTTATTTATGTATTATGCTTTTTCATTTCCCTTAAAACTGGGAAAACTTTATAGAGGTGTAGGCATTTAGCAGTCTTTGAGGGAAGAGCTGTGCAGGAACACCTAGGAAGAATGGCATGCAAGAAATCAGAGGAGCAGAGAGGAGGCAGAGCAGGAAGTTCTGTTTAAGACACACTGACATGTTGAGATCCAGCCACTGATGTGTATGTGTGTGCATATATATATGCACACACACACAAATACACATATGTATATGCACACATATCAGTGTGTGTGTGTGTGTGTGTGTGTGTGTGTGTGTGTGTGTGTGTGTGTGTGTGTGTAATTTAAATGGTTTAAGATTGGCATGATCAGAGAAGCCTGCAATCTCAGCATTCCAGAGTTGGGAACAGGAATCATAAGTTGAAGGCAAGCCTGGGATACACAGCAAGATCCTATTTCAAATATGATAAGCAGCCAGGTGGTGGTGATACACGCCTTTAATCCCAGGACTCAGGAGGCAGGCAGATCTCAGAGTTCAAGGCGAGCCTGGTCCTCAGAGTGAATTCCAGAACAACCAGGGCTACACAGAGAAACCCTGTCTTGAAAAACCAAAAAGAAACCAAAAAACAGATACAACAAGCTATATTCAAGAAAAACAAAAACAAACAAACAAACAAACAAAAAAACAAAAACCAAGAGAAGTCAGTGATGTAGTGCACACCTGACATCTCAGCACTTGGAAGAGGTAGAAGGGTCAGGGCCCAAGGCCATCAGCTACACAAAACAGTTCAAGGATAGCTTGAGTTACATAGACTCATGTCTCAAAGAAAATGGTGAGTGTGGTGTGTGCGTGTGTGCATGCGTGCGTGCGTGTGTGTGTGTGTGTGTGTGTGTGTGTATGTGTGTGTATTTCATGAAGAGAGTGAAGGACAAGAGTCCAGGAGAAAGCAAAACAAATGTGGTATAGAAGATAGAAGCAGGGAGAAAATATTGAGAGGGAACACCTATGGGGACAGGAGTAGGAGAAAACAGTGCCATGCACCATTACTACTCAGGGATATGTGTTGACAGGGATGCGCAACAGGAGCCCTTTCAAAAATAGACAGCTATTCCAACTATTTTAGGACTGTGGTGATTGCTTAGGATACCTAAGACCTTAATTAGACCTCTAGAGACCTTAATTAGACCCCTAGAACCCCACACCATCCCTTCCCAACCCCCATAAAAAGAGAGAAATAACAAAGAAATCTATATGGAAGTCACTAGTCCGTAATTCACAAATTCTGCAACCTTTGATAAGAGACCCTTTATTTAGTGGCCATAGATATGTACTGAAAAGACAGCATGCCTCTGGCTGTTCATCCCAGGCCCGAGGCATAGTAGTTTCCTCTGAGATAGAAACTCAGTCCTCTAGGGAAGCTCATTAAATACAGCATGTAAACAACTCACAACAGTTTTGAGAAGTCCCAGAAACTGGCCAGATTCACTAGGTCCCTCCCTGCCAAGAGTCTATCAGCAATAAAGACTACTCGGGGTCAGTCACAGTCAAGCCCAGCTCCATGGAAGAAACAAACCACCTGAGCCATCTGAAAAGGACACTCGCCTTGAGCTGCCTGCAGATTGTGCAGTACACCCCAGGTTTCTAGCTTTTGTGACTGTCACCCATGCTAGGGGTAGGCTTTGGTGATGCAGCTGTCTTTCAGTCTTTTCTGCTTCTATAAGTATGCCCTACCATGTGCCTGTAAATAACTCCAATAAAACTCATTAGTTCGCCAAGTTGGACTCTGATGTAGCCATACCTTGGTCTGTCATCAGCTCTCTGTCTGAGGTAAGTAGATGGTTGTCCACATAAGTGTATCCCACCAAGTCCTCCTCCCGGCTCATCCCATATCCCCCCTTTTAGAATCCAAACTCACCTTCTGAGGACTTAAGATGATTTTATATTTTCTAATTCGGCCTGCCAATTTGTCAGCATTGACAAGATCTATAGAGAGAGGAGTGCAGCCCAGCAACCCGTGGGCCATTTGTTAGACAAGAGACAAAGAAGCAGAACTTTTCTCCCCTTCCTGATGCCATCCCATCCACCCCCCCAACCTCCACCAAGATGCTATGTAGCACAGGCTAGCCTCAAACCTGGATTCTTTCTGCCTTGGCCTCCCAAGGACAGGATTTACAAAAAGAACCCCAGTGTGCCCAGCAGGTCTTTTCTTATCACAGGGTCCTTATGGCCAAGGCCCTTCCACCTTGGCCACCCTTTCCCTGCTTAGCTCCACACAGTACCATGGCTCACTCACTGGCAATGTAGCGCATATTCTTGATGCGGGGTCTGACCAAGAAGCACAACCTACAGATGAGAAAGGGAAAGTTAGGAAAAATCATGAGGGTGGCAGGACCTAAGAAGAAATTAAAACAAGCAAGTCTTTAGTCATTTGCCCTTCTTGACCAGGCCTACAGATCTCTGAACTACTGTGGGACACCACAGAAGACATTTCCAATACAACAGGTACAATGTGATGATATGACTGCCTTTATTGGCTCTAAGGTGGGTCCAGGAGTTACTGTTCTTAAATAATTGATGGTCCAATGGGCCAAAATTATATATGTGCATATATATGTATAATATTATATATTCAAATTAATAAATTTACAAATCATATATTTTTTTACAAATTATATTTATACATATAAAAATCAATTAAGTACTAAAAATAATAAGAGCTGGGATGTATGTATGTATTTTCCACATAGCTAGAAGTTTTTCCCATAAGGAAAGATATACACTACTCAAGTTTGGGAAGCATTTAAAACAAATCAAAGGGCTGGGATATGGTGTAATGATAGAGCGTTTGCTCAATGTCCTGGTTTGATCTTCAGCACAACAGACTATGACTGCATGACACATGAACAGGAAAATACAAAATGCCCTGGAAATCTCGAGAAGAAAATCAACTCGGCCTGGAAGGGAGCTTCAAAGAAGAGTGGGGCTGAGCTCAAGACTTGGTGCTCTTTCTAGGAGTGAAGGACAGGAGAGGGTGTTAAGCAGACTGACTGGAGCAGCACAAAGGACAAAGGTGCTCTCTGCAACGTGTGTGGAAGCACATGTCCCCAGAGGCCTGAAAGAACATATGAAGAACAAGGCTATAGCAGTAGCATCAAGGCCTAGATAATTTGAGGCTTTTCCTTTAAGGATTTACAGACTTATTTGTATGTCTGTACATACGCGCCACTTGTGGGAGTTGGTTCTCTTCTTCTACTATGTGGGTAAAACTCAGGTTCTATCAGCCTGACCCTAGAGGTTCATTTTTTTTTCTTGTTATTTATTTATCTAGCTACTTATTTATCTGTTTACTATTATTGTGCACATGTGGGTGCAGATACACATGTCCAAGTCAGAGGACAATTCTGAAAGCAGGTTCTCTCCTTCCACCTTTCCATGGCTTCCGAGACTGAACTCGGGTTGCTGGACTTGCACAGCATGAGCCATCTCCAGCTACCCCTGGTGGTGGCTGATGGCAGCATAACAATGTTCAGACAAGGAATAACTGTGGTTGTGGATAACACGGAGTAGAGAGAAGAAAGGGCAGAGTGGGGGAAACTGCAGAAAAGCAGACCAGCAATCAAGAGCAGGATTCTGTGAACACTCAGGGAAGTGGGCCACGTCACGGGCACTGTGGTCACAGGTCTCAGGCAAGGACAAAGTAAGGCAACTGTTCCCCCAGGGACCTCCTCCATCTGGGAGGCCACAGACTTCCCCAAACACTCACTGTTCATTGGCGCTGAGAACCGGCTTGCTCTCCACCTTGTACAGCTTGTCCACTTCATGTTGCTACGGAGAGAATCCAACATGACAATGGGGGAGAGTCGGAGCAGCCCAAGGCAGGACGCAAAGGCAGCGAACACTGGAGGGTGAATTCTGAAGTCAATCTGCTCTGCTGATAACCACCCCACTAAAACTTCCTTCCTTACTGTCAATGCAAAAAACCAAAAGTAAAACATAACCCAAACACATCATCAGCCCCTGCGCGTCTGCCTTAGGTGAACTGTGTTTACCCTGTCAAGGGCACCGCTCTGCAGGAGTTGGCTATGCTTATCAAAAGAAAAACTGCTCAAAGAAGAAAAGACATAGGAGTTGCCCTGAGAAAAGATGAGAAAAAAGCTTGTACCTTCAGGATGGAGACATTAGCAATTCGATCCAGAGGACTCATGAGATCTGCCTCTATGAACAAATCTTTTTTTCCAGGAAGCTGAAGGAGAGAAAGTATGGTTGATCACTCATAGGTCACACAAGCTCCCTTCCTCTGGGAATTTGTCTAGGCACTCACTGAACAAGAACTTGGTCTTGAGGTGAAAGGACATTAGACACCTAGCTAAGACTGTTTGTATGCACCACTAATGCTTTTTTGTTGTTGTTGTCTAAACCCATGTTATTTATTATAGACACAAACATGGAACCTCAATGCAAGACGCCTGTCTACAGCAAGCACTTCCCAGGCCAAGGCAGCAGCACTTCTTCTCAGGCTTAGGCTTGGCCCAGAACTCTTGATACATGGAATAGCCCATACCAAGAGTCATGGCTCCCACAACAAAGCCCTGGGCTGCCACACGCATGTGGATCAAGGGAACGGACATTTTCATATTCCCTGCTCTTCAGTTTGTAACACCCACATGTGAGAATTACTGCAAACCCCGCCATTCCAATGGGGACACTGTGTCTCCTTAGCTTTCCGAATAAACTCAGACCCCTGACCTTCATCATATGAAGAATGAGAAAAGTCTGTGTTGGTTGACATTGTGATTTCTTAGAGAATCTTTGGGGATTCGTCGCACCTTCCAGTCCTGCTGTGTTCTCATATTTTGTATATAAAGAAATATTCCAAGCCAGGCACGGTAGCACATGCCTTTAATCCCAGCACTCATGGAAGGCACAGCCAGGCTGAACACTGTGAGTTTGAGGCCAGCCTGGTCTACAAAGTGAGTCTAGGATAGCCAAGGCAGAAAAATTCTGCCTCAAAAAACAAAACTTTCCACTTTCTCAGCTTGACTCCTTGTCACTCAGTTGTGTTTGGTCACTGTCTCTCTTCTCCACTGCCTCTTCTACTCTGCCTCACGACAGTTTCTCATCCTAATGAAGACAACCTCAACAAAAGCCCACCCTGCATCCGGCAACTCCTTCAACTAAGTGATAAATACCTTTTCCAGTGGTATTTTCCTTTTAGCTACAAAAATGACACACTTAGTGCACAACTTTGAAAATCAAGGCAGGGTTGGTTAGGTGTGTGACTTGGGGATACAGCATGTGTGCTGCAAGCATGGGGCCCCAATTTCAGTCACCATCCCTGCAAGAAGAAAGAGGAAGCCCCAGGCAGTATCCACCCATCCCCTTCCCCCACCCATCCTCACGATACCCACCACCGGCCTCAAGCTCACAGAGATCCACCTGCCTCTGCCTCCCTGAGTGCTAGGATTACAGGTGTGTGTCACTGTGTCCAGCTGGCTAATTGTTATTATTAAAGCCATGTATGAGGAGGTATCTGCAGGACTCATCAGCCTAGGCAAACACAAGGCCAAATAGTGTATCAATCCTGACTAGCATATTCACCAAAAAAACACAAATCAGGGCTGAGGAATACAGCTCAGTGATGAAGTATCTGCAGTGTGTGAAAATTGGAGTTCGGTTCCCAGCAACCCTACACATGTCAGGTGGGAGTGTTGGGCCACTTGCGATCCCAGCACTCTGTAGGCAGAGAAAGGCTCCTCCCTAGAGCGAGCTGCCTAGCTAGACTAGGCTGCATCAGCAAGTTCTAGGTTCAACTGAGAAAACCTGCCTCAATGTGTAAGGTGATTAGAAAGACTAGCAATGTTTCTGGGCAGTGGTGGCGCACGCCTTTAATCCTAGCACTGGGGTGGCAGAAGCAGGCTGTGAGTTTGAGGCCAGCCTGGTCTACAGAGTGGGCTTCAGGACATCCAGGGTTAAAACAGAGAAACCCTGTCTCAAACAAACAAAACAAACAAACAAAACAAAACAAAACAAAAAAAGGCTACCAATGTCAACATTGGGCCTCCCCATACACGGGCACATGTATATGCAACTATACACGTGCAAACATGCATGCATATATGCCACATGCACATACAAAAAGGAAACAGGGCTGGAGAGATGGCTCAGCAGTTAAGAGCACTGGCTGTTCTTCCAGAGGACCCGGGTTCAATTCCCGGCACCCACATGGCAGCTCACAACTGTCTGTAATTCCAGTTCCAGGGGATCCAATACCCTCACACCTATGTACATAAATAATAAATAACTAATTTTAAAAAGCAAAAAGAAAACAATAAAAAATTAGTATGGGGAGGGTATTATTGTCCAGCGATTCCCTCTGACCTTGAGTTGCCCTGTGGAGCCTCTTCTGCCACAACAGTCCACTGATGAAGTTCTATCCTCACTAATAAGGCTCTCCCCTACTCTTAGGCACTTACCTTTTCCATTCTTCACATACTTGCTGAAACCTTTTCATGTGCAAATTTCTATGCTAACACTGTGGGACATACAAAGGAGAAATAACATATGGTCTCGTATCCTCTGAGGTTCTCCCACATTCCAAGTTTCATTCCATCCCTCCTAAGAGTCAGCCATCCCTCCCCTCTTCTTTCCTTTTCTTTCTCTCTGTCTCCCTCTAACCCCTCTCTGGTGCTAGGATTGAACTCAGGGTTCCAAAGGAGGGGAACATCCACAGCTCCCCACGACTAACACCTCAACTTTACTTAAGCTCCAAATCAATCAACTTCCTCCACTTAGCCTCTTCCTCTAGATGTGTGTGTGTGCGCGCGCGTGTGCACTCACATGTACTTTGTGTCTACACATGCTACACGTGTATGTAGCAGGATATTTGATCACATTGTGAACCCCAATACTGTATACTGGAAAACCCTGTTTCTAGTTGTGGTGGGGCTCAGTCCTAACACACACCGTTTTGGTTGTAAGCCTAGCCTTTAATGGCTGATCCATCTCGCCAACCCTAGTACATACCTTTTAGCTAAGAGCTTTCAGTAAACAGGATTAGATAAAGTTAACTCTAGGTCAAGAAGCAGAGCAAGTAACCAGCTGACAGGAAATGAACATAGGCAAAAAACATAGAGTGAGAAGTAGTCCGGGGGAACAGACAGAGAGACTCATAGGAAGTAGAAAGGACACAGCGTTGAAGGATATTTTAGACAGCATGGAGAAGGGTTTTTTCCTTCTGGGATGTTGGCTGAGTAGAAAGGTCAGCTGAGTGCTTTCTCTGCCTCTCTGAGCTAGCAAGCCTTCATCTTGAATCTGGCTCCTGAGTCTTTATCTGTTAAACGTTTGAGATTTCTGTATTTTTTAAACAACACTTGTATGTGTGTGTTTTTAATTTTTGCTTAATGTTTGACTCAACAAATGCTCATTAACCACATGCCAGCCATGTGCCTGACTCCAAGCTAAGTACTCGATGTTGGGTACATAGTGCAGAACAGATGCTATTCCTATACCTGGGAACCTTCCAAGCTAATGGGGAACACGAACAATGAGCAAACCACTACAATTACAGTAGCAACACTATTTTCCTAATAACACACATTTAAAACGTCAAATAAACTTTGCTCCTTCCTCAACATTTACAACTGATCAATGTCTTTGAATTTCCTTTCACTGTAACTTATATCACAGGTCATGTGTGCTGGCAAATTCCTGTAATGCTAGGACTTGATAGGCTGAGTCAGAGGTGCTGCCAGAGGACAACACGGAACACATAGTAAGAGGCAAAGAAACAAAACCAGCCGTAAAGCTCCACCACTTTCTCTCATTTCTACTGCTACCAATTTTTTTTTTTTTTGTGGGCTTTTATTAATTCCATTTAACCAGTAGTCTGCTAACTGGCCTTATGTCATCCATTTGTTCCACTTAACAAATCACTATTGCAAATATCAAATATTGCTTCACACTACAAATGGGTGTGTAGGGTCTTCAACCTGGTGTGTAAACCTACCTCTCTCTCTCTCTCTCTCTCTCTCTCTCTCTCTCTCTCTCTCTCTCTCTCTTAGTCCTGTCTGTCCTAGGACTCACTCTGTAGACTATGCTGGCCCTAAACTCAAAGATCTGTCTGCCTCTGCCTGTGAGTGAATGAATGAATGAATGAATGAATGAATGTACTGGGATTAACGGTGTGCACAACCACCTCTGACTGCATAGCTTCCTTTTACATGGGGTGCAGTGGGTGGAAACTAGGACCTGGCATAGGCAACTGTCTAACCACTGAACTATATCCCCAAGCCCTACAATGTACCTTCCCATAGCCCTTTGTTCTACTCATGCTTAGTCCTTCCCTGCTAACTTAGCATCTAGCAGCCCTAGCTTGAATGGAGCATGCTCTTCCTACTCCACGGAAAATATGTTTATATTCTTTCTTCAAGCTCAGATCCCAGGGAACTCTTAGATCACCTCAGCTGCTGCTGTTGTTTATATGAACTTCTCAGGAAGTCTAGAATACACTTACCACCCAACTCCCTAGGTGTCATTATTTTACGGGGCACCTACTAGAATGTAACTAGGGACCAAGATATTTCAACTATATTTCCATCTTCAGTGATGGCAGGCACAAGGGTGTCTTTGTCGTCTGCACAGAAGCTGGCAATTTCGATTTATTCCCTGACCAGGTCGCAAGCAGCTCTTACTACTCTTCGGTTTTTCCTGTCGAGTGCCCCATTTTGGACCTGCCACGGAAGCTCCAAGGAAAATACCAAGGGACTCAGCAAGGAAGAAGTCACATTGAGAGAGCCACACTGTTGACGCAGGAAAGGCGCCAGGCGTGGCCGGCACTGACCTGCTCCAGTAGATAGATGAGCTGGTCTCGAGCCAGCCTCTTGAGCATAGAGAAGTCAGGAAGCTCAGGGGCGTCCAGCCGATGGGGGAAAGCCATTGGAGCGGTCACCTGGGCTACCGTGAGAGAGTAGCAGGATGTCCTCTGTTCTGAAAAGGCCTGCGACAGCCCAGAGTTAGGGCAGACTGGTATCCCGCACCCCTGGGCTCTGGGTCCCAGGACCCCCGAGGGGCCCTCGCTCCTCTGCCGCACTAGACGGATGAATGACCACCTCCCGGCCAGACGGCCGCAGCCTCGGGAGACTCTCCTTGTAGACCTGCAGCCGCTGGGCCCCGCCCGGGTCCACTCTGCCTGTCAGTAGGATTCCCAACAACATCCGCACACTCCGCAGCGTGCCGGAAGAACCCCGCCTCCAACTCTAACCCAGAGAAAAGCTACTTCCTAGATCTCCCGGACGTCCGGTTCACCGTGCCGGCACGTAGTGCACTGGAAGAGGACGGCGTCCGGAAAGGGACATTTAAGAACAGGAGGCACAGAGTTAAATTTTTTACAACATTCTTTTATTTGTGTGAGTGTGAGGGAGAAAGTGTATGCGTGTGTGCATGCCTGCCATGTGTGTACGGGTGCCTGCAGAAAGAGGGAACCTTACATCCTTGAAGCTGCGGTTCTGAGCCGCCAGGCGTGAGTGCTTTGAGCCGAACTCCTGTCTTCCGTTGGAGCAACAAGCGCTCTTAACCGCTTAAGTCCTCTCCGTCCCTATTAGTGACCAGAGGGTAGTTTTCCTTCGATAAAGGGATTATTTCTTGTTAACTGTTTATTCGTTAAACTCCAGATCCCAGAAAGGGATACATGTTAAGGGTACAACTGGGTTTCGACAAGTAGAAATTGGGCCCTTCTTTTAAGTGTGCAGAGCGCTGACTGCTGGAGCCCCGGGTGTTTATGTAGCCTCCAACTATACAGTGCTTGGCTTCCTAGCAATAGAAGTCAGATGCGAGTTTGAGCCTTGTGAGAGAAATGAATGTGTTGGACTATGAAAGTTATGGCTTATCAGCTGTGACCCTTGGATGTTGGAGTTTTGACTTGTTTATGGCCATTATGGGGAAAATGAATAAACTGGCGACACATTCATGCTACAAAACGGAATAAATTGAAGAGGCAAAATACCGGGATGGAGAGATGGCTCAGCGGTTAAGAGCACTGACTGGTGCAGAGAACTCGAGTTCAAATCCCAGAACCCACATGGCAGCTCACAACAGCCTGTAACTCCAAGATCTGACACCCACAAGCATTCATGCAGGCAAAACACCAATGTGTATAAAATAAGATATATACATATATGTGTGTGTGTGCGCTTTTTTAAAGAGGCAAAATATCGAAGTATCCTGACAGTGGTGGCTCATGCCTTTAATTCTAGCCCTTGGGAAGCAGAGACAGGTGAATTTGGGATCTGGTCTATAGAGTGAGTTCCAGGACCACCTGGCTACAAGGAGAAACCCTGTCTAGAAAAAAACAAACAAACAAACAAAAAAAAAAAAAAAAAAAAAAAAAAAAAAACCACAGAAGTACATCTGTATAGTGCTATTTACATCGACTTTTCAAATTTTTATTTTTAATTATTATTTTTGTTTTGTTTTTTTCAAGACAGAGTTTCTCTGTGTTATCTTACTTGTCCTAGACTCATTTTGTAGACCAGGCTGGCCTCGAACTCACAGTGATCCGCCTGCCTCTGCCTCCTTAGTGTTGGGATTAAAAGTGTGCACCAGCACACCTGGCCTTACACAGACCTTTTGTTTTGAGACAAGGTCTCATTATGTAGGCCATGCTGCTGCAGACAGAAATTGACTGAGGAAATACATAAATGAAGAAATAATGGTGGAAAGGGTAAAAAAATGTTTTAAAGAAGACAAAGGCAGTCTGGCATCTTGACAGACGTTTGTAACCCCAGCCCTTGAATGTCAACAGGAGGATCAGAAGTTCAAGGCTACTTTGGGCAACATGGCCTGGTGTACATAGTTCCAGTACAGCTGGCGCTATAGAGATCCTATCTCAAAAAACGAAAACAAAACAAAACCCCAGTCAACTACAAAAGGGAGAACAGTCTGACTCAAACTACTTATACTAAAAGGTCCAGCCTCCTAAACCAGTAGGCCAAGGAACTTGAGAGGGATTATGCTAGATTGTGAATCCCCACCAGCCTATGGAGATTGCGGGCGGCAATTTCTCATGTTCACCCTCTGGCACCAGGTCAGCATCCTAGTCACCGCTGCCTTCTCTCCTTGCTGGTGCCCTTTTCTCGGCTTCCTTCTTTTTCCCTAGTCTCTCGGATTTGTTAACCTATTCCTCACAAAGGGTCAAAGGACTTAAGGAACATACCAACCAAATGTGGTATTAATGGGCATGAATCCTTTTAGGAAACAAACCAATGGGGCAAGTTATAAAATAGACTAGGGCTGGGTATGCACGCCTTTAGTCCCAGCACTGAGGAGACAGAGGCAGGAGGATCTCTGAATTCAAGGCCAGCCTGGTCTACAAAGGGAGTCCAGGATAGCCAGGGCTACACAGAAAAAAACCTTTCTTGAAAAAACCAAAAACAAAAATCAAAAAACAAAAACCAGACTGGGAGGTTCAATCTCCAGCATCATTACAATAATAAATAAAGTTAAAACAAAGATGAACAAAAACAGGCCTGAGCTTCAGGAGTTCAAGTTTCGGTGAGTTTCGGATTGTTTTTAATTTTGGTTTTTGCAAGACAGGGTTTCTTTGTGTAATAGAGCCCTGCTTTGTAGACCAGGCTGGCCTCAAATTCACAACGATCTGCCTGTGAATGCTGGGACAAAAGCACGCACCACCACGCCTGGCAGGAGTTCATGTTTTATGTTGGCCTCTACCTGGTCTCACACCCTCTTAGCGAAGTTGATGTCTGACAGACACAGTGAGGCAAAGAAGTGCCTTGAGATGCCTTCACCCACATGTTCCTTCCTTACAGTAGCAAAGTGTGCCTCTGTGGTGCAGCTAATGTCCACTTGTGTTGTGTCTGCCAATCAACTTGCTGAGGTCTTCAGCCCTGAGGCAGCATTCCAGCTCAAGTGAGACTTCCTCCACCAGACATGGCGATGGTGCTACCTCATTGTTGCTTGGTGAAAACAGCACAGCCTCAAAACAGGGACTCATGAAATCCTATAACCACAGCTCAGTGAATACAGAACTGGAATTGTACAATCTCCGGTTCCAGTGTCCCAGCCTAGGCTGTTTCCAAACACCAGTGAGTCAGGACCTGAGACGCTAGGATCCAGCAGAAAAGGTCAGTTTGGAAGCTTAATTGTCTTAGCTGAGGTCTGGGTGGGTAAGAAGGCGGGAACCTAAAGGCAGTGTTTGCCACCACAGGAGATTCGCTTACTGTTAGAAAGTCCTTCAGTCGTCTCTTGACAAACCAATACTAAGGTGTGGTGGTGGTCGGGAACAGGGATAGATGCACAGCAGCCCTCTTTCTTTCACGGGGTCTTCATTCAAAATGAGGGAAGGTGAAGGATGATGGTATTGATTTCCCCAACCACAGAGAGTAAGGGTAAGGGCACAGAAGGGGAAGAGAGCTGCTTTAGACTGGGTGGCTGGGGAAGCCTCTCTAGGGAGATGACATCACAAGCCAGCAATCCCAGCACTTCCACGGCTGAGAAAAAGGATTGCTGTTTCAGGCCAGCCTGGGTTAACAAGACCTCTATTTCGAAAACAAAAGACAGCAATCAATATCACCAGTTACCAACCATGTCTGATAGCTAGACTCTAATAAATGGTAATGTCAAAGTTGGGATGTCCAGGCTTAAGTGCCAACCTAATTTGGGAGTACCAACTTTACCTAGAGAGGTGTTGAAGTAAGGCATGGGTGAAGCTTACTGGAGTCTCCTTGCTGAAGTGCTTCATCTCCTACTAGAACTTTCACAGTCTAACGCCTAAGACAATCAGCCATTACGCCACATCACAACACACTGCTAGAATAGAGGCTTTGGTTCAAGCTCCAGAACTGTCATTTGCCAGGAGCCATCTCAGGCCTGAGTGCAGGGGCTGAGTTCCTGTGTACTCCAGCGTCTTCTGCATCTTCAGGAGAAGCCTGGCATGACTGGGCTATCAAAGTACAGCTTAACTTGAGCATGTAGTTTGGGACTCTATGTTAGGATCTCAACCATCAAAGTTTAAAGGCTTTGTTTCAAAACTGCTTTGCTTGCTCCTAAATCGTTTTCAAAAGACCAGCAATTCAAAGAGTCCAAGTTCTGGTTGCCATGGAAGCATGGCTCAGCAGGTACAGGTATTTGCTACCAACCTGAGTTCTATTTCCAGGACATACATGGTGGAAAGAAAAAACCAATTGCTACAAGCTGTCTTATGACATCAACATGTGCACTGTGGCACACAATCTAATTTTAAAAGTAAAAAATAATTTATGGTTGGTAGCAGTGGTGCACACATTTAATCCCAGCACTCAGGGAGGCAGAGGCAGGCGGATTGCTGTGAGTTCAAGGCCAGCCTGGTCTACAAAGCAAGTCCAGGACAGCCAAGGCTACACACAGAAATCCTGTCTCAAAAAAAAAAATTTTTTTTTCTTTTGTTGGTTAGGCTTCTTCTGGTGCTATCTACTAAAATTCAATTTAATGACAAAGATTTTCAAGTAAATCCTGTCCCAAAGAGCACCAAGCAACAAACTACTACATTTTACTTTATTTCTCACATAAGGAAACCTATTGATTAAATAGTTCAAGAAGAGTTAATTTTCAGTTATCAAGAAGGAAGCCAAGAATGGTGGCACACGCCTTTAGTCCCTGCACCTAGGAGACAGAGGCAGGCGGATCTGTAAGTTCGAGGCTGGCTCGGCCTACCAAATGAGTTCCAGGGTTACACAGAGAAGAAAAATAAATAAATAAATAAATAAATAAATAAAAAAGAGAGAAAGAAAAGAAAGAAAGAAATGAGGCCAGGAGGCAAGCTTTCAATTTCCTCCCACCACAGTACCACAGAAACTCATGACAACACTCTGTTGGTTCTCAACAGAGACCAAGCAACAAGGCTGAATGGGGAGATGCACAGGAGTCTGCTGGGACTTCTCAACCCACATCCTCGCCTCATCAGTTCTTATTCCAAAGTGGCCCATCGTGTGCAGAAATGCTGGCAGCTTCAAATCTACTTGCCCAGCTGTGTCAAGGCATCTCTGAAAGCCAAGCCCAGGCTCAAATTCTGTAGAGGAAGTTTCCATTGCTGTCAAAGAACTCACGTCCCCTCTGTACTACTTTGCTGCTGAAGTTCTGGTCACCTGGCTCCCCAGCCTTCAACTCTTCTAGCGTCTCAACACTTGGCCGTCTGTCACTGTCCGCTCTCCTGGTGGCCCCAGAATCACTGGTGGTGTCTTTCTGAAGCTCTCTCTGATGACCCAAGGCTGTAGCGGTGGACACCAAGCTTTCTTCCCAGCCTTGGATTCGTTTATTCTTTTCTTCCTGTCTCCTCTGTGCATCCGAACTGGGAATGTTCGACCTCCCCACTTTCAAAGCCGTGCTGTGACCCTGGCTTTTAGAGGAGACTGCATCCCCTGGCATGAGCAGAGGGCCGGATACAGAGCGACCTTCGCTGAGTAGCTTCAAGCTGTCTTCAGAAACGGGCAGCTGCCCAACCACTCGGGTAAACCCAGCTTTTTTCAGCACCTTTTGATCTTGCTTTAGTTTCTGCTCTAATGTGGGAACAAACTTACTTTTTAAAACCCTTCTGATAACATCCGTGCTGACATTAAAGCCTTCTGCCAACCTGGGAACTGACCAGGACTCTGCAACTTCCTCATGTAAATACCTACAGGAGAAAAACAGCACTTTTTCAAATTGCCATTAAGTCTCCAACAAAAAGAGATGAATTGATAATGCGAATGACAAGTAAAAATAGCATAGAAAAACTCAAGCATAAGCTGGGCATGGCAGCGCATATCATCCATCCCAGCACTCAGGAGGCAGAGGCAAGCGGATCTCTGTGAGTTCGAGGCCAGCCTGGTCTACAAAGCAAGTTCCAGGATAGCTCTGGCTGCCCTCAAATTCATTAGGTAGGGCTGGAAAGATGGCTCAGAGGTTAAGAGCACTTCCTGCTCTTCCAAAGGTCCTGAGTTCAAACCACATGGTGGCTCAAACCATCTGTAACGAAATCTGTTGTCCTCTTCTGGCCTGCAGTTGTTACATGCAGGAGAAGAGTGTATACATAATAAACAAATACATCTAAAAAAAAATTCACTATGTAGACCACAAGGGCTTTCATAGAGATCCACCTATTACCTCTGTCCTACTCGTCAGTGGTGGGATTACAGTTGTAATAGACCAAACTCAGATTAAATAGGAATTAAAAAAAAAAATACTGTGTGTGTGTATTCATGTGTAGAGGGTACATGTATGTGTGTCTTGGTGCACAGAGGTCAGAGGACAATCTCTAATGTTGGTCTTCTGACATTTTCTACCCTTTTGAGACTGGGTCTCTCATTGGCCTGCAACCTCACTGTGTAGGCCTTCAAGATGCAGGGATATGCCTTGTCTCTGCTTCCCACCTCACCACTGCTGGAATTACACGAAAAATTTAAGAACCCTTTCAAGCAATAGTGGTGGCTGGCTCAATGTAATCCCAGCATGTGGGAGGCAGAGGCAGAAGGTCAGGCTAACCTGATCTACAGAGTGGCCTTGTCAAGAAAAATAAATAATAAAATCAAAATCCAGGCGAGTTGGCACATACCTTTAATCTCACATACTGCCCTCAGAGGGCAGAGGCAGGAGGATCAGGAATTCAAGGCTGTCCTTGGCTACAAACCAACTGTCCATAATGGTAACATACTAAATCCGAGCTGGGTGTGTAGTTAGAAGGTAATGACCTTGGCGGACCCTAAGCGAGGGCCCTGAGCACCCACATGGCAGCTAAGAACTGTCTGTAATTCCAGTTCCAGGGAATCCGACACCATCACACCAACATGCATACATGAAAGCAGAACACCAATATAATAAAATAATGATAAAGAAAAAAAGAATCTATAAGGGGAAAATGGGAGGGAGGGAGGGAGGAATGGGAGGATACAAGGGATGGGATAACCATTGAGATATAATATGAATAAATAAAATGTATTTTTAAAAAAGAATCTATGGCATTTCTATTTAAAAGTTGATAGCATGTCGGGTGGTGGTGGCGTACACCTTTAATCCCACCACTTCGGAAGCAGAGGCAAGTGGATCTCTCTGAGTTTGAGCCAGCCTCGTGTACAAAGTGAGTCCAGGGCAGCCAAGGCGAAAAACCAAAAAAAAAAAAAAAAGGGGGGGGTGGAGGGAACCAAAACAAAAACAGGCGATAATAGTAAAATCTTCAAAAGGTAAACTCCACTTTGTAAACAATTACCGGATCTGCTCTATAGCTTCCCATGTCAATGTCCTGGGTGGCGCACCTGGAGCCTCCATTTGCCTTCGAATTTTCTGGAATCGCATTGCTTTTTTCTGTCGTTTCAGAGCGCTGGGGGAAAGAACCAATAGCAGAAGGCATGCGCGAAAGCAAGACCGGGGTTTAAAGTGTCTCGGACTAAATCAGGGAGCCCGGCCCTCTTGCCTGCCCGCAGAGACAGCCTGGCCACGTCGGCCAGGTTAAAGCACTCTCTGTACACGCCCCAGAAACCCAACATCTATACCTGACTGTAAGCTTGCCTAACTCTCTAAGGGAAGTGAACCGTCACTAGCAAGGGGACCTGAGGTCTCAAGGAAGGTGACCCTTTGCCCCTGCACCTGCGCCCTGGACAACGGGTGAGGAGAAACTTAGAGCAGAATGCCCGTAGCTAGGCGGCACGAAGCCTAGCTTCAGGCTGAGGGCCGCCCACGGAGCAGGTACCTCTCCACCTCCTGGAGCTCCCGCTCCTCCGGCTCCCAGTCGGAATCGGGGTCCGGCTCGCGGTTGACGGAGCCCGGGCCCGCCACGCCCTGGGTCGCGAACCCACAGCGAGCGGCAGCAGCGCGAACACGAGGCAACAAGAGACTCAGGGAAAGCGCCATTGGAACGCGAGACAGTGCTCTACAGCGCGCGACAGGAAAACACCGGAAACGAGAGGGCGGGCCCGGAAGCAGAAAGACCCGGAAGTTAGGCGGTGGGAGTAGGAGCGGGGAGGGTGCTGGGCTGCGGGTGCTGTCTCTGTACTGTCCAGTTGCCCACCCTTTCTGCGTATTTTGTTTTTGCGGTGCTGGGGAGCCAAGCTAGGCCCTTGTATATGCTAGGCAGGCTTTTGCCTCTGAGTCATCTCCCTAACCATTAAAAAGAAAATTTTTGAGACCGGGTGTGTTGTCCTAGCCTGGAATTCATCTTTCCTCAACTTCCCAAGTAACTGGGATTATAGGCCTGAGTCATCGGGCTGGACTTCTCTGCTGTGAAAAGAGCTTGCCTCAGACGCGAGAATCGAAAAGAGGTACAGGACGCGCCTAGAAAACGACATAAACTTTAATAAAAAGACTGTTCAGTTGCCTCTGGCACAGGCTGCCCGGCCTGCCTGATTTCTGCCCCTGTGGCGGGAAGGGCGAATCCTCAGCAATCTTCTGATGGCGACTACACCGTATCTTGGGCATTTGGCTCCTCTGGGAAAGGAACTCCTTGTTGCTCGGGACTCTAGCCCCAAGCCACACCCAGGGATCAGACCCATCACTTAGTGACAAACCCAGCCTAAGGCTTGATGAGCAGAGATGCACACGGGCTGGCATTAGCTCTTCATCTTTTAGTCTTTACCGATCCCCAAAGAATCTTAGAATGTTGCAGAATTCTCGGTGTCTTTGTGTTTTGTCTTTTGCAAACAAAGGTCCTGGCCAGAGCTTTTCAAACTGGAACTTGTTGGCAGCCTTTCAATTAGCAAAGATTGAAGGCCATTTACTCTTTTGGTTGAGTGCTGGGCTTCCTTCCTTTTACCTGTGTTGGATGATGTTGAGGAGCGGGCTAGAATGCTGCAGCACTGGTGCAGAGGCGGGGTACAGGGTGAGATCCCCAGCCTTGGCTCCTCTGTGTTCAGAGTTTACCATGGAGGGCAAGGTACAGCACTCAGTCCATGAGTCATTTTCCTGTCTTTCGGGATACAGAAGATAGCCCTGCTTTGGGGTTAGAGTGGGTGGCACTGATCCTGACAGGGCCCGGTTTATGGCTTCTAGCCTTCTGCTGGCTTGGCCTTCTGCAGTAGAAACATGGATCCTCACTAAGTTGTAGTATTCACAGAAGAGATGTTCTCACATCTTTCCCACCTGTGGTCCAGTTACAAAGAAGAATAGCATCCCGTGCTTCCCTCCAGCATCTTTACCACACTGTATTCTAATAGTCTATTTACACGGTCATTGCCCTGTTAACCTTTGCTGAGGGCTGGGACTGTTTCTGCCCCGTCTATCACCAGGTCACTAACTAGAAGGAAGTAAATAAGTAGGTTCGCTGCCTTCCCCCGGCCCTACACTACTAGGGAGTGCCACTTTATATCTTGGGAGCATCCCAGCTCTAACATCTGCTACTGGGAATTTACGCAAGTCAAAAGTGACCAAAGCTAGTTTTGTATACTTACGGCTAGTGAGCCTGACTCTAGAGCTGGAAAAATAGTGCCTCCCAGATTTCTTCATTGACAATGAACAAGGGCCAATGGCTGCTGGATCTCCTATCCAGTTGAGGTTCCTGGGCTGCAGATGGTACCGAGAATGCTGTGCGATTGCGGCATTCCTGCTTGATAGTGGCCCTAAGATCCTGGGGATCAGGTCGTGGGGCCGGAGCGGTTGCAGGAAATGAGGAGGGACCTGCTCTAAGGCAGCCCCTCTCAGGAACACCAGTGGGACCAAATTCACAGGTTGCAGTTCCTGACCGCCCAGCCCGTCCTGGTGAAATCTAGGCTAGAGGAGAAGAGCAGCCCCTTGTCATATTCCTTGTGAGGCTGGATGGAGCGTCTGAAGACATTTGTAACTATCAAATAGAGCCATCCCTCCTAGGCCACAGCCACTGGTTAACTAGCTAGTCTTTTGGCATTCAATAACAACGGAGGGCCCAACAGGTTTTGCTACTATAGCCCGGGGAATAGTGAAAACGGCAGTTGTTTTGTTGGCCCAAGACTGTTTACTTAGCTCCCATTAGACCCGGGGCATTGGCAATGCTAGGGCAAGTACACAGAAGCCACTGAGCATGGTGGTGGCCTTGTTGTTTGTCAGTCATGAGTTGTGGGTGACTGTGGAACAGGAATAGAGACGGCGAAGTCTCTTGCGATTGAGAAAGCTGGGAGGCTGCACCTTGCTGGATTGTAGTACCAAACCCAAGGGATCCTGGGAACCAACAGACCCTCTCCCGGGCTCCAGAGACAGGTGCCATCACAGGAACCTCCTCTGGTGTGACCACCACCATGTGTTGGCATCACAGCCCTTGTTCCCTGGCTTTGTGAGAGGCTTCGCAGGGACTCTCACCCGATACTCTTGCAGCTTTCTGTGGCCCCGGGGGCTGGGGTACAGCATGCGAGTGAGCTGCTCCACAATGCCCAGGCTTCGGATAAGGTTCTCTCTCTGCAACAGGAGCTTCATCCGCTCAAGCTCTTCCTCTTCTACAATGTTCTGAGGCTGCATCGTGTCTGTGTGTATTGGTAGTAGCTACAAGGTACGGAAGAGAGACAGGTGTCCAAGATGAGCCTCCTACCATCAGCAAGGATGTCCGCAGGACCCCTGCCTCACTCTACTGCCGCCTTCCCTCCCCAGGCCCCACTGTACCATCTTCTTAGCTGTCCGTTCTCTCACCTTCTGCTTCAAAAGGTCAGATCCAGTTTACTAGAGAGATGAGGCTCTACTCATCTCTCTCAAGCAAGGAGAGAGAGGACAGCAGGGGTTCCCTTCCCTAGTAGCCCCAGTTTAGTTTCATGTGGAAAGATAAGAGCCACAGCCCCTGACACCTCTTTCTCCCGATTCCGGTTCCTGTAAGCCAGGGTGGTGGCAAGGCCCCGTGTTCCTGCTTTGGGTCGGCTTTTCTCCCCAGCTGATTCCCCCTGGTTCTGGTCCTTGGTTTCCTTTCGTTTCTTGGTGCCGGGGTTCTCCTGCTGCTCCTGCTTTAGGCGAATCTCTTCCAGCTGCTGCCTGGAGAAGACACAGCAGTTTCAGACACTAGGGAGACTGTGTGGGGAGGATGGGGACTGAGAGAAAACAGGACGCGCTAATAAAAGGAAATCATGACATGTTGCTAGAACTGATTAGAGAATATAGGAACCACGCTAAAGGAAAGAATCATTAAGAACCTGCTTGTGAGCCGGGCGTGGTGGCGCACGCCTTTAATCCCAGCACTTGGGAGGCAGAGGCAGGCGGATCGCTGTGAGTTCGAGGCCAGCCTGGTCTACAAAGTCAGTCCAGGATGGCCAAGGCTACACAGAGAAACCCTGTCTCGAAAAAACCAAAAAAAAAAAAAAAAAAAAAAAAAAAGAACCTGTTTGTTAGTGAGCTGGGTGTGGAGGCACATAACTATAACCTCAGCACTCTGGGAGGCAGAGGCAGGTGCATCTCTGTAAGTTCGAGGCCAGCCTGGTCTACAAAGTGAGTCCAGGACAGCCAAGGCTACACAAAGAAACCCTGTCTTGAAAAACAAACAAAACAAAACATAACAAAAAAAATCTGTGAGTGGAATGGGATGATAGCTCGGGCAGTAAAGACCTTGCCTGGAAAGTATGAGGACCTGAGTTCAAGCCCCAGGACCTGTGTAAAGTCACACACCTTTAATCCCAGCACTCGGCAAACAAAGGCCAGACTGGTCTACAGAGTGAGTTTCAGGATAGTCAGGGCTACACAGAGAAGCCCTGTCTTAGGAGTAAGGGGTGGGGGAGAGGGGAGCCAGATGTGGTAGCACACACTTGCATCTCAGTACTGGGAAGGCAAAAATAGGCAGGCCTTACTTTATGGGTTTCAGGCCAATGAAAGAATCAAAAGTAAAGTGGGCTAGACATGGTAACACACACTTTTAATCCCAGCACTTGGAAACACAGGCAAGCAGATCTCTATGTAGTTGAGGCCAGTCTCATCTATACAGCAAGTTCCAGGCCAGCCAAAGCTATATATTGAGACCCAGTTTTTTTGGGATTTTTGTTTGGTTTTGGTTTGGTTTGGTTTGGTTTGGTTTTGGTTTTTCGAGACAGGGTTTCTCTATGTAGCCTTGGCTATCCTAGACTCACTTTGTAGACCAGGCTAGCCTCGAACTCACAGCGATCTGCCTGCCTCTGGCTCTCGAGTACTGGGATTAAAGGCGTGCGCCACCATTTTTTTAAGGTTTATTTATTATTATGTACACAGTGCTCTGCCTGTATGTACACATACAGGCCAGAAGAGGGCATCAGATCACATTATAGATGGTTGTGGGCCACCATGTGGTTGCGGGGAATTGAACTCAGGACCTCTGGAAGAGCAGACGGAGCTCTTAACCTCTGAGCCAGTTTTAAAAACACAAAACTTTAAAAAACAACAATGTGGGGACTGGCCAGAAGGCTCATCTGGTAAAGGTGCTTACCACCAAACCTGACTGAGTTCATTCACTGGACCCCACTTGGTGGAAGGAGACAACTGACTCCTGAGAGATCTTTTGACTTCCACATGTGCACAAGACATACATACACACACACAAATAATTAAAGGTAGTCTTTACATATTTAAAATCACACAAACAGCTAAGGAACAACATACAAGGTTGTCCTCTGGCCTCCACATGCATATATGTGCATACATATACGGCATAAATATACATCATACATACACGTGAAGGCATGCATGTATGTGCCTGCATACAGAGAGAACTTGAGATGTTTGCTCTTTTCTCCAGTGTGTGGCTTCCTCTTGCCCTTCTAGGGAGCAGCTGGACGTCTGGACCTGCCCTTAACCCACCTGTACCGAGGAAAATGCAGCCAAGGTACCTGGCACACTCCTCTCTGGCCTTGGAGGCAGCGGTCTCCTGAAAGAGGGAGCCATTGTGCTTGAAGAAGGGTGCATACTTCTCTGAATCAGGCCCAGGGTAGATGCGCCGGTAGCCCCCTAGATGGGAATCTTCATAGCGTTCCTGGTCCTGCATGGCAGCCTGGGATGACTCAATCTGTTCTCGCCTAAGGAAACCAAGCTCAGGGAAGTCAGGAGAAGGCCGTGATGATGTTCAGGAGGGAAAAGAACACCATCAAGGGCTTTCAGAACCTACCGCTGGCTGCCTCATCTACCTGACCCCACGGCTGGGTAAGGAAGCACCCAAGCTCATGCCAGCCCCGCCATGCACGTAATAATGGAATTAAGTGTGGCCTCCAGAATTCTGAGTCTCTTCCTAAGTACAGAATGATCTATTCATAAGCAAACACTCTAGTTACCACAGTCTCTTGTGTTCCTAATTGTAATACCGATACACTACAGAAAATGTAAAAGAAAAAGATTAAACCAGATTTGCCTCAGCTACACAGTGAGACCAAAGCCAGCTAGCCAGCCTCAAAAAAGGTGCTACAAAGCCAGGGTGTAGCGCAATGTAGAACATGTGCTTATCGTGTGTGAGACACACAGTTCATTCCTACACTATAAAAAAGAAAATTTCTCATTTTTTTTTCAAGACAGGGTTTCTCTGTGTAGCCTTGGCTGTCCTGGATTCCCTTTGTAGACCAGGCTGGCCTTGAACTCCCAGAGATTGGCCTGCCTGTGCCTCCCTGAGTTCTGGGATTACAGGTGTGCACCACCATGCCCGGGGAAATTCTCATATTTTTAATGCTTTTTTGTTCATTTGCTTGAGACAAGACCTTGCTAAGTGGCTCAAGCTGGCCTTGAGCTCTCGATCCTCCTGGTCCCACTCCTAAGTGCTGGGATTGCTATCCTGTACCAGCACACCAGGGTTCCTTTATGTCTTTAGTCCAGTGTTTTCCATACATTTTCCCCACTGGAAGACGTGATTCATTCAGGCATACCAGCCGATCTTTTTAGGATAGTTAGGATGCCTACAATTATCCTTCACCCCACACATGTTTGAGTGCTTGCTATGTGCCAGTCCCTAATGCTATTTTAAGGAATCAAATACACTTTGCCTCTATATATCAAGATGAAAGTGGAGAAAAGCGATTTTATTATCCAGCCATTCAACTCAGTTTTATGTCTCATTAGCAAATTGTCATTTCAACATCAGCATCAGCTGTCATGTTGGTAACCTATTTTATAGTGAAAACAATGAGTGGCAGAGAATAATTCAAACTATTTCCTAATAAATAGCTGAACTGCTTCCTGTGTGCAGAATTGGTTGTAGATGAGTTTTGTTAGAAAACAAACTAGTCCCCTCCCAAGGCTCAGGCACTTTCATGGAAGAGGGATAGAAAGGTCAGAAGAGCCCGAGATCAGGGAGAACAGAAGCAAAGGAAGAGTCTTTCAGACATGGACCGATGTGCCAATGAACTCACAGTAGCTGGGCATGGTGGCGCACACCTGTAATCCCAGCACTCTGGAGGCAGAGGTAGGTGGATCGCTGTGAGTTTGAGGCCAGCCTGGTCTACAAAGTGAGTCCAGGACAGCCAAGGCTACACAGAGAAACCCTGTTCTGAAAAAAAACAAAACAAAACCAAATATAAATAAATAATAACAGAACAAAACAATCCTAAAATAGCCAATCACACTACATAAAGTTCTTTATGAGCCTTGTAAAGAAAGGGACAGAGGGGGACTGGAGAGATGGCTCAGAGGTTAAGAGCACTGGCTGCTCTTCCAAAGGTCCTGAGTTCGATTTCCAGCAACCACATGGTGGCTCATAACCATCTACAATGAGATCTGATGTCCCCTTCTGGCAGGCAGGCAGGCACACTGTATATATAATAAACAAATAAATCTCTAAAAAATTCATCTAAGAGGGCTAGAGAGATGGCTCAGAGGTTAAGCACACTGACTGCCCTTCCAAAGGTCCTGAGTTCAATTCCCAGCAACCACATGGTGGCTCACAACCATCTATAATGAGATCTGGTGCCATCTTCTCACATGCATGTGTACATGCAGGCAGAGCCCTGTATATATAATAATAAATAAATAAATATTTTTTTAAAATTCATCTAAAAAAGTTAATCTAAACTGGGCATGGTGGCACAGGCCTTTAATCCCAGCACTTGGGAGGCCAGCTTGGTCTACAAAGTGAGTCCAGGACAGCCAAGGCTACACAGAGAAACACTGTCTTGAAAAACAAAAAACAAACAAACAAAATCTGAAAAAAAAAAAAAAGAAAGAAAGGTACAGAGTGTGACTTATTTAACAGTCTGGGTAGACAAGGAGAAAACATTTTTGTATAAACACATTTAGCCTTTTTTTTCCACATTTAGACTTTTAAATGCTTGTGCAAGTATGAATATAATGTGGATAAACTGAAGACTGATTCACTGCAGGAGAGGGGAATGAAAAGACTTAGTGTTTTTTTAAAATGTTGTCTCTAAAATATGTAGTGTATTATCTATGCCTTCCCCCTAAAAAAGTATTTAAAAGCTAATCAGCTCCTTGTGCCCGTCTCCTTCTATCTGGAAAGTAATAACAAAGAAGTTAAGTTGCACAACTAAACACCTAGCAGGACCCATCCAGCAGCTCAATGGTAATGGCACCTGCTGCCAAATCTCAGTTCCCAGGACCCAACTTGGTGAAAGGACAGAACCAACTCCCACATGTTACCCTTTGATCACAGGTCTGGCATGGCACGTGTGCAAACACACACACACACACACACACACACACTAAACATGTTACCATATTAGCTTAAAAATAAACTGGGCACAGTGATGCACACCTTTAATCCCAGTACCCGTGAGGCAGAGGCAGGTAGATCTCTGTGAGTTTGACATCAACCTGATCTACATATCTAGTTCCAGGCCAGCCAGAGACCTGTCTCAAGTACGCAAACATCTATCAGATACCAGGCACACCTGGCTTCTCGTGGCTGTTGGTGGCATGGGAAAAGCCGCTCCTTGACTCGGCGTTTGTCTTCTTCAATCACCTTCTTTTTGTCACAGCCCCGGAGGTTGACAAGGTTCATAGCGTCACAGAGAAGTGCATCTTTCACCTCTCGATCCAGGCGGGAGTCTGTGGTGAAGCTTGGGGAGTGGTTTACCTGCCAAGAGGAGTCCTTATTGTCCCTTTCCTAGGCCACCTGAGTGGGTGGTGGTCGCTTGAAGGTCTAACTGAGGGCCTGTGGCCCAAACCAATGACTGAGAGGAGATCTGACTGGTCTACAGGTGAGTGAGAGAAAACCAGGCAAGTTGACTGGAGAGGTCCTCAAGGGCAAGGCTTACTCAAGGAGCACTGGAGACTCCCAAACATGGACTGCTATGTTTGCTTGCTTGTTTGCTTTTCTTGGGTTTTTGAGACAGGATTTCATGGAACCCAGGAGAGCCTCAAACTCACCATGTAGCTGAGGCTCATTCAGAGTCACAATTATCCTTGTTCCGGTTCTCAGCTACTGAGATGACAGGCATGTGCCGCCATGCCCAGCCTGATTGCTACTGTAGAGGCCAGAGACTCCAGTGTTTGCCTTGGAAATTGACATTAGTCTGTTCTTACGCTTTCACCTGGTTCTTGTCCACCCTGAGACCTCCCCACCCCACTCCCCCTATTCTACCATGTAAGTGTACTCCTTTCAAGGCGAGGCCTCTGACTTTGGCCTTGTCAAGTCCAGGAGAGAAATCTTACCTCTAGAAGCCAGGGCTTGAGCTTGTGGTCCAGTAAGATGTCAAAACCCAGGATCTCAAAGCAGGCACATGTACCTCCACACAGATATTGGGGGAAACAGGTTCGGTAGTTGTGGCGAAGGACAGAGTGGGCTGAGATGATGGTTTTGATGATGATATCCTCGATGTCCCCCCACAGCTCTCGGGGGTCATAGCTGTGCTCTCGCAGCCAGGCATTGAGTGTCGACAGCTTCCTATGAGGCCCAGTGCTCAGAGAAAGACCAATCTCCATGCCAGCAGGGCCTGGCTGTAGGCAGGAGGCTCCCCGGCTTAACCCCAATTCCATGTCTGGGACCCTGGGCTTCAAAGTGCTGCTAGCAGCTGGGAGCTGGGATTAGTTATCAGGGCTATAGGGTATTGAGTCTGCACTTAGAGCTCAGACACAGGATTAGGGTCTTCCAAAGCAGAGGTTGCTGGGAAATCAGCCTCCCAAGAGCCAGTTGGGTTTCATGGGCATCTAAGACTGTGGGACTAAGGGCAGAGGAAGCAAGGGAAGACAGAATAGGAAATACCTCTTACTGCCCACAGCATCATCTCGGACAAAGTTCTCATTGTGTTTGTTGATTGCATAGTTGGTCAGGTGCATGCAGACTTCCTCCTGTGACGTGAATAGCCCTGTGTTGGTTCACACTGCCTCTGTGCAGCCTCTCGGGCCCTTAGTCACTTATTAACCCACCGCTCTGCCCTATGATGTCTCGTCTCCTGGACCTCTTCACCAGGGACTGTCCTGTATGATCCCGGCAAAGAGGCTGTGCTGGAAAACTCCATTAGGAACCTTGCCTCAGTCACCACCAAGTGAGCCTCCACCTGCCATCCCCGCATCCCCAGGTGCTATGGCTCTCACTGGCTTCCTTCCTTGGTCTTGGCTGACAATGACAAACTTTTCTACCATGCTTGTGCCTAGAACCAAGGCAATGGAAGAGAAGAGGCGCGCCACCCTGCCTCCTCACCAGGTTGTTATGGCTAGGTTCCACATACGGCATGGTGGCAAAACGCGCCAGGCCTTCCTCGTACATGAAGATCCGGAGAGGGTCACAGGAAGTGATCAGAACATAGATTCGCATGTCAAACTTGAAGCCATCAATGAGGAAGGGCTAAGAGCATGCAAACCCAGAGGGAACACTAATGAACTTCTGAAGTGCTTGTCACGTGCAATATATGGTTATTAAAGGTGTTTCCAATACATAACACGCTGAATCCTCACAATAATCATATAAGGTAGTTACTGCTGCTTTTCTTATTTAACAGTGAGGAAACAGAGCCAAGGTCAGATAACTGCCCAAGAGCATATGTCCAGGAAATGGGAAAGCCTCCAGTCAAACCCAGGCTGGCTAGCTCTGAACAATGGCTATGGTCTGTCTGTAAGATAGTGAGGACAGCAGAGAGGGCAGGAGCCTATGACTGACTTCTGGCCCTGGTGTATGAGGGACAGAGCATCCCAGTGTGGGGAAAGGCCTGGGGGGGTCCGAGGTGGCCTTCACCTTGGTGATGTACTGCTGGCAGATCATATGCTCTCCTGGCTTGATTTCCTTGGGGGTTCTGGTGATAAAGATGCCACGCCCCTGACAGCCGCTATCTGGCTTGCAGATATAAGTGCGGGTTTTCCGCTGACGACCGTAGGCCTGGAAGTCCCCATAGCTACATGCAGAGAGAGGCTGGTCAAAGGGTTTCTGTGCATCCTGACTTTCCTGGGAGCCCCACGGCCATTTTTTTTGTTACCTATTTCCAGGCTATTCCTGGAGGACTTAGCCTTGGACCCACTTTGCTTTGGCCAGCTGAAACTTTCTTTTTTGAGACAATCTCTCTTTGTAGCCATGGTTATCCTCTAC
Source organism: Acomys russatus (assembly GCF_903995435.1). Taxonomy (NCBI): domain Eukaryota; kingdom Metazoa; phylum Chordata; class Mammalia; order Rodentia; family Muridae; genus Acomys; species Acomys russatus. The sequence continues at coordinate 35,194,735 of NC_067143.1, read as the reverse complement.
TTGCTTTGTAGTTCAGGCTGGCATCAAACTTAGAGAAATCCACCTGCCACTGCCTCCCCAGTGCTGGGATTTTAAAGGCCTGAGCCACCACTCCCAGCCAGCTGAATCTCTCTTGGTCCAGAGTTCCAACCCTCTGAAACACGCCTGGGTCACAAGATGTGACCCCTCATCCTTCCCCCAGGATCGAGGCTCACTCACTCTGCAGGGAGGCACCAGGTTCGTGGGAAGATGTTGTATTCAGTAGGGTAGAGCTTCTGCATGCGGTTGAGGTTCCGAGCCAGCAGATCTTTACGGCAGATTTCTGTCATGCCAGGGAAGTGGTTGATTTTCTGAAACAGAGTCAGTTGGTTATACTGCCCCCCCCTGTAGCAAGTGGCAGCCTCTAGGACTTGGGCATCCCAAGAAGCCATAAAAAGGGTCTGGGAAAGAAAGGATGATGTCAGAGTGGAGGGTAGCACTGTGTCTAGTCAGTAAGGGTGAAGCAGGAAACTTCCAAAAGGCAGGTGAGAAAGCATTCCGCAGCCTTTCCACACACAGCTGGAAAGATGTAGACTAGCCAGGACCTTGTGCCCTGGAGACACCTTCTCACACCTCTCAGTCCACCAGAGTAATGACACTGTCTGGGGAAAGGCTCAGGGAGTGGGGCGCTTGACTATCGGGCACTAGGTTCTAGATCCAGTACCCAGCAACACACACACACACACATACATACACACACACACACACACACACACACACACACATACACACACACAGCTTTTAAAAGAGGAATAACGGGTGCGGTGGTGCACACCTGTTATCCCAGCACTCTGGGAAGTAGAGGCAGGCAGATTGCTGTGAGTTTGAGGCCAGCCTGGTCTACAGAGCAAGTCCAAGATAGCCAGGGGATAGCCACGGCTACATAGAAAAACCCTGTCTTGAAAAACCAATAAATAAAAATGAAATAAAAGAGGAATAATGATACATGATAGCCCAAAGAAATAATAATAAGAAACACATTTCCTTGAAGACACAAAGGAGCAGAGAAAAAAAGACTGTAGGGACTGCAGGATACCGCACCCAGAGACCACAGAGGGATGCTGTCTGCTGCAGGCCCTTAGCTGTTCTACCCTGCAGGGATGGAAGGCAGAGGCGGGAGAGAGCTGAGTGTGGTCAGCTGGCTTCCTCAGTCACTAACTGTGTGAACTTTGTGTTCTGGGTCTTCCTGTTCTCTTTTTAACAAGCAGCATCTGCTATTCAGGGACATTAAGGATTTAATGAAGAAGCAACGTAGAAACACCTAGCGATGTATTTAACCAGTGCATAGGAATCCCCTCAGCAAAAGCTGTTAATTAGTGTTAATTAGTAATCCTCGCCTGACAGCTGCTCCCCACATACCCACTTCTCTGCAGCTTTCCCAGCATTTAAAGCAGCTGCTCTCTCCTAGCTTTCTCCCTTGAGACTAGGGTAGGACAAGTTACAGTGTCCTGGACTCCTTCCTAGATTGCCCTAAAGAAGCCTACAGACCCTTTTTAATTAGTCACATGCTGCATGTTGACATCTCAGGTAAGGACAGACTACATACCTGATGATGGTTCTAGAACACCGTATCAGCTAGTGACACGGCAGCCACTTGTTTAGTGCCCTTTTGGCGTTCCCATGATGGAATCACCTAGCAACCCATTCCTTACAGGTGTGTCCTCCTCAGGAAGCCACACCTGACTTCACGACGACACGCTCGCCTGTCTTCTTGTTGAGCCAAGCTATATGGCCTCAAAACACCTCATCCCCTCAACCCAGCCTGCTGCTTGCTGAGATTTCTGTCCTGTATCACCACACCACACCCCAGGCATGTGATTGCTGCCTGGCTCTCTCTCCTGCCCTCTTCTCTGTCAGAGGGTTGAGTTTTCTTTTTCTTTCTTTCTGTTGACCCTGGAGCTTATGTAGGATGGCCTTGAGCCCCTCCTGATCCATGCTTCCCCCTCCCAAATGCTGGGATCCCTGGTGCACATTACCACACGACGTCTCACCAACCTGGCTCTTTCCGACTGTGTTGGTAGATGTGTGATGCTAAGCTCTTAGGTACTAAACCACTCAGCTGGCCCGATCACTAGCGCCCCTCCCACTTTTTAGATACGGAAAAGTGAACTCAATGCCTTGTGCATACTAGGTAAGCACTGTACCACTGAGCACTGAGCTACATCCCTAGCCTTCTGCTATTAGCTTTAAAGCAGCTTTCTAGTCCTCGTCCCAGGTGGGCACACCTGCTCTCAATGAGGCAGGCAGATGCCACCAGTGAGAATAAATAATGTGACAGGGATGTGCCCAGCAATCACTTACTTTGGATAACAGAAGCTCCAGAGAGCCAAGAAGAGAATATCTTTATTGGAGCATCAGACCTGGGGGCGGCCTCCTTGTCTGTATAAGGCGCAGCAATGGAAAGAGGCCGTCTCCAGTACCAGGGGCAGGCAGGGTGGGAGTGCTCATTTTGGATGTTGGGCCAGGACATTGGTACCTGAAACCTCTTCATATCCATGACTCGTTCCAGTGAGACAGAACAGTCTGTCCAGTATACAGTCCACTCTTCATCCTCACCTACTTCCTTCAGGCCACACATTTGGGCTGCCCGGCGCACTGTAGAGACAGGGAGATCAGCGCTGCCAGCCTATGCAACCAGTCATGAGCCCTGGAACTCTAGCTGGGTGGATTCCTTAATAGACCTGACCAGAGGGCAGACTGTAAAGGCATGTGGTTCCTTTTTTTTTTTTTTTTTGGTTTTTATAGACAGGGTTTCTCTGTGTAGCCTTGGCTGTCCTGGACTCCGTTTGTAGACCAGGCTGGCCTGAAACTCACAGCAATCCACCTGCCACTGCCTCCCGAGTGCTGGGATTAAAGGCATGTGCCACCATGCCTGGTGGCATTTGGTTCTTACCTCAGCATCTTAGGTACCAGGTTGCAATTCCGAGTTCATGAGGTTAGGGGAGAAAACAAGAGGCAGACCCCTGCTGCTCTGAATCAAGATTGTGTGGGTATACAGCTCACACTAGGTCTCAGCGTACTGGCACCTAAGACTCTGGGTGGCTCTTTATACGGATGTCAGTGGGGAGAAGAGGTGAAAGATGAAAACCCTGCCTTATCTGGGGATACTTATAACTGTTAATGCCCCTGAGAGTCTCTCAGAGGAAAACCATGGGTTTTGTTTTTGAGATGTTGGAGAGTAAATCTAGGGTGTTTGGTTTTTTTTTGCTTTGTTTGTTTGATTTGGTTTTTTTTTTTTTTGTTTGTTTGTTTTTTGTTATTGTTGCATGGTAGGTAAGACCTTTACCATTAAGTTGTATTCTCAACCCTTCAAAATCAGCTAGGGTTTTTGTGTGTGTGTGTGTGTGTGCGTGTGTGTGTGTGCGTGTGTTTATTTTTTTCATTGTTTTGTTTTTTAAGATTTTCATTATTTTTAATCACGTGTATGTGGGTTGGCATGTTTGCCAGATTGTGAATGTGGACATCGGAGGGCACGTTACAGAAGTCTCCCTCTACCACGTGGGACCCCAGGACTGAACTTGGGTTGTCAGCCTTGTTGACAAGTGTATTTATACAATGAGCTAACTCCCCCAACTCCTCAATCCCAAAAGCGGTTCTAACTGTTCCTAGTGTCCCTTACTTGAAGGGTAGGGCAGTGGTGGTGACATTTGTTTTCTCACGGCCTCATGCAATCCATGCTGTCTGTGTAACCAAGCATAACCTTGAACTTCTCCCCCTTTTCACTCCATTTCCCAAGTGCTGGGCTTGCAGGCGTAAGTCACCAGGACCAGTTCAATGGGGTGCCGAGAGTCAAGCTTGGCTTCAAGCATGCTAGACAAGAATTCTACCAATGCACCCCCTTATTTTATTATTATTTATTATTATGTATTATTATTGTTACTATTTGGGTTTAAAAAAAGATTTATTTATTTATTGTTATGTATACAATGTTCTGTCTGCATGTATACCTGTAGACCAGAAGAGGGCATCAGATTACATTATAGATGGTTGTGAGCCACCATGTGGTTGCTGGGGTTGCTGGGAATTGAACTCAGGACCTTTGGAAGAGCAGCCAGTACTCTTAACCACTGAGCCATATCTCCAGCCCCCCCCCTTTTTTTTTTAAATACAGGGTTTCTCTGTGTGGGCCTGGCTATCCTGGGACTCACTCTGTAGATCGGGCTGGCCTCAAACTCAGAGATCTTGCCTCTGCTTCCTGAGTGCTGGGACTAAAGGAGTGTGCCACCACTGCCTGGCAGCCACTGTTTTTATTATTAGTATTATCATAATATGCCTATACCTTTGGACATGGTCTCGCTTTGTAGCCTTGGCTGTCACTCACTATGTAGGCCAGGCTGACCTGGAACTCATAGCAACCTGCCTGCCTCTACCTCCCAAGTGCCTGGCTTCTGGTTTTTGGCTATGATTAGTTTTTTTTGGGGGGGGGGATTGTTTTGTTGTTCAGCTGACTGTGAAGATACCCTCTCTGCCACTGATACTAACTGCAACAGCAACATCTCAGCTGCCAGGAGCTAAGCCTGGGGACACCCAGGGACCTCAGTGTACGCACTCAGTAACCTAGCCAGGCGCCAGGGACTGGGAAAATGGCTGTGACTCTGTCCCAGGGATAAGAACAATAGTCCCTCTTACACACACAGCTGTGAGTGATGGGTCCACTGCTTACCACTCTCATACTTGCAGTTGGTCAGGTTGATGGCCAGAGGTCTGAAATGGAGGAAGAGCAGAAATCAGACCGAGTAGGAGGAAAGGACTGGCTGCAGGCTGCCAGGAACCCTGGTGAAGACACATCTAACAAACTTGTAACACAAACTCAGTTTCTATAGAAACATCTTAAATACCAAACTAACAAGCTAAATTTCCAAGCTGGGCAGACCCAAATGCTCTTGATTTTCATTTGTTTTGTTTTTCGAGACAGGGTTTCTTTGTGTAGCCTTGGCTGTCCTGGACTTGCTTTGTCGACCAGGCTGGGCTCGAACTCATAGAGATCCTCCTGCCTCTACCTCCCTGAGTGCTGGGATTACAGGTGTGTGCCAATGTGACTGGCTTCAAATGCTCTGATATTTTTCTGTTGCAGCAAAGGTTCATATTTTTGATTTCTTAGAGAAGATTCCTCCGTGTAGTAGCCTTGGCTGTCCTAGAACTTGCTCTGTAGACCAGGCTGGCCTTGAACTCAGAGATCCACCTGCCTCTGCCTCCCATGGGCTGAGATCAGAGGCATTCACCACTACAACCTAATTTTTTTTTTTTTTTTTTTTTAATGTGAGCACTGGGGATTCAAACTCAAGGCCTTCATTCTTGTGTATCAAGCTCTCTTCCCCAAACTGAGCCATTTTGTTTTGTTTTTCGAGACAGGGCTTCTCTGTGTAGCCTTGGCTATCCTGAACTCGCTTTGTAGACCAGGCCTGCCTCAAACTCAGAGCAATCCACTTGCCTCTGCCCCCCGAGTGCTGGGATAACAGGTGTGCACCACCATGCCTGGCTGTTATTTGGTTTTTGAATCAGGGTCTGACACTATAGTCCAAGCTGGTCTAGAACACACAGTAATTCTTTTATCTCAGCTTTCCTATTGCTGGGATTATAGGTCTGCACCTCCATCTGCCCCACCCTGAGGCTAGCATTCCAAGACAAGCAGTAACCCAAGCCAATCGCCAAACGAGAGTCAGACCTGTGAGGGATCTAGGGAAAAGTTACCTTCGTTTCCGCTTCCTCTTTCTCCTCCCAACTTCTAAATCATCTGTGTCTGTTGCACTTAGCGTTTTCTTTGGAATTTTCTTGGCTACAACTGATAAGGGTACCCCATTCTGTAATTCTTTATAGTCAGTCTTCGTAAGTGCCTGCTGGGACAAGTTAGGGGTGGAAGCTTCCTCTCTCACACACTCTTCCTCAGACTCTTCTTCCTCAACATAGTCTTCCTCAGATTCACTGGTCTTACAGGTACTGGGCTCCATCCTCTTATATTCTAAGGGGAAAGAGATGGGAATGAAATATTTATGAGACCTCTTTTCCAGGCCCAAGGAGACCTGCAGGAATTCACCTAGAGTCCCCTCATGGCGCTAGAAGGAAATGTTGCCCTTTCAACAATACTATTATAAAATTGGTTGTTTCCAAGTAGAGGGCTGTGAGATGCATGGGGTGTTTGTAAGACGTAAAGTTCTCAACGAAAAGACCCCATCACTCAGGATCACCCTGGATAATACAACACACTGCAGTGCATGCAGAGCAGAGCTGGTAGGAGCCACGACTGCAGCTGTTGTTTCCTGATGGGGAAAAGAGTGTCTGACAGACCTGAGGACTCTTTGCTTTAAAATACAGCTGAATATCAAAGGATCTCGGGCCGGCGATTTCCCTGAGCCAGGATTCAGTTTCCCTATTTGTACACGTTGAGGTCGGACATCTGTTGGCTGAGACCCTTTGGGTTGTGATAGAGGAAAGGAAACCCACGGCCGACACTGCCCACCCGAGGTTTCGAGGAGAGCTCAGGGGCTGCTGGAGCTGCCCCTAGCGGCTCGGGGCTGGACTCAGCTGGTCGCTCATGGCCGCCCCTCGCTCGCTGCTGCTCTTCCTGGGCGTTGCTGGACGTCGGGGACCGTCTCTTCGTTCCACAGGACTGTCTGTCCCCGCTGTCGCGAGGGGGAGCCCGCTCCCCCTCGGGGTTAACTCTGAGCTCCGAGATCCTGGCGGCGGCGGCGCCTTCTTAAGCAAGCCGACGGCCGCCGCCGCCGCCGTCGCTATGGACACGAAGGCGGCCCCTATTGGAGTAGCGTTCTGGGGCGTGGCCTTCCCGGGAACCACACCCACTTTGGCGCCAGTCGAAGCCATCTTGGCCAGGTGCTGTTTGGCTGGCGCGACTTGAGATCCGAGTGTAGAGGAGCCAGTGAGCGACCAAGGCGTATTCTTCCAATGCATTATGGGGCATGTAGTCGTTCCGCTTTTGCGTGGGTGTGCGCCTTTTCCACTCCACTTTTCCTGTAATCCTGTGACTAAATCAAACAAATCTGTATTTGAAACAAATAGCTGTTTGTTTCTTCTGCATTTTAGAAATGGTGCTATTAAAAAAAATTGCCGCCCTTCACAGGGACAGCATTGATTAGAACACATGCCTTCCAACGTTTTCACCCTGCTAAACTGCAACAGTTGCGTTAATGAATTACAGAATGAGCGGGTAAGGGTGCTTGTTTACAAGCCAAAGGACTTAAGTTCGGCCTCCGTAACGCATAGTGGAAGAAGAAAAACAGTACAACAGTAAATTGTCCTCTCACCTCTATACCCACACCTTGGCATGATGCCCGCCACCACAAATAAATAATTTCTGATTATTATTATTATTATTATTATTATTATTATTATTATTATTATTATTATTTCACTTTACATCCTGGTCATAGACCCCTCCTACCTTTCCTCCCCGTCCCACCCTCCCTCCCTGTTACTCCTATCCCAATAAATTCTTTGTTGTTGTTGTTGTTTTTGTTTCAAGACAGAGTTTCTCTGTGTAGCCTTGACTGCCCTGGACTCGCTTTGTAGACCAGGCTGGCCTCACATTCACAGCGATCCGCCTGCCTCTGTCTCTCGAGTGCTGGAATTAAAGGCGTGCACCACCACCACCGCCAACTAAATATTTTGTATTTATTTAACTTATGTATGACAAACACTTTGAATTTCACTAGTTTTATCCACTAAATCCAACCCAACTTATAATTCTGATTATTTTGTGTGGCAAAATCCAGAGAAGAATAGAACTTTTTTTTTTTCATAAAAAGACAAACTGCAGAAAATACATGGATGTTAATATCTACTGCTTACTCTGCAGTACTGAAAATTTGCCAAAGTAACTGGTTGTGCAGTAATGGAAGCTTTTTCATTCTTTCAATTTTTTAGAATATCTATATTTTATGAGTATGAGTTTCTGCCTGCGGGTATGTATGTGGCCCACATTCTTGCTTGGTGCCTATGTAAGTCAGAAGAAGGTATCAGATCCCTCGGGACTGCAGTTACACATGGGTGTAAGCCACCATGTGGGTCATGGGAACCGAACCTAGGTCCTCTGGAAGTGCAACTGGTGCTCTTAAGTGGTGAGCCATCTCTCCAGCCTTTTAAATGTGTATCTGTGTGTGTGCCTGAGTGCATATCTGTGCACGCTGTGTGCACTGTGGCAGAGGAGGCCAGAAAGGAGCATTGGAGTCCCTTAGACTGGAGTTACAGATGGTTGTGAGTCACGATGTGGGTGCTAGGAACTGAACCCAGTCCTCTTGAGGAGCAGCCATTGCTCTTAACCACCGAGGCATTTCTCCAGCTCCCTCTTTCATTATTTTTTTTAAAGATTTATTTATTATTTTATGTGTGTGGGTGTTTTGCATGTATGTATGTATGTATGTATGTATGTATGTATGTATGTATGTATGTATGTATTATGTGTGCAATGCCTTCAGAGGCCAGAAGAGGTTGACAATTTCTTTGGAACCTGTGCCACATGCGGTTGCGAACTGCCATGTAGCTGCTTGGATCCAAATCCTGGCTCTCCACAAGACCAGTCGGTGCTCTTAACTGCTGAGCTGTCTCTCCAGACTCTCATTCTTCTATTCTTAAACTCAGTATAGTGAGCTGGGCAGTGGTGGCGCACGCCTTTAATCCCAGCACTTGGGCGGCAGAGGCAGGCAGATCTCTGTGAGTTTGAAGCCAGCCTGGTCCACAGAGTGAGTTCCAGGACAGCCTAGAGAAACCCTATTTCGAAAAACACTTTTTAAAAAAATCAGTATAGTGATTTAAAGAAGGATTTTTATTCTTTGACAAGTTTATATATCCTATTTGTATATTACACATCCTATATCGTCTTTTTATCATATTTATCTTATGATCCTCTCTTATCTGCTGCTCCCACTGCCTCTGGAACCCCTCCTCCCAACACATACATCCCCCTCTTAATTCCATGTCTTTTTTTTTTTTTTTTTAACTTCGCTTAATTAGAATTTCTTGCATGCACATAGGTATGAAATTATTTACTATGTTGTGGACAACTTTCCACTGCCTACACTTAAGAAAATTGACTCCTCCTTTCCCATCAGCTATCAACAGCCAATAAGCTACTCAGCTAGAGGCTGGTCCACCTGTGCCCCGCCCCCTTACACACTGGAATGTTGACAGGTCTTTTAACTACAGTCTCTGTGAATTCATGACTGCCACTGCAATGTTATGTCTGCAAGACTGCATTTTACAAAACTCTTCATCCTCTAGTCCTGCCTTTTCCTCCTCTTCCTCCTCCTCCTCCTCCTTCTTCAGATGTATTTATTATGTATACAGTATTCTGTCTGCATATATGCCTACACACCAGAAGAGGGCATCAGATCACATTATAGATAGTTGTGAGCCACCATGTAGTTGCTGGGAATTGAACTCAGGACCTCTGGAAGAGCAGTCAGTGCTCTTAACCTCTGAGCCAATCCCCTTCTTAGAGTTTTTCAAGAAAAGGTTTTTCTGTGTAGCCTTGGCTGTCCTGGATTCACTTTATAGACCAAGCTGGCCTCGAACTCATAGAGATCTACCTGCCTTTGCCTCCCAGAGTGCTGGGATTAAAGGCATGTGCCACCACGCCCGGCACTAGTCCTATCTTCTTTATGTCCCTACAGTCTCTGCGATTTGGGGTATGGGTGGGGGAAGGAGTTTATGTGGTTTTTTTCTTTTTTTACATTTAAAAGTAATTTTTAAAAAGATTTATTTATTTATTATGTATACAGTGTTCTGCCTGCATATATACTTGCATGACAGAAGAGAGCATCAGATCTCATTATACATGGTTGTTTTGTTTTGTTTTGTCTTTTGAGACAGGGTTTCTCTGTGTAGCCTTGGCTGTCCTAGACTTGCATTGTAGACCAGGCTGGCCTCGAACTCACAGGGATCCACCTGCCTCTGCCGCCCGAGTGCTGGGATTAAAGGCATGCGCCACCATGCCCTGCTAACAATAAGACTTTAAATACTTCCCAGATTGACTCAACTACAGATTGAGGGACTTAGTTGTAGAAAGATCCCTGGAGGGCCACTGTTGTAGAAAATATAAGAATATCTAATAATGTTTATTATAAAATTAGCCTATAATTATGACAGCAGTATTATCTAACCCGCTATCATAATAAGTAAAGGCACAGACACTTTTTGTATTTTAGAATAGCCTTTGTTACCTGAGACTGGGCAGATATTAACCCTTTAAACTAAACTATCCTGATCACTTCCCATCCCCCATTCCAGGCCTTCTGTTTTAATCATTCCTGTCTGGCTACTTCTCTTCATCCGCGCCCATCTGGCCATGTGCTTCTTTTCATGATACTCCATCATGACCTCTTCTTCCTCCTGTACCTGTCATCTCCCCCTCCCTATGGTCCCCCCCACCTCTCGGCCCCCCCACCTCCCCAAACCCAGGCCTGCAAACCTCAAACTCTGCCTCTCTCTCTTCTGCCAAATTCCAAGCCTCTGGAATTTTTTTTATGAACCAATCAACTTTAAATAGGTAGAGCAAGGTTTATACAACAAGGACAGGTGTATGGTATGTGAGAATGTGCTTGTCTGGGCAGCAAGTAGATCTTGGGGGGACAGTAATTAGAATCAGAATATATAGCACCAGACCAACCCCCAACAGGCCAGCAATGTTAAAAGACAGCACTACCACCACGGCAACTGCTGACCAGAGAGATAGTCTCTAACTATATATTATAGCAGTTCTGGCATCTCACTACCCGTACTGTGGCCCTGACTCTGTTATTAGCTGCCTGACCTAGGAAGTGACTGTGTCAACAACCATTTCCTCATCTGTTAAGTGGAAGCAATAAGAAGACCAGTACTTCTTTTCTAAAAAGGTTAAGCCAGGCCTTATGACCCCATGCCTTTAATCCTAGCATGCAGGAGCCAGAGACAGTTGGATCTCTGTGGATCGGAGGCAAGTCAAAGCTACATAGTGAGGCCCTATCTCAAAACAGAAATTGGGCCGGGCGTGGTGGCGCACGCCTTTAATCCCAGCACTCGGGAGGCAGAGGCAGGCGGATCGCTGTGAGTTCGAGGCCAGCCTGGTCTACAAAGCGAGTCCATGATGGCCAAGGCTACACAGAGAAACCCTGTCTCGAAAAACCAAAAAAAAAAAAAAAAAAAAAAAAAAAAAAATCAAAACAGAAATTGTATTACATTTATTTGGTACATGTATGGGAAGTCAAAGAACAATCTGCAGGAGTTGAGTCTTCTTGAACTAAGAAGATCCTAGGGATTAAATTCCCATCATTGTGTAGATGGCAAGTACCTTTACCCCTTGAACTATATGTGACCTATGAGTAGCAGTAAAAAAAAAAAAAAAAATGTAGTCTTGATATATAAAGCTAGGCTGGCTTTGACTCAACAGTCAACTCTGTTATTGGGGGCTAGATGAAAAATCAGGGTGGATTTTCCATGAAACACTTTCCATGAAACACTAAGTTGAGCACCTGGAGGAGGCAGTGCCAAACACAAGGGGGTCAGCCTATTGACCAGTCATAGGCAAAGCTGGAGACCCAGCCATTCAGGAAATTAAAGCAGGGTTCTTTGTTCTGAGGAGTTTTGAGGCTAGCTTGGGCAACAAGCAGGCTCCATCTGTTAAAGAACAAAAAGACAAAACAGGTTTGGTGGATCACACTTGGGAGGCAGAGGCAAGCAGATCTCCGAGTTCAACGTCAGCCTGGTGTATAGAATTCCAGGACAGCCACGGCTCCACAGTGATTCCCTGTCTCAAAAAACCAAAGAGAAAAGAGTCAGTGGCGGGCAAAAGGACAAGATGAAAGGTAAGGCAAGGAATGGTAGCTGTGAGCATCCATTGTAGCTCTGCATCTCTCAGGAAGGCCACCAGGCAGAGATGGAAGTAGGATGGTTCCATCACTGGTGGTGGTGGTGGGGAGGAAGCACGAAAAAAGATGAAGCAAGGTGTCCCGAGGGGAAGGGTGGGGCCCAGAACGAGGTCCGTGCCACAAGATTTTCAGTCCAGCCAGGGGTGCAAGAGAAAAAGATTTCTCCGCAGCAAAGCGTTAATGGTTCTTTAGGTTAAACAGCCAGTTTAGCGGCACTGGCAGGCAGTGTGGGTTCACCCTTGCCAGCTGGACTGCTGAGCGGAGCCATGAGGCAGTGGAAGGTAAGGGCTCCAAGGCTGGCAGTCAAGTACAGGGCTCCAGTGATGAATTCTTCCGGAACCTTCCACTCCCCTGTGCTACAGCTCAGAAGAAGCAGCCAGTCGGGGAAGCGGATGGTGCACCTGCCTGTTTTATTTCATGTGAAACAGGGACTTATAAACCTTGGGCAGTGGGAGGGGTTTTGAGGATAAATGCGTGTCATTGGCTGGGACTAGGATGGTGGCAATGCTCTATTTACATGGGGGAAAGATAACAGGCGACAAGCTCACGTGATAGACCACCTGGAGCCACGTGCTCCTGGGGCAGGAACGGAAACAGGGAAGAGAGCTTTGTCCCACACGTTCTGGTTCTCAGGATGAGATTTTTGAATCTCAAATTTGAGATTTCTGGGGTTTGAACATGCCCTATCTCACCAGTGCCATGCCAGTTTGAGCCCCATAATCCATAGCCTACCAAAGCAGAGGCTGATGGGTCACACAAAGGTGTCCAGATAGCAACCAGTAAAGCAGGAAATCTAGTAGACTCATTATATCTAGGGTTGACATCAGAATGAACAGTTGTTTTTTAGAAGTACTTTGGCCTTGAATAAGTCATTGTAGAAAACAGTGACTTTTTCCCCCCCTTTGGTTTTTTTGAGACAGGGTTTCTCTGTGTAGCCTTACCTGTTCTGGAACTCACTCTGTAGAGCAGGCTGGCCTCTGCCTCCCAAGTGCTGTAATTGAAGCCGTGCTCTACCACCACCTGGAAAAGAGTTTCATCTGCATGTACATCTGCACACCAGGAGGTGGGATCAGATTCCATTATAGACAGTTGTGAGCCACCTGGGAGTCTTGGGAATTAAACCCAGGGCCTCTGGAAGAGGCAAAGCATGAGCCACAGGAGCACAGAGCAGCCAGGCCTCATGGAACTGAGAACGGGATGCACCCTGGATGCACCGTGGGACTGGGGCGCAGGGTTGGCAGAGACTACGGGTGGGGGAAAGCTTGCTATCAGACCCATGATTCCCACAAGGAAAGTACAAAGACAATCTGAAAACAGAGCACAGACATACAGAGACAAAACCAGAGTTCCCGGGGTCTGAAACAAAACAAAAAACCTAAGCCAGAGGCGGCTTATCCCATAATCAAGCTCCACCTAATGGGAGCAACTGGTTTGTAGTCACCAAAACCAGAGACAGATAGGAACCTTCCAGTTCCACCTGATAGGGGTCCAGAGGGTCCTAGGAATCCCCAGACCAGGAAGAGGAAGTTGACTGGCCCACTCATCCCCCAGTGGCTATCAGATTGTGTCCCAACACCAGAGTCCCTGGAGAAATCAAACAAAACAGAGGCATGTCCAAACTCACCCATCAGTGGAGAACAGAATATGTGCTCCTGAAAACACTCTACTGCGGGGTCAGGGGTCCTCAGTGATGCAGGACAAACCCCCAAATGTAAGGGTCTGAAAATCGCTGAAGGAGGACCTCAGACTCAAAACAGTAGAAACAAAGAGTGTTTATTCTGCAGAAACAGCCTGCATGCTGGGGTCACCATCCATACAAAATGGCGGCGACTACCAGGGGAGCTCGCAGGCTCTTTTAAAAGTTTCTAGGTGCATCCTAGCTGTGGCTATGTGACACTAACTGGGATTGGATGGTGCCTGTGGATGTAGGCCTGTGCTCCTGGAGGATTTGTGACAGGGCTTTTGGTAATGTCCGGTCCTCGCATTCCCCGCTTCGTGTTTTGTTCCATCTCAGATCCTTGAGTGAGGTTTAAGGGCTGATATTGGGATTTTAACACCACAAGTTGAGCAGTGGAGGTCCTCGGGCTCACCCTAGCCCTTCAGTGCTTTATTTACGTTTCTTAGGCTGACAAACCAAGTGTGCTTCTGGATCTCCTTGCTGCCTGCAAAGCCGTATTTTATTCTGGAGTGACCCTCGAGGTAGGAAGGCAACCATGAAAAGAAATGCCCAGATGCCAGTGATGAGCAACAGCCTTTGGGGAAGGGCTTCGGATCAGTTAGCAAAGAAAAAAAAAAAAAAAAAAAAAAAAACTCCTCAAGAATCATAGCTCTTCCTGGGCCATCAGGGCCACCAGCGCTGCCTGTACCTCATCTGCCTGAGTTTGGGGCAGCAGGCAGTCCTGAATGAGGGCCACTGCAGCTGCCTCTGTCAAGCAGCTGAAGTCGTGGGATGTTTTGATGGGCAGGTGGCCAGCCAGCTCACAGAGAGCAACATTGAAGGCCCCACTTTCTTTTATCCCAAAGCTGGACTTCCGGGCCCATAGAATGACTCGGATCCCAATGAGGTCTGAGGAAGATGATGACTGGCCCGGTGGAGCTCCCCGGGTCACAAATAAGTTGTGTGCAATCTCATGGTCACTCAGGTAGTCAGTAGCCCGGCATACCCTGCTGATCAAGACTTCCAAATCAGGCCCTGGCCCACTAGTGTAAAAGAGGAAGCCAGGAGCTGGGAGGCCCTGCAGCAGATGTATAAAGCCCTTTGGGTCTAGAGGCGTGCTTGGAGCGCCCTCCACGGGCAGTGGGTGGGCCAGGTAGTAGCCATGCAGGTGGAGATGGTTCACAGAGGCCAAACCTCCCAGGCTGTTGAAGCCAACCCGGAAGCCTGGGTGCAAGCTCAGCAGCACAGCTTCAAGCCCCGCCCGCAGCACTCCGGGCAGCAGGCGTTGGGGGAGCCCGTGAGCTGGCTCAGGAACCAGCAGCACGTGACCCCACTCCAGGGGGCTGACATTGATCAGCACAAGGATGTCCCCTTGCTGTGGAGCAGCTGGGCCGTTAGGCTCCCTTTGCAGCCGGAAAAGGACTTCTCCGGGTCGGATTTTATTGAAGTTAAACTTTTCGGGGTCAAACTCCTGCCTTACACTTTTGATATTCTGGGGGCGCCTCCTCTGTACCCCTCGCTCTATATTCAGCTGAGCTACAAACCCCACGGAACCAGGGAGGATTTGGGTCTGCAGATCTTCTAGGCGGTATCGAAACAGGCCCAGTTCCATCCGCTGCCTCCATGCCGCGCAGAGGGCAGAGTCGAAGCGGGACACTGGCATTGTGTCCAGGGCGCTGGGTGAATTCCTTGGCCACCGAACTCCCTTCCCTGTGAGGTCTTTCTGTCCATAGGTAAAGTCCGGGATGCCTTGCTCTTCCCAGTCCTCACGGTTTGGAGGCAGCAGATAGGGAGCGCCCTGTGAGTCACGTGCAGCAGCCATGAATGCTACCTACCTGAAAAAGTCAGAGGTGAAAAGTGCATAAATTAACTACACCAGAGCAGCCCATTTCCAGAGATTGTTTTTTGAATAATCTTTTTAGTCTGACTGTAAAAGTGATAGGAATCTGTTCCCATGTCTCAGAAAACTAAGGAAGTCGAAATGATGCCAAATCCGGCAGATCAAGAACAGGCAATGTGTCCGTCAAGGTTCAATGCAGCAGGTACCTTTACAGCCTGGTCTGTGGAAGGTTGATCTGATGTATTTTGATGCTAATTACTGCTTGCTGTCTCCGTGGCCCCAAACAGCTCCGTAATCTTGCCCCAAAATTTATTCTTATTTAACCAATAAAAAGTCCACACACCTGAGCAAGCAAATGAGATGGGCGTGGCTAAGGTTCTCCGGCTCTGGGAGACAGAGAGATTCTTGGGAAAGAGGAGGAAACAGGAGTGAGGAAGAGGGAGGAGAATCTCCATGGGGTAGACTAGAGCAACGTGGTCCAGAGAAGGGACTCTGAAGTCCCACAGGGAAGGAGACAAAGTAAAGAACAATAGCAAGTATCTGGGGATTTATGGATGGGAGGTAGTCCAAATAGAAATTATTAGAGGGCTGGAGAGATGGCTCAGAGGTTAAGAGCACTGACTACTCTACCAAAGGTCCTGAGTTCAATTCCCACAACCACATGGTGGCTCACAACCAACTATAATGAGATCCAGTGCCCTCTTCTGGCGTGCAGGCATACATGAGCCAGAATACTGTATACATAACAAATAATTAAATCTTTTTTTTTTTTTTTTTTTTTTTTTTGTTTTTTTTTCAAGACAGGGTTTCTCTGTGTAGCGCTGACCATCCTGGACTCACTTTGTAGACCAGGCTGGCCTCGAACTCACAGCGATCCGCCTGCCTCTGCCTCCCGAGTGCTGGGATTAAAGGCATGCGCCACCATGCCCGGCTCAAATAATTAAATCTTAAAAAAAAAAAAAAATTCAACGCTAAATGTTGAAGGATGCTTTTGTGCACTCTGTATTCAAATGCCGATTTTTGTGCCGGCCAATAGCTGGGCTGGAGAGTTAAGGCAAGGATCAGAGAGAAGAGGGCCTCAGGAGGGGACCAGAGAGGAGAGTTGCCATTGGGACATGGATGAAGGACAAGACTAAGAAGGACAGGTGTCGGGCCACGTGGCTGGGAAGCAGGCCAAGCCAGTATTATTGGGTTAGAATAGCTCAGAATGGGCCCAGGTATAGGGCGAAAGCTCTTAATAAATATAATAGGTCTTGGGGCTGGAAAGATGGCTCAGTGGTTTAGAGCACCGCCTGCTCTTCTAGAGGTCCTGAGTTCAATTCCCAGCAACCACATGGTGGCTCACAACCATCTATAGTGTGATCTGATGCCCTCTTCTGCAGATAAAAATGCTCATATACAAATATATATAGTAGTTCTCCATGTCATTATTCTGGGCAAGGGTAGCATAGGAAGTCCACACTTTTACAGCTAAGGTATGGAGAGAGAGCTCGCCAATTAAGAGTGTTTGCTGCTCAATCATGAGGATTAGGTCCCAATCCCAGATCAGGTGGCTCACAATTGCCTGTAACTCAGGCTCCAAGGGATCCAACATCCTCTGGCCTCCACGGCACCCACAGACACAAGTGTGCACACACTCACAGCCACACATGAAATTAAACTAATTTAAAAAAAAAAAAAAGATAGCTACAGCTACATAGCCAGTTCCAGGCCAGTGTGAATTACACAAGCCTATTTTAACAACAGACCTAAAAAAAAAGGCCTGTTGCCAGGTGTGGTGGCACATCCCTTTAATCCCAGTACTCGGGAGGCAGAAGCAGGTGGATCACTGTGAGTTCGAGGCCAGCTTGGTCTACAAAGCGAGTCCAGGACAGCCAAGGCTACACAGAGAGACCCTGTCTTGAAAAACCAAAAGAAAAAACAAACAAAGGCCTGTCTTCATAGAAAAGTAACTGCTCTGGGCATGACCGCGGCCATGTCCTGCCCGTCATGAAGTGTTTGTACACATGTGGAATCACACGTGGAAGTAGCGGTAACAGCCATACACGAAGGATGACCTTACTATGCAGTGCTGGGAAAACTGGTCATTCAGTAAACATGGCTGAGCAAGTGCTGGTGCTCTCAGGCCTGGGAGCTCATGGGTCTCAGAGTTCCTTATGAGGTTTGCAGAATGGAGGAGAAAGACTTTAAGCCAACCCTAAGCAGCGTCAACTGGAACTGTAAACACGGGGCGTGGTGTGTGGAAGCGTACTGGATGCTCTGTGTGTAGACCCTGGGAGGCCTGCACGAGGAGGCCTGCCATAGGAGATAGCCAGAGCTGGGAGCGCACCATGGCTGAGGCATGGAGAAC
This sequence comes from Acomys russatus, assembly GCF_903995435.1. Lineage (NCBI taxonomy): Eukaryota > Metazoa > Chordata > Mammalia > Rodentia > Muridae > Acomys > Acomys russatus. The sequence goes on along the minus strand of NC_067143.1, from coordinate 35,177,015 downwards.
CGAGGGCAGAGAGGAGAAAGTCTGCTTACCGAGGGCCAGGCTTGGGGCTTCAAACTGTTAGCCATGCGCATGCCATTTTGTTAAGCCACCTTCATTTTGGCTGTGCAGTGACAAATGATGGAACTAAAGTAATTTGGGTTCTAGAACTAAAGTAACTTGTTTTTCTAGATTCTTGCCTTCTCTGCCCTCTGCCCCCCAGTAATGGTTGGCTATGAGGGGTACTTATTGGTCACCTGACACACTCTTGACTCATTTGTTACTCCCGGCAATGGCCAACAGCACGCCAAAAGAGGAAGGCTTCCAACCATTCCCCATCCCAACCCTTTCTGCCTCATAATTACCCCAGTCAGTGGCTTCGATTCTTAGACCAGAGACTCCCTCCTGCAGGTTTGTCATTTAAAAAAAAAAAAAAAAAAAAAAAAGACTGTTGTCACTGTTTATTCTCTTGTCTGTTTTCCTTCTCCCCATCTTACTGAAATGTAATGCTTTTTATCCTTCCTTCAGTTCTTACTTATTTGTTTACCTACTTATTTACTTACTTATTTTTGAGGTACCAGGGGATTGAAGCTGGGGCTTTAAACATGTTAGTTGGCTTTGTTTTGTTTTGTTTTGTCAACTTAAACACAGACATATCTGGGAAGAGGGAATCTCAACTGAGGACTGGCTTCCATCAGATTAGCCTGTAGGCACGCGCCTCTGTGGGGCATTCTCTTGCTCCATGATTGATGTGGGAGGGTCCGACACATTGTGGGTGACACTACCCCTGGGCAAGTGGTCCCGGGTTGACTAAGTTGGAGCAGGCCATGAGAAGCAAGCCGGGAATCAGTGTTTCTTCATGGCTACCACTTAAGTTCCAGGTAGATGTCTGTACTTTACTTAGTGATGGAGTCCAGAGGGTTGTAAGATAAAATAAAGCCTTCTCTTTCCAAGTTGCTTTTGTCATGGTGTTTTATCACAGCAATAGAAACCCCAAGATACGTTATTATCCTCTTTTCCATGTTTAAAAAAATTATTTAATTTTATTTTATGTGCATTGTTTTAAGAGTGTCAGATCCCTTGGAACTAGAGTTACAGACAGTTGGTGAGCTGCCATGTGGTTGTTGGGAAATGAACCTGGGTCCTTTGGAAGAACAGCCAGTGCTTTTAACCACTGAGCCATCTATCCAGTCTCTCTTTTTCATTTAAAAAAAAATTCTTTTTTTTTTTTTTTTGGTTTTTCAAGACAGAGTTTCTCTGTGCGGCCCTGACTGTCCTGGAACTCACTATGAAGACCAGGCTGGCCTTGAACTCAGAGATCACGAGAGCTAAGATTTCACCAGGTAACCCAGGCTAGCCCTGAACTTGTGATGCTTTGGCCTCAAGCCAAGCCTCCTAAATAGCTGGGCTTACAGATCGGTGCCACCAGGTCCAACTTATTTAACAACTTTAAACTAAGATATATATGCTCAGGTTTAATAAAGCTCAGAAATTAAAATGAGTTACAAACCACATTCAAGGATAGGCCCTATGCCCAGCAATAGATGGCCAACTGAAAATGAACTCAATGGTATTTTAGGATACTTTTTTTTTCTTTTTGGTTTCAAAATGGTTTGTTTGAGTTTTTATTTATTTATTTATTTATTTATTTATTTATTTTAATCTTACTGGTCTTTTGCTTATATATTATGGTTTCCAGGGGAAAAACCAAATCTGTATTAGGTTACTCAAGAGCAGCGTTTCTATGCAGTAGCATAACTACAGTTATGAAGTAGCAATGAAAATAATTTTATGGTTGGGGGTGTGTCACTACAACATGAAGAACTGTATTAAAGGGTGGCAGCATTAGGAAGGCTTAGAACCACTGCTCTAAAGGAACAGAATTGATGGGTACACACACATACACACACACACTGTGATAAAATACCATGACAATATATGTATGTACACATACATATGTGTGTGTGTATGTATGTATATATATATATATATATATATATATTTTTTTTTTTTTTTTTTTTTTTTTTTTTTGAGACAGGGCTTCTCTGGCTGTCTTGGAACTTGCTCTGTAGACCATGCTGGCCTCGAACTCACATAGATCTGCCAGCCTCTGTCTCCCAAATGCTGGCATTAAAGTTGCGCCACCACCGCCCCACATAGATGAACAGATATTAAAGAGGGGATTAATTAGATCGGTTTACTAGATATGGTCTGTGAAGCCCAACAGTAGCTGCTCAATCCACAAGGACGGATGTCTCAGCAGTCCCAATCTGGTGCTGAAGGCCTGAGGGCTGCTGGAGGGCTGTTCAGTCTGAGATGGAAGCTGGAAGGAAGAAGCTGATTCTAATGTCAGCAAAGGAACGCCACAGTGGAGGAAGAGGATAGACACGTATCAGCAAACCAAGGCAAACAAACAGGCCAAAAGCAGTTTCCTTCTTCTATTTCCCTTTTGTATGGGTTGCCACTTGAGGGCACTGCGCAGTGGGTCCTCCCACTTGAAAGAATCTGATCAAGAAAGTCCCTCACAGGAGTGCCCAGCAGTTTCTCCTTCTACTTGACTACAGATCCGATCATGTCCCAGACTCCACCTTTCCTTCCTCCTCCCTGCAGTTTGGAATCCTCACTTTTTTCACGCAGTGTAAATTTATTCATTTGTTCATGCATCTGATAACTGAGAGGAGAAAAGAACAGATAGACCAACCTTGGTCCCTCTAAACGCCCGAGTCCCGACACATCATTGAAACTGGACCTATATTTGCAAAATGGAAGCCTACCTTGTCAACTATTCCACGAATGGGTGATAACTGCACAATCCAGTCAACAGTTTCAAGAGCCAGCAAGCTAAGCTACTTCAGAAAGAGTCAGCACAGTGGCGGGGCTGCAGCCCCGGTGCGAGTCTGAGTCTGGAGGTCACCCGACCGCACCCAGGACTGAGGTGTCCAGCACCTGCTCGAGGTGAGGCAGAAGCATCTCCAGGCTCTGCGCGCAGACGCAACCCGGAACACAGCGGAGGGCAGAGTGTCCGCGACGCAGGCTCAGTCTGCACCCCGTGCACGCGACCGGACTCGACCCGCCCACCAGGAGGCGGGGCCATGAGCCCTGGGCCCCGCCCCCGCGCGTCCGGCTCCTCCCCGGGCCCTGCCTCCAGCTCTCCAGGGCGGGTGAGGAGCCGGGAGCTGGCAAGCTGAGCGGTGCCGAGGGAGCTGGGGCATCGTAGGCAGGGGCGGGCCCGGGGGCGGAGGCCGGGCAGCGGTTGCTCCGGGGACGGGGCGGGGACGCGGCCCCGAGGACGGAAGTGAGAAAGTTGCCGGCGTCCGGGAGAGAGTTGGTCCGGTTGTGCGCGCACCGCGGCGATGGGAGGCTCGGGCAGTCGCCTGTCCAAGGAGCTGCTGGCCGAGTACCAGGTGCGCGGGGCGCCAGTTCGCGCGGAGCTCGCGTGCGGGCCCGCGCCGGGAGTGGGGGTTCGGGAGCAGGCAGCGGGGAGGCCGTAGCTTTCGTGCGACTTGCCGACCCTAGTCTGGATTTGCCTTTCAGGACCTGACGTTCCTGACCAAGCAGGAGATTGTCCTGTAAGTGCTGCCCTGATCCCCGCCCTCCGCCTCGGGATTGCCTCGGGGGTGGGCTTTGGGGTGTTGTTTTAGTGTGGGGACGGACCCTCTCCTCCGAGGGTCCCCGTGCTTCACGACGCAAACCCTCTGTGTATTCAGGAAAAGTTAGGCTGTTTGAGCCCGGCTAACCTCCTCACTGCCGAACTTCCTGCTCTCTTGGAAGGAACTTCTGTGGCTCTGTGCGGACTTTGCCCTCTGAAACAAGAAGTCTTGAGCCTGGCGCGCTCTTCTCCCAACTTTACCTGTTTAATACAGTAACCGTTAACGTTTATTGGGCCCTTACTCTGCCCAGGAGCTGCCGAGTGATTCCCACATTACTTACATCTTAAGGAGGAGGTTACAGAACAGGGAAACCGGTTCAGAGAGTTCTGGTAACTTTGTTTTATAAAGCACACTGTAAGTGATTTGATGGCCAGGGCGCTTGAGTTAGGAGATTCCTGGTCTCCCTCATGGTGATGAAATTCCAGGAGGGAGGAGGGGGTGGTTGAGAAACAAGGCTTTTGTGATTTTCTGTTGTTTAGGGTCATTTATAGCTCCTTCCCCTCCACTTTTGTTTGTTTTGTTTTCTTTTTGATTTTTGTTGTTGTTGTTTTCTTTTGGTTTTTCCAGACAGGACTTCTCTGCTGTCCTGTTGTAGACTAGGTTAGCCTCGGACTCCGAGATCCACTTGCCTCTTGTCTACTGAGCACTGGGATTAAAGGCATGTGTCATCATGCCTGGCCCTATAGCTCCTTTCTTAATCTCTCCATTTTTTTAAAGGGGTCTTTGAAATTATTATTGTAATGTTAGGGTCCAGGAACTTGGCCCACAGGCAGTCCTAACCTGCTAGGCTGGGCTACCTGCCGTCAGTAGGCCAATTAAAGGGACAATATTCAAAAGCAGAGAACCAAAATGTGGCCACACAGAGAAAAGGAACAAAGAGGTCCAGTGACCACCCTCTCCCCCTTAATCAATCTTCATGGCCCGCTAACGTGAGGTTTATATTTACATATATGGCAAGATGTCGTCCCTCCAGCTCTCTTATGAAAGGTGATCTGACAGGTTACTACACCTGGTAGACGGATCTTCCATTGCTGACACCAGGCTTCATCCTTCTCACAAGAGATCACTGGGGAATTCTAGTTTCTTGGGGACCACTTTTTCCCCCTTAGTCTGACAGCCAAAGGGAATATCTCTAGATATCACAAATATCTCTAGTCTCTTCATCCTGTCACAACTGGCCAAGAATGCTTGATAGTAAAAGGAAACGTGTCTGCTCAGGACCCCCAAGACCAAGTTCTTAGCACAAAGGAGATTTATTTGCCTTAGAGGGACAGAGGGCAGGGAATCAGAGGTAAAGACAGGGGATAGGGAACCGGGAAGAAGAGGAAGGGAACAGGGAGATGGGGAAGGAGTATTTGTCCAGGAGGACAAAGGGCTACCTTGCATAGAGACAGATGGAACACGTAGGAAAATAGCAGTTAATAAAGGTAAAAAGGAAACCCCATGTTAGGATGAGGTGTTTAATTTATATTGGGCATGTTAATTAGGTGAGCCATAGGGGAGGTTTGATTGCTGCACGTCAATACTTTGATAGCTGGGCCTTGGTAGTCGACCTCAGGAAGTGGCCAAATAAGAGAATAGCCGTTGGAGGCTAGCCTTGGGGATGCAGGCTCTTAGCAAGGCAGAGGGGATGGGGGAGAGGGGCAAGGCCTGCCAGAGCTGTGCTCCTTGCCATGCTCACGCTGGCCAGAGTCCCCTCAGGTAGTGTCTGCAGACATACATGAGTTCCTCTCCTCCATAAATATCCACCCTAAGAGGCTCCAAGCCTCTGCTGTCTTCTGACTTTCCTCTTTGGCTGAAGATTGCCCAGTGGCTGGGCATTCTGGATCTGCGACTTAGATACAGAGCTGGCAGAATGGGAGCGCAGTAAACACTGGGAGGCTGACTGCTGCACAGCACCAATAAGCTCCCCTCTCTCTGCCAGAGCTCACAGGCGGTTTTGTGAGTTGCTTCCCCCGGAACATCGGACTGTGGAGGAGTCACTGCACACCCGAGTGTCATTTGAGCAGATCCTCAGCCTTCCAGAGCTCAAGGTTCGGTCTTCAACCCACATTATCCACCCTGTCTCTGCTACATTTCCTCCCTCTTCCTGCTGTTCCAACTGATGGGAAACACGGGCTACCACACCCTGTTTTTTTTTTTTTCATGATAATGATATATAATTGTTTTGTGTGGGTATGTACACATGTAAGTGCCAGTGCCCGTGGTGTAGAGAAGGCATTGGATTCCCTGGTGCTGGAGTTACAGGTAGAGGTGAGCTGCCCATCATGGGTGCTAAAAACTGAACTAGGGTCCTTTGTAAGAACAGTTTGGGCTCTTAATCACTGGATCATCCATCTCTCCCTTTTTAAACAGTCATTCTGGGGATTGAATACTTGTTATGTTTACATGCCAAGTACTTTACTGAGCTAGCCCAGTTCTTTTTTTTTCTGACATGGGCTCTTACTCTGCAGCTTTGATTGGCCTTGAATCTGTGTCAATCCCTTCCCAGCCTTCCGAGCACTGGGATTATAGGGATGCATCAGCATGCCTTGCTGTGAATAATTCTTTGTTTTCCAAGGCAGGGTTTCTCTATGTAGCCATGGCTGTCCTGGAACTGGCTCTGTTGACCAGGCTGGCCTTGAACACAGAGATCTGCCTGCCTCAGCCTCCCCAGTGCTGGGATTAAAAGTATGTGCCACCACTGCCTGGCTTTTAATTATTATTTTGACACAGGGTCTCACTGTGGAACCCCGGCTGGCCTGGCTGGAATTTGCTGTGTAAAACAAGCTACCCTTTAACTCTCTCTCTTTTTTTTTTTTTTTTTTAAACATTTATTTATTATGTATAGTGTTCTGTCTGCACTTACACATAGTCACCAGAAGAGGGCACCAGATCTCATTATAGATGGTTGTGAGTCACCATGTGGTTGCTGGGAATTGAACTAACGACCTTGGAAGAGGAATCAGTTCTCTTAACCTCTCTCCAGTACTACCCTTTGACTCTTAAGAGAAATATCTGCACTGGGCGTGGTGGTGCACGCCATTAGTCCCAGCACTGGAGAGGCTGTTCAAGGCCAGCCTGGTCTACAAAGTGAGTCCAGAACAGGGAAGGGTACAGAGAAACCCTGTCTCCAAAACACAACAAAAAGAGATACACCAGCCTTTGTCTCCTCAGTGCTGGACTTCAAAGCATGCACCATAACACCTGTGTGCTGTGCAATTCTTTGCAAAGAGCCTGGCTCTGTAACAAAATAATTGTTCAATTAAGTATATTTAAAAATGACCAGTTTTGATCCAGCCAAGGAGCTTAGCAGGCAAAAGCACTTGCCTTGTGCCAGGCGGTGGTGGCACACATATTTCCAGCACTTGGGAGGCCGAAGCAGGTGTAGCTCTGAGTTCAAGGCCACGCTGGTCTATAGAGTAGGTTCCAGGACAGCCAGTGCTACACAGAGAAACCTTGTCTTGAAAAATCAAAAAAAAAAAAAAAAAAAAAAAAAAAAAAAAAAAAAAAAGGAAAATTCAAAACAAAAGCACTTGCCTTGTAAGCCTGAGGACCTAAGTTTGATCCCTGGAACCCGTGGCAGGAGAAGAGAATTGACTATGGGATGTTACCCTGTGTGGTGGCATGAGTGTGCACACACATGTACACACATGTACAATTACGGTAATAATCTGCCCATCTTGTTGCTCTACTTAGCATGCCTTCCTTTCCTGCTGTGACTCTACTTGTGATGTATCTGAGTTAGACTCCCAGAAAGCCTCCCTGGCTGGCTTAGTGGTCCCTCCTGTGCCCTCCATGGAATGGCCTCTAAGGTCTCCTCTTCAAGCCTGACTCCGTGGTGCCGCTACTATCATCAGCTTCCTCAAGTTTCCAGAAGGGACTCAATCATGGTGGTACACGCCTGTAATCCAGCACTTGGGAGGTGGAGGCAGAAGTACCAGGAATTTGAAGCCAGCCTGGGTTTATGAGTCACTGCCTCAAAAGAAATTTCTAGTCGAGCCAGCTGATTATGTAACCCAGGCTGCCCTGTGACGTTCACATAAGGCTTTCTTACTTAGGCCAACCCCTTCAGGGAGAGAATCTGCATGGTCTTCTCCACGTCCCCTACCAGAGACAGCCTGAGCTTCGAGGACTTCCTGGACCTTCTTAGTGTCTTCAGTGACACAGCAACCCCAGACATCAAGTCACACTACGCCTTCCGCATCTTCGGTAAGCACCGTAAGAACTGCTGGACCCCGCTCCTCACGCACGGGAAGTGGGGGCAGGTGTGTGCCTGCACGACTCCTCTGAGCGTGTTGTTGTTGCTCCCTGGGTCTGTCACCTAGACTTTGACGATGATGGGACCCTGGACAGAGAAGACCTGAGTCGGCTTGTCAACTGCCTCACAGGAGAGGGCGAGGACACGCGGCTCAGTGCTTCTGAGATGAAACAGCTCATCGACAATGTGAGCAGCCTCTCCCAGCTGGGACTGGGGATGTTGGGGGTAAGAGCTGGGGCCCGAAGCCTAAAGTCCTCCCTTCCCCAGATCCTGGAAGAGTCGGACATTGACAGGGATGGGACCATCAATCTCTCTGAGTTCCAGCACGTCATCTCTCGCTCGCCAGACTTTGCCAGGTATGACAGGAGCCCCCTGCATTTGAGTACCCACCTACTCTGAGACACTATTACAGGGATGCTTCAGGATGTTCTTTTTCCAGAGGGGACACGGGACCTAGCCCACTCCGTTTTTGTTTTTTTGAGACAGAGTCTCATGTAGCTGAGACTTACCTTAAAACCCTGCCTGCCTCTGCCTCCTCATTTCCTGGTATTGAAGGCACACACCACTACACCTAGAGTAGACTTTCCGCCTCCTGAGTGCCAGAATGCCTAGTTTATGTGGTGCCAAGGATAGAACACAAAAGTTTCAAACCTCTTGGTAAGCACTCTACTGAGCTACATGTCCAGCCCTCAAACAGGAATCTTAACACTGTGGTGGTGCAGGTCTGTGATCCCAGCACACGGACAGCAAAGGCAGAACTGCTGCGTATTGCAAGGTCAGCTTGATATACATAGTAAATTCCAAGCCAGCCAGAATTTGTCTCAGGGGGACAAAAAAAAAAAAAAAAAAAAAAAAAAAAAAAAAAGTTCCAGGAAAGAAGTGGGTACAATCGGAAAGGTCTGTACTGCCCTCTTCTATTGGCTGTAGTGTAGCTCAGGGGCAGTTTTAACATGTGCCAGGCCCTGGGTTTGATCCCCAGCACCAAAAAAGCGAACCCCAACTTACTCTTCCCTGTGCAGCTCCTTCAAGATTGTCCTGTGATGGCTTCTGAGGACCAACATCCTGTCCAAGACCTTTGCACTGCTGAGATGTGGCCAAGGTTATGCCTGCGCTGTCAGGGCCAGTGCCGGCCCAGCCTGGAGAGAGCACTCAGAGTCGGCCCCATGGCAGGGGAGGACCCTCCCCTTCCCACTGCTGTTGTCATCACTGTTTTTACTAATCGGTAATAAAGGTTTAGAGTTTGACTTCCTTGAATGGCACCAGCCACACGACTAGACTTGTAAGAACCTCTGAACACCCCCACTTTGGAGACTCAAGTACATTTCCACATGTATGAGAACTTAGAGAACAGTAAGCCAAAAACCAGTCCTGCCTGTCCCCTGAACTGGGTGCAGAGGAAAGGGATTCACCCTGCTTAAAACCGCACTACCAGGCAACATCAGTCAGCCTTGAGAAAAAGGCTTGGAACCCCCAGAAAGCAGAACCTGGCCAAGTGTCTGCCTCACAAGTAGGAAGACCTCAATTCTTAAGTCCCAGGCTGAGGAGGCAGGCAGGAGGATCCCTGGGCCTTACTGGGCAGCTGGTCCATCCTACTAGTAAATTCCAAGCTCATGAGGCCCTGTCTAAAGAGGCGAATGCAGTTGCTAAGAATAGCCTCCAGTCTCCACACATGTGTATTCACACCACACGAAGGAAGGATAGCCTCTGGTCTCCACACATGTATTCACACCACACAAAACAAGGATAACCTCTGGCCTCTACATGTACACACATGCACACAAAGCAAAGTCTTTCAACAGTCAGGGCCTCAACTATTAATTTGTCAGATTTTATTTAAAAAAGAAAGTAAAGTGCATCTTATTAAAAAAAATATAAAACCCATGTAAATTAAGGGTCCTTGTGATGGGCAGTGTCAGCATCCCTTAGAGTGATGGGAAAGGCAGGGTGAACTGGGAGGAGGAGGGCTATGAAGCCCTAGTGTTGGAATTGGAAGATAGGGCTGATGAGGTGGTGGGACATAGTCTTCTGACTATCTGTCACAAACTCCCCTGGGGTCACTCCCTGGCTTGAGGCCACAGCCTGATACAGGCCGGAAAAGTCCTGGGAACTGGGGACAGCCCAGCGTCTGGTGAGGAGGGCTGCAGAGCCAGCCTAGCCCTCTGGTCCCTGAGGTCGTGGGGTGTCAGTGGCCACAGATATGTCCTCGGTCGGCTGGAGCTGGAGCAGGGCCCAGGTTCTAGCCCTCGGCAGCAGAGTAAGGTGGTAAAATAGGCCAGTGGGGGAGGGACTCCCAACTCTTGTCTCACAAAGCCACTCTGGATAATTCCCCAAAAGGCTGAATTGGAGTGGCTGTGTCGTATTCCTTGTCTCTCTCTCTCCCCTCTCGCTCTGGCTTCACATTCGCAGTTTTAAACAAAGGGCTCAGTTTAAGTAGCAGAGTCCTACCACCCAGACACGGGCCCCTGGGCCCCTGGAGGCAGCCCCATCTTGAGCCAGGCACTGGAACCAGCTGGCTGCACCGTCAGGGTTGTGATACCAGCTGCCTCCCAAGCAGGGTACCATGGTTTTGTTCGGTGAGCAGCAGAGGTGCAGCTGACCTCCACTGAACATTCTCAGCCCACGAGGCCAAGGTGGCCGCATCCAAAGTCAGCTCTCATACTACAGAGTCTCGGATCTCAGAGCCCAGCCGAACCCGGGGCCGGGGACACACAGGGGACACCTCCACAAAGGTGTCCTGGATACTCAGTGGTCTCTTCTCTGACTCAGTGAAGACTCGGGGCCCTGGGGAGCTATCCGACAGAGCCTGGTAGCCTCGGTGGTCCAGTGGGGTGCTAGGAGGGCCGACGCCATTGAGTGGCCGGGTCTCGGGTGGGAGCACGATAGGGCGAGTCTTGGGGTGCACACTGGCACATTCACCCTGCTTCAGGAACAGTTTCATGCCATCCCGATGTCGGTAGAGAAAGAACAAAACCAGAAGGACCACAGCAACCCCAAACAGAGCACACATCACCAGGAATTCATTCCAGTATGATTTGTCTTCACCCCAGCTGGCCCTGCCACCAGCTGGCGCACTCACTCGAGATGTGTTGATAATGACAGGGACACCATCATGTTCGTCCTTGTGGTTCATCACCCCATCCTCCATCACCTCTGGGCAGTAGCTGGCCACAAGCTGCCGGAATCCTTCTTCTATTGACCAACACTGGAACACCCCCAAGCCCTCCTGGCTGCCCACCAGCAGCAGGTCCCCAGTAGGCAACACACGGCAGGAGGCAGAGGCATTGACAGGGGCTCCGTTATGCAGCCAGAGCCGAGTGGCCAGGTTCGAGAGGAGTGGGCAGGCCAGAGTGTTCACTGTGTTTGGTTGGATCTGGACTTGTTTACATGGCTTGCCTGTGGGCAGAATAGGCAAGGGGTAGAAGGGGCCAGTGCCCAGAGCAGTCCCAAGCTTAGCCCCACCCTCCTGTACTCTGTGTGGCAGGTTGAATGGACAGGGCCCCATAGGCTCACAGGCAATGACACTATTGGGAGGTGTGGCCTTGTTGGAGGAAGTGCGTCATTGCGGGTGGGCTTTGAGGTCTCAGATGCCCAAGCTAGGCCCAGAGACTATCTTCCTGCTGCCATACTTTCTGCCATGACAGTAACGGACTAAACCTCTGAATTGTGAGCCAGCCCCAACTGAATGTTTTCCTTTATGAAAGTTGCTGTGGCCACGCTGTCTGTTCCCAACAATAGAACATTAACTATGACAGGTGATACCATGGGATGGCTGATACCAGGCGATTCTTGGGACTGAGTGAGACTCACTATCTGGACCATTTTTGTAAGACTAGAGGAAAAATCTATTCCTAAAAATATCTGGAGTTATCTTCCAAGCAAATATAGCCCAACCTTCCCAGGGTGTCTTACCTGCGGGCACAAAAGACCGGGGCCGGGAGGAGGAAATATTGCAGAGTTCCTTGGCATTGGCACCCTCAATGTCCTGGATCCATGGCCTGGATACAAGAATCTTAGGTAGAATTCCATAGGCCCATGTTCCCTCCCGCCTCTGGCCTTGGACCTGGGCAGGGAACCCGGTGTGGTGTGGAGCAGCAAGTCCGTGGCCGCCGGGAAGGAACTTCCCTGAGCTGACCCACATCTCCAGTTATGATTATGTGTGTACATGCTCATGCGCAGACTGGAGGACACCCTTGGTGTCCTCCTCGGGAGCACCATCTACTCCTTTAAGACACAGCATCTTACTGGCCTGGAATTTACTACCTGGGAGAGATTAAGTGGCCAGTGACCTGCAGGGACCCACCTGTCTCTCTCGTCACAACATGCCTGGAATTGCTTTATGTCTGTTCTGGGAATCAAACTCAGATGCTCACTTTGGAGGCAAGCACTTCACTGACTGAGCTGTCTCTTCAGCTCCCATCTACAGATTATTATACATGAAAGTCACATACAATCTCTTTTCACTATAAAACCTAGCACTTGGGAGGTAGACACAGGCGGTACAGAAATCCAAGGTCATTTTACTACATAGTGATTTGGAGGCTAGTCTAGGCTACATGAGACCCTTTCTTAAATAACACCCGTCCCCCAGCCCTGCTGCCAAAAAAAAAAAAAAAAAAAAAAAAAAGGAATTAAAAATCCAAGAGGCAGCCGGGCGTGGTGGCACACACCTTTAATCCCAGCACTCGGGAGGCAGAGGCAGGAGAACTGGCATGAATTCTAGCCCCAGCTATAGAGCAAGACCTTGTCTAAAACAAAAAACTTCCCTTTTCTTCTCCCTCTCTCCTTCTTTCTTTCTTTGTGCTATCTATTTATTTTGGTTTTTTGAGACAAAGTTTCTCTGTGTAACAGCCCTAGCTATCCTGGAACTCTCTTTGTAGACCAGGCTGGCCTCAAACTCACAGAGATCTGCCTGCCTCTGCCTCCCCAGTGCTGGGATTAAAGGAGTTTACCATAACACCTGGCTGAAACAGGGTCTTATGTAGCCTAGGCTAACCTCAAACTTGTTCTGTAGTCAAGGATGATTTTGAACGAGAGATCTTCCTGCCTCTCTCTCTTGTAATGGAACTGTAGGCCATGCACCACTGTCCCCAAACACAGAAGCTCCTGCAATAGTTTAAACACAGATACCAGCTATACCACCCTACGTGAAACAAGAATACAAGGAACACTGGATGTTTGACTTCCGTGCAGTAGCTATACAATGATCTGTGTCCTTTTTAAAAAAATGTGTGTCCTTTTTGCTGTAAACAAAAGAACACTACAATTGAGATTGCCCATGTTTACTAAAACAATTAGATTGTTTTACACGCTTTAGAAAAATATGAGGACGTTAAAATCCAATCCATTGTGCACATTCTTTCTCCTTCTCTCTCTCTCTCTCTCTCTCTCTCTCTCTCTCTCTCTCTCTCTCTTTGAGACAGGGTTTCTCTGTGTAGCCTTGGCTGTCCTAGACTCACTTTGTAGTCCAGGCTGGCCTCGAACTCACAGCGATCGATCCACTGGCCTCTGCCTGCTGAGTGCCAGAGTGCTAGGATTAAAGGCGTGCGCCACCACACCCAGCTCCTATTCTTTTTTTAAAAAAAGATGTAATTATTACTATAATGTATGCGTGTCTGTCTGTGCCTGGGTGAGTTTATGTGTAGGAGGCCAGGGGGTTGGAGCCCCTGGAGCTGCAGTTACAGGCAGTCAGTTGTGAACTGCCTGATGGGGGCTAGGTCTGGAGCCTGGATCTCCTACAAGAGCAGAAGGGCTCTAACCTCTGCTTAGCCATAGCTCCAATAGCATCCTTTATGTGAGAGCAGGTCTCATGTAACCCAGGCTGGTCCTACAAACCCACTGTGCTGCAGATAATGCCCTTTAACTTCCGGACTCCCCCCTCTACCTCTGAGTGCTATGACTGTAGTCATGCACCACCATGTTCTAACCACCTGATATTTTTCTTGATCCTCCACAACTATATACTGAGTTCCGGGCCAGCCTAAGCTACATGAAAACAAACAATAACAACAATAAAACTAGGTATTGGGATTACAGACACGCCCCACCACTGACTCACCCCAATTTGTTTTTTAAATTGAGACAGGGTCTCAGTATGTAGCCTGGCTGGCCTGTAACTCTGTAGACCAGGCTGCCTTTGAATTCAGAGATCCTCCTGCCTCTGCCTCCTGAATGCTGGGATTAAAGGTTTGTACCACTATGCCAAACAGCAAATCCCTATTTTCTGCATAGACATCTCTAATCCAAATGTTACTCTGACTACTTTTTTTGTTTTGTTTTCCAAACAGGGCTTCTCTGTGTAATAGCCCTGGCTGTCCTGGAACCCTCTCTGTAGACCAGGCTGGCCCCCAACTCACAGTGATCCACCTGCCTCTGCCTCCTGAGGGCTGGGATTAAAGGTGTGCGCCACCACGCCCGGCGCTCTAACTGCTATTTAGTGGTTCAGTAGGCTGCTTTGTAGTCCTTGTTCACCAAGCTCTGCTCACAGGGCAATCCACTCTCTCCTGTGAGGCTGTTTCTCATCTAACAAACTCTCTTCCCCTTCCAGGCAGGAAAGGCAAACACTGACTATCCCGCCTGTGCTGGCGCTGATGGAAGCAGAGAACCAAGAACTAACCGTGTGGAGACGTGAGTAGGAAGGAGACCGTGCAGAGGGCTTAGAGGTGGCATGGGTGCTCTCACCTGGAGGCCAGATCAGGCTGGTAGAGGCTGAGGAGCTGGCAGCTAGAGCCGCTCCAGGCGCAGTAGGGGTCTCGAGCCAGGAGGCAGTCTCCACAGCTTGGGTATAGGCTGCAGTTGGCTACTGGCACTTGCACTACACCGGAATGGGAGGAGGCATACAGCAGTCCCTACACAGCCAAACACAGAGAGGGAGAGGGAGGCTAGGCAACCCATCAGTCAGTCACACTAGCCTTACATGCTCACTACAGCCTCACATCCTTTTGATGGTCATGAAACAGGGCTCTATAACGGTCCATCTTGGGCAAGGGAGGAAGAGCTGGCTCTGTGACAATGGAAGCGGCCCATTTCATTCCATGGCCCACTTACCCCATGGCTGTCCAGGAGCAGGTTCTGCACAGGCTGTCCTTGAGGGAAGACCTGCAGCTCCTCAATGATGTGCACTCTGGAGCCTAGGGTCACTGCCTTGTGCAGGCGGCCATCACCTGGGGGCGTGGACACGACTCAGGCCCTGGTGGAGCCCACTGCCCAGGATCCACCCGCCATGCATGCACTCTCCTCCTTAACTCAATCTTGCTGGGCTGCACGCACTCACCAGTGCCCAGAAATAGGACGTCATACGTGCTGTGCAGGCCAGGCACTCGGTGCACAGCCACACGCTGGTAGCGGGCTTGTGGTTGCAGCAGCAGCAGGCGGCTGCGGACCTGGCCATCCATCAAGAAGTGGTCCTTGAGGAAGTTCAGCACTCGGTCTGGGAGCTGCAGGGAAGAGTTGATCTTCCTTTCCCGGGCACTGTTGGTGATGCACTGAAGGAGGCAGAAGCAGGAGGAATAGGAGTGAGCGTGGAGAAATGCCTCCGCAGGGGACAGTGGCATCCCCAGCCCCAAGCCCTCTGCTTCAGAAATCATGGCACATCTGCCTTTCTGCACAGTGCTGGTCTAAAGGCAAACCTGACATGTGAGCTTTGATTTCTTGCTGGCCCCTGGCCTACTGCTCCTTACCAAATTTGCCCACAGACTGCTCATCTTCCTGGGGTCTTACTCAGGTTCTCAGGAAGCTGGAGCTGGTCAGATCTCAGTACAGTGAGCCGTAGCCAATCTCCATACCTCCCCAGGCCCTGCTTCTCTCTGCCCAAGGGTTTCTCTGGGTATGAGGCAACACGGGCAGTGACCCTCAACTAATGGAGCAGATAGGAACAGCTTCTGCCCAGTCAGTCTTTATTAGACCAATCAGCAAGTGAGGAAAGTGTGTATTTACAAAATACGATGCTAAAGGTGACCCCTAAGAAGGACAGTACCAAAACCTGGCTAGTACTCGGCTCTCTGCCAGTGCAGCGACCACAACTGACTCTACAGACAACCTTCAAAGAGGTTACACAACAAGTACATGAGTCAGGCTGAAGCTGGGCGTGGTGGCGCACGCCTTTAATCCCAGCACTCGGGAGGCAGAGACAGGCGGATCGCTGTGAGTTCCAGGCCAGCCTGGTCTACAAAGTGAGTCCAGGACAGCCAAGGCTACACAGAGAAACCTTGTCTCGAAAAACCAAAAAAAAAAAAAAAAAAAAAAAAAAGTCAGGCCGACAGGACAGAGCTGAGGCATTCAATCATGGTGACATCGAATTAGGTAAGACAGGAGGCCTGGGCTTATTATGCCCTATTTCAAAGATGAGAAAAACAGGCTCAGAGAAGCATGGTGATTTGTCTGAGGCCACACAGCCTTGCTCTCAGCACGGTCTAGGGACCCAGCCTGCCCAGAACCCACTCTGAGTGCAACAGTACTGATACATACCGCTCCAGGCCGGGGTGTGGGCACTGAGTGGGTCTCAGTGTACCACTGCTGCGTCTCTCTGTTCACTTTCTTGTACAGGCCGTCAAAGGCCTTCTGCACATCATTCATGGTGAAGACACAGATAGCAGAACCTTCTGTGGTCCCTCTGTGCCTGCAAAAGCAACAGCCAAATTAATTCCTAGTTGAGAGTCAGGGTTCAAGGTGCCACCAGTGGGGTCTGGCCACTCTTTCCCCTCCTGCTCCCAGCTAACCCTAGCATCTCACCACTGGGAGGTGAAGACGCCATAGAAAAGGGTCTTGCGCCAATCCTGAGGGTTGGGGCTTAGGGTGAAGACATCTTGCAGCACGTTGAAGGGAAAGCCATCGTCAGGCCGGGAGCACAGAAGCTGAGCCTTGAGGAAGGAGGTCCAGCGCTGCTGCAGCACCCGCTCTCCACCCTCATCGCCCTGGAAAAGAGGCAGCACTGGCTCAGCCACAAGCTCAGGGCCACAGGCGGAGGCACCGTGTTGTCTTGCCTGCCCCTCAGCCGTAGCTGAGACAGACAGAGGAATGAAGAATGAGGGACAGGAGAGATAAGCACTTAAAATGGAGAAAACTTAGAAACACGTGTCTCTGGTCATGAAGATGCACTCTCTATTGTGGATGACAGGAAATAGCGCAGGAAATAGCAGTGTCACCAGCATGTCAGCATCATTGGCCATGGAGCTTCAGGTTACTCAGGAGGATGAAGCAGGAGGATTGCAGCCAGCCAGGGAGTACAGTAAGACTTCAACTCAATGAGTATCTAAATGAATACATGAATACTAGGCAGAGGTGTCCATGATGGACTGCTGAGCAAACAGGACGCCTAAAGCACCTTGAGCAGCACAACTCAGGTTTGTAACCAACTCAATACAAATACATTAGTTTGAATAGATCAGCAAAGAACACGTTCATGGTATGGGTGGCTCCTTCTTGTGGAGACGGTAGGCACCCTAAGAGCTTTACATGGCAGAATTGAATCCATGTGACAGCTCTGACACTGGTTGTGGCATCGCTGCCATTTAACAGATGAGGAGCAGAGCAGGAACCAGGAAGCTGGAACTCAAAAACCTGGGCTCTTACTTACAATGTGATGCAGTCTTGTAGGTCACTGTTATGTGTACTTTCCTGGGTTTTCAGTTTAGGAGAAAGCCAAGGACTGTTTTCCAAGGGGCTGCTAGAGTGCCTACCTTATATTTATAACCCTGGGCTCGCTCTCCAGCACAATGTAAGCCAGGTCTGATAACACATGCATTAAGATAAAAAATTCGCCCGGTGTAGTGGCACACACCTTTAATCCCAGCACTGGGGAGGCAGATCACCGTGAGTTCGAGGCCAGCCTGGTCTACAAAGCGAGTCCAGGACAGTCAAGGCCTCACAGAGAGACCGTCTCGAAAAACAAAACACTGTAATCCCAGCACTCGGGAGGCAGAGGCAGGCCGATCTCTCTGAGTACAAGGCTAGCCTGTTCTACAAACCAAGTCCAGGACAGCCAAGGCTACACAGAGAAACCCTGTTTCAAGAGAAAAAAAAAAAAAAAAAAAAAAAAGGAGGAGGACAAGGAGGAAGAAGAGAGGCAGGTTGCTGGTGGAGCTGTTGCTCCCTGGAGGCTGGTTCTGGAAGGTTACAGATGTCAGCTGCCTTTTGGGGTGGATGATCCTGATCCCCACACTTCTCACCTTGCAGACTCGGGCCACTCGGGACACAATGGTGTCCTCAAAGAACTCAAATTCCTGGCCCGTCTCACTGAAGAAGAAGTAGATCTTATCGTCGTCACCTATCGGGCTGCCCAGACTCTCAGGAACATAGGCTGAGGCCACAAAGGCGGGGTCTGCAGAGGCCAGTGGAGGGTACACAGTCAGTCTAGGAACCTCTGGGACCATGGCCCCTCCCAAGGGTTAGGAGATTGCCTAGTGAGCTGAGGCAGAACTCCACCTTGTAGCCAGTTGAGGGAGCTCTCAGTCTTGGTGGGCCGGGAGCTCTGGCTCCGGGAAATGGCTGGGTCGTTTCCCTGGAAGCTGCTGACTGTTCCAGTGTATAGCTCACCGTCTGCCAAGAGAACGTTCCCATGGGAATGGCTCCCTTGGCCCAGGCCCTGCGCCCTACTCAGGGCCCACAGTGACCACAGCCCCATCCATCCTGCCTAGATGGAAGCAGGAACTTGGGAGGGGGCAGCCTAGAGTCACTTGATGCCCCCTGGGAACCAGCACAGCATGAGGAGACACCCGCTCAACCCTGGGGCTCACACTGCCCAAAGTCCAAACACACCCCAATCCAGTCCTCCTGCCATGTGCACCTCCCGATTCCAAGGAGCCCCAAAGCACCCAGCCTGTGCCACCGCTTACCAACGACCAGGGCCGTGGACTTGAAGTTGGGGTCAAAGGGACAACGGCCCTTGCCATCCTCCAGGAGGACATTGCCAGCCTCATCTCGGGCTAA
The DNA here is from genome assembly GCF_903995435.1 of Acomys russatus. Classification (NCBI taxonomy): domain Eukaryota; kingdom Metazoa; phylum Chordata; class Mammalia; order Rodentia; family Muridae; genus Acomys; species Acomys russatus. The sequence continues at coordinate 35,158,226 of NC_067143.1, read as the reverse complement.
AGTGAAGCTCGCAGTGTTCTGTGGGGGAGTAGATAAGTGGCTCAGGGCCAAGGCGGGTAGCAGAGAAGTGCCCAGCAGGGAGATGTACAGGGGCCAAACTGTGTGCCCTCCTTACACCATGGTCTATGTGACCGCATGTGTACAGTGGGCACTAATCTCCAATGGGCAGGGGAGAGGTGTGGCTTGAAAAGTTTCAAGGGAGAGCAACACAACATGAACCCAGGAGTTTGTGTTCCAAAACACAGCCTTAATGTCACCTTCTGCTACAGCATGTCAGGGTGTGAGGAAGCCAGGACGATGGGCTCTGGGGTCTCAAGAGCCTGCTGCTACCCAGAAGCCTACCCTGAGGGCCCTCTTTCACCAGGAGTCAGAGCTAGAGGAGAGCTCCCCTGGCAGGTGGGCTGTGCCCCCGCAGCTGCAGCCAAGCCCCAGGGTAGAAGAGGGAACTCACAATGTAGGCACACAGGGGGCTGAAGGCTGCGGTGCCACAGGTCAGCAGGTGGCTGCTGTTGAGTGGCAGGAGGATCTTGATGTAGTTTTGACAGTCTCGCTGTGGGGAAGGAGAGAATGTCAGGCCCACATATGCCACCAGAGGGCACTGCAGAGGCCTTCTGCCCAGACGGGAGGCCAAGCCTGGGGGTGGGGCCTTTGCTGGGGGTCTGGGGATAACAGAATAATAGGGAAAACAGGAGCGGCAGGCAGAGGCTCCTGGTGCTCAGCTAGTCTCCAGACTGGCAATGTTCTTTCCCTGTGGTGAAGGGCACCCCAGAGCGGGGAATTCCGCCTCTTGGCTCTCTGGAGTCTTCTGCAACCCAGTGAGGCAAACAGGAAGCAAAGCAGGCAAACTGCTCAGCCCTGACCAGCACAAATAGTACCCCACAAGGTGTCTAAATAGGAATTTCCAGATCCGTGCCACTGCCTCCCCAAGACTCACTGAATTCTTTCTGTGCCATCTTTCCAATGGGAGGAAAGACAGCCTTGCTGTCTCTCAAATCTCACACCTTCCTAGATGCAAAACCTTCAATACACAAAAACCCAGAATCTGACCACTTCCCACTTCCTTTGTGGATAGTACCCTGCATGAGGCACTATCATCGCTGACCCTCAGTGGCTGACATTCTGTCCAGTCCCAGAGAGGCCACTCTAGCATGTACACAAAGGGACCTATTTGTTCTTTGTTATTTATGAGAGTCCAGTAGCCCAGGCTGGCCTGGAATTAGTACTGAATTCTCTGCTTTACAAGTACTAAAATTACAAGTAGGCTCAGAGTGATCATTTTAAACCACAGGTAAGACAGGCCTGGTATCTATAATTCCATTTACTCTGGAAGGTGAGACAGGAGAATCCCAAGTTCAAGACCAGCCTGAGCAGTGTGGTGGCACATGCCTTTAATCCCAGCACTCGGGAGGCAGAGGCAGGCGGATCTCTGTGAGTTTGAGGCCAGCCTGGACTACACAAAGTGAGTCTTAAACAGCCAAGGCTACACAGAGAAACCCTGTCTCGAGTGGGGGAGGGGGGAAGGGGCACAGCCTAAATTACAAGGCCAGTCTAGGCTACAGAGTAAGAGCCTGCCTCAAGAACAGAGGCACCACAGAGTAGCTCAGTGGTGGAGCACTTGGCTGACCTGTATGAGACCCTGGGCTTGACCCCCAGAGTTCTGTAAAACAAAGCAAAATACACAGGCATGGCCATGTCACTTCTCTGCTCACTCAGAGTGAAACCAAAGTCCTGCTCACACTCTGGATATTTCCAGATCAAGTTCCTTTCCTGCCTTGAAATCATAGCTCACACATCTACACATTATGTAAGCTTTTTTCTTTCTTTTTTTGGTTTTTGAGACAGGGTTTTCTCTGTGTAGCCTTGACTGTCCTGGAACTCTTTGTAGACCAGGCTGACCTTGAACTCGCAAAGATTCTGCCTGCCTCTGCCTTCCAAGTGCTAGAATTACAGGCATGCGCCGCCATGCCCAGCTGACCTTGAATTTCTAATCCTCCTGCCCAAGTTCTGGGATTACCGGCCTGGTTTTACTTTTTCATGTCTCTGGTAGCTAACAGTACAGAACTAGTGCTGAAGAGGGGCTGAGGCTGAGGCTGAGGCACGGCTCACAGCCAGAGCACTGTCTACAGTGCAGAAGGCACTGTGCTCTGTCCCCATGCTGCCAACAAGTACTTGCTGACAGTTTGCAGCATGAAGCATGATTGGCTGGGGGAGCCAGGACTGGATGTGGAGGCCTCTGGGAATGGCAGCAAGTCGTGCAGGAGAACCCTGGGTTGGGCTGGATCCCATCTAATGTCTTGGCCAGAACCAAACTAGAATCTTCCAGACTTGTCTCTCCACTAGAGACCCTTTACAGACACAATCAGCCCTTCACCCGGGTCATGCTGGTGCTAAGACTAATGTTTTATTATGTCAGGGGCCCTGGACCCACTGATTTATCCAGGGATACAGGCATACTATCCCCATCCTACAGGTGGGGACAGTAAGGCTCGGCTGGATGAATCTACTTGCCCCAGATCACAGAGAGGATGGAGCTGGGGCTGGGATCCAAGCCCAGCGCTGGCTATCTCCAGGCTATACTCTTTTCATAACTCTTGGCTGTGTCTGCTCAGTGTTCTGCCTAGGTCCCTCCGCCTCCTCCAGTCTCACCTTGGGGTCCTTGCCCTTGAAGCTGCACTGCTGCTTCCTGTCGGCATCTGCACGCCACAGCAGCTGGGGAAGAAGATGGGAAAGGGATGTCCCAGGGCTTAGAGGGTGCACTGGGCAATGCTCCTCTCCTGCCCCGAGCATCCTGCCCAGCAGGCCAAGCTTTCTCACCACCCCTCTCTGGCCACCCAGCCACTCTCCCACGACTCTCACCTCTTGGTACTCCCCGCCTGGCAGGAAGCCGAGGCTGCTGTTAAGTGCAAAAAGAGCTTCTCGGGCCCCCACGTAAAGCGTCTGACCGTCCCGGCTCAGCAGAAGGGCTGTGTAGTTGGAGATGTTTTCAGCTTCAAACTTTTGGATTGGCCTTTCTTCAGAGCCTAGGGAGAGGAAATCGGACATTGCCTGAGAACCACCTTTTCCATCCAGTTCAGGAATGGTCGAATTTAGCCAAAGACAGATCCGCAGGACAGTCAGTGGCAAGAATTTGGGGCAATAGGTTGGCTATAGAAAGTAGCTTTTCTGAGCCGGGCATGGTGGCGCACGCCTTTAATCTCAGCACTCGGGAGGCAGAGGCAGGCGGATCGCTGTGAGTTTGAGGCCAGCCTGGTGTACAAAGTGAGTCCAGGATGGCCAAGGCTACACAGAGAAACCCTGTCTCGAAAAACCAAAACCAAAACAAAACAAAAAAGTAGCTTTTCTGACACTCAAGCATAAGAAAGAAATGCACCAAGATACATAGAAAAGAAGATTAATTACAGCTCCATTCATAGGACTGAGAAACTGGAAACCTCAGAGTCCAAGGATATGGTGAAAATAAATTATGACACTCCAGTCAATGCAGTGTTACACAGCAGGTAAAAACAAAATATGTTAGAAACTCCAGAAAATAAGCAAAGCAAGCTGTGTAAGAAAGACATAGTCAGAGGCTGGAGAGATGGCTCAGAGGTTAAAAGCACTGATTGTTCTTCCAAAGGTCCTGAGTTCAATTCCCAGCAATCACATAGTAGCTCACAACCATCTATAATGTGATCTGATGCCCTCTTCTGGCCTATACATGCAGGCAGAGCACTGTATATATAATAATAACTAAATCTTAAAAAAAAAAGACAGACAGACATAGTCTAGCTAGGTGCTGTGGTACATGCCTGTAATCCCAGCACAGGGGAGGATGAGGCAGGAGGATTAGAAGTTTGAAGGCAATCTGGGTTTATTTAAGTGAGACCCCGTTTTAAGAAAGAGAGAGAAAGGGTCAAAATACCAAGTAATACCAAGTAAATTAAAATATAAAGTCACGGGTTGCAAGTGCATAATAGAATATAAGAAAGGACAGGCTGGCTCAGTGGGTAAAGGTGCTTGCCACCAAGCCTGACCACTCGAGGTCAGTACCCAGGACCCGTACAACAGGAGGGTGAACTCCCCTAGCTGTCCTCTGACCTCTTGAGTGCTATGGCAGTGTGCATGTACACATTAAAATAAATAACTGTAATGCAGACAAGGGAGACTAGTCCATGTAATATCCTCCTGTGAACAGTGTCTGACCCAAAGCAAAGGAAAGGCAAGGGCAGCCCCTCCCCTGACCCTGCAGGGATAGTTTAACCCTTCTGCCTCAAGCCAGAGCCACCAGCACTTGGGAAGACTTAGTTACTCAACAGAACATAAATGCCATTAGCCCTGTCCTCAGAAACATGAATGTGCCACTGACAGCATGACGGGGGGGGGGGGGGGGGGGGGGGGGGGGGGGGGGGGCACGGTAGTGTGTGGGAAGAGTTGGGGGTGATAGGGTGGGAATAAGACTCTGCTGTCCTTCCTAGGAGCAAAGAGGGTCACTATATGGGCTATAGGGCTACAGTGTGTATGGAAACATGCTTGTCTAACACGTAAGGGCCTGGGTTGCATCCCTAACAGCACACGTCTGTATGTGCAGATACATACAACAAAAGTGAGGGCTGTATCAGACATTTAAGCAAGATGCTCAAGTGTACTGCTGTTTTGATTGTGGATGACATTTAGCCTAGACCACTGAGAAGTATACAACCTTAGACCAAATGGAGTTTGCTTGTTTTTGTGGTTGGTTGGTTTTTCGAGACAGGGTTTCTCCGTGTAGCCTTGGCTGTCCTGGACTCACTTTGTAGACCAGGCTGGCCTCGAACTCACAGCGATCTGCCTGCCTCTGCCTCTCAAGTGCTGGGATTAAAGGCGTGCGCCATCACTGCCTAGCCATGTTTTCAAAACAAAAACAAACAAACAAAAAACCACAGCTTTGTTACATAGTGCAGACTAGTCTCAAAATCATGATCCTCCTGCCTCAGCCTCATGTGCTGGGGTGACAAAAATGTATCACCCCACCCAGGGTAGGCGTATTATTTTAAGTGGAAGGGGAGGGAAACTGCAGAGCATGTATGGAGGGGCCTCAGTTTTCTCAGCAGCAAGCCAAGAGTTTAGAGATGGAAAAGCAATGGTGGTGTGAACCCTTCTTGTCAGTGTCCAGAGGGAACAATGGTAGGGTGAACCCTCAATGATCCAGAGGCAGCCTGTGAACCAGGCATAGAATGCAACTGCTGAGACAATATTGGTTTAAAAAAAATTTTTTTTAATACATATATATTTTTTTTGGTCTTTTTTTCTGACAGGGTTTCTCTGTGTAGCCTTGGCTGTTCTATACTCACTTTGTAGACGAGGCTGGCCTCGAACTCACAGCGATCACCTGCCTCTGCCTCCCATGTGCTGGGATTAAAGGCGTGCGTCAATATGCCTGGCAACAGTGTTGGTTCTTACAGCAAACCCTTTCCTGCTTAACATTTTAATAAGTGTCTGTGCCTGGGCTCAGTGGCACACTCCTTTAATCTCAGCACTCGGGAGGCAGAGGCAGGTGGATCTCTGCAAGTTCGAGGCCAGCCTGGTCTACAAACTGAGTTCAGGACAGCCAAGGCTACACAGAGAGACCCTATGTTGAAACGCAAACAAACAAAAAAATGCATGTGTGTGTGTGTGTGTGTGTGTGTGTGTGTGTGTGTGTGTGTGTGTGTGTGAGTCCTAGGGACTGACTTCAGATTATCAGGCTTGGCAACAACAGCGCCTTTACCCACTGAGCCATCTGGCCAGCCCGCATGCATTTACATAATACACAAATACATGCATACTTGTGCATTTACATAACACACACACACACACACACACAGTACCACTGAGTAAAATTTAAGATCTTTTCATTGTTGCAGAAGATGTAATAATTAGAAGACACTATTTTTATTCATCACTAGGTAAAAATGAAGATTATAGAATGTCTGGGCAGATTATTTCCCTGTGTGGCAAAGAATAAAAATGAGAAAAAAAATCCAGACAGAAGACTGAAGCACAAAATACTGAAGCAATCCCTAGAAGGGTCACAGCCATTTTCCCCTTAAACTTGTTATTTTGGGGTTTTACAGTAAGCAATTTATACTTGCATAATGTAAAAGATAAATTTAAGAGGAGAAAAACAAGTCAACCCCCACTGACCCATCAGTGTACTGTTTACACTTTGAATAACCAATGGGCTCAGAGGGAAAACTGTTTTAAAAATTCTAAGCGGCCATGACAGAACAAAAAAACAAGCAGCAAGCAGCCCCAGGGCAGCCTCAGGCATGTCCCAGCTGACCAGTGGCTCGAGACCATGCAAACAAACAGATTCTCAGAGCTGGGAAGCCACGAGGCAGCATGCCAGCCGAGCACTGTGAGGATGGCTTGATGTGTGTTTACATGTGCAGTGTTTTTACATACCCTCAGCCTGGTTCCAGGAAGAGGTAAGGAAACATGAAGAAAAGAACGTGTTGAAATAGAAGCATTAAAATCAGAAGGGAAAAAAAAAAAAAAAAAACCACCTGAAGAAGCCATCTAAAGAAGGGAGGGGAGAGAGGTCACACAAGCAGGTCATAAGATCGTCACACAGCTACCAGGCGTGTGCTGCACATTTAGCTCCAAGACTCCGGTGGCCACGGAGAAGGGGGAAATGAAGTACCTTGGTTCTCACTGTTCAAGAACAGGAAACTATCCCACTCCTTTGATGGAAGCTCAGCCTTTCATCCCATGACATGAGATGCTGAGGAGCCTCTCAAATGGGGCTTTCCCAATCAGCTTGCTGAGACACATGGGATGAGTAACATCTCCAGTCAACAGGGCCACTGGGGCCCATAGCTGCACCCCAGAAGGTCTGGGGAGGGAGTGGTGGGAGGGGACTGTGTTCAGGGGGAAATTTGTGTGGCCCTGTAGCTGAAGTTTTGTGACACTCCTAAAACTCAGAGTTAGACACAGGGTTGCACAAGCCTGATGCCCAAGCCCGAATTCTGCCACTGACACCAGAGACACTTGAAACCCAAAGATATCCTCTCTTTAAACTACCAAGAGCCTCTTCTCCAACTCTTAACTTCTGCAGCACCCAAGACTTCAAACCTTTAGTACTTCTACACACTGGGGGGCCAGGGAAAGTTTCAGTACAATTCCAACGTCCCTAAACATCTCATGCACTCCAGATGCTCCCATAGAGATTCTGAAACTGCTGGTCTGAGAGACGGCCACTGGACCAGCTCCCGTGACTTGGGAGGAGGTGGCCCAAGGACTGCACTCTGAGAAGCTCCTGGTAAGCCCTTCCCTGTGTGACACCTACTCACTTCACTTGGTTCCTCACATGTGTACAAAAAGTGCAGCTCACGAGAGCCTCACGCAGACTCAGCAAGATTAAGGCACACGGCTCTTGTACCCCTTTATCTCTGGTACCCCTCAAGGTTTCTGGAAGCACAGGCTGCCTCTGGTTTGCCAAAGTTTATCTGCCTATACCAGAGGGCATTTCCACCTGGGTGGGACCTACAGCTCTGGGTGGAAGCCACCCTTGGATGCTGTCCAGAAAAAGAAACGCAGAGTCCGAGATAAACACAGTTCCAGGTGGCAGCTCAACACCCCCTCCACTTTAGCCTGGGTGGATGGCAAGCTGCCCAGGGTCCCTCAGACAAAGTCATGCCCGGCTGCAGGGGGGAGCCTGGGTGCCGGCGGTCCAAGACTCACTGTATCTGCTGGAAACACATCGAACAAAATGGTCAAGGGGTGGAAAGTGGAACAGTCTCCGAAGTGAGCACAGTGCCTTCACCACATGCTCTCTCATGCTGGGACCACCCTCCATGCCTCCCCTCATCCCTTCGACCGACCCTGTGCCTCAAACATAAGAGCCATGTGTACTGATGGACCCAGCTGTAGTTATCTCACAGGACAGCTTGAGAGCGTATACCGGAGTCAAAGACTAGGCTCCAGTGCAGCCATTGCCGCTCATAAGGACAAGCCACTTAACCTCTCAGAGCCCCACTTTCCTTATCTGTAAAATGGGGACAATAATAGCCCTCTGCCTCATAGACTTGTTATGGGAAGAGACGAGATTACGCATGTAAATAGTAATGTACATAATAACCCACACTTACCGAGCGCTTTACTCAAAACAACTTTGCACACGTTTCCCCTGTGCTGGCATGGTGCCTGGCACACGATCAACACTCGAGTGGCTCAAAAACAAAATCCAAAAGGCCTGCAGGAAAATCCAGCCAGGCAAGCCACAGAGGGCAGGGCAGGGCAGGGGGTGCGGCCTCCCTCCTGAGAGCTTACAGCATCAGCCCATCCCACCTGACTCTGAGTGTGGTCCACAAGGGTCTCATGATCAGACCAGGTCGGAAACAGAAATATGTGTTATCAAAGCACGCATTGAGTGCTGTGACTACCCAAGCTCCCACGTGTCTGGGGCCACCTCGACGGAGTGGCTGTGTGGACGTCTGTGCTGAACGCCCTGCCTGAGCCTGCCCATGTCTGTGTGTCTGTGTGCATATGTGCACGGAACCCTGGGGCCTGTCCAGGCTTGTGCATGAGTTCTTGGTGCTCTTTGTGCAAAGGTGACTGGAGGAGGTAGGGAGAGGGGTGCGGTGTGTGTGTGTGTGTGTGTGTGTGTGTGTGTGTGTTGTTTTCTGTTGTGCCTCTTGTGCCAAAGAGCATGTTCCCACCTGGTCTCCTGGCTGTGAGTGTGGCTCAGGTACCCTCCCTGTCCCCCATCCCCAAACTAGAAGCTCTGGCTGCTGTCCCAATCAGGATGGAGCCTCTCTGTGGACCCTGGGCAACTTGCGCAGGTGGCTGCCTGTGCCCCCCAGAGGTACTCCATCCTTCAAGAAGGTAGGATTGAGCTATTCCAGGCCAGTTACTTGCAGGGCCCCACACCCCCAATCCTAGCAGGAAGTGATGGGGGAACTCCTCAGCCCCCAGCCTCATGGAGACTCTCCCTCTCCCTGTGACTCAGCCGGAAGCTTGGCGTTTTCTGGGTTAAGGCAGGAATAAGGCTCAGCCTCACCGTGGCACTGCTGACTCAGAGACCCACCCCACTTTTCTCTGCTCTACAACTCATAAGCCATCAGAGTGAGATGCTGACCTGGCCCTAACTTCTTGCCCTCCACAAGTCCCAGCAGGATGAGGCCAGAACACACCAGCCTCCCTGCCAACTCAGAGCAAGGAAGGGGCCTTTTGCAGGGGGCTTGACAGGCCTCCTGGGTGGCTGTATCTCAGGGACTCAATGCCAAGTCACCAAAACCTTGAACCCACTTGCTACAGTCAGCAAGCTGACTTGTATGCACTTCCTCCCTCCACACCACCCAGTGCTGGGCAGGAAGCAGCCACCTTGTCTCCAGGCTACAGAAGTGGGAAGCCAAGGTCGGCATCACTTGGCTAAGGCCAGGGCAGAGTCGATTAGAGAAGATCAGTCAGTCCCACTGTGGTGGTGTCTGTGCCACAGTCTCCCCTGGGCTGAAGTGCTCACGAATCCATTTCTCAGCTTGGTATGGTGGGCGGGAATCCTAGCGCTTGGGAGGTCAAAGTATGAAGTGTCAGAAGTTTGAGGTCATCCATGGCTCCAATGCCAGTGCGCATCCAGTATGGACCTCACAAATCTTTGTCTCAACCCACTACCTCACCCCACAAAAAGAAAATATTTATAGCACTTGGGAGATTGAGGAAGAACCTACTAGAAGCCCAATGAAAGTCTAAGTTATATACAGCAAGACTCTGACTCAAAACCAGTAATAGTAACAATGATAATAAACCAACCACAGAGAGAAAGCCTTGTGTAGCATTTGTGCTCATAGGGAGGGTTTACTTTGGAGAGGGTTTCTCCCAGCTGTTCCTATGTGACCTGGCCAACCCATCAGAACCCCAAAGCCATGGGACCTATGCCTCAGCTACATACACTGTTCCAACACCTTCAGAGCCTGACCACTGACCCCCCCCCCACACTCCACTTGGGCCCACCCAGGACCACAGGCAGCTTCTATGTTCCTCTGCTCAGTTCTGGCCACTCTAACTCCCCCTCTTCCACGGGCTTGGTGCTCCTACCACCCTCTTCCTCACAGCTGTCTCCAGTGTTTTTCTGAAGAAACAGGGGCCACTGAGTACGAGTGACCTCAACTTCTAGCTTTACCACGCATAGAGCTCCCTTTCAGGAGGCTCCGTTTTCCTTCTGGAAAGCCAGGCAAACTCCTTAAAAAGAGCTCTGGCCCACACCTTCACCTGCCTTTGCCTCCCTCTCAGATCCAGGCACTGGCTTCAACCAGTGGTGGGTGAGCCCTCCAAGGCCCAGGAAGTGGCTTCATAATCTTTCACACTGCTTGTCCTCCTGTTGTCGGGCCCAAAGGCCCTCAAGGGTCATCTCATGCTCCCCCCGCCACACACACACACATACACACACACACACACACACACACCATGGCCTCTGTGTATTCAGTCCCACAGTCCCCTCCAGGTGGCTGGCATGGTTGATCTTCTCCACTTAGGGCATGTGGTGGAGGTGGGATGTGAACCTGTGCAGCCGCCCAACCACTCTTTGGCCTCTCTAGGCTTTTCTCTCATATGTTGCTCTTGTTCTTCTCACTGAGAAGGGTCACGTGTCCACACCTACCACATAATTCTAGCCATCCACTCAAGCACAATGCTTTACTCCAAGGACACCCTCATAGGCCTCTCACGTGCCTCTCGTACCACGTGTCACTCCTTCCCTCGGCCACACACATGCAATCTATCATCAAATTTTGCCGACTCTCCCTCCTCTGCATTTTCCAAATCTGCCCCACCTCACTGCTCCACGACCACAAACCTGAACCAGGCCCCTACCTCTCCTACCTGGGCTACCGTAGCCTCCCAGGGATCCGTGCTACTTCTGGAAGGCTCTCCAAGAACTGTCGCCACCGCCTCACAAAGCCTACAGTGGTGAACCAGTCCCCTACTCGTTTCAAGTGAGCGACAAAGAGCTGCAGCTCAACGGCGCTTTGGTCACAGCCAGCCAGCTCTGTGCTGCTGTTCGCCCTGACTAAGCTACCATCTTTTCTATAAACCTTCCTGAATCTCCAGCCAGACAAAGGCCTGTCAGACTCCGCACAGCGGCCACTGGCTAGGGCGACGTTGCTTTATGTCTTTGCCACCAAACAGAAGAACTTTCAATATCAAGACCAAATCTTACTCACACCTGCTACCCCAGGCACACACCACCTGGTCAGGTGACTTCCAAGGAAGCCTGTGACGAATGTTTGTTGGTTGAACCAAGGACAGAGTCCCTCATTTTGTGGTGCTATCGTCCAGAGAGAAGGCCTACACTGAAAGAAGACAGCGTGGAGGTCCTGAGGGTTCCTGCTCTACCCCGGGTCTGACCCCTCCAGCACACTGGCAGCTCACTCAAGTCACAGCATCCCAAAGGCCACAAAAAGACATGTGGCAGCTAAAAGTGCTGCAGGAAATAGGAAATGAGTCACAGGGCAATGGTTACAAAGTCCCACCCTGACGTCATCACTGATCACCTATCCCCTTAGTGGAAAGCCTGCAGGAGGGCTTCTGAGTAAAAGAAAGTGTGGCGTGGCAGCACTCCTCTTCCTGCCCTCTGCCCTCCCCTCCCTTCCTCTGTACCTTTTCACACATGTGTGATAACCTTCTTCCAAGTACCAGGGCAAGGCAGACAGCATTGGTATGAGTTTAACCTCCTGGAGGCATGAGGCCTTAGAAGGAGGGAGCTGCTGAGCCCTTACTGCTTACTGCTAAGGAAAAGGGGCCCTGCCTTGCCAGAGTCCCCTAGAGCCGGAAATCTGGATTTTTATATAAAATTTCCTAAATTTTAAATATCAGCCACTATATACAATTTTCTAAGTCACTTGGAAGCCAAAAATAAAAATAAAAATAAAAATAAAAGTATCCGCAGGCTGGCTTTGGCCACCACTCCTAGTGTGCGAACCTGCACACTGTGCCCATCACCTCCTGGCCAAGCCCGCTGATATCCAATTGGACAGTGCCTTCGGGGCCTCAGCTGGCTCCCTTGCTCAGTCACTCTGTAGAGGAGTTGACCTCAGTAGAGGTCTTTACCAGATGGAATTGCATAGCTGATCCATCACTAAAGGGCTGAGCCGGGCCGCTATGCTGCTCGTGTGTAACTGGCAGGTGAAGCCAGAGGCAGCTGCACAGAATGGGGCTCCTGAGTCCATGAAGAAACTGGCCCATGCACAGTCTCTTATCGTTATGACCAGTGACCCTGACAGGATGAGGTGGCTTCTCTGGGGCTCAGCATGCTTTTCTACACTGGGTAAAACAATGCAACTCCACAGGCCAGAGTGAGCATGCCCAGTGGGCCCTGCAGTGGACGGTGTCCTTGTCTTCTGAAGCAGACAGCCTCTCACACAGGATGAGTGAGGAGAGGCCAGGGCTGGGATGGAACTCAACAGCAGAGGGTTTCCTCAGCAAATGTTATGCTCTGTGCTCCTGGTGCCCACTCTAGCATTGGGGGCGAAAAAGAAAAGAAAAAAGAATCCCCCAAGGCCGCAAGTTGGCTACCCTGGCCACTCTTTGGGAAGGAGGAGGAACGAGGGCTCTGTCTTTCACCTACCACAAGCCTCTCACTGAAGCGCCTCTGCCAGGCTAGAGGAAGGGCTTTCCGACAGGCCCAACCAAGAAGGGTTACATCACAGGCCTGGAAGGGAGCACCTGGACGCAGATAAACCACGCACCTGTGTGACCCTCAGCTACGCCTGTGACCCTCAGCTACACCTGTCAACTCACCAGCTATCTACGTTCCCAAGGCTGGAACACCACTGTGACCCTGAAGGGTTGCAGGCAGCCCTGTGGCACAGACGATCCCACAGGAACAGGGCTGACCAGCGAGACCCCAGAGGGCAAGTGAGCGGCAGAGGGAAGGCCTGTGGTCTGGCAAGAAGCTGTCTCCTACAGGAGCCGGCTTCTTTCCTGGTGTGACAAACCCTCCCAAGACAGGGAGGCCAGAAGTAAAGAAGGGCAGGGAGTGCCACTTGGGGGAAAGTGGCTGTACAATGTAGTCTTAAGATAGTACTCACTTGGGGAGGCAGAGACAGGCGGATCTCTATGAGTTCAAGGCCAGCCTGGTCTTCGAAGGGAGTCCAGGACAGCCAGGACTACACAGAGAAACCCTGTCTTGGAAAACAAAACAAAAGAGGAAGAGGAGGAGACAGTGGCTATAGGGAGAGGTATAAATGGCCTTGCAGAACCATTTTTTGTTGTTTTTGTTTTTCTTTCTTTCTTTTAAGATTTATTACTCATTTATTATGTGTACAGTGCTCTGCCTGCACATCTGCAGACCAGAAGGGGGCACCACATTACATTACAGATGGTTGTGTCACCATGTGGTTGCTGGGAACTGAACTCAGGACCTCTGGAGGAACAATCAGTGCCTTTAACCTCTGAGCCATCTCTCCAGCCCTGCTTTTGTTTTTCAAGACAGGGTTTCTCTGTGTAGCCCTGGCTGTCCTGGACTCACTCTGTAGACCAGGCTGGCCCCGAACTTGCAAAGCCTTTTAACTAGGGCCTATCACCTTGATGATGACTATGCTATGCAGTGTGTCAAGAGGCTCCTCTTACACTCGGCAAGTGTTCTCCTGGGCAGGCATACCACAGCGGAATGGAACGGGGCATCCACAGACCACAGAGCAGAGGAGAAGCAGCAAAGGGCAGGCAGGGAGGAACCCAGCCCCAAGCAGCAGAGGTTCTTGAGCCATAGAAGAATTTTCAAAGGACAGAACCAGGAGCTCTTGAAAAGTGGACAAACCTAAGTGGGTCCCTGGGACTGACCTCCCATCAGCCCTGGGGGCCTGGCTTTGACTCCTCCCCAGGTCAGGGCAGGGGCTACCCCACTCAGCTCTGGTGGCAGATGCAGGACTTAACTGTGCTGGCACCTCCCAGAGTCCTACACCATGCAAGCAGCCAGTGCTCGGCATGCACCTCCTGGTTCGAGCAGGGTGGTGTGCAGCAAAAGCTGCTACTTTCTGCTGGCCAGGCTGCCAAGCACTTTACATACATTATTTCTGTAGTCCCTCTCAGGAGCCCGGGAGATGATGGGCCCTGCTATTCTTCCTGTCTTGTGGACATGGATACAAGGCTTTAAAGGGCCATAGCTTGGCGTGCAATGTGTCCTTTGACAAGGGTGGTAAACCAGTTTTCCCATCCCGGCTCTCAGTAGCCATCCATAGGGCTCTCCACTATCAGCTCGCCTCTGAAGGATCATAAATAGACCAGCCTATGGGACAGAACTACAAAGTCTCATGTTGAGCAGAGGTCAGATCGAGGCGGGAGGTCAATAACCAGACAAGAGGGAACCAAAGCAGCGATCAGCACAGGGCCCACTCAGGCAGCCCTGACTGTGAATGCCTGCTCCAGGTCGGAGGACGGGCAGCTGATTTGTGCCAAGTGCCTTGTTCTCTGCATTCAATGGGGTTTTGTTGACTGCATTTCGCAGGCCTACAGATTTAATTCCAATCTGGTTCATACACTGTTTCCAGAGCTTTTTAGCAGGATGCTTCTGGGGCTGAGGACATTAATAACTCTTAATTGCCCAAATAAGGGGGCTCCAGCAGACTTCAGCAGGCGGTGGGAGGGAGCAGTTTTGTTTTTGTTTCTTCAAACAGGCCAGATGCCTGCTCTTGCCCCACATTACAGCCCTGGAGTTTTTATGGCAAAAGAAGCCAAATTTCATGTTCTTCTCTGAAGCGTGGCTTCCACAGACTTCCAGCTGCCTCAGGAATCCCCACAACTGCTCCCCTACTGTTTCGCAAACTGTCCGAGGTCTTCCTTTCCTCTACTGACCACTAGGTGAGATTACAAGTACCCCTCCAAGCTGAGGCTCCCAAGAACCATCCACAGGAGTGAGAGTTCTCTATGAGACCCCAGATGCAGAATAAACAGGGCTTTCTGTTTCAGGGGACTTTGTTTTCAGTCATAGACAGAGCCCACTGTACCTGAGCATCAGGTTCTTGGGGGTCCTTGGGGGTATGAATTCAGTTTGGGTGGTGGGAAAAGGGGTGTAGTCTCAGTTCTGTGCAATCCCTGAGATGCCTGTGTCAGAAGGCCGAAGGGCCCTGGCCCAGGCACCCCATGGTCACCAAGGGCCTGCCAAGGAAGGGCACACTGCCAGGAACATATAACGAGCCCCCGGGGATGGGACAGGAAACGGTCTCAGGCCAGACTCAAAGGGTGAGCCTGCTCAGTCACCAGGGCATTCCCCATTTGGGAGTCCAGCCACAGAACCTGCCTGTACACGGGAGGAAAGGGAGTGGAAGCAGGTGCCGAGGGCACTATGGAAGCCCAGGACAGTAGAGCACTGTGGTAGCATGGTAGCTCAGCCAAGTGTGGATGCACACCCAGTGTTCAGGTGGCTGGGCATTGCTGAAACACTGCAGAGCTTGGTAAGGACTGACAAAGTGTCCCCATACCCCTGGCAGAATCAGCCCCAAAACACAGATGAAGTGTATGTTCTTGGCCTACAGGCCCTTTCAACCCCTCAGCTGGATACCTCTGTATAGTGCACAAGACACACCTCACCCACCGGTGGCAGGTCCTGGTTGATCACAAAACTGTGGGAGCTGGCCAGGTCCTGGAGCTGTGTGCAGCTACCCAAGGACTGATGTTCTCCCAGAAAGCAGAACATCATTATTTCCCTTAGGTCTCCTCACCACTTCTAGAGACAGAGACCTACTGTGTTTGGTGTGACCCCAAGAGCTAGTCCTGCCTTCCCAGGGCATGAGTGGAGTCCACAGGTGCATCTGTCCCCACCTCGTAGGCCTTTTTTTCTAAAGCTGAGAGGGAACAAGGGTCTAGGGCAGCAGTTCTCAACCTGTGGCTTTCACTCATTTAGGGGATCAAGTGATCCTTTCACATGGGTCGCCTAAGACTGTCAGAAAACGCAGATATGTACCTTACGATTCATAACAGAGGCAAATTTACAGTTACAAAGTAGCAACGAAAATAATTTATGGTTTGGGGGGGTCACCCACCTGAGGAAATGTTTTAAAACGTCGCAGCATTAGGAAGGCTAGGGACCACTGGTCTAGGGAGACACTGCTTGATAGCTGTGTGAGCAAGGGGTATGGCTAACACAAGATGGGTCCCATGCCTAGCTCAGAAGGGAAACCAGGGTGAGGGGGTCACCGTGAGACGGTTCATCAGGGAAAGGCATTCCACACCAAGCCTGATGACCTGAGTTTAATGCCAGATATCCACATGGCTAAAGAACTTTGCCAGTTGCCCTCTGACCTCACTGACCTCCACACGTGTTTCATGTGCTCATACACCCACACACTTCACGAACAGAACTCCCAAAGAGCTGCAGTCAAACTAACACTCTGGAACCATCTCCACCCCATGGAGAACCACCCAGATCCTCCTAGCAGGAGTGGTCCGAGTTTAACATAACAAGAATGACAGCCAACACCTGCTGAGAGGTTTCTGTACCAAGCCCTATCCTAAGGACTTTGCAACGGGTAATGGGGTGAGCCTTGAGCAAGGTCTAATATCCCTACTTTACAGATGAGGAAATCAAGGCACAGAGAAGTTAAGTTGTTTACTTAAGGTCACATGGATACTAAGTGGCTGAGGCAGGATTTGAACTTTGGCAGCCAGTAATGTTTCCCGTAAGAGATTCAGATCCTGTTAGGGGTCTTAACTGAGGGGCTGGTTCTACCCTTTTGCAAATGGGATGCTTTTAGGGGTGGGGATGTTATAAGGATAAGGAAGTCGAGTACAGTTTTAGTCTGTAACCTCTAATTTATGCACTAACTCATACGTGACAGCTTGCAAGTTAAGAGGGGTTTGGCCAAACGGTGTCTGTTGGCACCTTGGGCCTGAGGCCCACCTAATGCACCAAGTTTCATTAATTTCCCAAGATGGCTTTGCAAGGTATCTATGCTGGACAAGAAACAGGAGTGCAGGGAGTAGGAGGTTTTTGCTGGACTTAAGACCCAAGTCCCTAGAATTCCAAAACTTGAGGTTTCCAGGAGAAGATTCAGGGGTGATCAGACAAAGGGGAGTAACGAGAGGAAGAGTGGAGGGTTGGAAACACAGAGGCTAATGTAAACCGCCAGGAAAGGAATCTGGCCCACTAGGGTGGTATTCTCAGGTCCCTCTAGGCAGGGTCCTGCCGAGTCTTCGGAATGTCAGTTTCCAAGTCGGTTGGGGGTGGGGGCTAAAGCCTCCAGGTTCATCAGAGATGGAGGAAAGACCTGGTGCTTATCCGCCACGCTCCGGACGCTGCTGTGGCTGCCTGAGAATACCAGCAACCCAGAACGTACAGCAGGGCCAGCAGCCGCCCCCTCAGCCCTGTGCAGAGGGTGGCTCTGCGGTTGGCCCCGGTCAGCATCAAAGACAAGTAGATGAGTAGACAGGATGGCCAGCACCTAAGGCCCCTAGCCAGTGCCGAGTGTGCCCCATCCTGGAAGAGAAGCAACTGCAACAGAGCAGGAGAGCGGCCCTCTTCAGGTCCAGATAGAAAAAGGAAGAAAGCGGCTCTCAAGAGCCCTAGCTTCCCTCTTCTCTCGCTTTGACCACAGCACTTTGTAAAGGGAAGAGGTCCTACGACTGCACCTCAACCCCTCCTTTGTCGCGACCACCCAACTAAGCACCTCATCAGCAATCTCCTTCCTCTGCCGCGCCCCGCAGCACTCACCCAGCGGCACACTGATCCGGGGACCGAGGGCCTGCGTCGTCATCGTCCCCAGCAGCAGCAGCAGTGGCAGCAGGCGTAGCAGCCCGCGCAGCAGGGCGGAGGAGCCGCTCGCCCGGCCCATCGCGGCGCGTGGAGCTCAGACCGCGGCAGCCAGCAGCGTCCTCCCGCTCCGGCTCAGGTTGCTCTACTGGAGTCGCAAGCTGCAGCCCCGCCCCGCGGTCCGCCTCCGGTGCTGCGGGGAGAGGGCGGGAGAGGGAAAGGAAGAGGAGGGGGAGAAAACAAGGAAGACGGTCACGTGGGCGGCCGCACTGAAAGCTCCCCTGCCCAGTGCTGCAGGGTGGGCTCCAGCGGAGCAGGAAGTCGGCGGGTAAGCCGGCCCCTAGCTGGTCTTTACCCTGCTCTTCCCCCTTCCTCCTTCCTGGGCGCTGGAGTGCGAGGGGCACTGGATCGGGTCACCTGACTTGGGACACAGGGAGAGATGCAGAGCCTGGGGACCTGAGACAGGAGCACCCAAGGCCACTCGGACCCGCCCTCTTTCCGGCTCCTGAGGACCCTGCCCCACTCACCCCTACCCCCAACCCCCACCCCCGTTCTGGGAGCTGTGCAGACACAGGCACTGGTGGCTTTCCAGCCTTACTTCCGCAAGAGGTCTATGCATGGTCTAGAATCTAGATACTCTGCTGGGTTGTCTATGTTTAGAATTCTGTCCACGGGAAGCCCGGGGGCGGCGCAGAATTAACTCAAGTGGGATAATAGGATTTCATGGACTGCACTGCCAAGGAGGCTAGACCTTCTCCACAACCAGCACGTGGCTGGACATAGGAAAGAATTCCCTAAGGCTGGAGTGAGACCCCCAGAGGTACCCGTACCCTCACCCCCACCCCGCGCGCGCCCCATCTGTAGTCAACTTAGTGGAGCCTCAGCAGAGGAATAAAGCGAACTAAGGAAGGAGCTCAACAAAAGAAAAGATTTGAGAAGCCGGTTCAGCTTTTCCTAGGGGCATAGTTAAATTACAAAACTTGATCATCTGTGTTCATTGTTCTTGTGACAATGAGACTGTTTTGCCCAGAATTTTCTGCAAATGTCGAAGCTATTGTGCACCCCCTGCCAATATCGGCAGCCACAGAGCCACACCTTTCTGCTTTCATCCCCACCCGCAAGGGTTCACACCTCCCACAGGTAGGTAGGTAGCAGTCAAGGTAGGCAAGGGCTTGGACAGTCCCAGGTCTTCTTTCTTTTCTTTTTGTTTTTAATTTTTCGAGACAGGGTTTCTCTGTGTAGCCTTGGCTGTCCTGGACTCCGTTTGTAGACCAGGCTGGCCTCGAAGCCACAGCGATCTGCCTGCCTCTGCCTCCCAAGTGCTGGGATTAAAGGTGTGCGTCACCACCGCCCAGCTTCCCAGGTTTTCTTTCTTACAGCCAGACTTCCTCATGTCCCACAATTTCTGTACCATCACCATCCTGACATCCTTCTACAGTCTGGTGTCCTTTTTTTATTCCTCATGTCCAAACCACTAATAAATCTATAATCTGAAATTTACTGCTCCCCAAATCCGACCCATATTCTTCTGGCTACACTAAGGGTCCTCTTAACTGCATCTTCCCTTAATATACTACAAGATTCCTTAAAAGTGACTGTCAGGGGCTAGGGACACGGTTTGTGTGTGTGTGTGTGTGTGTGTGTGTGTGTGAGAGAGAGAGAGAGAGAGAGAGAGAGAGAGAGAGAGAGAGAGAGAGAGAGAGAGAGATTGGGGCGGTGGGAGAGGGAGAGAAAGAGGAGAGAAAGTACAGAAAAGGAGAGAGAGAGAGAATACATGAATAAATAGATACATGTAAAAACTTTTTCTCACTCTGTAGACCAGGCTGGCCTTGAATGCACAAAGATCCACCTGCCTCTACCTCCCCAGTGCTGGGATTAAAGATATGCACCACCACTGCCCAGCTAAAAATAATTGTTTAAAGTCAGCTGGAAATGGTGGCACATGCCTTTAATTCTAGCACTTGGCAGGTGGAGAGGGGAAGACCAGGAATTCAAGGGCAACCTCAGAATCAAAACAAGTTAGAGGTCAAGCACAGCAACATAAGACTGTCTCAAAAACAAACAAACAAAAACTTAAATAAATACATAAAATGAAAGTCAAGACACAGCTTTCTTCTGCTCAAAACCTCCCAAGCAGCTGGAGTGGTGCCTATGTACATGGTAGGCAGGCCTTCAATAAATATTGTCTGAAGGAATGACCAAGGGAGCGAATGTGACAAGAGTCACAGACTACTACTACTAGCTCAGGTTAACTAATAGCCTGGAACAATCTTTTGATGCCAATTTCTGCCCAGTGAAGAGTTCCCTGAACCTGAAATTATGCAATAAACTTTTTCAACTGAACCCAAGACTTCAAATTATCTCTCTTCAATCTATTGATTCTGGCCCAGCTTTCATCCCACAGAGGTCACTTTGAATATCAATTCTGTTATCATAGGCTTGGTACCTCCCCTCCTAGTTTTGAGTCATCTTAAAATTTGTTTAAGTATTCCTTTAGTCAAGTCACTGATAAAAATGATGGGTGTGCAGACTTAGCCTCCAGATCCTGGTTTCTGCACACCACTCCCCTGTAAAAGGAAAGAGCTCTCTCACAGGATGGAAGGGAAAGCACAAACTGAAAGCACAGAAGCCAAAGACTGGTGAGGCCATGTCTGAAGGACAGGGAGACAGTGTGATGACCACTTTGATAGGAGGCGGCTGGAGGACCTCTTTGGTTACCAAATGGCATAATAAGCAAATGTATCCAATTAAAATACAACCCATTAGTCCCTGGTGTGACTCAGAGAGAAAGGGAAAGGAGAAAGAAAGGGATGGAACTTTCCTTTATGTAAAAATGCTGGCTGGTGAGTGTAGAAGTGGAAAAATTAGAAAACTGAGCAAAGATCATGGCTGGATGTAAAGACTTCGAGGAAATAAAGCCTGAAAGCCTGTCCCACAGACCACTTACTAGCCCAAAGGAAAATGTATATCTGCCAAAGAGATTCAGTAGTCACCATCTTAACCAAGTGGTCAGAAGAAACATCATCTGCAATAGGAATATGACAAAATTGCCCCCTCCCATACGATGCCATGAAAGAGTCACATCATCAGTCCCCGCAGTGTTCCTACCTAAGGGGTTGAACCATGTCTAGGAATGAGGATGAAAGCAGATACACCCAATATGAAAAGCTGACTAGCCTGGGCTCGTCAAAAAGGTCAACCTGGTGAAAGTAAAATAAATAAATAATAAATGTGGGGATGTTTATAGTTAAAGACAAAAGATAAAGGTATATGAATCCAGGCTGAGTTTTAGAGGGGGAAAAGGGGCTGGAGCAATGGGGACATTTTTTGTTTGCTTGTTTGGTTGGTTGGTTGTTTGGTTGGGTTTTTTTTGTTAGTTTTTTCAAGATGGGGTTTCTCTGTGTAGCCTTGGCTGTCCTGAAACTCACTTTGGAGATCAGGCTGTCCTTGAACTTGCAGATTTGCCTCCTGAGTGTGAGTGCTGGGATTAAAGGTGTTTGCTACCGCCACCCAGCTAACCAGGACATTTTTAAAAATATGTATTGTATATTAGCAATAGATTTGAAGGCCTGTGCTAGGTTGAAAACATGCTACTTAGCAGTTATTTTCATGTTCATTTCCTTACTTACGAGCATAGTATTTCTCTGGGATAATAAAGTCCCCTGGCTATGATGTTGCAAACTGACATTCAACCATTCAGCAAAAATACGTGTGTGTGTGTGTGTGTGTGTGTGTGTGTGTGTGTGTGTGTGTGTGTGGTGTAAATATGAACATAGCTGGCAAGATCTGGTCAAACTATGTAAAGATTTTTGGATGTCTTTTTTCTTTTTTGATTTTTCAAGACAGGGTTTCTCTGTGTAGCCTTGGCTGTCTTGGAGTCACTTTGTAGACCAGGCCATCCTTGAACTCACAGCAATCCACCTGTGTCTGCTTCCACTGGGATCAAAGGTGTACGCCACCAAGCCCAGCGATTTTTGGATGTCTTGTACCAATATTTTAGTTCTTCATTTAGGGGAAAAAAATAAGATTTATCAAAACAGGATGTCCAGTAGCATTCCAGAGAGACATCCACCAGGGCTCTATGGTGAGCAGTTGTCTGTGGGGCTCCTCAGTGCACAGTTCTACCCACACTTTTCACTACACTATCCACAATAATATTACAGAGGTTTTGTTTTTTTGTTTTTTTTCTTCAAAAAACCTTGTCAAGGGCTGAGGAGATAGTTCAGTAGATAAAATACTTGTCATGCAAGCGGGAATACCTGAGTTTGATCTCAGAACTATTAGAGAGGGTGGGGGAGGGGAAGCCAAGCATTGTAAAACACATTTGTAATCCCAATCCAGAGGAGGTAGAACAGCCAGATTTCTGAGGCTCCCTGCTGGCCTAACTTACTTGGCAGCTTCCAGACCAGTGAGAGACTCTGTCTCCAAAGAAAGGTGGATGGTACCCGAGGAGTCACATACAAATGCCTGCTGGCCTCAGTACACACATATACATACACAGATGTGCATGTGAAAACATACATGACAATCTCATATGTGCACACACACATCCATGTATATACATACACATGCAGATATAAGCCTTGTCAAAAATCAGTTTTTGCTAGCGACAGCACTTCCTTCGTCTGTCCGCACCCGAGTCTATAGCAGTGCTTGATCTATGGCTATCTGCTCAATTAACATTTATTGAGAGCCAGAATCTGGGCATTAGCAGCTCCTAAAGTGGCGGGAGACTGGCCTGCTTTTGTGTCTTGGCAACAAAGAGCTTGTCTGATGGCTGTGCTCATCCCTGAGGAGAGGAGGCAGGGGCTGATGCAGCCTCTCATGGTTGTTAATTATATCCTGCTCATGTGCTTTCAAAGTATGTCTTATGCCAACTGGGCAGCAAACCCAGTGACAGGCCGTCTGTCTTCTGACCCCTCCCCCCATGCCTAGCAAGGCCCTCCTGTAGGTACCACGGGGAGCTATATCTACGAGAGGATCAGGACTCTTGGCCTGGGGAAGCACCCTCCCATGCCCCTCCACGGCAGCCTTGCCCCTGGTGGGCTCCGCTGTCTTCTGTTAGTGCGCTAACGTGGTTCCTAATGTGCTCTCCCAGATGGGAAAGAACAGACGGGTGACTGGCAAAGAACAACTGCCTTTGAATTGACTTCCTGTAGGCTAAAGAGTAGTTCCCAAGCCAACGATGTGTCTCCACGCTTGGATGTAGGCAAGTGTTTTTCAGCCAGATGTCAGTGTTTACAAAGAACTCGGGTGGGGGGGGGGTGCGGCGTGGAAAGAGAGTCCCAAAAACTAGAACAAGAAAAAAGCAATACTTCCTCCATGTCCTAGCCTGCAAGATGAAGTCATCTACAAGTTGCTGCCCACCTGCACTCACAGGCCTTCATTCTTCTTTCCATCCTGTCTGTCTGTCTGTCTGTCTACTCACCCCCACCTCCATAGACACACACACATTCAAGGATGAGAAGTAAAATGTTCATTAGAATATATTATAGCTGGGTGTGGTGGTGCTTGCCTTTAATCCCAGCACTCAGGAGGCAGAGACACGTGGACCGCTGTGAGTTCGAGGCCAGCCTGGTCCACAAAGCTAGTACAGGACAGCCAGGGCTACACAGAGAAACCCTGTCTTGAGAAAAACAAAAACAAAATGAACAACAACATATATATATATTAGCCCAGACAAGCCTAGCAGTAGTGCAGCCTATAATCCCAGCACTTGGGAGACAGAGGCAGGTGGATCTCTGTGAGTTCAAGGCCAGCCTGGTCTATAGAATGAGTTCCAGAACAGCTAGGGCTACACAGAGAAACCCTGTCTAGAAAAACCAGAAAGAGGAGGAAGAGGAAGAGGAGGAAGGAGAGGAGGAGAAGCAGCAGTCCCCCAGACAAACCTGCTGTGTGGTGAGTGATGCGAGAGACCAGTGGGCACATGCCTCCTGGGCAGATGAAGAAACTGAAGAGGTGACAGATTCTATATCTTGATATAGTGTTGGATTTTCAAGTGTGTACAAATGTTACAATGTGTTGAGCTTTATGATCCTAAGATCTATTCATTTTGCTATATTAAAGTTTTTTTTTTTTTTTAAAGATAGCCTCACTTGTGTAGCCCACACTGGCCTTGTAGTCTAGATTCCCTATCTCTGTGCTGCGTATGTAGGAGCACCCTAATGTGCCCTGCTCTAAGTTGATACTTTATACCTGTTATGGGAGAAAAGAAATGAGAGGAAAAGGGAAACAGGGACCCTGACTGGAGAATCAAATGGAGGGTCAAACTGATGGAACAGTAGGGGAGATTAAAGAGAAGAAAGAGGAAGAGAAGGAGGGATGAAAACAGAAAATGCACCGCACGCCTTTAACCCCAGCACTCGGGAGGCAGTTCGAGGCCAGTCTGGTCTACAAAGTGAGTCCAGGACAGCCAATGCTACAGAGAAACCCTGTCTCAAAAAAATTAAAAAAGAAAAAGAAAACAGAAAATGAGCGCCCACACCTGCCTGTGGCCTTGCTTCTTTCACTCCTCACAACCAGCCTGTCACAGTCAACACTCATCCCTCAAGCCTTTGCCCAGGTGCAGGCAGGAAGAGGTCCTCAGGCATGCAAGAAACCGGCCAAAGAGTTCTTGCCAGGTCTGCCCCCTCTGACTCCCACCCAGGAGAGCCAGACTCTACTCTGGATTTGTTTTGCTGCCATGCGGGGGAGGAGCCTCCTGCCAAGCCAGTGAAGCTTGAACCCAAAGGTCCCACCCACCCCACCTTGGGCAGCATTCAGACTCCTCCCATCTCTATCCCGACACCCACCCACCACCCACCCCCGGGTGTTTGACTGGCAGGCTGCCTAGCAAGGTCTCTCAGCCATGATCTCTGGCTGTGGCCCAGCTCCCTAGGCCCTGGCCCCCTGCCACCATCCCCTCGTAGCCCCAAGCCCTCCTCTTATGCCAATCTGCAGCTGCGGTTCCCCACCCTGCCCTGGTTAGGCACGAGGCCGTGTCTTCTCCCCAGGGGCCGGGCAGCAACTCCAGCTGCAGCAGCAATACATTTGGATGAGGAAGTCACAGCAGCAGACACAGTCCCTGTGTGCTTTTAAATCGTCCAATGACTGCCAGGTCCTGGGAGCTGGGCACTTCCTTGGAAAAGGCAGCACCCTCTGCCCCAGACAGCATCCACCCATGGTCCACACTAACACTGCCTTCAGCTTTCTCTGCCTCATCTGCTCCCCAAAAAATTTCCCCGCCTATAAGCCCTTTGCTGTGCCCCATCCCCCACCCCCCATGTGCCCCCCAGTTAAGTGGTAGAATTCAGTGGCTGAGCAAACAGAGAAGAATCCATCACTACCCATTATGGATGGGCCCTACGAGGACCAATCCCTCTAGCTGTTAGCTGCTTCTCCTGGGATGGTAGGTAATACTACGGTGCTTTACGGCATGATTAGGGGATGTGATGAGACAGCACGTACAAAGCCCTCAGCAGCACAAAGCAGAGTGAACGCCCTATGTCCCAGACTGTTATTGCCTCCCCATCTGAAAGCCATCCCACGGCCTCAACAAAGCAAGCATCTTAGAAGCCCCTTCCTAGTCCTCCCTCAGGTTCAGCCAGCCTCCTGCAGATGTGGTGCTGAAGCTGCAACTCTCCTGGGGAGAAGGAACCAGCCTGCCCAGCCCAAGCCCTGGGTGTGCCTACTGTGGCAAGCAGCCCACCTCACACAGCACCACCCCCACTGGGCCTGTTCGGACCTGAGCTGGCCACTCCCTGGGAGGGGATCCCCCCACCCTACAGGGCTGTGGTGCAACCAGCAGGGCTCAGCCTGTCCCTGCTCAGGCAGGGTGGAACACGAAGTTGCCACTGCGGGTCCTGTGCTCCCTTACAGGAAGGAGTTCAGGAGATGATTGCTGTCTGTGCCCATAGCCCCACTACCACCCTACCCCCAACCCTGTCAGGGGGCTAGTAACTGACCCCAGAGACAGTGACTCCTCAATGATTTTGCTGCTCTCAGTCCCCCAGTCCCGGGTAGAAGGCAGGGATCCTGGGCCAGTGAGGACAGAGTCAAAAGGCTGAGGATGTAGCAGAGTCTCAGCTTCCAGTCCAGCTTATGATTGACACCTTGTTCCCTCCTCAAGATTTCAAGTCAAAACAAAACAAAACAAACAAACAAAAGCCAGGTACAGGCTTATGCTTGTAATCCTTGAGATGCTGAGGCAAGAAGATCACTGTCAATTCCATGGCCAGCTGAGGTCACAGATTGAGTTCCAGGCCAGCCAGGGCTGCTTAGCAAGACCCTGTCTCAAAGGAGTCAAAAATTAAAAAAAAGAAAAGCTGGGCAGTGGTGGCGCACGCCTTTAATCCCAGCACTCAGAGGCAGGTGGATCGCTGTTTGAGGCCATCCTGGTCTACAGAGTGAGTCCAGGACAGCCAAGGCTACACAGAGAAACCCTGTCTTGAAAAACAACAACAAAAACAAAGAAAGAAATGGTACCAGGTGACACACTCACAGAGAGATGGAATAAGGCAGCACCTGCCTTGTGGGTCCTCGGCAATACTAGAAAACCCCAGCGATTCCTAGTGCCACATGTGCACCATGAGTGAGGCACCTCAGGGTCGCTGGGGTGTGAACCTAGCAGGAGGAGCTTGGAGTAGGCTTATGTGCCACTCTCCACGGCTCTCATAACTCTTTGAAAGAGCTGACAGACAGACGCAGAGGTCAATCATGATGCTGTGGTCTTCTGGTACCTCACCCAGGAATGTCGCCTTATGCCTCTCACCGCAGCCTGCGGCCAGTGCAGCAGACAGAGGCCCTTACTCCAGAGTGGGATTCAGGGCACTGGGAACCCTAAGGATGAGGCGCCACTTCTGGAGAACAGGTGTCAGAGCTTTTGTCTAATTTCAGAACGATCCTTGTCTGAGATGGAGAGATGGCTCAGTGGTTAGGAGCATTTGTTGCTCTCTCAGAGGATCTGGGTTCGGTTCCCAGCACTGGCACAGAGGCTCACATCCACCCCTAACTCCACTTCCAGGGGATCCAACACCTTCTTTTGATTCCACTCCATGGGCACCAGACACAAATGTAGTTCACATACTCATGGCAAAACACTCATGCACATGAAATAAAATTTAAGAATCTTAAAAAAAAAAAAAAAAAAAAACTAAACAAAAGAGCAAAATTCACCCTCGGTGTGGAAAGAGAGTTTCAGGACAGCCTGGGCTACACAGAGAAACTCTGTCTCAAAAAAAAAAAAAAAAAAAATCTCTTTTCAAGGGCTGAGGATATAGCTTAGTTCTTACAGCATTTGCCGTGCATGCTCCAGAAAAGGGCTTTTGCGTCTTTGTCACGCAGCCTACAGGGTGAAGAACTTTGTCTGGCCAGGCACTTGGGAGGCCGAAGCAAGGGGATCTCTGTGAGTTCAAGGCCAGCCTGGTCCACTGCACAAGTTCCAGGAGGACCATCAGGTATACATGGAGAAAACCGGTCTCGGGAAGGAAAAATAAAAAGAACCTTGTATTCTCTCTCTCTCTCTCTCTCTCTCTCTCTCTCTCTCTCTCATTTGTTGTTGCTGGTTTTGAGTTTCTTGTTTTTTTCAAGGTAAGGTTTCTCTGTGTAGCCTTTTCTGTCCTCTTCTAGACCAGGCTGGCCTCAAACTCACAGAGATCCATCTGCCTCTGTCTCTCTGAGTGCTGGGATTATAGGCATGAGCCACCAAGCCAACTCATTAGTTTTGGTTATAAGGCTCTATATCCCAGACTGACCTTGAACTTGACCCAGGAAGATCACAAACCCTTTGCCTCAACCTCCCAAGTTGCTGGAATTACAGGTGTGCATCACCACACCCAGCTATAACCATGTATCAGGAATAGCTATGTAACCGCCACAGGAAGTATTTGGCAACCCCTCTGCCCCCACCTAAATCACACTTGACAGTTATTCAGGTAATATTTTCCTTAGTGCTGACTGTCAGTGAGGCATCATGCCGGTCTCTTTCACATTTAATAATTTTCAATCCTCGCAGCAGAGGGAAGTCAAGAGTTACTGTTTTATATTCCCACTACACAGATGACAGGCTGCACAGAGAGGTTCAGGGGCTTCCTAAGGCCACGCGTGTTCCAGGTAAAGAAGACTTGGGGCCAAGGGATCTGCTGGCTCCGGAATGCGCGTGGACACTAAACCTAGAAGAAGAATTTCAACCAGGTTTTGTCCCAACTTGCAAACCGTCTCCACTCTCTGATGATACAAGCAGCTGCCTTTCTTCCCTCCCTCGCTCTCCTATCCTGCTTCCAGGCATGCAGTGCTGCTTCTAGCTCACTTGCTGTCCTCTAGGCATGGCTCAAACTGCTGCTGCAGGCCACCACCTCATAACTCACCCGGAGTCATCAAATGCTCCTTTGCAGAGACTACCAATCGGGAACTAAATATCTTTAGACACTCTTCACTCACTCCTTCCTTTGTCTCAGACAAAGGTAGTAGCAGCCACGGCAAGCCTGGCGGAACTCCAGAAGGGCTCCCAGGCTGCAGACTACTAGATCTTTCTGTTTTCAACTGATTTCCGGAGCTGCTCCTCTGGGCTCCTTGGGCCCTTGGCTCAGATTTCCATTAAGGCACTCATTACGCCTGCAGTAAAAGCACTCATTGGCATCCCACCCCTCTCTCTCCCCATCCCTTCCACTGAGCTCAGTGAGTACAGAGAGCAGACCTGCCCAACTCGGGTTTTTAAATGTCCAGCCCCAGGGCAGAGCTTGGAACCAGCAAGGGCCTAGTAAATGTTGACTAAATGAACAAATGAGTTTTTTGCTCCCGCTGATGGTTCTCAAATCATTTCCAAGTAATTCATTCCAGTGTTCCTTCCTGGATTCTAACCCTCCTCCTCCCCCAACCTTTCTCTTATTCTTTTCAAAGATTGTGAATAAGAAAAGACACCACGGGGAGGAGGAGAGGGAAGGGGCTGCGGTCAGGCTGTAAAGTGACTAAATAAATAAATTCATGGTTGGGGGGGTAGAAAAAAAGAAAAAAGAAAAAGAGAAGGGGCAACACAGGCTGGACGGTAGTGAAGGCCTTTAATCCCAGGCAGAGGCTAGTGCATCTCTAGAGTGCCAGGCCAGCCTGGTCTACAAGGGGAGTAGAGGACAGCCAGGGCGAACAAGAAGAAGACTGTCTTGGAAAAAAAAAAAAAAAAAAAACCAGAAGAGGAAGGAGAGGAGGAGGAGGAAAATGAAAGGCACCACACCAAAGGGAGGGCTAGGGCTACGGCCCCATCTCCCCAGCTTAGGGCAACCCAGTGGTCTCTTGCTCAGACTCTTCTAGGCAGCTCTGTTGGCTTTACAAGAGATGCTATGCTTGGCTCCTGTCAGACACTAATTTAAATTGAGGGACTCAGGGCCTGGGGATGTAGTGCAGTTAGTAAAAACAGTTGCTTAAAGTGCGTAAAGCCCCGGGTTGGATTCCCAGCATTGCGTGGGACAGGTCACACTTCTATTCAGGAAGTGGAGGCAGAAGGGTCATCCTTGGTGACATAGGGAGGTCAAGGCAAGCCTGAATTACATAATACCAAAAAGGCATACAATGACTTATGATGCATATAATAAGACATATTCAATACAATTATTAGGGTGACATTGCAGATGAGCTGAAGATGGTAGGAAGTGGAGGGTTTTGACCCAGGCAGAGCTGAAAAGTCTTCCTGGTGCACGGTGCACAGGCCTTGAGCTCTGGGGCTCTCAGATGTTTTCATTTGTTTATTTGGTATCCCGCGTATCCCATGCTGGCCTCCAACTTCTGGTGTCTAAGGATAACCTTGAACTCTTAACCTTCCTGCCTCCACCTCTCAAAAGCTAGTACAGATGTGCACCACCATAGCCAGCCCTCTGGGCCTCACACATGCTATTAAACATTGTGCTCTACCACTTAGCTACACTGGCCCCATCGCCATCGTTTTTAAATTACACTTATTTATTTATATGCGAGGAGCGAGCATGTCTATCATGTATGAAGAGGTCAGAAGACAACGTTCAGGACTCTATTCTCTCCGTCCACTATGTGGGACCTGTGGTCAGCACAGGTCATCTATCAGGCTTGTACTTTTATCCAAGAAGCCTTCTGCCACACACACCCCACTCCATCTTCAGATCACCTGTCACCGAGAGTTCAAGACTCCTATTTCTCTGACCTTCAAGGAAAAAAAAAAATCACTCAGGCACAGTCTTGGAGTCAAAAGCCTGAGTTCAAATCCTGACCTTTCCACCAACTCACCTGGTGGAATCCCCTGGCGCGGGGGGGGGGGGGGGGGGATTGAACATGTCTAGGGTCCAGTTTCCTTTGGGAAGATGAAGAGAAAAGGTGGTTTCTAAATCTCCTCCAGGTCCAAAGCATCCAGTTCTGACTGTGGATGACCCTTATGAGAGTCCTGATTCTTTCTTCTTTTATTTTTTTCCTTTCAATTTTGTACTTTGTGTGTGTGTGTGTGTGTGTGTGTGTGTGTGTGTGTGTGTATGATGGCCGTTAGCATGTGCTATGTTGCACATGTGGAAGTCAGAGGCTAATGCTCTCTTTCTACCATGTGTGTCCTGGAAACTCAAATCCTTGGGCTTGGTGGACAGCGCCTATCTGCTGAGCCATCTCACCAGCCCTTCTTGATTCTTAAATAAACACATTCGTAAGGCAGGTGAGGGACCGGGAACATAGGTTTGATGACCTTCCGGAAGTGACCCAGGCCTCTCCTGAGCCTCTTGTGCTCGACTAGAACAGCTAAGGAGAGGCATAGGCCTCATTCTCAGGACCCCAACTTGCTCCCTCTCCTGGCCCTTAATCCACCACCTTGTTCAGAAAAAAAGAAAGAAGCCACGACAAAAGCCCAAACTCGGAGGTCACAACCCGCAAACGTTTAGAGGAGGGGCTCCAGGCCTTTTTCCTAGTGATTTTCCTCTGGGCTCCGGGAGTAGGGGGCGGTATTGAAAGACACAGTTAAAGGATTCGCGCAGAGGCCCCCGGTGGCCATGGGAACATGGGCCCAACCTCCTGCGCTGCCATGGCAACAGGCTCCCCCACTGGCCCCGGCTGGTGCCCATCAGAGCGTGCAGGTGGCGTCCTCTTGGGAGAGAGGGGCGGGAGGAAGGTGGGGGGGGCGACGGCGAAGGCCTGGGCTTGCCCTACTATCACCCCGAGACCTCAGTTCCCGTGTCATCCAGTTCCCTACCTGGAAGGAGTTACCTCCAACTACAGGGCTACCTCCGCGCGGCCCTGAAGTTTCACAGACTCTCTCCTGCTGCCAGACCCGTCGTCGTCCCTGGGGACCTGGAGTGTACCGTGAACACCCTGCGTCTTCGTGGCCCCGGAAATGCTGGGCTGCTCCCAAGTCCCGCCCCGCCCGCTCGCGTTCTCCGGAATTGTCCGGAGGCGCCTTCCTTGGCTCCGCTGCCACGGCTCGGAGGTCCCGCAGCCTAATCCAGCAGCTCTGGACACGATGCTACCCACGTTGGACCAGGGTCCTCCACCCCCCCCAACCCTCACTCCCACCCCCACCCTTGGCTGTGCAGACCACGCAGGCTGAAGTCCACTGGGCTGCACCCTCTCTCACCTTGGCATGCTTGGCTCCCCTGCTCGAATTTATTCCTGTTAAGAGTTGGAATCCGGATCCAACTGGCACTTAACTGGCTGTGTTCGCTAGGGCAAGTGTCTTAACCTCTCTGAGCCTTAGTTCACCTGCAGTGTGGGCATGAAACCAACAGGGACCTCACAGTGTCGTGATGAAAAGAAGCACACACCTGGCACTTGGTCAACCCTCAATAATGGTAGTATTGTTTACAGTAGAGGCTGAGAGAGAGAGGAGAGCAGAGCCGCCTCTGAAACCACTCACAGCTCCGCCCACAAACCTATGACCCACAGCGAGTTGGGAGAGTTTAAAGAGAAGAGATAGGAGTACAAATATAAACAGCGTCTATCAAGTGACCTTGCCCCAAGTGACAGCCTTTGCGTTCTGGCTCTCCTATCTACCAGAAAAGGACAGCAGTTTTCTGGGCGGTTCCTGAAACAACCAGTTCTAGTCATGTAAGTGGCTGAGCTGGCTTGAGCTGGCTGGTTAAGAGAGCCAGGAGAAGCTATGGGCCAAGGGCTAGTGCTTCCGGGGCCAGAGAAGTCCTAAAGAGCATGGTGCCTCAGCCTTCTCAGGAAGAGGGCAAGCAGAAAAAGAACATAGTGGTTATTTTGACTCATCTACAAAACCTGTTACTTAGGGGTGTTTACTGCAAGAAGGTTGAAAACAGTGAAAAGTAATACCACAAAGGTGAGGTGGGGTGGCGTGGCGTGGGGTAGGGGAGCTATGGATTTGGGGGGGAATGGAAAACATCCTTGAGTTTCTGATCCCCTGGGATCAACCAGTCCCTGGGATGAGGGAATGGCGGAAGATCACCACCACAACTGAATTGCAGGGTACTGAAGATGGAGAACGAGGCTTCTTGCATGCTAGGCCACCTTCTACCAACTGAGCAACACCCCCAGCTGCATGCGCACGCGCACACGCACACACACGCACACACACGCACACACACACACAGAGTTTTTATTTGTTTGTTTCTGAGTCCAAGTCTTGCTATGTAGGTCCTGCTGGCCTGGAGCTTCTAGGGACCCTCCTGCCTCTGCCTCCAGAGGTTAAAGGTGTATGTATGACCCACACAGCTGCAACATAAATTTTTAGCCAAGTCTCTACTATAGAGCATTAAGGTTTTCAAGTAATGCTGAGGTGGTCATCCTTATCAATAAGGATACTTGTAGATCCTTCCTGTGTATTTCCGTTTGCCTCCTCCCTCATGAGCAGGCACTTTAACAGTAAAATAAAATATATCCCGTTTATAGCTAAGGTGGTGAGTGCACTTAGGCAAACAGCTTTGGACGTCTTCCCACTCTCTGTTATCGCTGACTTCCCAGTAACGCAGCCAGGAAGTCTAAAGGACCCTGCAAGCACAGCTAAATCAGAGGTCGAAGGTCATCCTGGCCCTGGAGGCTATGCAAAAAAAAAAAAAAAAAAAAAAAAAATTAGTGCTTTCAATTTTCCCAAGCACCCTGTGAGCATCAGCTGCTCGGAAAAACACCAGGAATCCTGGCCCCACTCAGGCCTATGGGCTCCAGCTGGTTTCTGTGTGGTCCCCTTGGTTCCTTCATTAAGCCAGGGCTCTGGAGAGAATGCACCCCACTCCCCAACTCCTTTGTTCCTCATCATTCTTTCTCCAGCTTCTCTTCCAGAAACCTTTCTTTTATTCGGTAAAGGGGGAAAATGTCACACATCATTGGAGGGAATAAAAGGCCCCATTAAAAAGGGCGGGGTCTCTACCAATATTGATCCACCCTGCCAAAGTCCTGTCAGTACCCATTTGACCTCAGGTATGGGGAGGTTGGAGTTAATATCGGTTCAGTTCTCCACACATGATCAGCATTGGCTGGACTGCAAAAACTCCTTGATTAATGTAGCTGTGTTCATCCTTCATTGTCTTTTCTCTGCCCTTCCCCAACAGGCAACATTCCAAGGGTTTTGGTTTGGTTTGGTTTTTCGAGACAGTGTTTCTCTGTGTAGCACTGGGCTGTCCTAGACTCACTTTGTAGACCAGGCTGGCCTCGAACTCACAGAGATCCCCTTGCCTCTGCGCCAGAGTGCTGGGGTTAAAGGCGTGCGCCACCACGCCCAGCTCTAAGGGGTTTAATATGCTGTCTTACTTTGCATTACTATTGCTATGATGAAACAACAGGACCAAAAGCAAGTTGGGGAGGAAAAGGTTTATTTAGCTTATAATTCCAAATCTTAGTCCATCACTGAAGAAAGTCAGGACAGGAACTGAAACAGGGCAAAAACTGGGAGGCAGGAGCTGAGGCAGAGGCCATGGAGTGATGCTGCTTACTGGCTTGCTCCCCATGCCTTGCTCAGTTGGCTTTCTTACAGAGCTAAAGACCACCAGCTGGGGATGGCACCCCCATAATGGACTGGGCCATCCCCTATCAATCACTAATTAAGAAAATGCCCAGCCAGGGGTAGAGTGGGGCATACACCTTTAAATCCCAAAATTTGAGAAGCAGAGACAGATGGGTCTCTCTCAGTTCAAGGCCAGCCTGGTCTACGGAACCAATTTCAGGATGGCCAAGGCTACACAGAGAAATCCTGTCTTGGGAGGGGGAGCCCTACAGGCTTGCCTAACAGCCTGTCTTATGGAGGCATCTTCTCAATTGAGACTCCCTCTTCTTTGATGACTCTAGCTTGTCAAGGTGCCATAAAAGTAGTCAGAATGCATCCATACAAACTTTTCTTATTCTGTCTCCTGCCCCCCCCCCCCCATTTCTTTTTGAGACAGGATTTAATTGTTTAGCTCTGGCTGGCCTCAAACTCTCTAGGTAGACCAAATGTATACCACCGCACTAGGCCATGCTTTATTCTTGTGTGTGTGTAGGTGTGTGTGTGCGTGCGTATGTATGTATGTATATATACATATATATACTAGAATTATACATATCATTGTTCTTTTGCCATATGTATATGTACTAAAGACCATGGGCACACTGGGCAATCCTCTACCACTGAGCTATAACCACAATCCTTCTGTTAATTCTTATTTTGATAATTAGATGTTGCAAAAACAGAACATATTTATTCTAAAAAATCACAATTTTTTCCAATGATGACATTATATAAAATATAGAAGAATCAAGAAAATGACATTGGTTCAGTTCTGTTAGACTGTAGATCTTACCATCAAGTTGTCACCTGTTTTAATGCACTCATTTGTGCGGCCCACTCCTTAATCCCAGAATTTAGGAGGCAGGTAGATTTCTCTGAGTTCAAGGCCAACTGGTCTACCTGTTGAGTTCCAAGGCAGCCAGGGGTACACATCTTGCTGGCCCTAGAAGGGTTGAGTTTTGCTAGAAGACTGGAACAGAACAGGATAGGACAGAAAGGGTACCATGAAATACTTCTCTTGTGGCTTGTTCTGTATCTTGATTGTAGGGTGGCAGTACAGATTTATTCCTGGGATTAACTGCATAAAACCATATACATATACAGTGTTTACTATATATATCATATGCAAATTATTTATTTGTGTGTGTATATATATGCACACACACACACACACACACACACATATATATATACTCATATACACACGAAACACTCATACATATAAAATAAATTTAACTCTGTAAGGCAATTTTTTTTTTTTTTTTTTTTTTTTTTTTTTTTTTTTGGTTTTTCGAGACAAGGTTTCTCTGTATCAGCCTTGGCTGTCCTGGACTCGCTTTGTAGACCAGGCTGGCCTCGAACTCACAGTGATCCACCTGCCTGTGCCTCCTGAGTGCTGGGATTAAAGGCGTGCGCCACCACACCCGGCTCTGTAAGGCAATTTCATTTTGCAAGAAAGATGAACCATGACCCAAACTGGCCTCAGTCTTTTATCCCTAACCCAGAAGGTAACTGTGTCTCGTCCCACTGATGGGAACAGGACTTCACAATCTGACATTATTAGCCAGTCAGCTCAAAGGAGAAGGGTGTGGCAGCTCAGGAATGTCTAGAAGTTGGACAAACACACACACAGATGGGAGAGGTTTAGGGAATATTGGCCTTTGGCAAATTGCCTACCTTTGGTAGAAAAGTCTCCATTCCTCACACCTTGAATAATAATCTGAGTGATGTGATTCTTTCTGTCTCTGTCTGTCTCTGTCTCTCTGTCTGTGTCTGTGTCTGTCTGTCTGTCTGTCTGTCTGTCTGTCTGTCTCTCTCTCTCTCTCTCTCTCTCTCTCTCTCTCCTCCTCTCTCCGCTCCTCTCTCTCTCTCTCTCTCTCTCTCTCTCTCTCTCTCTCTCTCTCTTCCTCCCTCCCTCCCCTCCTCTCTGCACTTTCTGTATATGAACATGGCCTTGAATTCCTGATCCTTGGATTCTTGGTGAATCCATCCCCACTGAGCCATGAGCCATGACCTTTCCTTTGGTGGCACTGGGGACGTGTACCCAGGACATGAAACACGTTAGGCACATGCCCTGCCACTGGTCTGCCACTCCAACCTCGCTGATTTCTTTTCACAGTTATTTATTTACTTCTTTTGTGGGGGCATGGGAGGGGGGTGCAGGCAGAGGATTTGGGATGTGTCACTGAAAGAAACAGGCCTCACCTCAAAACAATCAAAGACATGGTTCATCCTAGAGCATAGAGGAGCATCATGGCCCGGGGAGTATAGACGTTCCCACATGAAGCAGTTTTATGAAATTTTATAGTTTGGCAGAACCAAGTCATGAATCAAGACAAGTTTAAAATACATTGGAGGACACATCAAAGAGACAATTACGGCAAGATGCAGGGAGCTTTTCTCTACCATCTGACGACAATCTTAGCTTTTGAGTTGGAAGAAGCTAGCAGCCTGTTCATAGATTTCAAGAGGTGTTTATCTGTTACAGGCTGTTAGTCCTGGCAAAGAGATGGGTGCTGAAAAAAAATAGGTGGATGCTGACTGGTCATTTAGCCTCTGGACTGCACCATTCCCACATCTGTGCAGTTCCGCACTTCTAGTCCGTCAGTCTCTGCAGGCACATCTTCCCTCTAGGAGCCTTGTTCTCCCATGCAATGCAGCAGCAAGCACTTTTACCCATCTTGTCAGCCCGCTCTCTTTTCTTAAGTCAAGGTCTTTTTGTTTGTTTTGTTTTTCAAGACAGGGTTTCTTTTATAGCCCTGGCTGTCCTGGAACTCACTCCGTATATCAGGCTGACCTCGAATTAGCAGATCCGCCTGCCTCTGCCTCCCAAGTGCTGGCATTAAAAGCCTGCACCACCACCGCTGGCTCAAGACAGCGTCTTATTGTGAAGCTCAGAATGGCCCAGCACTCAATATATAGCTCAGACTGGTCTCAGGTTCAGAGCGATCCTCCTATCTCGGCTTCGTGAGTGCTGGAATCACCCCCGCCCAGCCCTATGTACACAGTTATGAATAAATGAGACTTCTCCTTTCTCTGGATTGTGCCTGTTTTATTTTGTAAGTTGTCACACACTTTCCCAGGATAGCTGTTCTGACCCATGTCCCCGCTAGGGAAGTATCAGAGATCCACTCTCTCCACAGCCTCACACTCCCTGGTGTCATTGTTAGTTTAATTCTACCTGCTTAGTGACATCTCATTATGGCTTTCAGTTGCATTTCCCTGATAGCTGCTGTTTCACATCTGCAATCTGTATTTTTTTTTTTTTTTAATGATGTCAGTTCATGACTTTGGCTCATTTCCTAATTGGATTATTTGTTTAGTCTTTAATTTACATAATTGGTCTTTGGTTATATGACTCATTTTGTTTTTTAGTTTGTTGGGGTGGGTAGGGGGCAGCTGTTTGTTGTTGTTGAGACAGAGTCTTTTTGTATAGCTCAGCCTGGCACCAAACTTGCAGTATCTTCCCGCCTCAGTCTTTCCAGGGCTGGAATTATAGGCATGTATTAGTCCACTGAGCTTGTCTCTTAGTTTTGTATTTGCAGCACAAACACAGTGCTCTTTGTTCAGTGGCTTGTAGCTTGCTCCGTTGTCCACATAGTTTATGTGACTTTACCTGCAGGGAGGAGGCCAGTACATCGAACCTGAAAATAACTGCAGACAAGGTCATCTTGCCTCTCTGCCTTCTGGTTCTACATGGCAGTTGGTGTCTTTGAGACTATTTGCAGGAGTCAGGTTGATAGGCCACATCTCTCCAGGCTGGGGGCCTCCATGCTGGGCCAATCCCCAGCGCTCTGTCCAACTAATTCTGCCAAAACTAAACACTATCATTTATCTTTTCTTATTTTTGTCTTTAATGGTATTTTATCAAGATACAATTTACATATAATTCACAACTTTTGTGTGTGTGCTTTTTGATGAGTAACAACAAAGTAAGTGCAACCTCACTGAACACAGGAAACAATTCTATCACCACCAAAACTCCTTCCTGTAATTCTGCAGTCGTTTGCCCTTCCCAGCCCACAAACCTTGATCTAAAAGCTGCCCCTAATTCTGCCTGTTTTAGGATCTCCTCTGAATAGAATCTTGACAGTATGGATGTACTCCTTTGTGTGGGGGTCCTTGCTAACGTATGTGGGTTCTTGTTTTGTTGTTTTTTTTTTTAGACAGGGTTTCTCTGTGTAGCCCTGGCTGTCCCAGGGCTTGCTCTGTAGACCAGGCTGGCCTTGAACCCTCAGAGACCCACCTGCCTCTGGATCTCTGAGTTCGAGGCCAGCCTGATCTGCGGAGTGAGTTTCAGGTCAGCTAAGACTATACAGAGAAACTCTGTCTTGAAAAACCAACACCCCCCCAACTAAAAAAAAAGTCTGTTCCTTTTTCCTTTGCTTGCTGAAAGCATCTGCTATTTCATACTAAGCTGCCCTGTGGCCACACCTTCCCTGTCTTGACAAGCTCATATCCTCGGAGAATGTGAGCCAAAACAAGACCTTCCTTTTCCTGGCTGTTCCTGCCACAACAATGAGAAAGGTAATGAACACAGTTTACATCCTCATTTCAAGGGGGCTTGGAGGGTCTAAGAGAATGTGTGATGGAGAATAAGGCTACACAGGCGGACTAACTGTGTGCCCCAAGAAACCCAGTGGCCACCAGTGCCAACTCTGCGAGTGCCTTCTTGCAGAGTTTGCACATGGTTAGACCTGCCCTGGCTCTAGGAGGCCTGGTCAAGGCTGGCCTGGGGCAGCTCTTAACTTGAAGGGATCCTCCTGACAGCTAGGTGGGTGTTGCTCACCCACAACACACCCCAGCTCACCCACAATGCACCCCAGCTGCCTCTGACACCCCATATAGTAAACTTATCATGAGACAGGGTCCTTGCTTCTGCAAGGTGACATCACTATTAGGGGTGACAGCTTGTCTCAGGGCCTATAGCTAACTGCTGGACCTGCCTGCCTTCCTGCAGCAGCCTGTGGGCTAAGCCCCAGCCCTCTCTTTAGGGAATACACACAAATATTCAGTCCTAATGGGGAGTGGTCATGGAGGTTGATGCCAGGTAAGCAAAGCTGGCTCATCTTGCTCAGAGGAACTGGGAAATTCTGTCTGCATGGGGACTAACAATGACCCTGATACCAGTACCAACCTTAGGTCTTCCCAGGGCCAGGCTCACTTTTTTTTTTTTTAAAGATTTATTTATTATTTATACATAACTCTGCCTGCATGTGTGCCTACATGCCAGACGAGGGTATCACATCTTATTATAGATGGTTGTGAGCCACCATGTGGTTGCTGGGAATTGAACTCAGGACCTTTGGTAGACCAGCCAGTGCTCTTAACCTCTGAGCCATCTCTGAGCCATCTCTCCAGCCCCAGGCTCACTTCTTTTTAGCATCTGCTATTGGGTAGGATACCATCCAATAGTAAATAAGCTTTACACGTGGAAAAAATAAAACTAATCCAACAAAAGCTGGAAAAGTAATTCATGAGGCCCTGGTAGGACTCTTGCATTTCATACTTAGTAGATGGATGGATGGATGGATAGATAGGTAGATAGATAGATAGACAGATAGATCCACCAACTAGGATGACTCATGCCTATAATCCCAGCATTTAAGAGGCAGAGGCAGTGGGATTGCCACGAGTTTGAGGCCAGTCTGAATGACATAGCTTCTGGGCCACAGAATGAGATCATGTCTCAAAAACATCATAACCCCAAATCAAGCCAGGTGTGGTAGCATGTGCCTGTAATCCCGGCGGTGGGACTGCCCCAGGGGAGGAATTGGTGGCTACTTGTCCTCTGTTACACTGCTAGTCTATCTTCAGTGGAGGGCACATATACCTGTAAGCCCTCCAAACTGTCTTCATTACTCTTCCCATCGCTGTGGCAGCATACCTGACAGAAATGGAGGAGGGGAGCAAGGCTTTATTTTGGTTCACATGCTCAGGGGATGCAGAGCCATCGTGTCAGGGGGGGCATGGTGTCTGGGGCAGCTTGCAGTATGACTGACAAAGTAATAGCAGTAGTGTGACCTTCCAGGTCACAGGCTCTTGGCCAGGTCTACAATACCAGTCATAGGTCCCACTCCTATAAAATGGGCCTTCAGTTCAGAAAGAAAGCAGTTTTGGGTACCCCAAAACGTTTCATACCCCTATTGCACAAATGGGCATATCTTTTTGTTTTGTTTTGTTTTGTTTTGTTTTGTTTTGTTTTGTTTTTTGAGACAGAGTTTCTCTGTGTGCAGCCTTGGCTGTCCTGGACTCACTTTGTAGACCAGGCTAGCCTTGAACTCACAGTGATCTGCCCGCCTCTGCCTCCCGAGTGCTAGGATTAAAGGTGTGCGCCATCAAGCCTGGCTCAAATGGACACGTCTTGTCAGGCTGGCCATTATCGTAGTTTGCATGGTTTACAGCTGGGTAAGATAGTCGGTGACTTCCCCCCCCCCCCCCCCAAACCTTCATATCACCTCCCCGAACTACGAAAACTGGCTTCCGGGTCAGTGCCAGTTTGATTTTTT
The DNA here is from genome assembly GCF_903995435.1 of Acomys russatus. Lineage (NCBI taxonomy): Eukaryota > Metazoa > Chordata > Mammalia > Rodentia > Muridae > Acomys > Acomys russatus. Next base: position 35,118,130 of record NC_067143.1, on the reverse strand, counting down.
TTCTTATGTCATATGGCCAAAGTGTGTGGTATTTACACAATAGGCTATTACCATCAAATTGTGGTGGTGTGAGTCACCATGGCCGGCTTCAGAAAGACAGTTTAAACAACAGATTTCCTGACCTCATTAGTCGTTTTCTTTCCTCACTCCACTCACTTGAGATTCACTCTCTCCCTGCAGCCCCTGACTGTCTTAGTTCCCACACCTCCCGTGCCGCTGTCATCACTGCTTGGGAAATGCTGAGTGGATTCCGTGATGCCCCTGCAAACACAGGTCCCCAGGCTCTGCCAGCCTTCCTGAGCACCAGCTAGTATCTTAACCTCCCTAGCCACTTCTCTCTCACCTGTTTTCTTGCTTGCTTGCTTGCTGGCTGGCTGGCTGGCTGGCTGGCTTGTTTTTCTTTGTTTTTTGTTTTTCTTTTTTCTTTTTTTTGGGGGGGGCTGTTTTTGAGACAGGGTCTCTCTGTGTTAGCCTTGGCTGTCCTGTACTCACTTTGTAGACCAGGCTGGCCTTGAACTCACAACAATCCGCCTGCCTCTGCCTCCCGGGTGCTGGGATTAAAGGCGTGTGCCACCACCACCTGGCGCCTGGCTATTTGCTTATGTTTTAAGACAAGGTCTCAGGTATGTAGTACTGGCTGGGTCGGAACTCACTATGTAGCCCAGGTTGGCCTTAAACTGAGATCTGCCTGCCTCTGCTTCTGTCTCTGGAGTGCTGGAATTAAAGGCCAGCAAACAAGCAAACAACAACATATTCCTCCATCCTTCCTTCCCCGCTTTCTGTCTCAGCTCTAGCCAGCAAGCTTTAAGTGGGTGGGGAGGAAACAAAGAAAGCCAGTCGCTGCAGACTTGACTCTTGGCTCTGCTCAGGAGTGCCTTCCTGTTAGCACCTCCCATGCTCGCCCTTCATTCTTGGGGTGTCTAGACTCAGATTCATCCTCATCCTCTTCTTTCTGACATGCCAAACTATTGTAGTTTTACTTCAGACATGCACATGTTTAAGTGGGCAGTGGTTTGAAAGGAAGCCACGATCGTTCCAGACTTTTGAGTCTAGTTACTGTCTGGAGGTACCAACTCCCAGGAACACCTGGGCTGGGTGCGGGCTGACTCAGAATACACAAGCCATTGACTGCGTGTAACCAGTACGTACCATGCCGATTCCTTTCCGTAACATGGAGTACACGTGTGTGCCTATAACATAGGAGACAGAGTACCTCCATCTGTTTCCACTGTACCCCAGCAAAGCCGAGAAAACAGCTGGACATAGTGGCACAGCCCTTTAAATCCCAGCACTTGGGAGGCAAAGGCAGGTAGATCTCTATGAGTTTTGAGGACAACCTGGTCTGTTTAATGAGTTCCAGGACAGCTTCTCTTTCTTGTTTATCTTTTTAAAAAAGAACTATTTATTCTTTGTGAGTTTTACAACATGCACCCCAGTCCCCACTCATGTCCCCATCCCCTATCCAACCTCTCTCTGCCCTTGCAACCTTCCTCCCAAAATAAAACAACGCACTCATAAACAAGCATGAAAATAAACAAAACAAAACAGAAAAGATCTCGTCGTGGAAGCTATAGTGTGTCACGGTATGTCCCACAGTATACCCCTCTGCCTACACATCCTCACTAGCAGTGTCTATTGCAATGAGTCACTGGTCTGGTAATTGAGTTAAGGTCGGTGGCTTCTGTGACACCATCACGCTGGCTCCTCACCGGGACTCTTGGTTCTCCTATTGTTGCCGTGTCGTGGAGACCCTGCAGTTGGCTTTAGATTAGCAGGACCTCCCCTTTCACTCACACCAACAGTTCACTGATGGTGTGGATTTGGGATCTGGGCCTGGGTGGCAGCTGAGCTGGTCAGCGACTACCCCCCCAGTCCCTTATCCACACCACCAGGGCAAGCTCTCCAGCACTGTTTTTTGGTTTTGGTTTCGATTTTTTGGTTTGTCGAGACAGAGTTTGTCTATGTAGCCTAGTCTGTCTTAGACTCACTTTGTAAACCAGGCTGGCCTCAAACTCACCTGCCTCTGCCTCTGCCTCTGCCTCTGCCTCTGCCTCCTGAGTGCTGGGATTAAAGGGATGTGCCACCACTGCCTGGCTCCTTTGTTTTTTGAAACAGGGTTTCTCTGTGTAGCCTTAGGCTGTCCTGGACTCACTTTGTAGATCAGACTGCCCTCAAACTAACAGTGATCCACCTGCCTCTGCCTCCCAGTACTGGGAGGAAAGGCATGCACCACCACCACCACCACGCCACCCTCCTCCCATTTCCGCCAGGGCTTCTCTCATGTCCTCATTCTTGCTGCACTCTCTCCTTTGCTCTCTCTAACCAGGTCTTCATTGGCTTCCAACGCTCCAAGCCCTTTTCCTTCCGGTGTGTAACTCAGTAAGCTGTAAAAGCTTAAGTCACCTGTCATCCTGGAACTGGGGCAACTGGGGCAGAATTGCTTTGGTTGGGCTACGTAATGAATTCTAGGCCAGCCAAGGCTACATAGGATGACCATGTGTCAAAAAGGGAAGTACTCCCCCCTCACATCCCCCCGCCCCGACCTCTGTGCTGGGGATACAATCCAGGGGTGTGCTTCAGAGGGATGTGCAGAATTACACCCCACCTCTCATCCATCTTCCTGCAATAGTGGGGGGCTGAACCCAAAACCCTTCAGTGTAACAAGCACCCTCCACCTGAGCTACGGCCTGCACTTCTTTGAATTTGTGGGTCATGTGACTTGACTTAAAGCTCAGTCAAGGAACCTACAAGGGTAAAGGGGAGCAGCTTTTGCTCCCCCTGCATGCTATCATTTCCTGTTGTGCACTCCCCCATACAACGGACACTCAGGGACGGCACCAGCCTTATCTATCTGGGTTTGCTCAACACTGCACAGTACCTGGAATATGGGAGGTGCCCGGGAAGTATTTGTAAAATGCAACTTAGGACAGTGCTGGCCAAAGGTTTCCAGGTCAGCCTGGGCAACACAAAAAGATGAGTGCCTGTCTCAAGTGGAAACGTAACAACAAAACAGCCGGAACATTATAGGGTGACGGAGTTATAAAGACAGAGTTTTAGAGTTTTAATGTGTCGCAGGCTCTCTTGTCTTCTTCCTGCTTTCCACTTCCAGATCTCAGTGAAGCCTCTGGCTGGTAAGTTGGCCAGAATCCCCTCACTCAGCTCCATTCGAATCCCCTATCTGCCCTTCTAGAGCTTCTGCCCTAAGAATGGGAATCTAAGAAAACTACAGTCCCTGGGGTTGAATGTGGCTGCCCTTGCAGCCAGCTAACCAAAAAGGCCAAAGGAATCTGAGTAGCTTCAGGCAACAGATTCCTCCCCACCTGCCCGCCTCTCTCTCTCTCTCTCTCTCTCTCTCTCTCCCTCTCCCCCTGCCTTGCCCAGGCTTCTTTCACTGGAAAGGGTTAACTCATTTACAGAAAGCTGGAGGCTCCTTCCACACTTGAGGGCTCTAGAGATGCTCGGGGAAAAGGTCAGATGTTTCCAGAATCCCAACAGACAGTCCGTGTCTGTTTAAATAGAAAAGACGAAGAGTTCCTGGCACCCAGCCAGCCCTTGTGGGCCACTCTTGCCTGGTTCTACAGGCACCAGGCCAGATGCCAGGACAAGAACAACCCACCACCCTCACCCTCCTGACAGCCAGGGGCAGGCTGCTGTTTTCTGAGTCCTGCAGCCTAGGCAAGGCTGGCAGGCACACACACACACCCCTCCCCAACACACACACACACACACACACACACACACACACACACACACACACAACACACACACAGAGCTCTCTGAGCCTGGGAATCCTGGGGGTGATAATTTCTTGTAGACCCTGAACACTTTCAGCTGGAGGGGACTGTACTCTGATGGTGTCGTTTTAAAGATGAGGCTCACAATGGGGTAACTTTGCAGGCTATAGAAAAATCCAGACCCAGAGTATGAAAGCCTGGCTCCAACTCAGCCCCAGAACAAGGGACTGTGGGATTCTGGGTGTCATGGGCTGTTTCTACTGTATGTGTGAGGGTGGTCAGAGGACAACTTGCAGGGATCAGTTCTCTCCTTCCACTAGGTTTGTTTTGGAACAAAACTCAGGTCCTGTGGCAAGCAACGTTACCTGCTGAGCCATCTTGTCTACCTCAACCTAAACGTGCAGATTTAGAGGATTAAACAAACTATTAATTATCTAACTATTTATAAACATGAAGGCTTGCAAATCTGCTGAAAGCATTAAGTAGAAATGAAAAAAAAAAGCAGTATGGAAAGGCATTTGTATTTTCTGATTCATTGTGTTGGTTTGGTTTGGTTTGGTGTTTTGTTTTTTTTTTTTTTAAGATTTATTTATTTATTATGTATACAAATCTCGTTATAGATGGTTGTGAGCCAACATGTGGTTGCTGGGAATTGAACTCATGACCTTCGGAAGAACAGTCAGTGCTCTTAACCTCAGAGCCATCTCTCTAGCCCTGGTTTGGTTTTCTTGAGACAGGGTTTCTCTTATAGTCCTGGCTGTCCTGGACTCTCTTTGTAGACCAGGCTGGCCTCGAACTCACAGAGACCTGCCTGCCTCTGCCTCCCAAGTGCTGGGATTAAAGGTGTGCGCCACCATGCCCGACAGATGTATTGTTTTTAAAAGTGTATATATATGAGCTTTGAGAAGATGAAAAGGTGGGCTCTGGGGGTGTAGCTCAGAAATAAAATATATGTGTCCTGGGTTTGATTTCACATCTCTATTATCCCCATACACACAAAACAAGAAGAATAAAACAAAAAAACCAAAACACCAAAGCCAGATGTGTTACTTTCACCTGTGGTCTTAGTCTCTCAGAGATAAAGGCAGGAGGATCAGGAGGAGTTCAAAGCCATTTTCAGTTAGTGAGACGCTGTTATACAGATAGCAAACAAACAAAAGCTTTGTTTTTGTTTTTGTTTTTCAAGAAAGTGTTTCTTGCTGGGCATGGTGGCACACGCCTTTAATCCCAGCACTCCAGAGGCAGAGGCAGGCAGATTTCTTGTCTACATATTGAGTTCCAGGACAGCAACAACAAAAACGGGAGTGGGTTGGAGAGATGGCTCAGAGGTTAAGAGCACTGATTACTCTTCTAAAAGTCCTGAGTTCAATTCCCAGCAACCACATGGTGGCTCACAACCATCTATAATGTGAGAGGATGCCCTCTTCTGGCCTGCAGGTGTACATGCAGGCAGAATATTGTATAAATAATAAATAAGATAAAATAAAATAAACACATTTTAAAACAAGGGGGGGTGGTGGCTGGAGAGATGGCTCAGTGGTTAAGAGCACTGCCTGCTCTTCCAAAGGACCTGGGTTCAATTCCCAGCACCCACATGGCAACTCACAACTGTCTTTAACTCCAAGATCTGACACCCTCACACCAATGCACATAAATTAAAATTGAATAAATTTTTTAAAAAAGAACAAAAATCTCTCTAACCTGTAGGTCCCATTTGCCCACAGACAGATAATTCCTGGAATGCTGGGGGCTGTGTTCATGTAAGATAACAAGCCATTTTCCCTTCTGTAAACAAGCTTTATTGCCTGAACTGCACAGGATGTGCTTGATCATCCATAGGCCAAAGTTCATAGGCAGAAAGTATGTCAGGACGTGTGGCTGCCCTAGACTGGACAAAGATGTGATGTACATAGCACGGGTGTCACCTTTATAAGCCCCTGACTAATGTGACTCGCCAACACACTCTGAGAACCCCACGTGTGGACCTGAACAGTGTCCATTGTCCTGGACAGCAGTTAATAAAGCTTGCATCAAATTTGGCTCAGAAATCGTGGTAGCGGTTTTATTCTTACCCGGTGGGATTAACAGCAGTTTGGGTAAACAGAAATTGTTCTTACCAACTTCTTTTTTTTTTTTTTTTTTTTTTTAACTTTTAAAAATAATTTATTCAAATTACATCCCGATTGTTATACCCTCACTTGTATCTTCCCGTTCCCCCCATCTTACCAACTTCTTTAAGAAGTGGGTAGGGGAAGGAGACAGGCCGTGGTGGTACAGGCCTTTAATCCCAGCATTTGGGAGGCAGATGCAGGCATATGTCTGTGAGTTGGAGGCCTGCCTGGTCTGTGAGTTCCAGAACAGCTACAGTTAACCAGTGAAACCCTAGGTTTTTTGTTTTGTTTGTTTTAGATTTCTTTTTTATTAAAAAAAAAAGAGGAGGAGGGGGAGGTGTACATGGTGGCCCTCAGGTTCAAGAGGCAGAGGCAGGGGAATCTTTGAGTTAGAGGCTGGCAGCTAGCCTGGTCTACAGCGTGAGCTCCCAGGCAACCAGCCCTATTCAATAGAGGGATCCCGTCTCAAACAACAAAATTAACTCAACGTCTAGCATACCATGAATCTGAGCTGTTCCTGGCAGTGCTCTCCTTATGTCACGTGACTTCACTAGCTCCTTGGTTCTGCACACTGGAACCCTTTGCACTGTGCAAACCATTTTACAGACAAACTCTTGGTTTTTGTATGTTTGTTTGTTTTTGGTTTTTTTGAAACAGGGTTTCTCTGTGTAGCCTTGGCTGTCCCGGACTCAATTTGTAGACCAGACTGGCCTCAAACTCACAGCGATCCACCTGCCTCTGCCTCCCGAGTGCCAGGATTAAAGGCGTGCGCCGCCACGCCTGGCTCAGACTTAAGATTATTGTCTGCTATGACTTGTGGTATATTTTTACTGTACATGCAGCATTTTCTGCTCTTACAGAAAAATAATGGCCAGTTGGTGGTGGCACAGCCTCTAATCCCAGCACTCGGGGAGCAGAGGCAGGTGGGTCTCTGTGCATGTGAGGCCAGCCTGATCTACAAAGCAAGTTCCAGGACAGCCAGGGCTACACACAGAGAAACCCTGTTACCCTATCTCAAAAAACAAAACAAAACAAAACAAAATAAAAAAACCAAAAAACCCAAGCAAACAAATAAACAAAAAACCTAATACATGTGTGTGTGTGTCTCATGCATGTGCCTGTGGAGGTAGGAGAGGGCATGGGTCCTCTGGCACTACAATTTCAGATGGTTGTAAGCTACCAGATAGGTTCTGGAAATCCAACCTATAGCCTCTTCAGTGCTCCTAACCACTTATCCAGACACCACTGCCCTTCCCAGCTCCTCTTAGACCCCTTCCACTTTGTCCCTCTCCCAAGTTAATGTGCTGTGAAATTTTTTTCTTTTATAACTCACTGAGTTCACTTAGTGCTTCTGTATGCACATGGATGTGGGGACCAGTCCCTGGAACCAACATGTTGTTATATGTTATATAATATGTTATAGACTTAGATCACTGGGAGATATTAACTAAAATTTCTGAGGGGGAAGGAGCCATGAGTCGGAAAAATGCACGAAACACCTCCCTAAACGAAAGCCACTCTCCAGCACAGCTGATTTCCTGGTTAGATATTACTGTTAGGACTTCAGTAGCTGCCTTTAGTAAAGGCCTCAGCTCTACCATCACATTGTTTGGTTTTGTTTTTGTTTTTTAGTTTCTTCAAGACAGGGTTTCTCTGTGTAGCCTTGGCTGTCCTGGACTCGCTTTGTAAACCAGGCTGGCCTCGAACTCACAGCGATCCACCTGCCTCTGCCCCCCAAGTGCTGGGATTAAAGGTGTGCGCCACCACGCCTGGCACCTACCGTCACATTGAACCCCCACCTGCACATAGGAAGCAGGAACAGGGAGCCCCTCACCCAAGGGCTCTCATTCCCAAACTCCTACAGAATCCTATATATATACTAGGATTTGTCCTATGTGTGCATGTCTATAGTCAAGTTTAATTTATTAATTAGTCAGTATAAAAAAACCAACGAATGGTTCATCATCATCATCACAACAATAATAACAATAACAACGACAACAACAATAAAAAAATCTTTGAAATAAAAGGAAAAATGTTTAAATAATAAAAAGAAATTTTGGCTATAGATGGGACGGCTCTATGGCTAGAAAAATGAATCTTGGAAAGATAAAGGGACTTGTTTACGGGGGGAGGGGACACACAGTAGGTAAACATGATATTGCATGATACTGGGAGCTCGAACCTACAAACCCTGTACTGTATATGTCAGTCATGACAAATCTTCAAGGACATGAATGTGAACAAAAGAAAACCCAGGGATCAAAAGCACGCCCTACTACCGCCTGGCTATTTGGAAATGTTAGTACAGCATAAGCTAGCCTGTCTTGGTGGATGCAATTGGTGCTGGGAAGTTTTGTATTTGGTGCTAAATTATTATGTATTTATCATTCAAATGTTTTATGCATCTGCGTATGTGCTACGGGTGTCTTATCTGAACGGATGTCTGTGTTCCACATGTGTGCTGTGACAACGGAGGCCAGAAGACAGCGCTGGGTCACCTGGAGGTATAGCTATAGACAGCTGGGAGCTGCCTTGTAGGTAGTGGTTCAGGCCATGCCCTCTAGAAAAGCAGCCAGTGCTCTTAACTGCAGAGCCATCTCTCCAGGCCCCTATCTTCTGACAATGAGAAAAATGGCTGGTTATCATTTTTCAGACTAAAAGTAATAAAATCTAGCATGGTGAGCCAGGCTGTGGTGGCACATGCCTTTAATCCCAACACTGGGAGGCAGAGGCAGGCGGATCGATGTGAGTTCAAGGCCAGCCTGGTCTACAAAGTGAGCCTAGGATAGCCAAGGCTACACAGAGAAACCTTGTCTTGAAAAACAAAAAGAAAAACAAACAAAGAGTAATAAGAGACATCCATATATTATTTTCTTCCACACCCTCATCAAGATTTCTTGTATCCTAGATTGGCCTTGAACTCCCTATACAGCCAAGGATGACCTAGAACTTTTCTGACTCTGCAGCCTTTTATGTGCTAGAATTGCAGGTATGCATGTCTGGTTGTGGGTTTTTTGTTTTTTGTTTGTTTTTGTTTTTTTGGTTTTTTTGGTGCTGGGGCTTGCCAGACAAACAATCTACCAACTGAGCTACACTCCCACCCCCCTTTTACTCTCCCCTGCTTTTTTACTCTTCCCCCACCCCCCAGGGTTTCTCTGTGTAACCTTGGCTGTCCTGGACTGGCTTTATAGACCAGGCTGGCCTCAAACTCATAACAATTCACCTGCCTCTGCCTCTGCCTCTGCCTCTGCCACTGTCTCTGCCTCCGAATGCTGAGACTAAAGGTGTGCTCCACCACTGCCTGGCACCCCTTCTTACTTTTAAAAGTGATACTTTTCAGCCAGGTATGGGGGTGCACGCCTTTGATTCCAGCGCTCCCGAGTGCTGGAATCAAAGGCAGGTGGATCATTGTGAGTTTGAGACCAGCCTGGTCTACAAAGTGAGTCCAGAACAGTCAAGGCTACACAGAGAAACCCTGTCTTGAAAACCCAAAAATATTAAAAATTTAAAAAAATAACTAAAACTAAAATAAAGTGATACTTTTCTGTGTTCCTTCACATAAACTCTTTTCTTTTTCCCCCAGTGCTGAGGAACAAGGCCATAGCCTTTCTTGGCAAATGTTTATCATGGAGCTAAGCCCCATACTTGTAATGGCTGCACAACAGTCTTTTCTTTAGCTGTACTACAATGGTTTTTCTTTGTTGTTCGTTTGAGATGGAGTCTAATGATGTAGCCTTGTCTAGCATGCAATTTGCTGTGTAGAACAGGCTGGGCTCAGATTCACAGCCGTTGACCAGCCTCTGCCTGTCTTTTTAGGCATGTAATTAAAGGCATGTGTGTCCCCATATCTGGCTACTACAGTGTTTTCTAATGGCCCATAGTTGAGAGACATATAAGTGGTTGAAGAAGTTTCTCAGAAAATGCATGCTCTAAGCGACAGGTCTACAGCTGTAGCACTCACAGGAAAAGAAGTTCAGACATGTCTTTTCCCTTTTTTTGGTCCATAGCTGGCATTTCCGGTACAACGTCAGCATTTAAGAGGTCAGTCAAATCTCCTGCAGATAGATGAATAAGCCAAGCATGCCTGCCCCTTTTCCGTCACGGGTGAGGTGGCCTGTGGGTGAGTCTGATATGTTTTTATGCAAGCTGTTAGTGCAGGATAGGAGGTGTGGACACACTCCCTGGCTGACTGGCCCTGACTCACAAGCCCAAGAGATAAGTTAACGGCGTGGAAACTCCAAAGCTCAGAATGACATCTGACTCATCACAATTATCCATAACAAGTCATTTCACTTCCTGGTGTGTTTTCTTCCACGGCCAGCTCACACTCCTTGGGAAGGGCTGGAGCATTACTCATTCTTTTTTTTTTTTTTTTTTAATATTTTTAATTAATTTAGTGCGTGCGTGCGTGTGTGTGTGTGCGTGTGTAGGTCAGAGGACAACCTTTGTCAGTTCTCTCCTTCTCGAAAGTCCTGAGAGTCAGATTCAATCGACCTATTCACCAGCCAACCGTTCAGATAATAAGAAAACCAGAGGCTGTTCAGAGAGACCTGATCCTCGGAAGATGTCTTGCTCGTCATTACCTGACATCTTGACGTTCCCACATAGGTGGCTGGTTCACCAGTGGCCACACTTCCTACCTGCATCCAGCCTACAGCAATTTGACTGACAGCAAGCACTCCTGTCTGAAGCTCTCCCTCCAGCTCCTTTTCTAAAGTCTCCAGTGGCTCTTTTCTTTTTTACTTTTTGTTTTGTTATTTTCAAGACAAGGTTTCTCTGTGTAGCCTTGGCTGTCCTAGACTCACTTTGTAGACCAGGCTGGCCTCGAACTCACAGCAACCTGCCTGCATCTGCCTCCCGAGTGCTGGGACTGTCGATTCCTTTTCAAAGTGAGATGCCTTTATTAGTTTCTTCTGATTATAAAGGAAGAGTTTTCCCACTCTGAAATCAGAGCTAGGGACTGGGGTTGTGGCTCAGTGGAAGAACACTTGCCTAGCACACACAAGGCTGGGTTCAAAGCCAGCATTACAATAAATAAAGAAAGAAATGAAGAAGTAAAATAAAACAAACTTCAGAAATTATCAGGAAGAATAAAGAAGAGGATTGGGCTAGGCAGTGTTGGCGCACACCTTTAATCCCAGCACTCGGGAGGCAGAGGCAGGTGGATCACTGTAAGTTCGAGGCCAGCCTGGTCTACAAAGTGAGTCTAGGACAGCCAAGATGACACAGAGAGACCCTGTCTTGAAAAACCTAAAAAAAAGGGGTTGAGGAGATGGCTCAGCAGTTCACAGCACTTGCTGTTCTTTCTAATGACCTGAGTTCAGTTCCTCAGACCCACATGGTAACTCACAAGCCCCATGTAATTCTACTTCCAGGGCATCTGGAGCCCTTTGTTGGATTCCTGGGGCACCTACAGCCATGACATAAAGTCACATCAACACAGACATATATGTAAAAATAAAAAGCAATCTAAAGAAGAGGGATAGAGGAGCATGACAGACTTCATGGCACATGTCTAAAACACCAGCACCCGGGAGGTAGAGGCAGAGGATTTAAAAGCCACGGCAAGCCTATGCTATAAAGGGAGATGCTGCCTCAAAATAAATAAAAAATAGAGTCAGGAATGGTGACTCACGCCTATAATCTCAGCAGCCAGACCCTGGCAGGAGGACTGCCAAGAGTTCCAGCACAGCCTAAGCTACAGAGTGAAACTCTGCCTCCAAAGACAAACAGTAGAGTGAAAAGTCCTGCACAAGAGCATTCCCAAAGACGCTAGCCTTGCTTCTGGGGAGCACACCCCTACAGACCCTTGACACACACCTGCACACCGTGCACACAGATTTACAAAGTCACTGCTATTGGCGGTTTCTGCTTTCCCTGGCAGGAAGTGCCCTCCAGTCCAGTATGTGGGCTCATTAGGAGCCTCTGATCTCCTCCCCTTGTGCCGCAAGCTGCAGCAGAAGTCAGTGGCAAGGAGTGACTTAGCCCTTAACGAGCCTAATAAAGGTATTTAAAGATGGCGTTCCGCTCTTAACGATTTAGCCATGAAGAGTTCCACCTTCCATGCTGCTAGATGAATGCACACGCAGCTAAGCATGATGGGAGCAAAAAACCATCCTGCTTGGAGTCAGACTGGCTGAGTTTCCGGAGCTGCTTCTTTCATTGTCCTCGTGTGGGCAGGTCCCTGCCCCTCTCTGAACGTCGTGTACAGCTAAACAGAAGTCAAAGCTGGGTGTGAAAAGAAAAATGAAATTCCCAGTAGATGGTGGTTTATATAGAGACCCACACTAGGCGGTGGGGAGAGAAGAAGAGACTGGACTGCGGCGTGCTCAACACTCAGTGGGACATCTGCGTTACACTTCTGCCTCAAAGCTTAAGACTCAGTGCAGAACAGAGGGCAGAAAGACTGTAAGAGCCAGGCATGGTGGACATCTGTGGGGAAACAATATTTGCTAAGTATAACAGGGCTGTTGCACTCATAAACTCACACTGATCGTGACTACATGCTTAGACCTGTGAAAGATCAAATCAGCCAAAATCCAGCATGAAAAAGTTGGGGGGGCTTCATGAAACCCCAGCCTAGTTGAGGAGCTGTAGGCTGTGATGACTGCTATGGAGGAGAGTTGGGTTTCTTCAGGGATCTGATCCTAAGGAGGGTGTTCAAGCTGGGTAGTGGCGGCATAGGCTTTTTTCGAAACCGGGTTTCTCTGTGTAGCCTTGGCTGTCCTGGACTCACTTTGCAGACCAGGCTGGCCTCGAACTCACAGAGTGCTGGGATTACAGGTGAGCAAGCACCGTGCAAGGCGGCACTCAGAAAGCAGAGGCACAGACGTCTGTGGTCTACAAAGTGAATTCCAAGGTAGCTAGGGCTACACAGAGAAAACCTGTCTTGAAAAAAAAAAAAAACAAAACAAACAAATACAAGAATAACATAGGCTACTCAAGGTCCAATAGATTGTCCCACATCCATGCACACACAAGCAGCATAGGAAGCACTGAAAGGATTCAATAGGCTTAAAAACAAGGCACATGCAGCCAGATGTGGAGGCACCCGCCTTTAATCCCAGCACTCAGGAGGCAGAGGCAGGCGGATCTCTGTGAGTTCAAGGGTAGCCTGGTCTACAAAGTGAGTCCAGGACAGTCAAGGCTACATGGAACAACCCTGTCTCAAAAAACCAAAAAAAGAAAAACAAAACAAAACAAAACAAAAAACAAGGTACATGGGCTGGAGAGATGGCGATGACTGCTCTTTCAGAGGTATGAGTTCAATTCCCAGCAACCACATGGTGGCTCACAACCATCTGTAATGAGATCTGGTGCCCTTTCTGGCCTGCAGGTGTACATGCAGGCAAAGCACTGTATACATAATAATAAATAAATACATCTTTAAAAAATAAAAATTAAAACAAGGCACATGAAATTGGGAGAGAAAGGGGCTGAAGAGATGGCTTAGCGGTTAAGAGCACTGATTGACTGACTGCTAACTGCTCTTTAAGAGGACCCAGGTTCAATTTCCAGCACCACATGGCAGCTCACAACTGTCTGTTAACTCCAAGATCTGACACCCTCACACAGGCATATTTGCAGGCAAATGCACATAAAAATAAAAAGAAATAAATACTTTTTTTTTTTTAAAGAAAGACATTGGGAGAGAAAATTGGGGGAAGAACAGGGGAGGAACCAGAGGAGAGGGAACAGGGAGAATGTGTTTAATCAAGACATGTGTGTATGTATGAAATCCTCAAACAAGCTGGGTGGTGGTGGCACACATCTGTAATCCCAGCACCTGGGAGGCAGAGGCAGGCGGATCGTTGTGAGTTTGAGGCCAGCCTGGTCTACAAAGCGATTCCAGGACAGCCAAGGCTACACAGAGAAACCCTGTCTCGAAAAACTAACAAAAAAAAAAAAAAAAGAAAGAAATTTTAAAACCTTGCTGTGAAGCACCAAGAGAGCATCAAGTACTGTGAACTAAGTAGTATATAGCATGTGCTGGGTGCTCAACCACACAGTACTGTGAACTAAGTAGTACATAGCATGTGCTGGGTGCTCAACCACACAGTACTGTGAACTAAGTAGTACATAGCATGTGCTGGGTGCTCAACCACACGGAGGCTGCACCATGATTCAGTGGTAGAAGGTAAAGAAGAAGCTGGGACGGTCCAGCCCAGGAAGAAGGCAAGAATTTTAGGGTTTCCTTGGACATTACTTACAGGTGATGTACACACAATCAAAGTTCTATATCTACTACTTACACATCCTTACATTTAATCAAACGCAGATTTAAAAAGTGGTTAGAGGGCCTGGAGGGATGGCTCAGAGGTTAAGAGCACTGACTGCCCTTCCAGAGGATCCAGGTTCAATTCCCAGGACCCACGTGGCAGCTCATAACTGTCTATGTTCAAGATGTGACATCCTCACACAGACGTACATGCAGGCTAAACACCAATGCCCATAAAAAAAAAAAAAAAAAAAAAGATTAGATCTGGGTGGTGGTGGCACACGCCTTTAATTCCAGCAATAAGGAGGAAGAGACAAGTGGATCTCTGAGTTTGAGGCCAGGGTGGAAAGCAGAGGGAGTTGCAGGACGGCCAGGGCTACACAGAGAAACTATCATTTTTGTTTTGTTTTGTTTTTCAAGACAGGGTTTCTCTGTGTAGCCCTGGCTATCTTGGACTTGCTTTGTAGACCAGGCTGGACTCGAACTCAGAGATCCACCTGCCTCTGCCTCCTGAGTGCTGGGATTGCAGGTGTGTCTTTTTTTTGTTGTTTTGTTTTGTTTTGTTTTAAGGCCAGCAGAAGGAATTTTGTTCTCCAATGCCTGGTGGTAATAGCATTTCTAAGGGTTTTCCTTTTGCTTTGGTTTTGAGACAGGGGCTCTTTGTGTGGTCTATGCTGGCCTTGAACTCATGATTTTTCTGCTTTGGCCTTCTGAGTTCTGAGATTACAAGTATGTACCACCCATCAGGATTTACACTAAATCAGGTGTTACAAGTTATCTGAGACAAGTTCAGGTATATGAGAGGATGAGCCCAGATGTTATGCAAATACTCTATATTCTATGTAAGGGAATCGAGTGTCTGTGGATTTTGGTGTCCACGGGAGTCTTGGAGGCAGACTCTCCTCACTCCCTTATGGCTGCCTTTTTTCTTTGATCTATTAAAAAAAGAATGTTTTACCAAAAAAAAAAAAAAAAAAAAAATTTTTGTTTAAGCAGGGTGGTAGCGGCGCATGCCTTTAATCCCAGCATTTGGGAGGCAGAAGCAGCCAGATCGCTGTGAGTTTGAGGCCAGTCAGGTCTACAGAGAAAGTCCAGGACAGCCAAGACTACACAGAGAAACCTTGTCTCAAAAAACAAAAACAAACAAAAAGAGAATGTTTTACCTCAGAAAAGTCCTAGCCAGATTACTTACCACTTTTTTGTTTGTTTGCTTGTTTTTTTGTTTGGTTGGTTTTTTTGAGACAGGGTTTCTCTATGTTATCTTGGCTGTCCTGGACTCACTTTGTGGTCCAGGCTGGCCTCGAACTCATAGCAATTCGCCTGCCTCTGCCTCCCGAGTGCTGGGATTAAAGGTGTGCGCTACCATGCCCGGCTTACTTACCACTCTTAAAGTAATTCTAAATACATCAGTTCTATACAGTAGCCTGATGGAAACTGGCTTTAATGTGTAGGCTGTCCCTCTTCAGTTATTGGTATGTCTGGCTTGATGTCCTGGGAATGGTTTCCTTACTCTTGACCCTTGGTTACCTGAGCCCAGTGGTCTTGGGCAAGTCCTATAATCCTTTGGGTGCCTCCACTTTGTCGTGTGTGAAATGGGGTTTATGATCCTGCCCTACCTGTCTAACAGAGCTACAGAGAGGCACTGAAGAGGCACCTCGGTGTGAAAGTGATTTGGAAATCTACCCAGGTTCACACCCGCAAACCTTTTATAGCACAGTTCCGGGCCCCTGTCCAGAGCCGAAGAGATGAGGGGGTCAACAGGGAAACTGGGTTCCAGGTAGAGACTACAGAGACCTGCAAGTACCCCAGGAACCTATACTGCTGGGGCATTGGAGAAAATAAAGAGACGTAGCCACTGTCCTTGAGGAGCTGACTTTCCCAGGTGAGGGCAGGCAGAGCAGCCAGAAGGCTTTGGACGTGGCTCAGCAGAACAATTACTGAGCAGGAGCAAAGCCCTGGATGCCTTACTCCAAGCGAGAGATAGGGAAAGTCAAAAGGAACTTCATCCAGGTGGCTTTACGGCTGCACACCTTTAATCCCAGCACTCAGGAGGCAGAGGCAGGCAGATCTCTGAGTTCGAGGCCAGCCTAGTCTACAGAGTGACTCCCAGACAGCCAGGGTTAAAACAGAGAAACTCTGTCTCAAAACAACCATAAATAAATAGAGGTAACAGAGGAGAGCATGCCCGAGCACCTGAGCGAGAAGGACAGCCACAGGAAGACCTGGGGCATCAAACGTTCCCAGAGAAGGGGACAGTGAGTAAAAAGTCCCAGGGCAACAACTCTGACCACATGAGCGTGGTGCAGGCTGGTGGCTGCAAGCCCATGGGGCGGGGCGGGGCGGGGATAGGGGTGGGGGCAGGGAGCAGGCTGGGACTTGCGGCAGGCTTGAAGGACCTTTCAGACTTGATCTAGTTTGTGCTCCACAAAGATCACTCTCTTCTGGGGCTGAAGTTTCCTTTCCTGGAGGCTTTGTTCAGGACATAAGAGAACTGGCAAGCCTGGCACAGGCGTTAAGCATGAACACCCCCAACCTGCCCCCCTTCAAAAAAACAAAAAACCCAACTAAACAGTAGGAAAACCAAGCCACAGAGAGCCTGGCCTCGCTTGCCCTAGGGCACCCGTTTGCTCCATTCTCCAGCTGGCATTCACAGCGTCTTCTCTGGATCCCAGCCTCAAGCCCTAGTCTCTGCCTCCAAGGCCAATCCCCCAGAGGGTTTACAAGGCCACCGAACAGGAAGGAGAAGCTGCAAGGATCCCTCCTGGTGCCCCAGGACTTCCCGCCTCAGCCTGTGAGACTGATTCCATCCAGAAAGGAAGAGCATATAGTCCACGCTGGGTCCTGTCCTGTGTTCCCAAACCCAGCTCTCAGTCCTGGGTTGGCAGAGGCAGGGACACGGAGAAGGATATAAATTCCCTGACCCTGGGCAGCCATGAGCAACGTGATGGAGGAGGAAGCTGGCCTCCAGCCAGCTGGGCACTGGCCTGTCTGAGCACCTGGAGCCTTTGTTTCCTTGATTGCACGGTAAACTTTCCCAGGCACCTGCACTGAGTCTTAGGAGCAGCTGGGCTGGCAAAGGGGCTCCCACGGGATCTGGTTCTCTTGTAACAAGGAGTGGCCAACTCATGACCCTGTGGGAGGTCTTCAACAATACCAACCATAGCCGTCCACTGATGGGATCAAGCTGGTCATTTTCTGAAACCTTCACAACAAACCCGAGTCAGGTGTCACAATCACCTCCATTTTACAGATTAGGAAACGGAGCTACATACAAACAGGTTAGATGCCCAATCCAAGGTCATGCGGTGCAAGGAAATAAAAATAGAATACATCCTGGAACCAGTGAATCTTAGTCCTGTGACCTTGGCTAACTTCATCTGATTCTTCAGGCTAGAGACATAGCTCCTGTTGGTCAAGTACTCACTCAACATGTCAGGAAGCCCTGGCTTTGATCTTTGGCACCCTAGAAACAAAATGTGAGCCGGGCATGGTGCACACACCTTTCATCCAGCACTGGAAGGCAGAAGTAGGTGGATCTCTCTGAGCTCAAGGCTAGCCTGTCTACAAGTGAGTACAGGACAGCAAAGGCTACACAGAGAAACCTTGTCTCGAAAAAAAAAAAAAAAAAAAAAGAATCATGTCAGAAGTTCAAGGTCATTCTTGGCTATATAAGGAATGTAGGGCCAGCCTGGGACACTTGACACCTTGTCCCCCACCCCAAAAGAATAAAAACAAGAACACAGACACCAGAGTGTGGCCCTGAACATTCACCCATGCTCCTCAACGGGGTCTGGAGATCCATTTTCTCTCTAGTTATCCAACTGGGGGCTGCCAATTACCTGGTGTCACTCACTACCTTTAGGTACAGTGACTCATGTACACACACACACACACACACACACACACACACACACACACACACACACACGGAAGCGACCTATTCAGGCCTGGATTTTAAATTTGGGGCTGGAGGGGGAAATTCTTACTGTGTTGTTGAGCTGGAAGGATTCAAATGCAGAGCAGTAGAGAGCCATTCTCTGGGGGCAAGAAAGGCTGTTTGCAGAAGCAGGTGATGCTGGAGCATCAGAGAGAGAAGCCCATCTCCCAAGCAGAGCATCCTCGCATTCTTTCAAGTCCCTGTCTTCCCTCCCTCCCGCTAGCAACACAAGAGCCCTGCTTGGCCACAGCGACTCAGGAGGCAATAAACACACCGTTTAGTAGGAGAGATGTCCTGGGCTGGGCTGGACTGGACGGCTTGCGGAGTGAAAGTTTTGGGCAGTCTAGGCTGTGGAGTCAGAGGCAGACACGATGACCTTGTTTATCCAGTCGGGGATCTCCTGAGCTTCCAGTTCAGGGCAGGCGTTAGTCACTAGGAAAGGACCATAGTGGATGAGAAACACAAAGTCCCTTTTTCACTTCCTGGGACCGTTGGGGTTTGAGGATGGCACAGACCATCGTCAAATCTGACTAGGCAGGGAGAGGAATAGGAAGAACTTTCCAGCAAGGGAAAAGCCTAAAAGAAAGATAGTGAGGCATCACCACAGTCCTACACTTGAGAGGCTGAGGCAGGAGGGTCACAAGTTCAAGGGC